>NC_051180.1:170865794-171465794 GCF_013339695.2 Rhipicephalus sanguineus | reverse complement strand
CTGAACGAGCTTTCGGGCATTTTCGCGGAAGCTCGACTTCAAGTGGATGTCCATCTTCCAGGCAACCCGGTGCGTGCGCAAATGATAGTCTCGAAGCGCTGCGAGAATCCGTTCTACAGCACAGAGAGGCCTCAGAAAGAAAGAAGAGCGTGTCGGAGGAGGTTGGCTTTTTGGGGCTAGCTATGTGACGTCATGTAGCACCCGGCGATGATATCTTTTTTTTATTTGCGACATGGACTTGCCCTTAAGGCATAATATTTGTTGTGTATGTCTGTATTAAATATGCGCCGTTAGGCCGCTGTTGTGTATGAGGTAAAGAAGTGTCTTGTAGAATGTGTTGTCATGTATCCATTGGTCATAACTCTTTGTGTCACTGTAGCGAAGGCATGCTTGTAGGAGATGACGGGAGCGTTCCGACTGTAACCCTTGGCATATCCATATAAGGCGGTATGCACCTGCTTGCATCACCGAAACAGAACAGCACGGGCATGTAGCACCCACTGGTAAATGCGACCAGTTCCATGTTTAGATGACAGCCGGGGTAAGGGCCACCCCTCACCGAAATCGATCCAGAAGAAAATGAACCTGGCTTTCACCTTGGAGTCGTCTTAGGGAAATGCATTAGGTGTGACTCTTCAGCATTTGGCATTGTTGTACGTTGCGGCGTTCGTCTACCATGTCAGCTGATAACCACATACATTTATTTAGAGTGTGCTTTCATAAAGCACAATTTTATTGATCATAGTATTCTGTTTATTTGTTGGTGTCGAAAATAATCGCTGAAAAGGTTATTCCAGAACACTCAGCTGCTTGGCGGCCTTATTTTTGCATTATCCATTGAAATATGGAGTGCTCCTGAGCTGATTTTCTACATGAGATTAGCAATGAATCAAAATATTTCTGACTCTTCATAAGAGGCTCATAATAATTATTCGGGTGCAGGGATGTAAATGCACCTTGTTTTTCCATTGTACTCCAGGATGTGAAATTAGCTGCTCCAGAGTGCTCCAATATAAAATTTTTGCTGCTTCAAAAATTGATCCATATCAGAAGTCCTCGAGAGCCTCACTGCTATTATAAAGACACGGTTCGCCCAGTAACTCATGGGCAGCACGACATTCATTTATGGACGAGAACGGCCTTCTGTGAGTTGGCGTAAGGCTGCATAACCTGAAAGACAGCTGGCACGTGAAACATCCATTCCTACTTGCTAGTAGACACCGTTTCACAGAGTTGCTATGTGCCGGTGCCCATCGTCGAGTCCTGTACAGATGTGTAATGGCGACAAAACGTAACGTAAGCGAACACTTTTTGGTACAGAGAGCTCGACAGGAGGCAAAGAAAGTAATCAGTCGATGCCTGTTACGCGTGCGTATTCGCTCGACACCCATTGTGCAGCCGCCGCTTCCAGCATGCCGCGTTGAAACGACGAAACCTTTAGACTCAACAGGGCTTGATTTCGCCGAACCGTTGTATGCCAAGTCATCCGAGAGCTCCGGTAGCAAAATGTACGGCGTACTTATACCGTGTGCAGTAGCAAGAGATCTTTTAGGGGCGTAGCTCCTCTTAGTCTAACCTTGTCACGTCTCCGTTGTCCGGCGTATCTCCCGGCAGCCGGCAGTAAACGGCAGTATCTGTCCGGTGGTGGCGGTGGTGTGCGGCGTGACCACCCTTACTGCGCATGCGCATACCCTCTCCACACACCTCCTCTCCACTCCCCCTCACGATTCCCCATGTCCTCTACCCCCTCCCGTTTCCCTCTCCACTTCCCCACTCCCCTCCCCCTTTCCCATACCCCTCTCCCCTTCCCCTCTCCCATAACCAGTCTTAAAAAGGCTCCCTGAAGGCTCCATGAAGGCTCCCTAAAGACAATGCGCTGCAACAGTACGTGATATGTATCACCCTCTCCTCTCCTACGCTTCCCCCTCTTTCTCCTCTCCTACGGTCCCCCCCCCCCATCTTGCCTCGCGGCGCAGCTGCGCCGACGCAGGCAGCGTCGCGGCAGCGTCTTGATTGAAAAAACCGACCGCTCGCGCTGCACAACCGTTCACTGACCACCCCGCATATATAGGCACTGGATTTTGACCTCCAAGGTAGTGCGTGTGTGCGATTGCTCCTGTGCGTGATTAAACAATGAAAATTCACAGCGTACATGTAAAATTAAAGTGAGCTGCAAGTCGTCATAACTCTCATCGAACGTTTAGTATAAACGCGCCCGATCTCACGTCGGTGATGATGTACTGGGCAGAATTCACGGAAGATTCACGGTTTACCGATGAACTTCCACAGCTTCGCCCACTCATCATCATTCACTCCGTGGATATGCTGTGATTTTTTTACTCTTTCCTTTCTCTCTTTCTCTCTCTCTCTATTTCTGACTTGGCTCCGTATATCCTTTTGTCACTCTAGTTCTTTCTCTCTCTTTCCTAAATTGTATTGTCCCGAACAGAAGACGAAGAGGAGCGGTAGCGACAAGAGACGACGAAGAAGATCGAATGTCGAGATTAAACAGTTGATCAGTCTCGGATCTCTATTTTATATTTGGCGCAGCCCGACAGGATGTGGATAGAAGTAAGAGTTGGTACTACTGCTGCGGGACAACCGTTCGTCACGTCCTACAAAGCTGAAGACGAGCAACAAGTCGAACTCCAGGAGTCAGCGACGTCACCAAGCCTGCTACAGTTCATCGCAAGCAAGGCGAATATCAGCGAGGCGGACCTCATCAGCCGAGGTACGTGGAAAATCAATATCAAGATGTCCGACTATGAAAAGCACTTCAGGCAGCTAACCCGTGACGAGCCGTTTTCAACTGGCACAAACCAGCATATTGCGGTGCTTATGGAGCAGATGTTGCAAGTGCAGGCATTACAAACTGAGCAACATGGACAATTACTTGCTGTGCTAACGGAGACACTACGAGCTAACACCGGTCCCAAAAATGATTTAGTCAAGCCGGACATGTTCGATGGGGCGTCCTCGTCAGCAACTACTTGGCTAAAATTCTTCGAGTACGCGTGTGAGAAGAATAGGTGGACGACGTCACAAGATAAAGTGCAGAATATGAGGTTGTTCCTCATTCACAATGCCAAGAAGTGGTACGAGCTCCGAATATTAGACCATCAAGACGATTCCTGGGATCAGTGGACAGCAAGTTTCATCTCGGCTTTTGACCAAAACCCTGTCGACCGGTGGGACAGGGCTATATTTTTCAAGCAACGTTCAGGATCACTAATTGATTACTTCTATGAGAAGAGACGGCTATTGCAGTTAGCAGACCCTGAGCTGCCTGAATCATCTATTGTGCCTTTAGTCATTCATGGTATGACGAAGGAATGTCAAAAGCAAGTGCAAATAAGGTCGCCCAAGACTGTTGAAGAATTATTGGGATGTCTTAAGGACGTTTACCATGAGACGTCTGGGCACGCTGCACAGCATAACTTGACTCATTCAGTGAGAGTTCCTGCAGATAATGCAGCGCCAGCAGTCACAACAGCCCCAAGAAGTACCGCTTCATACTATCGGCCTAGCAACGGAGACCCCCAGGAGACAAAAAACTGTTAAACGTGGGTGTACAGCCCCACCCGTGTAACCAAAATGAGGCTGTCTACTTGATTCAGTCAAATGTTTTACAAACTGCACTGATTATAAATGGAAGAAAAGTAAATGCATTAGTTGACACAGGAGCTTCAGTAAGCCTGATCAATGAAATCATGGTGAAGCCAGAGGAGATGCGGCGAGGTAAAACGATTACAGTTAAGAGCTATGATGGATCATCTCGTACACTGCATACCTGGACTAGAGCTAATGTACATTTGGCTGGGGAAGACTTCACGATAGAAGCACTGGTCATGCGTGATGTCGCATTTTCGTTTATACTGTCAAGACCCGACATGAAGAAGCTAAGAATGAACATTTCTTGGAAAGATGAAGTCACTCTAGATTCCATGGTTTCATCTATCCAGACACCGACGCAGATGAGAACTGTCAAGTGCGCTCGTGATGTATGGACAGTTTTTCCGGAGCTTGTATGCTTGGACACATATCCACCTGCAGCTTTCGTACCCGAAGTACCTTTCGACCTTCGTGACACGACTATTGTGCGAAAAAGAGCCTATAGGATATCCCATGAAAAGAAGACATGGCTGAAGCAAGAACTGCAGCAAATGCTAAACGCTGGAATCATAAGGCCATCGACGTCACCGTTTGCGTCGCCTATAACTATTGTCCCTAAGGAAGATGGTTCACTGCGACTCTGTACCGATTACCGGCAAATCAACGCCCAAACAGAGCTATATCCATACCCTATGCCCTTTGTTGACGACATCATTAACGACACCGGAGGCTGCAAATGGTTCTCCCGAATCGACTTGTGCAAAGGTTACTGGCAGGTACCTCTCCAGGAAGAATCGAAGAAGTACACGGCCTTTATAACGCCATTTGATGTATACGAATACAACCGCCTGCCGTTCGGTTGGAAGAATTCAGGAGCTTGGTTTCAGCGCATGATGAACACTGTACTTAAAGAGTTCATAGGAGACTTCTGCAATGTTTATGTCGATGATGTCATCATTTATTCTCGTACGGAGGAAGAGCATTGTTCCCACTTGTCTCAGGTACTAGAGGCACTGAGCAATTCACACCTGAAAATAAATAAGAAGAAAAGTGAATTCTTCCAGAGAAAAGTGGTGTTTCTCGGCAGAGTCCTCGACGGCTTCACAAAGACCACAAAAGAACAGTCCGTCCAACGCATCAAGGAGATGCAGAAACCCTGCGATGTCCACTCACTGCGCGTCTTCCTAGGGCTAGCCGGACATTTTAGGGCATTCATCAAAGATTTTGCGGGAATATCCAGGTGCCTTACAAGACTAACTCAAAAGGAAGTCCCTTTCGTATGGAGCGATGAGTGCGAACGTGCATATCAAGAACTGGTGCGTGCCATATCTTCAGACCCAATCCTCATATTACCCGATTTCACCAAACCATTCGAGCTCTGCACCGATGCGTCCAATTACGGAGCAGGAGCAGTGTTATACCAAAGAGACATAACCCAAGACCGAAGCCACCAGTTGAAGGTCATCGGTTATTATTCCTACACCTTTTCAAGAGCTGAAGTAAACTACACGACCACGGAAAAGGAGGCCTTAGCAGTGGTGCTGGCGTTGCGGTACTTCAGAAGTTATTTGGAAGGCCGTCACTTTAAACTTTTCACAGACAATCAAGCATTGACGTACCTTCTGAGCCTTACACAACCGAAGGGCAGAGTAGCAAGGTGGATCAGCGAAATTCAGCAGTTCACGTTTGATGTCAGCCACAGACCCGGTGACAAACTACCTGACGCGGACGCCTTATCAAGATTGCACATAGTGCAAACGAATGACTATCAAGAGGCGCACGTTGCAAGTGTATGGGAAGGCACCGAAGATTTAGAACTGATGAACGGAAAGTTTGTTGTGCCTCAAAGCTGCATATCAAGAATATTGAGGCTCTATCACGACAGTCCACATTCAGGTGGTCATGACGGCTTTTGGCGGACGTACTGGAAAATTCGGAAACGTTTTGCTTGGAAGAACATGAAGGCCGATGTAGAAAATTACGTAAGAACCTGTCACCAATGCCAGACGATGAAAGCGAAGTTCCGCCCCAAAGGAAACCAGATGGTGATTCCTTCATATTCAGATGTGCCATTCGAAGTTGTCCACCTAGATTTTGCTGAGCTCAAAAAGAAAGGGGAGGGTGTACGCCGAACTCAGTCCTTTCTAGTGGCTGTTGACCAGTGCACACGTATGGCTGCGGCAAAACCCGGAAGAGAAGATGCGAACAGTGTCATTTCATTATTGGAAAGACAGGCATTTAGGCACACCAAGGTAATTGTATCTGATAATGGACCTGCATTCCGCAGTGAGAGGCTCCGACGGTGGGCAGAAGAAAAAGGTATCACCTTAAGATTCGCCACACCGTACCACCCCGAAGGAAATGCTCTCGCGGAACGCCTCATCCGTGACTTCAAGACTTTTATTTCCATATACGATGACTTCCGTGGAGGATGGAAGTGTGCCCTTGAGGCAGCGGTGAGGCATCACAATCAATCTCACACGGCTGGACTTGGCTGTAGCCCTCAGTTTGCTGCCTTTCAGAAGACGACGTGGCTACCAGCAGATTACGAACTTGGCATAGTAGGGAAGATTCATATTCCTGAACGCAAGAAGACGATCGAGGAAACCAACAAATATAAAAATTCAATGAAGAAGTACTACGACTTGCGCCATGCAACTCGCATGCCCAATATACAACCCGGAGACATGGTACTTGTGCGGAAAGGTCTTGATCATTCGAAGAATGCTTTTACAGGTCCTTATATCGTCTTCAAAACGGTGAAACAACAAGGTATACTGAAGTCTGTGCACTTCGAAGGACCATCCGGCAAGACAGAAGTGACAACTGTGAGTAACCTAGTGCCATACCATCCGCGGAGGGATGGCGATAAGAGACCCGGAGGATGTATTGTCCCGAACAGAAGACGAAGAGGAGTGGTAGCGACAAGAGACGACGAAGAAGATCGAATGTCGAGATTAAACAGTTGATCAGTCTCGGATCTCTATTTTATATAAATTATCTCTTTATTTTTCTTTCTGTATTTCTTTCTTTCTCATTCTTTCTATGCTACATTATACTCGCTCCCCTCCTCCTTTCCCTCCTCCTCGTATCACATCTCTTCCCATGCTCACTTCCCTTTCCCACCACCTTGCTACGCTATACTATACAAGGCTGTGCAATGCTTTACTAGTTTGCTTGGATGACCTAGTGGTTCGGACGCTTGCCTTCGGATCGAGGGCACGTGCGTTCGAACCCCGGCTCATGAAAAACATTTTCCGCAAAGATTTTCTCTCTTTTTCTTGTTTTATATCTGTTCCTTTCATTCTCTTTCTCTCTCTTTCTTTCTGTACTCGTTTCTCATCGCAGTCGTCCCGAATTCTAGTCTGGAGTCAACATATTTTTCTTTTTTTGTACTTTGTTAAATTGTGGCTAATTATTGCTTGGAATGTAAGGGTCTTGTAAACACATGTTAGAGCGCAGCTCTTAGGCGTCCGTACCTGCATTGAGTGGCGTCGCCGTCGCCGTTGCCGTCACCGTCGGTGGCCTAACCAATAGACATGAAAACGTAACCGAGAGACACGAAAAAAAATGAGAAAAAAATACTCAGGATCAAATGGCATTTCAATCCGGGCCCTTTGCGTGACAGTGGAGTATTCTACCACAGAGCCACACTGTTTTTTTTTTCCTTTTTCCGGTTGTACGTCACACAAACGGGGACAACAAAATTATGTTACAAGGCACAACAAACGTGCAAGCACACATTTACCGTCAAGCACGCCATTGACAACATTGCGATTTAAAATGCAGTGATAGTAATCAGGGCTTCTACCATGGCCAACGATGAAGCAGCACATTCTTTTGTTTTGTCTACCTCAATAAACCGGGCCATACTTTCTTGAAAATACTGTATTGCTGGTCTTCTATCCGGGTCACAGTAAAATCCAGCAATTTGTGAGCGCCATGTACTGTGGAAGCCAATCTTCATGATTAGGTGAAATGGTAATCTGTCCTCGTTGTGTATTGTTAAGTACCTAATTTCATGAGAGTCTAACGGAAATTCTTTCCTTATTGTCCTCTGCAACACGTCCCAAAAGTACACCCCTTCCCAACAGAGCAGAAAGACGTGGTGAATTGTTTCAGGTTTGTTACAGATTAAGCAGTCGGAGTCCATGGCATGTAGAAACATCGCTCCTCTAAAAGGTTCTTACTTGTAGTCTTCCTGTGTGTAATTCAAGAAAGATGTTGCATTTGGAGCTGCTTTGACTTTTTAAACTCGCTTAAGTACATCCTGACCCTTCCCTGCAGTATATAGCGCTCCGTACACTGAGATGGGCAACACAATGTCACGTACATCTTTATAAAGCCTTTTCCTTGTAACAGAAAGAGGTATTGGGTAGAAAAGCGGACGCTAAAAAAACGGAAACTTGCCCCAACTTTCTTCATGTAGCCTTGTACTGCACCTGTCATCACTTGAGTGCTGACAACAAACTCGGGCAACAGACGACCAAGTCTTATTTAGCACGCTCTTAACATGAAGGGGTCACTTGCCTCACGAAAAAAGAAAACCTATTTACTAACTGTTTGATGAACAGACGTACCAGCCCGAGGCCTCCTGTCTTTACCCGTCTAAACAAATTTGTACGACAGCACCTTTCTCAATTGGGCCCCCACATAAATGTCGGAAACACCCTATGCAATTTCTGCAGACGGACCCCTTGAACAGTACATCACTTGCATGGTTTATCACCATAGTTAAACGCAAAACACCAGTTGCATACCGTAGCCCTAGCAAACATGGACAGATAATTTTCCCTCCATCTACTCGCTTTCTCGCTTATTTCTTTTATTCGCTGCTTACAGTAGTCATCAGCACTTTGGGGTAATTCTAGCTGAACTCCAATGCACATTACTGGCGTTTTGGTCCACCTAATGTTAGCAAAAAAATTCAGGGGTTGAAGGCCACGCGCCATGCCAAAACCCCAGGCACATTCTCCACTTTATGTGACTTCCTGTTTTTGAGCGAATCATTTAGAAAGTCTTAGTGATTCTTCAATGCCTTCTTAAGAAGTACTACATATTGCAACATCGTCAGCATACGCGAGTAGTTTGACCTCTGAGGATTGTACTCGAAACCCACTAACCGGTGCTTGAAACGCAGGTCTCCGTCGATTTCAGTCGATTCTTGGGGATTCGCCGCAAAGGTAATGCGTATGCGTAGGCTGTGGTGTTCAGTATTTCTTAATTGCGGTTCCCATATTCAACGAACTGCCCAAAGTCGTCGTCAGTCGCCGCCATTTTGTTTATCTACAAGTAAGCCTTAAGGTAGGGCATAGGCTACCTTAACCGGATTTCACTTATGACGGCGATAAGTACCAGGAAAGTTCCGCGATAAGTTAAAGGCTCGTTCACGAAACGCTGAGGGCGGACTTATGATTAGGGTGAGTTAGGTCACAATTATAAGTTAGTCTATCGTGACTAACAGCTTGAATAACACGGACAAAACGACAAGCGGGCATGGCACAGCGCTGACTCTCAACTGAATTTTCATTGAAGATGATAACGTATATAAAACATGAACAGACCACCTCGTGACCAAACCGCTCTTGGCCATTCATAGGCAATCGACTGAAACAAACTCTGTGGACCTAAGCATTGTCAAGTAGACGTATAGGATGCAAAAATAAAACGCAACCAAAAACCTGGCGCACGGTACCATAGGATCCTTATCAACTCTCTAACATGGAAACTTCGTTATTCAATAAGGTAAATAATGACTGGCTGTCACATTCAGAGCTTTTCTTATTTGTAAAGAAATGCCTCCATAATCTCTGTTGATAGTTTTTCAGAGTGTCTAAGGAGTACGTTTACTTTATCCAAAAGTGGGTGGCACTCAACAATCGCAACAGTGCATAGAAAAATTATATGGACACTCTAGGCGGATTTTTGCTGTCGGCGTCAGCGTCACCGTCATGTCCTGTATAAAGTCCAAATCGATAGCATACCCCCGCACATCGTATGTTCTACCCGCGGGTAAACAACGCGTGCGAGCCAGGGCAATGAACGGGGCTGAAGTAGAGATCAAACGAGCCGGCACACTTTCGTTGCTCAGAGGGCGCATGCGATAACATCACCCCACGTGCTAGAGCTGTCGTCGAATGCTCAAGCAGAGAGGAAACGCCCCGCCAGTCTTTAACAAGCGCGAAAGGAAGGGGAGGGGGGGGGTCTCAATCGAGCTGCATTTGTTTACTTTGACTCTACGGGCGCGGTCGCGATCGCTGGCGCGCGCGCTACCTCGACAGACATCAGCGGTCGGCTTATATACCCTACGAAGTGCTGCGCTCTCAACGCGAAGAGATTGCGCGAAAAATGCATCTCTCCTTGGATCGGCAGCTTGTCTTACACATGCGTTTTATAGAGTTACACGATATTGGATCCAAAAGATATAGCTGCCAGTCTTCAATCGTATATTACGATATGTTGTTATCGCATTCATTGCTTCGCCTTTGCAGTGAAACTGTGATTTTTTTATAAATAAGAAACCCCCTCAGTGTGCCAGCCAGCCATCCATTGCTTTAACGGATAACGAAGTTTTCATGTTATATAATGAATAACGATCATATGTTACCGTTTTTTCGTGGCGTTCTATTTTTGCATTCTATACGTCTACTTGAGAATGCTTAGCTGCACAGAGTTTGTTTCAGTAGATTGGCTATAAATGGCCAATGGCGGTTTTGTCACGAGGTGGTCTGTTCGTGTTTTGTACATGTGATCATTTTCTTCCATAAAAATTCAGTTGAAATTCAGCGCTGTTTCGTATCCACTTCTCGTCGTCGCCCGTGTTATTCGCGCTGTTAGCCAGGATGAATCTTCACAAACTCTCCCAGTATGCCATGTGACTTTATAGGTCAGGTTTGTGAATATGGCGGTAACTGACGCACAATGCAAGGACGCGCACCTTGGAGCTGCGCTCTAAAGACAGCGTTAGATCTGGTGTTGGATGGAGGTATTCTACCGGGTGTTAACAGTTAACCTTTATGTTTCTTTTTTTAATTCAGCACTGGGAAGAAAGTGAAAGTAACCTTTGCAAGTAATTTATGTATCCAGGGGGACACATAGGGAGACACTAATTATTGCTTTCACTCGCCCAGTTAGCTAACAGTGAATAATGAGCTATTTAATGAGAGCAGCAAGCGGGCAGGTTTGTACTGAAAAGTTGGAGGCTGTCGAGGAGTTTCTGCACAGTTCTACTTGGAAGAGTTCTTTTGGCATGTCAGTGCTCTGAGATATCCCACTGCAAATTTAATTGTGGTTTACATGCTTACGCACGCAAGACGGTGAGGATCAGCGCAATGTTCCTCCCTATGTGACGAGCAGTCATTTCTTGCTATCGCCAGCTGGTAGCAAAAGGGTAACAGTTATCATCTTTGCCTATACGTTTGACCTGTTACCAGAATAAGCCTCACGCAACTGCCGCGGCACATCGGGAAGGAGCTTTGCGCCAATGCTCACTGTCTTGCATGCGTAATCATGCAAACCGCAATTAAACTTTGCAGTAAATTGAGCGGCTGGCAGTGATAATTATTGTCTAACTTTGTGTGTCCCTAGATAAAACACTTACCTGCAATGGTGGGTTTCACGTACTTCCCAATGCTGAATTTTAAGAAAACCAGAAAGCTCAATTTTCAACAATTTGCATATGCAAGAGGAGTATTCTACTAACTAGCCTGGGCAGTGCTCTAAACTGCTTCAGGAAAAAACACGGCATAGGTTCCAAGCTTCTGAAATACAGGCGTTATGTCAGGCGAAAAGTCACGTGAACAGATATATTGCGCGGCGGAAGCATGAAATTGCACAAGACGCCACACCATGTGGATGGCCAAATTAGTAAGTGGTTCAAATCTGCTTACCTATTAAAAAAGGCTCGTCCATCACTCATCATCATCAGCACCAACATCATCTTCAACGCGCATACTGGGCACTTCACTAGAGAGGGAGCGCAAGATAACGCTGTTGCGTGCCACTTTTATAGGCGATGTTTCTAGGTCTTAGGAATTTGCGTATCAGATGAGTGATTTTGTGCTAGGACATCGAAGAAATATTTTAATGATTTTCTTGATACAAATTCGCTGCTATCTTCTTTACTGCCAGCAGCGATTCCTCCTAATATAAAATCATTTAAAAAGAGGGAGAACACAACTTTTTTGTCGTCAGACTTTACGGAAGTAGGTTCTCTGCCAGGCTGAGCCTGGTGGCCAGCTCCTGTGCCATCTGTATGGCCTGGTCGAGAACTCCCAAAGAGGTGGAGGTCAATACCTCCCGCCAACTCTTGAGCGAGACAGTGGCCAGGCGATCGGAAGAGCGGGGGAGAGGGGGGAGAGGGACGTTCCCATTACTCTCAGATAATGTGATTAAGTGTGGCTATTGACCCACAATATGAACTGCGCGTATCTATACGTCTACTTGAGAATGCTTAGGTGCACAGAGTTTGTTTCAGTCTATTGGCTATAAATGGCCAATGGCGGTTTTGTCACGAGGTGGTCTGTTCGTGTTTTGTACATGTGATCATTTTCTTCCATAAAAATTCAGTTGAAATTCAGCGCTGTTTCGTATCCACTTCTCGTCGTCGTCCGTGTTATTCGCGCTGTTAGCCAGGATGAATCTTCACAAACTCTCCCAGTATGCCATGTGACTTTATAGGTCAGGTTTGTGAATATGGCGGTAACTGACGCACAATGCAAGGACGCGCACCTTGGAGCTGCGCTCTAAAGACAGCGTTAGATCTGGTGTTGGATGGAGGTATTCTACCGGGTGTTAACAGTTAACCTTTATGTTTCTTTTTTTAATTCAGCACTGGGAAGAAAGTGAAAGTAACCTTTGCAAGTAATTTATGTATCCAGGGGGACACATGGGAGACACTAATTATTGCTTTCACTCGCCCAGTTAGCTAACAGTGAATAATGAGCTATTTAATGAGAGCAGCAAGCGGGCAGGTTTGTACTGAAAAGTTGGAGGCTGTCGAGGAGTTTCTGCACAGTTCTACTTGGAAGAGTTCTTTTGGCATGTCAGTGCTCTGAGATATCCCACTGCAAATTTAATTGTGGTTTACATGCTTACGCACGCAAGACGGTGAGGATCAGCGCAATGTTCGTCCCTATGTGACAAGCAGTCATTTCTTGCTATCGCCAGCTGGTAGCAAAAGGGTAACAGTTATCATCTTTGCCTGTACATTTTACCCGTTACCAGAATAAGCCTCCGCAACTGCCGTGGCACATCGGCAAGGAGCTTTGCGGCAGTGCTCACTGTCTTGCATGCGTAATCATGCAAACCGCAATTAAACTTTGCAGTAAATCGAGCGGCTGACAGTGACAATTATTGTCTAACTTTGAGTGCCCCTAAATAAAACACTTACCTGCAATGATGGGTTTCACGTACTTCCCAATGCTGAATTTTAAGAAAACCAGAAAGCTCAATTTTCGACGGTTTGTATATGCAAGAGAAGTATTCTACTACCTAACCTGGGCAGTGCTCTAAACTGCTTCAGGAAAAAAACGGCCTAAGTTTCAAGCTTCTGAAATACAGGCGTTATGTCAGGCGAAAAGTCACGTGAACAGATATATTGCGTGGCGGAAGCATAAAATTGCACAAGACGCCACACCATGTGGACGACCAAATTAGTAAGTGGTCCAAATCGGCCGCCCATTCAAAAAGGCTCGTCCATCACTCATCAGCATCAGCAGCAACAGCATCTACAAAGCGCATACTGGGCACTTCACTAGAAAGGTAGAGCGCAAGATAACGCTATCGCGTGCCACTTTTATAGGCGATGTTTAAACGTCTTCGGAATTTGCATATCAGATGAGCGATTTTGTGCTAGGAAATTGATGAAATATTCTAATGATTTTCTTCATACAAATTCGCTGCTATCTTCTTTACTGCCAGCAGCGATTCCTTCTAATATAAAATCATTTAAAAAGACAGAGAACACAACTTTATTGCCGTCAGACTTTACGGAAGTAGGTGATCTGCCAGGCTTAGCCTGGTGACCACCTCATGTGCTCTCTGTATGGCATGGTGAAGAATTCCCAAACAGGTGGAGGTCATTACCTCCCGCCAACTCTCGAGAGAGACAGTGGCCAGGCGATCGGAAGAGCAGGGGAGCGGGGGGGGGGGGGGAGAGAGGCTTTCCCATTATTCTCAGATAATGTGATTAAGTGTGGCTATTGACCCACAATACGAACTGCGCGTATCTACGCCCACATGATTGACCCTCATTGAAAAATTTACTATTTAGAAAAAGCCGCACAACTATTCTGTCCCGTGCTCAAAAGCTTTTTCACTGCTTCGATACTTGTACCGTTCGTTTAATGGCAATAACGTTCACAAAATTGGAAATGGTAGTTGATTTTTTAAAAAAGAACTTCAGTGGGTATGCGCCTACACAAGTGATACTATCATCATATGCATATACGCATCGCACTTCCTTAGGCCCTTTACAGCAGCTGTTCCCGAGAATTCGACGAGCAATTGCAGCTTCTACAAGGTAACGTCCGCTCGAAGAGTAATCGGCTAGTTCATTTGGCGAAGCAGACGCGAGTGATGCTCTGAATACACACTGTTCCCGTCTCTGAAGGAACGAGACGAACGCTGTTCCGTCGGTCATGACAAGAGTCGGAGCTCGTAGTGCTTCATAGCTCTTCACCTTTGCGTGGTCAGCTTTTCCCTGATGGAATGCGGTAGGCCACGGGGTGGCAAACTTTCTGGCTGTGAGAAACCACCGCCGCTTTTCCAAACTGCTGCGGAACCCCTAACCTTTTCTTTCTTGAGCGTGAAGATAATCGGAAGCGGGGGGGGGGGGGTACACTCTTAAAAAAAAAAAGGTAGTAGTACTTGCTAACTTTGGGGGTTGTAACGGCTTGTCACATATGTTACAACCCTGTTAGTAAGTGCAGTTAGTAACGGCAAGGGTGGTAACTGCTACTACCTTTGCCGTTACTAACAACGATTAGTAACTGTTACTACCCTTGCTGTTACTAACCATAGGTAGTAAAATAAAGGTTGTAAAAAAGTAGTAACTGATACCAACGTGCTCATTTTGCCACATATTTATAATGCCACACTAGGAAACAACTTCGGCTAATCTTGAGTGGAGTGTCATGAACTAGAAGAATACACAAACGCAACAACAAGTTCACTACGCGACAGTACTTACTAAGCGACTCCCGGGGTATTTATAGCCCCTACATTGGAGATGCGCGACTGGTACCAGTGAGCACCTGTGTTTCACGATGAATTATCAGAAATTGTGACCCTAAAGTACCCTACCCTACTACCGGATTATGTGCGCTTGTGGACGTAGCACAAGACTTTTTAATCAACCGTATTAAAAGAAACAATATGTCATGTCTATTTGCTATAAAACTGCCGCAAAAAAGCATAATGTACAGCGGCCGAGACAAAGTACTAAGCCCACTAACATAGCCTCAGTGCATTTCAATTGATTCATGTGCTAGTACATAGACAGTAAAAAGCTAATAATAATCATTTCTGGGATTTCACGTGCCAAAACCACAATATGATTATGAGACGCTCCGTATAGACTCCGGATTAATTTTAACCACCTGTGGTTCTTTCACGTCCGCCTGTCATGCTAGCTTGTTGGAATTTATATTGTGTACTAAAACGCATATAGCACTTGCTTACACTTCATTAACTTTAGCTCCTCCGTTTTCAGAACAGAACGATGCTTAGAAATCGCGGTTGCGTAATTTTAAAACGAAAATTTATATTTTTTTCTTGATCCATGGACATTTTTTTCACCAGTTTTCGATTTAAAATGATGTGTCGAGACGATTCCAGTTATAAATTAACACAATAGGTATTAACTACAATTTTAGATTAAGTATAGTTAACGGCCAGGTAGGAAAAAGGTAGTAACGGTCCATGAAAGTTAGTAACGGCTGCAGTTACTACCTATTTGCTTGCAGTTACTAACGTAGTAAACAGGTAGGAAAAAGTTAGCAACGGTTGCAGGTAGTAACTGTTTACTAACGTAGGTAGTAAACAGGTAGCAAAAGGTTAGTAACGGTCCAAGAAAGTTAGTAACCGCTGCAGTTACTACCTATTTGCTTGCAGTTACAACCTTTTTACTAACTTTTTTCTAAGAGTGTAGGTTATAAGGCCTCTCGACGCGCTCCACTACACTATTAACACTGCCCGCGTCAACCTGTTCTTGTTCCTTTATTATCGAAGGCCATCGCCGTTGATGTTGATCTCCCGATAATACATATACTTGCGATTCCCCCACGTGCTGCTCCGCGAGTCGCGTAGAGCGCCCGCCGACCTCACACTGTATATTTCAGGCACCGCGCAGCGTAAGCAATGTGTTCACGCAAACGAAGCGCAGTACATGCAGAGTCCTGTTTTCTTTTATCGCAAAAAAAAAAAAAAAATGAGGCCTGCCGGTCGTACACACAAACTGCCATCGACCGATACACCAGTTTTAAAGCTAAGCCTAAATGTGCGTGTAGCCTGCAGCCGACACGAAGCGACGCATGTTACGCGTATCAAGGGCTCGCTGCGCGTTGTATAATTATAAAACCGACATGGAGCAGTGGCAAATAAACGTGCAAGAAATCTGTGCCACGTGATCGCCAGCGCGCCACGGGGCCCGAATAAAGCGCCGAGGTACCCCGTTAATGTCGTTTTAACTGGTTTGAACGCTCACGAGCATGAATTACCAGTGCTCCGCGCGTTCTGTCACGACGGGTTCGCAAATCGTGAGTTTCATGACGCGCACTAGACGACGAACCTTTAGTGCTGCTACCACGTGGGTATCTTGCTACCCGCAGACGCCCGATGTGCAGATGTGGCGTGCGATGGCTTCGTTAAGTGAAAAATGCAATGCAAATTCGCTTGTCTAAATAAGTAAATTAGTTGCAAAGCGGCTAAAACAGTAACGGGTTGCACACGTTCTAGCTGCTCGCAGAACCCTAAGATGTCCTTCAAGGAGCACCTGGGTTCCGCAGAACCCAGTTTGAGAACCGATGCGGTAGCTAATACACTCTAAGGCAAAAGGGTGTTAAAAGGGTGTGTGGTTCGTCCTTTTGGGGACTAATGGGGCTGCCACAACCATTAATCCCTTTAAGGACTAACGGCACCGGGTCTAACAGTTAGTCCCCACAATGGACTAACATTTAGTCCTCACATTTACACCTTACCGGGCAACTGTTAGTCCTCACAGATCACCTCAATGGACTAACATTTGGTCCCCACATTTACACCTTACCGGGCAACCGTTAGTCCTCGCAGTTGCACGTCGCCGGACCAACGGTCGGTCCACTCAAACGCTCCATTCGGATGAACTTTTTATCCCGGGGATGATTTTCTACAGTTACTCTCCGCAAGACTTAATACTTTTTTCGCGTGTTTCTTTCCACGGTGAGTAACAAATGCCGCGGAAACAACACGCAAAAGAATATTTAGTCATGCGTGTGTCACCGCTTTCGCATTCAATGCGACAACGAAAGACAAAAGTAAGACAATGAAACGTTTTATTTTTTCTATACATATGAAGTTTCTGCTTTCTTTCATTGAATTCACTACAATATGTCCAATACAGGTTCAGCCGCGTTGTCATATCTCGTACAGTCCTTTCTGTGAAGCTGCTCCAACGGAAGCGATAGATGGCAGGCGTTGTACGCGCCAGGGCACACAGCATTGTGCTCGTTGTGGGCAACGGCTGCATCCTGCAAAGCACAAAAATATTGCAAATATTTAGTCACGTGACAGCGAGGGTGAAGACGCACGCACTGTGCAAATACGTGCAAGGTGAACTAAAACACGTCTAAAACATGGCACGCAAATAATTTCACCCCTGCGAAGCACAAAAATATTGCAAATATTCTGCGACACGTCACAGAAGGGATGAAGACGCACGTACATGGCAAATACGTGCAAGGTGAAATCAGAATCAGAAATCGTTTTATTTAGTCATCGAATCAATTACAAAAATTTGTGTGTACAGAAGGAGGTCCCATAGTCAGAGACTGAATCGGGACCTCCTACAGTAGTGAATACAGAAAAAATTAATTGATGCAGCAAACAGTGGTACAGAAAACAGGTAATAAAATATATCGCAGGTAAAAAAGAAAAAAAAAAGGAGTTCTACTTAAGAAAATCATTAGCAGAAAGCAGCAACAAAAACTGAAATTAGATAACATAAAAAATAGAGGTAATTCAACTATCCTAAACAGTTTTCAGATAATTACCATGGTGAAAGATAGTAAAAAATAAAGTACGAAAAAGAAAGCTAAACAGACACATCTGATATCAGCAATATAGGATGATGATGCGATGCTGCGTTAACATTAGGTTGTGAGAAGGCATGAAAGGGAGCGGGAGTAATAGAAGTGACCAAAACTATCCAGATTAAGGAATGGATGAGAGGAAAGTTTTCATATCTTTTTTGAATATGCCGATTGATTCCGAGGTTTTTATTCCTGAAGGTATAGTATTCCAGAGATAGATTCCAGTGAAGTGGGCTGTTTGTTTGCCATAGTTAGTAGTAACTATAGGTAAGATAAAATTGTGATTTTGTGCAAACCTTGTCAAATTTGTATTCTCTAGACTTGATGGAGGGATTATAAACAAAGGAAGCTGATTTTTCATTTGCTTGAAAACTAGTATTCCTAGATTATATTTGAAAGTGTTCTCGATTGTTAGGATGTTGTTGGCATGCAGGAGTGCTTTAGCATCACTGCGATAATGACTGTGGGTAAGTATTCTAATAGAGTGGTTTTGCATAGTTTAAAGGGAGACGAGATGACTGCTCTAGGTATTACCCCAAGATGTGATACAGTAATTAATATGAGAATGAATAAAAGCTTAGTACAATGAAAGTAATGTGGGTTTGGAAAATATATCGCGGGATTTAATTAGAACACGTATGCCGTAAGCCATTTTTTTTTCGCAGGTATGCAACATGCGAATAAAATTTCAAATGACGGTCCAGTTTAATTCCCAAGAAGGTCGCCTCATCGTCTGCTTCAATTGCCAATTGATTTAGAAATATTGGCGGGATATAATTATGTTCAGGTTGGTGAGAGTGGAAAACAACGAATTTCGTTTTAGTGGGATTTATTTGTAATTTATTATGTATACACCAAGCAGCCAAGCCTGAAAGCTCATAATTTAGTTTCTGTGTCAGAGATTGGAGGCATTTGTCAGTGTTAACAATTGTTGTGTCGTCTGCATACAGTAAGCATTCTGAACTGGTAAGGCAAGATGGCAAATCATTTATGTAAATACTGAAAAGAAGTGGGCCGAGAATAGAACCTTGCGGTACTCCTATATTTGTTACTTTAGGTATAGATTTATTACCTAACAGACTGACATATTGGCCTCTATTGAGTAAGTAGCTTTTTTAATAATAATAGTGCAGGACCAGTTACGCCTATTGTTTCAAGCTGCATAACAAGAATGTGGTGGTTGATAGTGTCGAATGCTTAAATAAAAACACACGTCTAAAATATGGCATGTAAATAATTTCACCGTGATGTCATACATCATCAAAGACGCATTTCAAGCCACACAGCGCAACAAACACTTCAAGTGCGGCAGCCGCAGCCATCACGCCGAGGCGCCGCCAACCACCTCGCCCCAACGAGCCGGCGAGTTTTTTGCGAGCGGCGTCAGCCCGTCAGCCGCCGCAGCAGCCAGCGAAACTCGAGCAGACCAGCGCGCGAACGCGAAGCCGACGCCCCGAACGGTGCCAGGCTGCTTGCGAGCGAGCGAAGGGAAGCCGACGATAACGGCGTCCAATTTCCACCAAATTCCTCGAGCGCGCTCCATGCAGTACAGCGAGCGAAAGTCGGGTCGACGCCACGAACGGCGGCGAAGTGCTTGCGAGCGAGCGTCGACGAAGCCGAAGGTCATGGCGACCAATAATCCGAAGCGCAGCTAAAGTCGGCTAGCTGAAGCACCCGCCAACCCATGCCGGTGCATTTCAAGCGCGCGGCATACAATCGAGCTCGTTGCTACCGCACAGCGTTTTGGACGAGTCGCAAAACAGCGGCGAGGCCTCCTAATATTGCTAATATCGCGAGCTCGCAGCTCATCACCACGGCGAATCGAACATCCGGACAGGCGACGACAACGGCGGCCAATATCCAGGCGGTCACAAAGCACAGGCACGATCACACCCAAGCCGGCCCTCGCGGTACATTTCGTGCGCGCGATATACAACACGATCGAGTCCGTTACCGATAATCGCGATCAGTTTCGCGCACGCGAGAGGTACGGCAGAATAAAGAGCGATCACTTACTTGCGAAAGAATCCAGCGCCGATTTGGGCCCCGATTCAGATTGAAGTCATGGATCCGATAGGCCTACTGTCTTCTCGGCCGCCATTCCTGGCCGGTGGCGACGCAGTGCCGTGACTACGCCGGAGATATACAGCCCGGCATCGCGACGTGTCGAGAGCAGCTCCAGACTTCTTGGGTGTGGCGAAACGTAAAAGCAGCACGACACACTCATCCACGCATACGTGTGTATCAAAGGCAGCGAGCCGTAGTTCATAGATCGGCGAACTCCGAGCGCGACACAACCGGCTACACGCCAGCTCGAACACAAGTTGGAAGACTGACCCGAGCGAGGAGGACGACGGTTTGCCCTTGACAACGGTTTGCACACGAAACGTATCCATGCACACGGCCTGCACCTCCCGCGCCGTTCATCCCTTTGGAGACTAACTGGTTTGCACACGGCACGCATCCCTCTCCGCTTGCTCCTACGACGGTCTAACCGTTTATCTGCGGGCCTATTGGGCTCCGTTACTCCTCGTTCGGGGTAATTTTGCCTTAGAGTGTAGACGTTGTAAATTTACAACCAGTTAGACAGCTTCAATGTACGTGTGACCAGCGCATTGCTTTCTTTATAAATGCTTTTGTTGTAAAGTGACGTCACTCCCTATCGAACAGCTCTGCAAGCGCTGGTGGCGCATGCGTCTTTGGTTTGCTATCTTCACCCTCTTTTCGCCCTTACCCCTTTCAGTTGCTATATGTATACGCTCCGAAGTGGAAGCAATACACGATTGTTTTCGGCTGCCATCAGCGTGCTGTCGTACTAAGTACACACTTCGCGTGTGTCGGAACTATTTAACAGTTTTGTTTATTTTTTGTAACGTAATGTTCTTACCTCCGTCTTCTCTTTGATACCACCGGTAGACATGACCATGATTCGAGGCTATAACTGAAGCAGCGCTCGCGCAGTGTTGGTATATTTTTTCATAGCAGAGTTGAAGACAGAACTGCCTCCTGTTCATTCCTGGAGAGCACGTATTTATTGTGAACGAAGCGAAACTAAAAGAAATCTTAGATTTCTAGAGAAGTAATATGACGTCATTGGCTTACGGTTCTATTTAGCCATCAGGAATTCGTACGATTTTGCAAAGCAGCATTCTTTGTTTGTTCCTTTTTTCATGTAGTTATTCAAAATTGTAGGCATTTAATACAGGACATGCTGAATTTGTGAAGCATGAAAGCGCATGAATTTTAAAGCATGTTGAAAAACAATTGGTAAAGTTGCTGCTATAACACTTTCTCACATTGTGTTGCTGTAGGCTTGCAGTGCAAGGTGGGAAAATAAACAAAATTCGTGCTACGTATATGGAGTGCGCCTCTTCAAATCAGCTGTCAGGAAACTAAAGAAAGAGCTCTCACTCAAACGGCATAACGGAAAGATAGCTATGTTGAATGAACGAATGAACCAATTAATCAGACCTCTGTTCAATCACTTGAAGTAGATGTTTTCATGTTGGCCAAAGTGCGCGGGGGGCCGGGACACGGAGAACGAAGTGAGACAAACAAGCACACTTCTTCCTTCGGGATGCACCAAAATGAATACTTACCAACTTGCCCAACTTTCCACGCTGCTTACTAGATGTTTTCTGGGTGCAATGTTAGTGACCGGCCGTAGTATTTAGAATATGCCGGCAACTCCTCCTCAGGTTATAAATCCACCATGAGCTTTTGACACCAGTGTGACTGATACAAACACACTTGTCCGTGTCGGAGAAACATCGCAGGCAGTACACAACGTCGGACTGATATTGGTTTCACGGTGGCTGTGCGAGGGCCAATCACAGCCCAATTTTGCCTCGAGTCTGCCGAAATCGGCTGAGCCGTTGATAATGGCCAGTAATATTGGATCAGTTTTGTCGCTCTTTATCCAACGTTGAGTTTTCAACCGCAATATTGGGCCAGGTTTGCCACCGTCCAGCCGATATCGGCTGAGCCAATGCCTTTTACAGACAAATATTGCCCCAGAGTGTCCGTTCTTCTGCCTGCGTTTGCTGCCCCCCCCTGCTTTCACCGGCCAATATTGGGCCCCTTTTACCGTCCTTCAGACAAAGTAGAGAGCAGAAGTGAGGTTTGGGCTAGTTGGTTAGGATTCATCTTAAAGATTAAAAACAGTGCAGCAACGAGATGGAGAAGAAAGAAACAACTGTGCCTCGCCCGTCGCGTTGTTTCTTTCCTCGTCCTCGTGTTGCTGCGCTGTTTTCAACATGAATGTAGAGCTCAGCGGTAGCCTTTGGCGACGATATTCAGCCATTTTTACCGGCCGTCGGCGCTCGACTTTATAATTGAGATACGATAGAGATAAGCATTACCGAAATCCCATTTATTTATATGATGTATCGATCAGGCGTCGAGCGTCCAACGTAATCGTTTTGCAGTGGGAACAGTACGCGTGCGCGCTTCTGAGTAGTTTTGTACGTGTGCGTCCTTTTCTCATAAACACCGGGTACAAAAAGCATCTATCCAAACGACTGTTAATGTATATGCTAAAAGCCCCCACACGTGTTTTTGCAATAGAGGGTCAGGCTCTTTCCCGTGTGTCGCCTAAGCTGTAGGAAGCCGCTACGTGGAATACTGTACTAGCACAAGTAAGAAAGTGCGTGCATTTTATCGTGCTAATGCCGCACGTACGATTGTGAGCGCAACGTAATGCATACTGAATAATCTTCATTCCCGTTAATTCTTGCTATGCCAATGACTAACAGGCGTCACTACTCGCTTTTCTACCCAAAAAAGTGACCTTCAGAGCAATGACTGACACTGACATTCGATGCCCGCTTCTGACAAGTTATTCAACACTATAAAAACGTTGAAGCTTTATAACACCTCCCCATTACTTCATGAAACAAATTCACTGTACTTATCTTTCGTAAGTGTTTTTGTCATTGCTGGCCCGACTTCACTAATATGTCTATCATCAGGATTCGCTGAAATAATCCTGTACGATTGCTTTTAGGGAAAGCAGTTTTTTGTGAATACTGCTTCTGTGCATAAACTGAATCTCACACTATATTTAGAACGGTGCGTCATTTACACCCTTTAAGATGCTTACTGTTTGGCGCGAGTGATCCAAAACCACACGGTTGGTTCCCTACAGATGTGCGTACATGTATTAACACTTAAAGCTGAACATTTTGTCAGATTTGCCTGTCTGGTTGGGTTAACCCCCTTGCAGAGCACTCGGAAGATGCCGACCATAAGATTGACTTTGAAAAAACCGAAATCCTAACAACAGAAACTAACCAACAAAAACGGCTGTTATTGGAGTCATGGTTCATTCAAAACACCGAAGGCAACTTAAACCGATGCAAAGGAAACCTGCCGTCAGTATACATTCACGGACTAGCTACAGCAAGAAAAACAAATTCAAACAAAGTCGCAAGTGAGCAAAACCGTCCCCGGCCGCCCCCAGCCCATCAATCCCACGCAACCACGCCAACCGCGGCAACCGCAACTAGAACCGCAACCCCCTCAACACCCTCACCACCAAAGAAGACGCGCCTTCCCTCCTTCTCCACAGCTGGTTCGAAAGAGAAGTTAAGAGCTGCACCTCGACCGTTCCGCTGTCACTCCCCCTGAAGAAGGAATCGAGTTGATTCCGAAACGTCGGGAAATAAACCCATTTTTGGTTGGAGCCCTTTGAAAGTCTTAATTAATTAACCCAACCAGACAGGCAAATCTGTCAAAATGTTCAGCTTTAAGTCTATACGTGCTGACTTCGGACTAGAGGTAGCGCAGCTTGCCAAAAACTACATAAAGACTATGAAAGGAATATCCACCTTCGAGACCCATCTGGAATTCACCAGGAATTGCAAGGAAAACAACATCGTGCCACAAAGCCTCCGACTACGGCGCCCTGTGAATACCCCGGAAGGTCGGGAAATCATCTACAGGGCCGAGCAGAGACTGGTGAAGGCTCGGATACATGAGTGCCACGCTGTGCTCCGAAGGAAATAGGTGGACGCGTTCTTCGCCCGACGACAACTGGAACACCAGGTACCGAATCTTCTCTCTTCAATAGAATCGTTTGCAAAAGCTACCGCTTCCTCAGAAGCCGCAAAACACCGCACATCGCAGGAGAAGAAACTCGCCGTCCTTGTCAAGAAAACAAAAAATCAAGAAATGATTGACCAGCATCTTGTAACCAACCTATCGGCAAGGGTTCTCACAACCGAAGAAACTTCAGTACTCTCTAAAGGCCAAAAATTCAGTGTTACCACGGACAAGCCCCCCATTCCGAAGATGGTCGCCGCACTCGAGAACGGCATCCGAAACCTAGAACCCAGTGTTAGAGATCAAGTGCGACTCAAAGCAATTGGCATTATAAGCTCGACGAATAACCGCACGAAAGAAAGAAACCTGTCTCCAGGTGAAATGAGCGCACTAAGAAACCTACAAAAAGACACAACCATAGTAATCCTACCTGCAGACAAGGGCAACTCCACCGTTCTCCTGATCACACGCGACTACGAGGAGAAAGTATCAACCTTGTTAAGCTCGGTAGACTACGAGAAGCTAAAAAAGGATCCCACCACAGGAACACAACAAGTATTGAACAAGACGCTAGCAGAAATATGCAGAAACGGGTCAGCTCCAGCATTCTACGGCCTCCCGAAAATTCACAAATCGGGAGTACCCCTGCGCCCAATAGTAGACTTCTCGCGCTCACCAATGCGATCACTCTCCACGTACCTGCACCGGATAATTTCACCCCTAACCGGAAAGACCGCGTCTCATGTGCGCAACGCGGAGGACTTCGTCGGACTGACATCAAAGCTACGGCTAGAGAACGACGAGTGCCTCGTATCGCTTGATGTGGTGTCTCTGTTCACCAGCATACCGATACAACTGGCAGTCACCGTAACCCGGGATGCCTTAGAACGCGACAGTGCTCTGAACGAGAGAACCCCTTTGAGTGTGGACGAAATCTGTCGACTCCTGGAACTCTGCCTATCAAATACGTATTTTTCCTTTAAAGGCGAGTACTACAGGCAGACTAGAGGAGCACCAATGGGAGCCTCAATCTCCGTGACCGTGGCCAACATCACCATGGAAAACATCGAAGAGAGAGCCCTGAGCACCTTTGCACAGAAACCCAAAGTGTTCTTGAGGTACGTGGACGATTGTTTCTGCATTATAAAGACATCGCAGCTCACCAACCTACTCAGCCATCTAAATTCCATAGAACCGGACATTCAATTCACTTGTGAGCGCGAAAAAGACGGATCCCTTCCATTCCTTGATTTACTAATCAAGCGAGTGGGAGATTCCCTAAGTTTCTCAGTCTACCGCAAACCTACTCATACAGGCCGCTACCTGCACTTTAATTCAAATCACCCTGGAAGCCACAAAACATCAGTAGTCAACACTTTGGTGAGAAGAACGGAAACGCATTGCACGTTAGAATCAGACAGAAGGAAGGAAAGAAACACCGTGTTCAACGAACTCCAAAAAAAACGGCTACCCGCCCCATTTCATTCGGAAAGCAATCCGACGACAAAAAAGAAAAGTACTTCCAACGAATCTTCCAGCGTCGCCGCCTTCTCAGAAGCGAATCTCTCTGCCCTACGTGAAAGGCACCAGTGAAGCCATAAGCAGACTCCTAAAGAAGGAAGGCATAACGGTCGCACACAAGCCAACCAACACAATAAATCTTCTGCTACCGAAACCTAGGGACCTTCCACCAAGAGAAAGAGCGCAAGGCGTCGTCTACAAAATCAAGTGTTCCGACTGCCAGGCCGCATACATTGGCGAAACAAAAAACTTGACCGAAAGAAATAAACAGCACGAAAACGACGTCAGGACGTTCTCAAGACAGCGGAACCCCCTTGCAGAGCACTCGGAAGATGCCGACCATAAGATTGACTTTGAAAAAACCGAAATCCTAACAACAGAAACTAACCAACAAAAACGGCTGTTATTGGAGTCATGGTTCATTCAAAACACCGAAGGCAACTTAAACCGATGCAAAGGAAACCTGCCGTCAGTATACATTCACGGAGTAGCTACAGCAAGAAAAACAAATTCAAACAAAGTCGCAAGTGAGCAAAACCGTCCCCGGCCGCCCCCAGCCCATCAATCCCACGCAACCACGCCAACCGCGGCAACCGCAACTAGAACCGCAACCCCCTCAACACCCTCACCACCAAAGAAGACGCGCCTTCCCTCCTTCTCCACAGCTGGTTCGAAAGAGAAGTTAAGAGCTGCACCTCGACCCTTTCGCTGTCACTCCCCCTGAAGAAGGAATCGAGTTGATTCCGAAACGTCGGGAAATAAACCCATTTTTGGTTGGAGCCCTTTGAAAGTCTTAATGTATTAACACACAGGCGTTTTGTGGTCAAGCGTAACAAGCGCATTTGCTTTAGTGATTTCAAAGAATTTACCTTGTGAAAGTAGTAGAATCTTAACAAGGCCTGTTGTTTCGCTAGCTGGTTGAGAAAAATAGGTACGAAGCGAAATGGACGGGGACGAAATGAACATACGAACTGACAAGCACGTGTTTGCCACGTGCTTGTCAGTTCGCATGTTCACTTCGTCCCCGTCCTTTTCGCTTCATACCTATTTTTCTCAAGTAAAAACCTCATCCATCGAGTGATTCCCTCTTGCACTTCGAAACGGTTGCATTTATGTCATTATGGCACGTGAAGTGCGGTAAAAATGCGATTCCAACGCTGTGTCCGCAAAGTATTCGTCTAGCGAAACGTTGCAACAAGCTATACACGAAGAGATTTTCTCTCCTTCAACTTCTACCTCCATGGCAGCCCCCTTGCCGCGAAACTCCCCTGAACCGGCAGGGGAGGGTTGTGGTCCCGACGGAGGGATAATCAGTATGAGTGAATGAAACAACTTTTGTCGGTCCATAAGAGCCGCGAGTAAACTCAACATCACTTGGCTAGGCCCACTCGGGGACCATCAGGTTAAACCTGACAGCCCGCGCGCCGTTCTTCTAACGGCCAGGTTTTTGGAGGTCTGGTCCTGGACCCTAATGAGCTTCTTCATTTCCCCCTGGGGGAAAGGGGGACCGCCAGAGGCGCAGCCCCACAGGACATTCTCGAAGTCCGCATAACCATCACACGGGGGGCAATAGAAACCTTTTTGCACTCCAGGCAGCAGAATTTTTCAAGACGTGTCGGTGTGTGGACACATGTCACGGAAAGCCGAAATCCCGAGCCCGATACGTGGCAGGGTTCCGGCACTGGTTTCGGCAGAAATCGTCGCAGTGAGCAACCAGTGTACCCGTGCTACATTAAACCTTCTATACTCGGATAGAATTCAAGAAAAAAAGCGGGTTTTAGCCGTCAAGGGACCCTCCTCTAGCCAATGATGTCGCGGCCTCTTTGTGACACGCTTTATGACACGCTTTGCCACGCTGCTTTCTGAACCTCTCGTGAGCACGCCGCTGGGTCGCGATGACACAACGTCGCCATTGGCTGGAGCGGGACCTTTGACGGCGAAAAGCCGCTTTTTTAGTTGTATTCGAGTATAGAACCCTGTAGCCGTGCTGCCATATTGGACTCGCTCGTCTTATGTAAGGGCACGTGTTGCCTGTTCTTACGTGTCATCGGACTTTTATTACCTATTCTAATCGCGCATCTGCTATTGACCAGCCTTTTTTGTGTATGCTGTTGCAATGGTGCGCTTGCATTTTTGTCGCTCGTGTTCTTACCGATCCAACGTGCGCACGTGAGAGGTTTTTCATGCAATATTCATTTCCCCATAAAATCTTACCTTCAGGCTACTAGTGCATGCGTGCGCGTTTACCTCATTTAGATGTCGAGTTCATGGGATCTTGTGGTGCCACTCTCAATGTTTTTTCTCGTCACCTGCAATAGGTTCTTTATTCATGTTTTTGCCCCATATGTTTTCTCTGGCAGAATGAAATTATTGTATATTACCGCTTCAGGGATAGTGGAAATAAATTGCATGTCATGTCTTGCGAATGCCTAGCATTCGCCAACCAACCTCGATCAAGATTTCCTGCTTTTGTTGAGGAGTATAGCGGCTGTGTAATCTTTTGAGATGCTCGGGTGCTGTGCGGGATGGCCCGAGTTTGGCTAAACTCGGAATCTTTCCGAGTTCTGGTGACATCCCCTTTTGAACTAGCTAACAGTACGAAAAGGTCAAATCCATCTCTCAGCGCGTGCTGCGTTCCATTGGTTACGATGGAACGCGGCTTCACGTCTAGGGCGGTCGAAAAAGTTGGGTGATGTCTTCAAACCAGAGTCGTTTTCTTTCATTCGTTTGTCGTTCCACTGAGTGCACCCATGCAAGAGAAGTGTCAGAAACTTTTAGTAACGATATGTTTTAGAGGTGCGGGCTGTTAAATTAATTTGCAAGCGTTTAATGTCTGCACTTAGAATAATCAGCACCGCGGTATCTGAGATTAGCTCCTGCCGAGCACCTTACAACACCGCGGCCGGAGCAAATCGCCGAGGCCACCCGTATAGTCATCATGAACGGCCTGTACATCTAGCGCGTTGTTCGACAGGCCCGCGCCCTCTTCGTGTCCTTCTACAACGTCTGCTCGCTCCCCGAGTACGCGCGCCCGGCTGATTAGCTAATTGGCTGGGCGCTACAACTACATAATTAGGTGAAGCCATGCTATCACAAAACTAATTAAGCCTAGTTATGCTAATGCCGGGCTGATTAAGCCACATCTTACTAAGACTATGCTAATCAAGCCATATAAATAGAAGACCGAACTATTAAGAACATGCTAATTAACACGACGCTGATCAGGACCGCTAATAAAGTCGGGCTAAGTAGGACTTTACTCACTAACATCATGCTAATTAGAAATATCCTAGCTAGCTCTATACTAGTTATAATCTCGTTAATTAAACTTGAATAATTCATGTCGTGGCAATTAAAAGTTACCAATTAAGCCAGGACCATTCAACATCATCCTAGTTAAGACCTAACTAATAAATACCACCAAAACTGGGACCAAACTGACGCAGTCTTTACTCTGAAGCAGACCGAGCAGACGCGCGACGTAACAAGTTGGAAGAAACTAGGTGATCACAAGCTCCTTCGATGGCTCCAGCCTTACACAAGTAGTGTAAGCTGAGCAAACAATTTTATATGCAAAGAATCTCCTGCTTTGCGTCCATCGCATAGAACACTTGACAGTCGCACCAGTACTATGACAGTCACGAGTTGAACTGCCGCCTTTTTAGAATCAGTGAGCTTGGAGCCGAGTTCACGTATCAATCAAATTTATTGACAGACACCCGCGGCGAAGATGGGTCCGCCCACTGCGTTTGCTCTTGCCGAGGAGCACTGCTCACGCCGCAACGCCAGCGAGCAGCTCCATTCATCTATCAGCTCAATCGCACAGATTATGCACACACGCACGAAGAACTAAAGTTATATCATCACGTGGCTGCGGTGTCTCGAGTTCAATTTCACCGCACTCACGACATACCACTCACAGCCATGAAGCAAGAGCCCCTGATGGCATTTGCGGCGAGAAATGTTAATATTTTCTTCTTTGTGGAGACATTGTTTCTACCGATTCCTTACTGCAGAAAAGTCATCAGACGTGTAATGACGGTAGCAGTAACATGTCCACATATCTATGTGGAATATTCGAGAAAAGCGAAACGAGCTACACGAGAGTGCTGCTTGCGCGTTGCCTTCAAGAGTGGAAACTTCCAAGCTGCCATTGGAACGAAAGAACTTGCCCGAAAGAGGACAAACACCCACGAACACGCCTGTGGGAGGCGCTATGTTCAGTGGGCAAAAAGCCCGAAAGCACGCTGACGTAACTGCACTGTTGAAATGTTGACTGAGTTGCACGCTGACTCGTTTGTGACACCATGCTCGTTCTTTAAGCCACTTTTAACACGAAAGTCATTTATGCCGGGGTCCACCAAGACTTCATTGACGTATTTCCGGCACGGATATGACGTTGATCAAATGGACGCTAAATAATGAGAAAGAAAAAAACAAGAAGAAAATTTCCGCCCAAGGGAATTGAGCCTACGCGCTAGCATCGGGGAGTCGGCCTAGATGCAGGTATGAGTTCTCTGCCTTTCGTTTCGTGTTAGCGTGTGACGGCTCTTTGTCGGAGTAGTGCAGCTTCCACATTCACCAACGGCGTTTCGCCGCCGACGACTGCTTCCAGTGCGATAACACCGACTGATAAAACTGCAGTAAGCGCTGCAGAAAGGCAACGATGTCGACGGTCGAATGTGCTGCCTTGGTGGAGCGAGACATAGGCCAGCGGGACGTGGAACGCCTGCGCGCGTTCGCGGCTCAAGCTGCGCACCTCTACCTCCCGTGTTGCTGAAGCCCAGCGTGGTAGTGTACGCATCAGCACAAGCGTAAGTTACCCTATTACTCGGGAGAGCACACTGTGCCGTTTCTCACCTTAGTTGACCACGCTTCGAAGAAGTGCATATGGAGTACCAGTTTTTTATTATGCGCTTGTTGATGTCAGCTTTACGCGGGATTCAAGATACCCCAGGTATATGTTAACAACTTCAGCTACCACAACGGTTAAATCATGATCATGGGCGTAAGTCGTCGCGATGGAGATGTGCCACTACGCGTCAACGTGGGTGCATCCACGTGAAACGGTGCTATAGCTGCGAAACACCGTTATACTTTGTACAAGCTCTCATATATTATTGAACAATAAACAATCAACTACTTCTGTGAAGACACGTTTCACTTTCGTGTTATACCGATTCCTATGACGGAGGAATCAGCCATATTTTTTATCAACGCTGATATTGGGTGCTCCGCACTGTCTTGCTATCATGACCGCCGTAGTGCGAGCTGGGAGCAAACTCGTGTTCTCGAGAAGCACGGGCCATCCTGCATAGCACCCCTGGCTATGGTATCTACTGGTGTTTAGGTATTCCTTTATGACGTAATTATTTCGGAACTGCAGGTGATTTCATACCTGCTGGTGTTCTTGCAATTATATACTTATGTGTGAGTAAACTGTTTACCATTTTGCAAGTACGTTGCGCCCTCATTACCCAGACGCATGCGTAGTTGGTGCAGCAGGACGTTCACGCTTCTTAGTTTTGTTGGAAACGTATTGACTTTTAACGCGACAGCGTTAAAGATGTCGTTTCGCGGAAGTTCCGGTGTTGGTGGCTTCGGCGGCGGCGTCCTTGGTTGTGAGAAAAAAGCAGCTTTTTCCGTGAGCGTAAATTCGAGGTATATGCGAATAAACATAAGAGCCGCAGGGCGTCCACACTTTGGCTTTCCTTGCGCCGCGGCTTGGGTCTCCACCGAGAAGTGAAGGCAGGCTAGCGATTGGGAAGGCTATGCTAACACGGCGCGTTTATGCTGTCGCATTCTATTCGTGCTGTCACCGCCTCCGAGAGAGACGAGCGCGCTGTGGGGTCGAACCACCTCTTGGGGGCGTTGCGAAAGAGCGCCGTGGTTTTCCCGCCATTTGTGTGAGATGGTCTGACCACACCTCGCGGCTGTTCCCGTATAAACATGTAGTGAGTGCATCGCTAGTGACCCATAACGAAGGCCACACACATTTGCGCGCACATTCTCTTACACACACACAGAGGAGTTCATCGGTATTTCGAAAAAACATGGCTGATTCCTCTGTCGTAGGAATCGGTGTAACACGAAAGAAAAACGTGCCTTCACAGACGTAGTTGAGCGTTTGTTATGCGTTGTTTCATTCCGAGGGCGAAGGAATGAATGCTATAGCGACAAGTTGTAATGTCACGCGAAGAACGGCAAGCAGCTCGAAGCTTGCAACGTGCTGCTCAAGCAGAAAGCACGCACAAAACGAACGTACACAGGGTGAGCACGAACGCACAACTGTCACAGCTCGACAGTTAAAGCGCGCTGGTCAAATACAAAGAGGACGCATGAAACGAACGCACAAGCATACAAAGAATGAGTGCGAACTGGCACAGCTGTAACTTATTTGTTTGTGAGCAGCACGCTCCTTTCGCAAAAGCAGCCGCTGCAATGAGTGAAGTGACCTTCGTGCTCTCTCTAACTTCAACGCAAACTTGCGGTGACAGCGCAAGGCGTACAAGATAAGCGCGCGCGTACGAGCGACCACGCCCTGCAGAGGCGCACGCTCATTCAACGCGTGGGGCGACGACCTTTAAAGCGCGCCCTTCGAGCCATTCCCGCCATCTCGCTAGTGATAATGAAAACACGCCGATTTACCACCAATCTCTGAGTACCACCACCGGCAAATGATGTATATAAATAGCACGCCGTTAGCATGACGAAGAACGTGCCGTCTGTGGCGGTGTCGTTTCGCGCTGCGCGCTGGGGATCGAGGGGTCGTAAGTTCGACTCCCGGTGACGGAACTTCTAGTTTTTCCTTTGCCATATATTAGTCTTTCTATTTTACAACGTCATATCCGTGACGGAAATGCGTCAGTGGAGCCGTGGTGGACCCCGGCATAAAACACTTTCCTGTTAAAAATGTCACGCGCGTAGACGTTTCCTCACGCCACCGGAATGTTGACACGCTTGTGATGGATTGTGTGCATTGACTGCAATGACTGAAAGTGTCAGTGCAGTGTGTGTGCGTATGTGCAGTGAGTGCACTGAACGCGTACGAATGCATAGAGACCAGAGGCGCGGGGCAGTGTATATAGTTTGCCCCAACAGTGCACCTGCGTACAATATTCGCTCGTACTTCTCAATGGCACACACAGACCCCAGAAGAGCAGTCGTTGTTATCACGAAGTAGTTTCCGTATACAGTGCCAATGTTGTTGGGCTGCCAATAGCCAATTTCGGAGTGCTGCGTTAGGCTACGTAACTACGGTAATACCACGCTGCAATAGTCGACAGGCAGCTGTTTCACTTTATTACCTTTCTAATGAAGTTGCTGTACGCATCGAGCATCGTTATAGATGGAGGCAGTTGGAAAACTGCACGGGATCGCCACGGAAGCGGCGTGGCCGCTCATTGTCTGCCAAAAAGTGGGGGCGGTGCGAAAGTTTTGCGCCCTGTTCACGTGACGTGTTTTGCGTCGAGCAGCGTCGAGGCTGCTTCGTCTGCTCCGCGCGACGACGGCTGCGCCGCGCTGAGGGTCACGTGACGTGGTCGCAAAGCAATGCCAGCGACACCTGGAATGGGCGACGATCTGCGGCCGCCTCCTCGCGCGAGTTTTCCAACTGTCCCCATCCAGTAACTTTGGCATCGAGCAACTGCCGCACGTGTCCGCATCTAAACTAGCTACGTGCACACTACGACAGTATAGGTCTCACCGCACTTACCGCATGGCAAATCACAACTGCTAAAACACTATATTAATGGGCGCAAACGCTCACGACGAGGTATTATCAACGTGTCGCCTCCACCGCCACGTCGGTGGGGCTGACACGACGCCAGCATCGACTAGCTTATCCTAGAAGAACTTCTTGTTGGGCGAGTTGATGCATGACTTACTGTAGGGTATGTGCGCAAAGCGCGGGCGAACACACAAAAAACAATGTAGACAGAGCCCCAGTGATGGCTTGCCAACATCGGCTGGATAACGCCAGACCCAATGAGACCGACGCTGGCTAGCCAACATCGGCCTAATGTCGGCGAGCCCACATTGGCCCAACGCCGGCTAGAAGACGCAGGGCTGCTTCGGGTGAAAGTAGCGCGAGCGCAATTTGCCGACGCCAGGCCAATGTTACTACTTACATGACATCAACGCATCGAATGACAAGAAAAATAAGGTGGTTTTAGCCTTCGAGTCGTCATCGGTGAATGCTTAAGGGACCGTGTGAGTTTTTGCGGCACGAATCGACTGCCGAAAGAGTTTTAGAGAATGCTTCTAGTGCGAGCGTACTCTCTTAAAAAATGGAGTGACCCTCTCTACTTTAAGGGAGAAATGGCAATGTCCCCAATGTTCGTCTTCAAATGGAGGAACTTTCCCCCCTTTTCAATGGAGAAACCGTTCCTCCCCCGTCAAAATTGAGATGGCTGACGCCAAGCCAGTGAAGCGAGCAATAGATTTAGGCCTAGCGAGTGCATCGATTCTCGACTGATAAAGAGTATGCGGCATTGGTAATCACAAAAAACGGTCCCGCTTATTTTAATATCGAACGATATGACAATAGAATCAAGCACACAAACCTGTAGTGTTGAAAACCACGTGAAACGGAACGACGGAACTCGTACGTTTCGCTCGGCCAGCGAGACGGCGTCCACATTAAAAAATACGGATACTGCAAAGGGGCTCTCACACGGAGACGGTACGTTAGGCTTGCTGTCTTTGTTTGTCGAAGCTTCAGACGGTGTAGCGACGTTATCCACGCGTTTACGGGGCAATACGCCCCGACATGTGCCTCCAAAATGTAGCTTTTTTAGCATCAAGACAATCCCGGCGCAGCAGAGCATAGTTTCGATAGATAGATGTTCAACAACATATAAGTAGGTGAAGCTGTTTCTGATTGTAGCGGCGTACGCTGATATTACGCTATGGCATTTCGGCGAGGTGGGCCCAGTCATGGATTAGTCAAGGACACCGGAAGGTTGATACACATTTTACTATTACGCACAAGTTCAATAGGCAGACCACATAGTACACACACTGACTGAATTCAATTCACAATTCATTCGCATGTATACAACCTATACCATGAACAATTCACTACAAACGCGTACGTAGAGACGTGTTTACACATACCCCTCTATGAAGCGCAGGCCCTTATATAGTCACTGAATTACGGCGGACCATGGTGGCACAAGCAATGCGTCATTTTTCTTGAACTCTTTACGATTTCACGGCTGCAACCCAATATACGCAGACAATAATTAATTGTAGCTATGGCTTAGCCAAGCGCACCAGTTAATCTAAAGCCGCATAATAATGGACGATATAATTACAGAGTTGATAAAGGTAATGCGAAAATGACCATATCAAGAACCGTTCATACCATTCCGACGCCATTTTGAAGTAGTGCCATCTTTCGACAGCGGCCACAAATAAAATTCCCCTCTCTCATTTCTTTATTTTTTGTAGTTACTGTGGGGCAACAATGCGGTTCAAATTGTGTTGCCTTCGTAGCGTCGACTTTGTTGAATGGTTTGGCGTTGACATTTGTTCACATTCTATTTAAGCGTTGATTAGAAGTATGACGATGAGCCATGGATTTGTTTAACTGCTAGCCCTTTAATGGCAATGCTTCTGATGCGGTAACAGCCGTCTCAGTTGTGTATACGTACGTTACAACGCGGGTCGTGTGAAGAAACAAGAAAAGATGGCCTCGCATCGGACGGTAGTCTTTGGAGAGCGATGTCAGTGGCTCTTGGCGTCGCGGCAGCTCGATGACTTCAGTAGAGAAACTAGCGTTACACCGCGCGAATTATGGAAAGAACGCTACCGACACTACGTGTTCTGTAATATTTCAGTACGCTGTACCTACACGCTATTCTGCTACTGTTATGTCACGGTATTCGCATGGCGTGTGAAATTGCGGTCATTGTGCGACAACCTTGTAGTTGTCGTTGTGGCGGTGGCTAATCTTGCGTTAGATTTGGAATACTCTTTGCAGAAAGGTGAGTGAGAGTGTTAGTGATTACCTACTGTGCACAGCTGTCAGCGCATTTTGTGTTGAGTTTCGCATGCCAAAGCAAAATCCTCACGACGAGAGATACATACTGCACGCGTGCATAAGTCCGTCCCAAATCTCAGTGATGGCATGCGTAATCCGAAACGCATGTGATTGAAAATTTTGGCATAATTGACAGAAGTCATTGACTTATTTTTCAGATATGTGCAACTATGATGCATTTTAACGTTAAAATGCGGCCACGGCGGCCGCATTTCAATGGGGGCGAAAGGCAAAGAACACCCATTCGGGTGTTCTTTTCCGGGTGCACGTTAAAGAACCCCAGTTGATCGAAATTAATCCGTAGTTCCCCACTACGGCGTGCCTCATAATCATATGGTGGTTTCGACACGTAAAACTCCAGCAATTATATGCTATCGTACTTTCACGCATGCACTCACCAGTGATACCACGTTTGCTAAAATTTTGAAAAAATTAACTTTCATAATTCTTTATATTGATTGTTGTATTGATAAGTGATGTAAGTGCTGTGGAAAACTAAAAACGCGTGCTCTTGCCAAATATGTTCACGCCGAAAAAAATCAAATTATTGGTGTACAGTCTAAGGTGTTCATTAAAACAAGACTGTTTTGTGAAGCGGTACTTACTGTACTTATGACAAGCAGATCGTGCGCAAACGTATAAAAACAACACGAGACACATGAAATTATGCGGCGCATCGCGCACGCGCCCAGCGAAAAAAAAACAACAAAAAAATCGCCACACACGTTACTCAACACGTAGAGCAAAAACAATGGACGCCACTCGTGTATTGCTCGCATCAATCCTAGGTACGAGTAACTGCACGTGACTGGCCGTGGTCGGGTAGCACTGGATTACTCTAGAACACTGTACACTGGATAATCTGAGGCTGCCGAGTGAGCGCGAAAGGGCGGCCGCTTTCCGCAGCACGGAATCACGACGTAACTCGGCGTGCGCATGCACGCGCGCGCGCGAGTCCACGTGGTTGAGGAGAAAAGTTTCTCCATTGGCGCTTGCCGCAAGAGGGCACGACGAGTAAAGCGTTCGCAAAGGAAACATTCGCTGCTCCGAAAGAGGAATGGAGCCCGTGGCTCTATTCTGGCCGCCGTTTTAAAAATGCGGAGCATTTCTTAGTCGCACCTGCGGCGTCGGCGGCGCTGTCCACAGCCCAACTGCGCATGCTCGGCTGGTCTCGTGCCAGCAGCAAGCCTCTCCTCTCCCTCCCTCATTCTCTTCCTCCTCTCCCTCGAACGCGGGCGGTGTGTGTATAAGCGGCGGAGCGCGCGTTCAGAATTCAGTCGAGGGCGTCTTTACTTGGCTTTCGCTTGACTTGACGCTTTGCTTGACTCGAGTAGATGCGATGGAAGCAACAGTACCTTCAATCAGCGTCCCAGCATTCGTTGAAGGCAACGTTAGCCCACCCTCACCGTCGTCGGCGTCAACAACAACAAGCAACGCAGAAGACAAGGCTGCGAAGAGACGAGCATACGACGCTGAACGCAAGCGTTTGAAGCGAGCTGCAGACCAGGAACTTCGTGCACGCTGGAGCCGTTCAAGTCGTACTTGGTGTGCGCATCGTGTAACAATTAAGCATTCCCAAACCATACCCAATTACGCAACGTTCACGCGATACCCCCACCACTCTGCGACGCATTTACTCGAGTTCCCCGCGTGGGAAGATGCGGGCGACTCTTTTTTTTTTAGAGTGCACTGTACAATTTTTCGCACGCTTTAAGCGCTGCCACTATTTTTGTGGCACCAGCGAGCGCGCTTAAAGCTATGCAGGCAGGGATGTTAAGCGGCAGAAAAGCTACGTCCGTTCGTCACCGGGCGTTACGACCTTGAACACTTTCATTTCTGTGCTTTCTATTCGAAGGGTGGCTAACTTTCAATGGCCCCTTAAACTACTCCGAGTTCAAAGACGAGAAAGTGGTTTAATTTTCGCCTTCACTGCCTTTCCTACAGGCGCTATCTCTCCTCCTCGCCGCTTATTTCTTAATAAAAAACGAGGACAATGCCAGCACGAAGCGCTGAGCCTAACAGGATTTCGCGCTTTTCGGCTACACGCTGTTATTTATGGTTTCACAGTCGAAAACAGGATGTGAAATCAGTTGATCGCGCGTGATAGCCATGCGAGACAAGGCGGAACGGGTGTGCGACAGCATGGTAAAGCAGGGTAGGAGAGAATTCACAACTGATATTCCTCGTACATGTTTAATTGAGAGCGTATTTCCTCATGACGTCACATGAACAGATTGCTGGCGTCACGAATGATGCCGAAAAGACGGAACACGCCAGGAGAGGATCACGCGCTAGTTCTTAGTATTTTCGGAGCTTGATTAGGCACCCTTTCACTGTTATCGCGAGCGCGCGCACGGGCACGTCACGCCATCCTAAGGCGGCCGCGGTGTTTATGCAGCCCACGATGCTCAAATGAGCCGATGGCCGCGGACTTTGTGTTCTTGACGCGGTTATTTTTGATACTTGCATCGCTATGCCGAGAGAAGAGCGAGTGACTGCTAGCTGCTTTTGAGAATTGATCATGAATTCAAGGCCATGTGCGGCGCTAAAATATTTGGATCACATGTTCTCAGGTGTATCGACTACCCATTGGCAGCGTTTTCTTACCATGTAAAAATGTGTTGCCAAGGCACCTTTATACTTACGCGCAGTCTATCTTCTTGGGACGTGCAATTACGATTCGTAGAAGGCGTTCCAGGAAGTTGTTGGTTGCCAACAAGAGACGACTGTCACATTTTAAAAATAAACTTGCATTACATAACATGGGCCACGCTGTTATCATTTAATTATAAATGTGCTTCAAGTATATGACCACGTGATGTAGACGTGGTTTCTGCGCTACCCGTGCGATGCCATGCTGTTTGCCTACGCTTATTTTCTTGTGCGGAAGCACTTCTCTCCTTCATATCGGAATTTCGCGAATGTCAGCAAAGGGCCCAAGGCTTTTTACAGTACTGATTTGCAAAATGGACAAGCATGGCAACGAAACACAATGCACATTTGGCAATGGCCCTGCAGGAGAATGGCAATGGTTGGTTTTCTTCATTGCGTGTGCCTAAGACATGCAGCCGCACGCATGAAATTTGATAAATGGATGGCTTTAGACAAATGAGAATGTTGGTATGAAAGTCGAAAGAACTGGCTTGGCCCGAACATTAGCTTCGGGCATTCTAAGCACATAATTGCGGGCCCACATAATTGACCTTGTTTAACCTGCAAATTGAGTTCAGAAAAGTTTAAAGCAAAGCAAAATTTTGCAAATGCCTAGCATTGTTAGCAACCTTTCGAATGTTCTTTTACGCAATTCAATTCACTTGGCGGAGCCAAACGATCTTAGCTTTTAGCCACAGCCCTCTCTGAATCTTCCGCAATTGTGGGTTTCATCAGTTTTCGAAAGAAGCAAGGCATATGCATATGTGCATTGCGCCTTTAAAGAAAGAAATGATGTGATCCCACCTGTGTTCTTTATAGACGACAGCGCCCCGATTTCATATTCTGATGTTTCCACTTCATACTCGTTTTTAGCAATGCGCTGTGAGCGGAGCATATGACGTACACTTAGTATTGCCGAGACTACAGAAAACATTTATGTCACTATGACACAAGTGTAATCTTGTTCTTTTACGTGTATGTACTGCGCGCTAATTCACCTGTAAACGTAATAACAATGTCATAATAATATTTGGGTTTAACTTCAGAAAACCACGATATGATCATGAGAGACGCCGTAGTGGAGGGCTCCGGAAATTTCGACTACCTGGGGTTCTTTAACGTGCACCTTTCGCGAATGAGCAAAACCGTAAAGCAAATGTGTGCTGGGGATGTACGAATCTCTCCCACCTGCGTGAAGTCAATCTCTTGAAAAAATTTCGCATAATTCAAAATCTATCACCGGCTTTTCACTCACTCTAGGTTATATTGCTGGGTAGGAAAGAAAAAAAAAGCCCACAGGGTTCCTTATGTATTTGTTTAAAATGAGTCGAAGGAGAAAGCCATCGTCTTTTTCTTTCTCATTGGACTGCATTGATCCACCATGCTCGCGAGATCTCTGCACCTAGCGTGGTTTTGCACTGCCCCTGGGATCAAAGGTATTGCAAGCTGTGTGCACCTCACGTGCCTCGGCAATCGGCGCGCCTATGACCAAATGACAATGTCATATGGTGACGCCACCACGTGACGTCAAAATTTTAACTATCCATGAGGTCATCATGGCGTCCTCGCATGAGGATTTTTTTTGCGTCACACGCGTTGACGTCGACGGTCACTTTCCGTTTTTGATGAGGCATCTGCGGCTTTCACGTAATAATGCGCGGTAAGATGAGAACCGAGGCTAAGCGGTGCTCTTACGCGCACCAATGGCTCTTACGAAACAAATCGCCATGCCACCTCGATGACGAAACATGTTCGCGTAGGTACTTTTGTCCTTTGCAGCGGTAAACGACGCATTGTTTAAAGGTAGTGCCATTTTATTCCCCGTGTTATCACGGATCCCTCGTTGCCTGCCCACCGGGAAAAGCAGTGGCTACGCACCTCAGTGCGATGGCGAAAGCCCATAGTAGCAGAATAAATGCTACAATATACGTCTGGTTCGTTTTCGCGCCCAAGGAAAGAATGGTGGACGACGCTTGTGACATTGTCGAAAGTCACCATGTCTTTTCGCATACATATCAAATTCTGCTATTTTAAATTTTGCTATAAATCCCCCATTCTTGAGCTCGTCTATGAATATAAGTTCTTAGGCCTGCGTTTAACTTCGAAATAACGTGATACAAAGCAATCAGAAAAACTTGGTTAGCTGTGCCGAACTCTGCATGTTGCCGCGTGCAAAACACTCGTACGACCTATTATTGAATGTGCATCTACTGTATGAAACCTCTATAAAATTGGCGACATTAACAAAATAGAGTCAGTTCGGAAGAATGCCGTTTGTTTTATAGACCACCGCTGAGATAGAACTTTTTCGTCATCTCAGCTGGCTCTAATTGGTTTTACTCCTCTTTCTCACCGCCTTCTCATTGCATCTCTAAAACGCTTGCACTTGTCCCTCTAACCCTTATATATATATATATATATATATATATATATATATATATATATATATATATATATATATATATATCGCGCGTAAAGCTCCTAGTCACAAGCAACCATAATGAGCTAAACTGATTGGTCTATTTCACTCGGACTATCACTTTGAAATGCAGTCTTTTCCCCAGGACTGTTGAATCCTAGAATGCTCTGCCCGGTACGCCCCCTTGTTTAACAAAGAAAGAACTAGAATGAACTCAGTGATCCCATCAACCGTGTTCTCACTTTGGTACTCCTCTACTTCTGCTATAGTCCTACAAAGGGCTGCCGTTTGTGTAAACAAATAAAGAAATAAAATGGCATTGGCAATATTGAAAACTTTCTTTTATGTTACTGCTTCTTCTGTAATGAATACACGCTTTTATGTACGCATGCATTGATGTATGGTTTCTTGCTTCCTTCCCAGGGCACGGTATCTGTCAAGAGGTTGCCTTCGCCTTGGACCATGTCAGCGTGCGGCAAACTATGCATTTTTTTATGGAGAAGACTCTTTCTGCAGACCATCAGGCGTCACTATTTGGCTTTGCTGGCGGAAATAATATTTGTGCTGGTTATGTTCAAAGTCTTCCTTCGCACCGACCGCGTCGACCTGGCCGATGTGAGGAAGTTTAATTCCGCCTACCTTGAGCGGGTGAACCTTGAGCGCATCGACGTGAGGGGGGTGAACTTACACCGTGTATATGCGGTGTACGGACCCAGTAACAGCAGAACGGACAAGCTGATTAACAAGATACTGGGGAGAAGCTACCCACGGCATCTACGACAAAAAGCTACCCACGGCGTGGGCGACAATTATACCGATTACGAACATGTTCTTCAACCCACATACCGTGACATAGCTGACGAGATGCCGTCAAATAAGCTGATTGACTCACTCTTGGAAGACACCGATGATAGCGGCGGTCCAGATGGTGACGACGTGCGCAACCTCACAAATGACAAGTCTGTGGACACTAAGTCCTCATATAATTACATATACCCCGATGAACGCCCGATAGGTGAGTGAACACAACTATTTCATCCGCATTACATACAACACAAACTGGAGCTCCAAATTAGTCGATCATCAGCGAACAGTAAGCGACATCCTTCAAGCAGTGCTAGCTTACATCACTGTTAATGCAGACAGCTCTAACTGACATTAGGTATAATTTAGCTCACACTGGCCATTTGGCCAAGGTTAGTTGCTTCGGTTACTGAAGGAGCCCACTTTTTTTAGGTTACGACTACGTGGTTCGGTTACTCGCTGTGGGAACTTTACCATCCTTTTTTTGTCGGTTGTATGGTGTGGTCACTCTGTCGATCGACAGTGCGATGTACTTGCCGTGGCGACCACGTGATATGGTGAAGTTGATACAATTCCACAGTCCTGACTCCTTTATTGAGCAAAGTTGTTAATATACCCACGTGTTCAGGAAACTCTACTGATCTACTTTCTTTCAGCGCCAACTGTTTCTAGTAGCGACCACACGCGCACAGCATGAACACACATGAAGGAACAAAAACGTGTAATTGTGTATCACTTAGCCGCAATGTGTCCGAGTGAGTGCTGTGCATTGTGCGATTACACGTGACCTTGAGTACACCTCTAGATGACGCATGTGTTTGGCTAAAGAATTGTTTAATATGTTTCTTGGGTTTCACGTGGCGAAACCACGACAAAATGATGAGGGGCGCCGCAGTTAAGAACTCCAGTAATTTCGACTACCTGTGGCTCTTCAAGGTGCGTCGATAACGCACAGAACCTTTCCCTCTAGCATTTTTGCCTAATTTGAAAAGGGGACCGCCGTGACCTGAATTGAACTCAGACGTTTTGGGTCGGTAGCGCAGCAGCGGGACTATTGTACGGAAGCGGGGACTAAGCTGAAGAGCGCACTTATCCCGAAAAAAAAAATTGGCCGCGTATCTGCGTGCTTCGCTACAAATGTCGTCGAAAGACGATAGTCTTGTGCCGGTCGTACTACACGAGACCTCCTCCTCTACGTTGAACCGCAACATCTGCCTCATAGCGTCGCATTTTCAGCGCAGCCTAAGAAACATTAGGGCCTTTAGAATTACTTATCTACGTATTTTCTAGTAAACGAACACACCACTTAATACTTACGTATTGATGTTGTGCCTCAGATATGCGTGATATTTACTCTTTCATCGACAGTGTTCGCAAGTATGAACGGCCGTACCAGTTCAAGATGGCGGGGCGGTAAGCAAGTGGTGAAACTTTAGCCAGGTGGCGCATTCGGGTGACAGACAGACAGACAGACAGATCAAAATTTTTGCGTTTAATTCCCCAAGAAAGACTATCGTCTTTAAAAATACTCGCAGGGTCTATTATAAGAGGGTCCAACCGTTTTCTTCTTTCTCTCCTCAGTCGATGTATTGAACATTGCCCCCGATTACCCGAAAGCTTTCTTCGCCTGACGTGGTTTCGCACTGCCTCCAGGATCGGAGGCATTTCTTGCTCTCTGCACCTCACTTGGTTGTGCACTGCCTCCGATATGGGCCCACCTTTGATTATGCGGTGTCAACCACATGTTCCCGAAGCGTATTTAACGATTTTAGGTTAATTATGGATTACTTCTTGGTTATTTCTGTTAATTAGTATATTGCAGACCTTGTTCGTTTATATTGTTGCGTGGTTTTACCTATGCTAAGAGGGCATAGTGGGATATACCCTGAAAAGGGAGCTGAAAAAGAGGTGAAGAAGTCGACGTTGTGTTGTGAGCTGTGCTGTGCCTTGATACTGACTCAGTATTGTATTTTTCCCCGTAACATTTTTGGTGGAGCTGCGGGGTACTTTTTTTTTGACGACGGAGCTCCGCAGTGGACGCCTCCTTAAGTCTGCAACCATGGCTCCGGGTGAAGACACGCCTTCGCCAGCTACGTCGGCAACATCTCCGACAACAACAACCCAGTACGTCGCTTTAACGCAACCCCGTGACCCCGGTACCTTTACCGGGGAGAACAACATCGATGTGGACAATTGGCTCAGCATGTACGAGCGCATCAGCAAGCAATATGGCTGGGATCCAACCGTTATGCTGGCAAATGTCATCTTCTACCTCGACAAAACCCCTCGCGTCTTGTTTGAGACCCACGAGCACGAAGTCACAAGCTGGGGACATGTTTAAACAACAGCTCCGTGACATTTTCGGCAACCCATTTGGTCAACAGCTTGCTGCACGGAAAGAATTGGCCGTACGTACTCAAACGTCAACCGAGCCCTACTTGACCTATATTCAAGAAGTGTTAGCCTTGTGTCAAAAGGTTGACCACAACATGCCCGAGGCTGACAAGATTTCACACATTTTGAAGGGTATCGCAGACGATGCGTTCAATCTGCTCGTTTTTACCAACGTCACGACCATCGACGCCGTAATTAAGGAGTGTCGCCGCCTGGAACAAGCGAAGAGTCGGCGCATTCCGCACCAGTTCCATCCTCTCCCCAACACCGCTGCAACATCGTCTTGCGAAGGAACCCCTTTCCAGCCGCCCACAACTGACGATGTGACACGCATCGTCCGACGCGAACTCGAGGCTGTGTGCCCGGCTGCCCATAAACCGACGTTGTCCGAGACACCGGCCCCGGCTGTCGCCCTGATCCAGGCCGTTGTCCGCCAGGAATTCGCCAATCTGGGTCTGTGTTCCACTGTATGTGCCATGAACAATGCTGACACCTCCGTAGCCTCTGAGACAACACGCCGCCGTCAGTACCCTGTTCGTGCCAGCGACCCTTCTGAATGGCGAACAGCAGATGATAAGCCGATCTGCTTCCGCTGTGGTCGTGCAGGCCACGTTGCTCATTACTGTCGCAGTCAGTGGCCCTCTACTCCTCCTAGCCAGTATCCCGCTTACAACGGCCCCTTCCGCACAATGAGTCGCCGTTATCTGAACCGCACTGAGTCTTCAGCACTATGGCCGCACCTTCCCATCGTCGCCGCCTCCAAGCCGTTCCTCTCGCCCACCAACGCGCCGCCGCTCGCCCTCGCCGTCATTTAGCCGCCGCATGTCTCCGGAAAACTAGGCTGCGCAGCTTCTGGAGGTGAAGCTGCCCTGTCGACGTTAACCAAAAATCCTCTGTTGCCCTTACGTCTACACCAGAACATACTTGAAGTACATGTTGATGGCACTCCTGTTCAAACTTTGATTGACACAGGCGCTCACGTCTCTGTCATGAGTGCGGATTTTCGTCGTCGCATGAAGAAGATTCTGACGCCACCCTTGACCAATGTGGTACAAGTCGCGGATGGCGGCACCGTTCCTGTCGTTGGGATGTGTACAGCTCAGCTTACCGTTGCCGGTTATCAGGTGGTCGTCCTTTTTACTGTCCTTGCCACATGTCCCCACGACCTCATACTTGGGCTGGATTTTCTGGCAACCAACTCTGCGCTTATTGATTGCTCCGCCGGTGTGCTGCGCCTTGAACTGCCGCAACTCAGTGACCCCCCGTCCCAACCTTCGTGCCGATTACATTACAGCGACATTATTCATCTGCCCCAACAATCTTTTACGTACGTCGATATGTTGTGCTCACCAGCTGTGCCAGACGGTGACTACTACGCTGCGCCTCTTCCCGACTTGCTGCTCACGCATTGTGTTGATGTTCCCTATACGATTCTCAGCATCACGGCTAACAGAACCTGGCTACCGGTGGTAAATTTCGGCTTCGCAAATCAAGTGCTCCCACAAGGCATTTCCGTAGCCCACCTTTGTTCGCTACTAGATTCACCGGTCGAAGCTTTCGCCTTGGATGCCGCTGTTCCTACGCAGTGGACGCCACCGACAACCAACTGTGGCAGCCGTCGAATTTTTAACATGATCGCCGCTGACCTTCCGCCTGAACACGTTGACGCCCTCCAGCGCGTTCTCGGGTCCTACCAGGACATTTTTGATTTCGGTGACCGACCTCTAGGGCAGACGTCCGTTGTCCAGCATCGCATACACACAGGTATATGCCAACCCTGTTCACCGCCGCCCCTACAGAGTGTCTGCGTCTGAGCGGAGCGTCATCCAACAGGAAGTAAATAAGATGCTAGCGAAGGACATTATAGAGCCGTCCTCCAGTCCCTGGGCGTCTCCGGTCGTGTTAGTTAAAAAGAAGGACGGATCGTGGCGCTTTTGTGTGGACTATCGCCATCTCAACAACATCACAAGGAAAGACGCCTACCCTCTACCTCGAATTGACGACGCCCTTGATTGTCTGCATGGTGCCGCGTACTTCTCTTCCATCGACCTCCGTTCCGGATATTGGCAAATCGCTGTGGATCCCGTGGACCGAGAGAAGACGGCCTTTGTAACACCCGACGGCCTTTACCAGTTCAAGGTCATGCCTTTCGGCCTATGTAATGCCCCAGGCACATTCGAACGAATGATGGATTCTCTGCTTCACGGCTTCAAGTGGTCTACGTTTCTACGTTATTTAGACGACGTAATTGTGTTTTCGCCCACGTTCGAAACGCACCTTGAGAGACTCTCAGCAATTCTTGAAGTGTTCCGTCTCGCCGGACTTCAGCTTAATTCTTCCAAGTGCCGGTTCGGCCGTCGCCGCATTACGATCCTTGGGCATATTGTTGATGCCTCCGGCGTACAACCTGATCCGGATAAAATTCGAGCCGTGAAGGACTTCCATGTGCCGAAAACCGCCAAAGATGTTCGCTGCTTTGTGGGACTCTGCTCCTACTTTCGGCGGTTTGTCAAAGACTTCGCCGAAATTGCTAGACCTCTTACGGACCTGCTCAAACAAGACACGCCCTTTAACTGGGGTCCCTCGCAAGCAGCAGCTTTCTCGAAGCTCGTCACACTGCTCACATCTTCCCCTGTTCTGGCCCACTTCGACCCTGCCGCGCCAACCGAAGTCCGCACTGACGCCAGTGGTTACGGAATCGGCGCTGTGTTGGCCCAGCGACAACGTGGGCAGAATCACGTGATAGCTTATGCTAGCAGGCTGCTGTCCACTTCGGAGCGCAATTATTCAATTACGGAGCGCGAATGCCTCGCTCTGGTATGAGCAGTTGCGAAATTTCGTCCTTATTTATACGGCCGACAGTTTACAGTGCTCACCGACCATCATGCCCTTTGTTGGCTCGCCTCTTTGAAAGATCCCACAGGTCGTCTCGCTCGCTGGGCACTCCGTTTGCAGGAGTATACCTACACGGTCGTGTACAAGAGTGGACAACTGCACCAAGATGCGGATTGCCTATCCCGCTACCCTGTGGCTGACCGGCCCTCTACGAGCACTGCCTCGACCGACTGCGTATTTTCCCTCTCTCAGCTGCTTCGCCTCGGCGACGAGCAGCGTCGGGATCCGCATATCAGTCAAATAATGCAACGGCTGCGACCCTCCCCGCACGACGCCTCTGTACGCATGTTTGCCTTCAAAGATGACACCTTATATCGGCGTAATTTGTCACCCGCCGGACCCGCTCTACTGCCGGTCGTACCAAAGCACCTGCGTTCCACAGTCCTCCACGAGCTTCATGACGCCCCAACCGCTGGTCACCTTGGCGTTTCTCGCACGTATGACCGTGTGCGCCGCCGCTTCTACTGGCCTGGCCTTGCACGCTCTGTGCGGCGTTATGTCAACGCCTGCGAGGTTTGTCAGCGCCGCAAGAAGCCGTCGCGACTTCCTGCTGGGTATCTTCAGCCTATCGACATCCCACCGGAGCCATTCTTCCGAGTCGGTTTGGACCTTCTCGGTCCCTTTCCAACATCCACTTCAGGACACAAGTGGATTGTCGTTGCTACCGATTACGCGACCCGCTATGCAATCACGCGAGCCCTTCCAACCAGCTGCGCTACAGGCGTCGCTGATTTTTTACTTCGGGATCTTATTTTAGTGCACGGTGCCCCACGACAACTGTTGACAGACCGAGGCCGTACTTTCCTTTCACAAGTGATTGACGATATCCTGCGTTCCTGTTCCACCCAGCATAAGCTCACGACCTCTTACCATCCCCAGACAAACGGGCTGACAGAGCGCTTAAACCGGACCCTGACAGACATGCTTTCGAAATACGTGTCGACCGACCATCGTGACTGGGACCTTGCACTGCCCTACGTGACGTTCGCGTACAATTCCTCCCGGCACGACACCGCTGGATACTCACCGTTTTACCTTTTGTTTGGACGCGAACCAACGTTGCCATTGGATACCTTCCTTCCGGCTGCTGCAGAGTCGACCACGGAATACGCACGCGACGCTATTGCCCGCGCTGACCACGCCCGTCAGCTTGCCCGCCACAGATTGACGGCTTCTCAAGAAGCACAGAAGCACCGTTACGACGAGCGGCATCGTGACGAACGTTTTCCAACGGGTTCCCTCGTTCTTCTCTGGTCCCCAACGCGACGTGCCGGTCTCTCTGAGAAGCTACTTTCTCGATACACGGGGCCATACCGCGTGCTTCGACAATTGACAGACGTTACATACGAAATCGTCCCGGCTAATCCTACAAACTCTTCTCCTCTGTTATCCCGTGACGTCGTCCACGTATCCAGGCTCAAGCGTTACCACCCACCTTCTGCTGTGGTTCCATAGACGCGCCGGGTCGGCGCTTTTGCCGCCGGGGGTTGTGTTGCGTGGTTTTACCTACGCTAAGAGGGCATAGTGGGATATACCCTGAAAAGGGAGCTGAAAAAGAGGTGAAGAAGTCGACGTTGTGTTGTGAGCTGTGCTGTGCCTTGATACTGACTCAGTATTGTATTTTTCCCCGTAACAATATTAACCAGGTTTTGAGCATTGCTAGCCTCTTTTTAGGCCTGTATTGACCACTTGATTTTAAGCGTGATCACGCCCCATGACATCTACGGATAGACGTCAAGCCGGGCCCGTAAAGTGCTACGCCCTTAATGGAGAAAGACGCGAGCTTGGCAATATGCAAAGTAAAAACAGCGACTGTATCTTGACCAGGGAACCATATAAGGTTGCCTGGTTGTTAGGACTAGCGATGACATGATATAGGATGTAGTCGTCTGCAAAAATTCTTGTCTTAACACGTAAGGAGCGCTTATGTAGCTTCAAAACGTCTCTGATTGATCAAAATGAGCTGTTTTCGGACATGCGCCGCCGGGGACCCCATATTGTCAACATCGAGCGTCTCAAGTCCTGCTATGATCTACTCATAGTGACGAGCTGCAAGGTCATTGGACGGCTCCCTATTCTTCGAATAGTAACGCTGTAGTGGGGCATACTCTCCAGGGCGATCTAATGGGTCGGTCTACACTGAGCAATGCTCGTGGCCGCCGTTCGCGCTTGGGGTACGTGATGCGAGCCGCTGACAGAGTTATGGCGCGACGCTTACACCAGCGTTGAGTAAACGTCTTTACAAGTGCAACATTTTTCATTTAATTTTTGTACGTGTGTTCCCACAGTTTCTTGTTAGTTTTTTTATGGTTTGCATTTCGATCTTTTATGGTTGGCCTTCCACTTTTCTCGTGTGAAACCTAAAAACGGTACCCTCTTCAGCTTCTGACTGTGGGACCATTGTCCGCGTATCATTTTTTGTGACAAATTGTGCGTTCAAATTATCCTGAAACTGAATGAACCGCATTGCAGCATCTGTGCTACAGAGCTTTGTACTACCGGCGGAAGATGTTTCTTCACAAAGGGTAATGACAGGCAAAATGATCCAAAAGTGGCTACTAATGAAACTGCATAGTTGGAAATGAACTTCTCATAAAGTATATGTGAAAGGTCTGGATCCTTTTTCTGCCTCCTTGTTTTGTTTTGCGCCACGGTTTCAACGAAACTGAAAGTCTCGATAGCGGGACACAGCAATGGTCAGCATAACGAGCACTAATTAAAGGTTAACCACAGGTTGTCACTATACGCAACGCCATATATGATGAATGCTAGCTGTTGAATAAATTGAGGAAAAAAACGGATGGAAAGTTCCGTGACCGCGCACGTGTAACCTGCCAAAGAGTTGCGTTTCGGTTGCATTGTTCTCCATTCTCGCTTTCAGACTTCGGCCCAAGTCCAGGACCAATACCACTTGGTCATGCCAGCCACGTGGCAGATAGCTGCTCTGGAACGATCAGCCGTCTAATAAACCGTTTAAGACGATACGAGGAAGCCATAAAGGAAATAATCTGCATCGAGTTTGCCTCTGACTCCGCTAAGTCCATTTCCACGGGACGCCTCGCCTACAAAATTGTGCTACCTGTGCCTCAGGGTTTTGCTTTTCCACGAGAGGTGCTGCGCAGCCTGCATGAGATCGTCAAGAACCCAGCGGCCATCTTTGGAGATAACGTGATGCGAGCTATCAGAGGTGAGTGCTTACGACCACAGTTTACAATTTTTTCCATAGCAGTAATTCTTTTCCACATAAATACGACGGCAGATCGCTGCTAAGCTCTAGCGTATGAGTGTGTTAAATTGTGGAGCCCAGGCTGACACTTTCAAATCCTCAGTTCTATTGTGCACTGCCTTACATGCAAAGCCAAAATATAACGTAGGCGATCAGCTTTGCAGCCCGTTTGACAAATCTTTGTACATGAGTGTATACTCGTAGACGCTGTGGACATGACACAAATTTTGACGTGTAATAAATAGCTAGTTGTGATTACGCAACAGAAAAAAGACGGGATTATTATACGTCAAACTGCTCCAGATCTTGTAAAAGAAAATAATGGGAATGTACTTTGGATAACACGTGGCATGGGATGACCCGCCATGGGTCATCCCAAACCTGGTGTTATCCAAAGGCCATCTTCTATTCCAGATGCATAAATGCCCACGCGCGTTAACTGCTGATGTGTGATTTCTCGACTTTTTTTACACGAAAGTGTTTCATGCCAGGGTCAACCAAGACTTTGCTGACGTTGTTGGAAATGGCGCGTGACACGGACTGTAAGACGAAGAGTAGTAGTGGAGTGAGAGGGGGATTGGTTTTGGTCTGTTCTATACGTACGCCATGTTGAAGACGGTACCGCACTGAGCGCCAAAAAAAAGGCTGCAGAAGAATTTTTCGATATCGTTTTTGGCGCCGAAACCCCGGAAGCGAGGGTTTCGGCGCCAAGAGTTGTTGTTGAAGCCCCAAGAGTTGTTGCTTCTGATTGCGGACGTCTTTCTGCAACCAGACCGTCATGGAGCGTGCCAAAAACAAGCGGGCATGGAACGGGCAAGAACAAGCATCGATCCCAGAGTACGAAGATTGCGCACGAGGTGAACCAGCTCATCCTATCTTAACAGTTTGAAATCTCGACGCTTGATTTCCTCCACAGCCGGTTAACGCGGTGAAGGCGGAGTTAGCTGCGCTGAACGCCGAGCCGGAAACGTTCAGGACAGACGAGCAGGCTGCAGAACACTACGATTCCGTTATGGAACATGAATACGCTGCTACCAGCGACTTGGCCCTACTCGAGCATCGCATGGACAGGCTCAAGATTTCCTCAGTGACTTCGAAGGCGCATCCACCTAGAACGCCTGATGGGGACCCATCAGTGACCTGAGAGAGGGAAGCAATGCGACCTCAACGTTAGTTTGGTGCCTGATTGCCCAAGCTAGAAGTAGTACACACTGAAGGCAGTTTAACTCGGTGGCAGCCGTTTTGGAACATGCTCCAGACGCTCTTTACACGAGCACCCGACCTTATCGAACGCGGATCAGTTCCACTACGTATTTTCACTGCTTGACGGAGCCGCTGTTCAAGGAGTCACCGGAATTCAAGCATTGATTCTACGTACTGCGACTCGCGTGAAATATTAGAACAGCGATTTGGAAGCACGGAGTTAATCGAGCAGCAGAATCTGAAAAGGCTCCGCGCACTAAAACCTGTTAGGGCATGGAGGGACTTAACAGCCTTAACAGGGACTTAACGATGAAGTGCAAGCAAACCGGAGAGTTGACATATTTGCACAGCGCTAAGTGAACAAGGATATATGAAAGGACACAACACAGGCGCTGTGTTGTGTCCTTTCATATTGTTACGAGGCATTCTGCATGAGCACGCCGTTGGAGACAACTCAGGGACGAAGAGACAAAGAAGAAGCTGGAATGCGGCGCGAGATGCTAGCAGCCATTCGGTGCCACAGCTACTTGTAAATATTGTAATATACCCGCTTCTGTCTCTTCAGTGTATTCCTGATTCCCGTGACATTTGGTGGAGGTGCGGGGTAGAAGAAGCGCTGTACAACGGAGCTCCGCAGTGGTCGTCGACTCGGAGTTTCCATGATGGAAAACGAGACCGATGCCGTCACCACCCCTGCATCGGCTACGACAACGCCTGCACAGGCCACGGCAACGCCTGCACCGGCCACAACACCGCCAACATACGTGCTGACGCATCCGAAGAACCCTGGGACGTTCTGCGGTACGGATGAAGTCGACGTTGAAGATTGGATAGCTGACTATGAACGTACCAGTGCTATCAATCGATATGACCCGACTCTCATGCTGGCCAACGTGCTCTTCTACCTAAAAGGCACGGCAAAGGTATGGTACGAGAACCACGAGGAGGAGATCGGAAGTTGGGACACCTTTAAGCGAAAACTTTGCGACTTATTTGGGAAGCCTATGGGTCGAAAGGCAGCCGCAAAGAAAGAGCTGTCCATCCGTGCTCAGACGACCACCGAACCGTACATATCGTACATTCAGGACGTGCTGGCTCTTTGTCGTAAAGTCGACAGCGATATGTCGGAGTCGGACAAGGTTGGTCACGTCCTGAAGGGAATAGCTGACGACGCGTTCAACCTATTAATGTGTCGGAATTGTGCGACCGTCGACGAAATTATTGAGGAATGCCGGCGTTTTGAACAGGCCAAAAGCCGGCGCATTGCGAAGTCATTCACTCGGCTGCCAAACACCGCTGCGACGTCCTCGTGCGAAGATGGACTGACCTCTCGTCTGCAGTCGTCGCCGGCGTCCGAAATTAAACGAATCGTCCGTCGGGAAATAGAAGCAATTACACCTGCTCTTCCCATCAACGGCCACGGTGATTCGCAGGTGCCCACAGTTTCCCTAGTCCAGTCAATTGTGCGGGAGGAACACGGTAATTTGGGCTTCTCTGTCTGCGCCGTTGCTCAGTCTCGGACAACTGACTTCCGCTCAAGGTCGCCGCCTCGCAACAGATCGCCGCCCCAGGAACAACGGTTCTATCCACGGTCGCGTAATCCGGCTGAATGGCGCACTGCAGATGATCGGCCGATCTGCTTCAACTGCAGCCGCATAGGTCACGTCGCACGATATTGTAACAACCGTTGGTCGTCGCCTTTAAGAACCCGGTATGCCACTGCTAGCCGCGCCGACAGCTACCGCCGTTTCCAGCCTTCTGAGTCGTACACCGATAGCTGCCGCCGTTCCCCGCCTTCCGAACCATACAACCTCGATGCCACTGCTACGCCGCACAGCCGCTCACCGTCGCCCCGAGGTCACCAGTCCCGTTCGCCTCCAGCGCGTCGCCCGTCGTCTCCGTCCCCTCTACGACGACGTCCGACCTCGCCGCTCAACCTTCGACAGGGAAACTAAAAGATGCAGCTCTTAGGGGTGATGCGTCTTCTAATTCCACCTCAAATCCTCTGCTTGTACTGCCGACACGACGAAATTTGATCGACGTTGACGTTGACGGCCTGACTGTTTCTGCACTTGTTGATACTGGGGCACACATTTCTGTGATGAGTGCTCGACTTCGTCGCCGCCTGAAGAAAGTGCTTACTCCGGCTGCTCTTTGTACTATTCGAGTCGCTGACGGAAGAAGTCCTGCCGTCATAAGAATGTGCACAGCACGCATCACCATAGCCGACCACCAGACATCTGTTTTGTTTGCTGTTCTTGAGCAGTGCCCAAATGACATCATTCTAGGATTGGATTTCCTGTCTACTCATGCCGCCCTCATTGACTGTGCAACCGGCGTTCTTCAACTTGAGCTGCCTCGGCTTGTTGATGTCCAAGCTTCACCGCCACACCATTTGTGCAGAGTAGATTATGTTCGGCTGTCTCCGCAAGCCGCCACGTGGGTGGCCTTGACGACATCACCACCTCTTCCCGACGGCGAGTACACGGTGTCTCCTTTAGTTGACGTGCTATTGGACCGAAATGTTGCCGTGCCGCATACCCTCGTGAACGTTGTCGACAACTGCGTACAGCTCCCGCTCCTAAACTTCAGTACCTCGACGAAAGTTCTACCGCAAGGCATTTCATTGGCTAACGTATCAGCGCTTGATGCATGCGACATCGTGGCGTTAGATTCTGAAGATTGCTCGTCCTTTACTACAGCCAGTCCAGCAAGCGCACCGCCCGACGAAATCGCGAGAATGATTGCCCCTGATCTTCAGCCTTGTCAAGCTGCGCAACTCCGCCACGTTCTAATGACCTATAGGGATATCTTCGACTTCGATGACCGCCCTTTAGGTCAAACGTCATTCGTAAGTCATCGAATACATACCGGCGATGCTAGTCCTGTCCGACGGCGACCATATCGTGTGTCCCATTCCGAACGCCAGGTCATACAACGAGAAGTCGACAAGATGCTCTCCAAAGGCGTCATAGAGGCCTCTTCAAGTCCATGGGCGTCACCTGTCGTCTTGGTCAAAAAGAAGGATGGCAGCTGGAGATTTTGCGTCGACTATCGTGCTTTGAACAAGATAACCCGCAAAGACGTATATCCGCTGCCACGAATCGACGACGCCCTCGACTGTCTTCATGGCGCGCGATAATTCTCATCCATAGACCTACGCTCGGGTTACTGGCAGATTTCTGTTGACGACTTAGACCGCGAAAAAACTGCCTTTGTCACTCCGGACGGCCTCTATCAGTTCAAGGTTATGCCTTTTGGGCTGTGCAACGCCCCGGCAACGTTCGAACGTATGATGGACTCCCTCCTTCGTGGCTATAAATGGTCCATCTGTCTTTGCTACCTAGATGATGTCATTGTCTTTTCCCCAACGTTTGAAAGTCATCTAACTCGCCTGTCGACCATTCTAGCTGTTTTTCGTCGAGCGGGGCTTCAGCTAAACTCCAAAAAGTGCAATTTCGGCCGGCAACAAATCACTGTGCTTGGTCATCTTGTAAGTGCCACCGGTGTACAACCTGACCCTGCCAAGATTAGCGCTGTCAAAAACTTCCCTGTGCCCTCTTCTACTAAAGATGTTCGGAGTTTTGTTGGATTATGCTCCTACTTCCGACGTTTTATACGCAATTTCGCCACCATTGCCCGACCGCTCACCGACCTCCTCAAAAAGGACGTGCCCTTCTCGTGGTGCCAGGACCAGGCGGCTGCGTTCTCGGCGCTGATCAAATTCCTCACTTCACCACCTATACTGGCCCACTTCGACCCATCAGCGACTACTGAAGTTCGTACAGACGCCAGTGGGCATGGAATCGGTGCCGTCCTCGCCCAACACCAGGGGGGCCAAACACGTGTTATTGCGTACGCCAGCCGCCTTCTCTCCACATCTGAGCGAAACTATTCAATCACGGAACGCGAGTGTCTTGCGTTGGTCTGGGCTGTCGCAAAATTTCGTCCCTACTTGTATGGCCGCGAATTCTCCGTTATTACCGACCACCATGCTCTCTGTTGGTTGTCATCGCTCAAGGACCCTACTGGTCGCCTTGGTCGCTGGGCTCTACGGCTCCAAGAGTATTCCTTCGACGTAATCTACAAATCGGGCAGGCTGCATCAAGACGCCGATTGTCTCTCGCGTCATCCGGTGGAACCTGCTAGCATCGCTGACCATGAGAATGATTCTTACGTACTCGCCATATCTGATTTGCGCGACATCGGCACAGAACAGCGTCGGGATGAGACCCTCAAGATGGTCATTCAGCAAGTCTCCTCGGGACGTTCCGACCCTTCTCTCCGCCGATATGTCCTACACAATGACGTTCTGTATCGCCGCAGCATGAAGCCTGATGGTCCGGAATTCTTGCTAGTTATTCCCCGACACCTGCGTGCAACCATTCTTCAACATCTACATGATGCCCCGACTGCGGGACACCTGGGCGTTTCACGCACCTATGACCGCGTGCGCCGGCGGTTCTTTTGGCCTGGCCTGTATCGCTCTGTGCGCCGATATATCGCTGCTTGAGAGCACTGTCAGCGTCGCAAACGTCCTGCTCTTCCTCAGGCTGGCCTGCTGAAACCTATCGACATTCCAGCGGAACCATTCTTCCGCGTCGGCCTCGACTTGCTCGGACCTTTTCCTACGTCCGTATCGGGCAACAAATGGATTGCTGTCGCAACTGACTATGCGACCAGGTACGCCATAACGCGTGCTATGCCAACTAGCTGCGCTACTGACGTGGCGGACTTTCTGCTCACTGACGTCATTCTTCGGCACGGGGCTCCGCGACAGCTTCTTACGGATCGTGGCCGCTGCTTCCTCGCCAAGGTCATCGACGAAATCCTTCGTAGCTGCTCTACCGAACATCAACTTACTACAGCCTACCATCCGCAGACAAACGGTCTTACCGAGCGCCTCAACCGAACTCTCACGGATATGTTGTCAATGTACGTCTCTACTGACCACCGTGATTGGGACGCAACTCTACCCTACGTTACTTTTGCATACAATTCGTCCCGGCATGACACCGCCGGCTACTCGCCGTTCTTTCTTCTGTACGGCCGCAACCATACCTTGCCATTCGAGACGCTTCTTCCATCTGATCCCACCGTACCAACCATGTATGCTGAGGATGTCGCTTCTCGAGCCCGCGTTGCTCGCCGCATCGCTCACGCTAGGCTCTGTGCTTCTCAGGATTCACAAAAAGTGCGCTACGATAGTCGGCACCGCGAAGTCGACTACCCTCCTGAATCTCTTGTCCTACTCTGGACGCCGTATCGACGCGAAGGCTTGTGCGAGAAGCTCCTCCCTCGCTACACAGGGCCCTACAAAGTTATCCGCAAGGTCAACGACGTCGACTACCTCATCGCTCCCGTCCTTCCGCGTTCGTCTTCTTCTGCTACACCACCTACTGATGTCGTTCATGTGTCGCGCCTCAAGCACTATTACACTGCCAGTCCTGAATGAGTGAGGCGGCGCCGAGACGGCGCTTTGTCCGCCGGGGGTGATGTTACGAGGCATTCTGCATGAGCACGCCGTTGGAGACAACTCAGGGACGAAGAGACAAAGAAGAAGCTGGAATGCGGCGCGAGATGCTAGCAGCCATTCGGTGCCAGAGCTACTTGTAAATATTGTAATATACCCGCTTCTGTCTCTTCAGTGTATTCCTGATTCCCGTGACAATATGTCCACGTTCACTTAGCGCTGTGCAAATATGTCGATTCTAAATCACTAACTAGCCCATGCTGCCATTCTATCAAACCAGAGAGGACTCGCATGCCATGAGATGAGCGCGATATCATCCGCTGCTATGTTGAGAGACATACTGCACAAAGTTACACACGGCAATAAGCACGTAGCCAGTGGGGGGGGTGCCTTTGAACCCCCCTAAATTTTGATGAAGGGGGTTGTTTTTCCGTAAATAAATAATGAAAATGGGTGTTTTTCTCCAATAGTGAAGACTTTCAGCATATGGGCCCCACCGAAAAATATTCCTGGCTACGGGCATGTCCGGGGATGTAATAGTTGAATACTATAAACGGGAGAGCCTGGAGTCAGGTTCATTTTCGACTGCCGCCTGCGGCTTCGGAACAGGAGATAGAGAGTTTGCTTCAGTTCCTTCGGATCGAAGTAGGTTGCCGGGACAGAATTGTATAGAGCACGACTTAGTGCTTATAAAGACGCATGATAACCAGCGGCCGGTGTACTCTATAGCAACGCAAACACTTATTTCACACTCTGCGTATTCTGCCTCGCGAGTGACCGCAGTACCGATGACCGCGCCAGCCATCTGAGCAGAGCAGAAAAACGCAATTTGCTGTACGCAGATGGTCGTTGCTTCAACTGCACAGCGAAAAGACATCTAGTTCGAGATCGCCACCGCAGAGTGCAGTGCAAATTATATAATCGTTGGCATGCGTAGCTATTGTATACTTCATGGGCGACTGAAGGTTCATGTACAGCAACGGAAAGTACTTCGAATGCTGCCGTGCATGTAGTTTCGAAGGGCACAAGTACTGAACTCGCCACTGGCGTTCTTCTTTAGACCTTCCTGCTTGGCTGATGGCTTGGACTGTTTGTTGTTACGTACGTGGGATTTTGGACATTAGCAGTCAAAGAACGTTTCTACGAGAAGACGTTTGCAAAAGGCGTAGGCTAATTCAAATTCGGGAGATGAATGTGCTCATCATCACGTTTGGAGGACTGCGATCCGAACTTACTCGACGTCCGAAGGTTGTCAACATTACGCTCAAGGACAAACACGACAACACTTTAGTGCAGACAGAAGCTGTGACCCGCCACGGTCGTCCAGTGGTTATACGGCGCTCGACTGCTGACCCGCAGGTCGCGGGATTGAATCCCGGCCGCGACGGCCGCATTTTCGATGGGGCGGAAATGGTTGAGGCCCGTGTGCTGGGAAGTAGCCAGGAGGAAGAGTTCAAACCCCCTGCGAAAATTTTCAATTTTGCTTGCGTATATATACGCGCACACATACAAACGCACGCACGAGCATACATAAAAGTATGGTGCAACCCCCCCCCCCCCTCTCCAGCGAAAAAAAATTCTGGTTGCGCCCCTGCCCGTGTGCTTAGATTTAGGTGCACCTTAAAGAACCCTAGGTGGTCGAAATTTCCCAAGTCTTCCACCACGGCGTCTCTCAACCATATCGTGGTTTTGGAATGTTAATCCCGAACAATTATTCGCAAGAATAATTATTATGTGGCGAAGCAATTGGTACTGCTTAACGGTTGCGCTCTCCAGCGGCTCCTAGTGGGTCGTCCTCTTCTAAACGCCGCTCGCGCTCTAGGAGCCCGTGCTCTTGCCTTGACTGTCGCCATAGTGCATTGTCGCCGAGTGCCGTCCAATAAACAGCTTAACAAATTGGTGGAGAGTGCTGTGCTCCCATTCAATGCCCCTGGAGCTTCGTTCCCGTACTCTGCCATCTACCATGCCTCAAGACGCCGCTCAGCAAACGCCGCCTCCCACACCGACCACATGTCCCGGTGTCCCACGCATCCGCGATCCACTTATCTTCACTGGCGCCGATGGCACCGACGTGGAGGACTGGCTCGCAATTTACGAGCGCGTGAGCGTACCCAACAAATGGGACGAAGCAGGCAAGTTGAGCAACTTGGTCTTCTACCTCGCGGGAGTAGCAAGCTTGTGGTACAACAACCACGCGTCCGATTTTACTACTTGGTCGGATTTCAAGACCGCGTTTTTGGCCGCCCCGCAGTTCGTAAGCTGCAAGCAGAACAGCGCTTACGCGAACGATCTCAGCAGGCCGGTGAATCAGACGTCCTGGACTTGTGTAAGAAAGCCAACTGCGCCATGTCCGAGTCTGACAAGATCCGGAACATTATGAAGGGCATTGACGACGATGCCTTCACCATGTTGCTCGCTAAAAATCCTTCCACCGTGGCCGAGGTCATAACACTGTGCCAGAGCTACGAGGAGCTCCGCCGGCAACGTTCGATGACCCGTCGCTCTCCATCACGCGACGAAGAGCTTGCTGGCTTGGCGGCCATACCTGACCAGGCCACGCTGCTGGCAGAAGTCAAGTCATTCGTGCGCGAGGAAATCGCACGCCAGTTCTCTCTCCTGGCCTTCGCCCACCCGCCGCACGTTCAACAGTCGTCGACGACCCTTCTTCCCCCCGTCCGCCGAGCGATTGAGCAGGAAATCGCGGAGGTGATGCCTGAGTATCACCAGCAACCTCCGGCTCCTGCGCCACAGAGTTACGCTCAGGTTGTCGCCAGGACGCACCAGGCAATCCCTGCGGCTGCACCGTTGAGTTACGCCGAAGCCGCCGCTAGACCTCCGTCCTTCGAAACGGGCGTGCCTGCTACGTATGCTGCCGTCATCCCTAGGCCCCGACTGCAACCCACCTTGCAGTCGTTTCAGCAGCCGCCCCGTCAATCGCATCCTGCCACGTGAGCGGGACCTGCCCCGGCGAACCGATGGCGCACACCCGACAATCGGCCCATCTGCTTTGCATGCGGTTATGCCGGTCACGTGGGCCGTTACTGCCATCGCGTGCAGCCGCCTCGAGTCGCGTCAACCACCACCAGCCAGTCCAGCCGTGCATTCTACGACCCGCCTATGTCGCCGACGTCACGCCCAGCTCCATCCACTCGCCGCTCTCCGTCTCCACGCCGTCGCTCACTGTCACCAATGCGGCCACGTTCTGTCGCACGAGAGCAGGAAAACTAGTCGTCGCAGTCCACGAGGCAAGGGCTGCGACGCTATCGAACTGTAAAAGCCCTCAGCGAAGTCCATCGAATGTCATAGACGTGTTTGTGGACGGTGTTCGCGCATCTGCCCTTGTCGACACTGGAGCCGCCGTATCCGTTATGGACGCAAAACTTAGCCGCTTACTTCGAAAAGTGACGACGCCACTTTCTGGGATGTCCCTCCGTACCGCCAGCTCCCAAAGTATTAGGCCTACAGCAGTATGCACTTCTCGCGTCGTCATTGAGGACGTTCTGTACGACGTCGAGTTCATCATAATTGCTGCATGCTCCCACGACGTCATCCTGGGATGGGATTTTCTCTCCCGCCACGACGCCATAATTCACTGCGCACCAGCCGCCCTCGAACTCTCACCGTTCTCACATTTGACGCCGGCAGACAGTCCATCGGCATTCACCAAGACCCTCGTCAAAGACGATACCAAAGTTCCTCCAAACTCGTCGACGGCTGTGCCAGTTTATTGCGCCGGTCTCTGCGACACAATTGCACTCCTTTCACCATCTGACCGCGTTTGCACTAGGAAAGGGTTGCTGGTACCTTTCGCGACCGTGCAAGTCACTCAGGGTAGCACCGCTATATTTGTTACTAACCCATCCCCGCACATTGTTACGTTGGTGCGAGGGGAATGTCTCGGCAGAGTGGAGCCCCTCGAAGACGCACAAGTTCTGGACGCACCCGATGACTCGCACTGCACCAGTTCCCGTACCATCAGTGCCGTTTCCACGTCTGATTCCTCACCCGCGGATGTATTTGGTCCCTCCATTGCTCACAACGTTACGTCGGTCCAGCGTTCCCAGCTTCTGTGCCTGTTGGAAGAATTTCGTTCTTCTTTCGATGTCGGGCAAACTTCTCTCGGCCGCACGTCCGCGGTTACGCATCGCATCGACACTGGCTCCCAACCACCACTGCGGCAACGTCCATATCGCGTGTCTCCCACAGAACGTCGGGTAATTAATGAGCAAGTGGACGATATGCTTCGACGCGACGTTATTCGACCCTCGGACAGCCCGTGGGCGTCTCCTGTTGTTCTCGTTGCCAAGAAGGACGGTTCTGTGCGCTTCTGTGTGGACTACCGAAGGCTCAACAAGATCACTCGGAAGGACGTGTATCCACTGCCGCGAATCGACGACGCGATTGACAGCCTCCAAGGAGCAGAATACTTTTCATCTCTCGATTTGCGCTCGGGGTACTGTAAAGTACCCATGGCTGATGACGCTCGACCGAAGACAGCCTTTGTCACGCCCGACGGCTTGTACGAGTTCAACGTCATGCCGTTTGGTCTGTGCAATGCGCCCGCGACCTTCGAGCGCATGATGGACACCGTTCTGCGCAACTTGAAATGGCACACGTGCTTGTGTTACCTGGACGACGTCGTCGTTTTCGCTCCGGACTTCTCCGCGCATCTTCAACGTCTGCGGCATGTTTTGACGCGTTTGACCAACGCCGGCCTCCAACTGAACCTGAAGAAGTGCCGATTTGCAGCACGGCAGCTGACAATCCTAGGCTACGTCGTGTCCAATGATGGAATCCTTCCCGATCCGGCCAAGCTTCGGGCCGTGGCCGAATTTCCCAAACCTACGTCCGTCAAAGAACTGCGCAGTTTCGTAGGACTGTGCTCCTATTTTCGACGTTTCATACGCAACTTTGCCACCATCATATCGCCGCTGACGAAGCTCCTTGGAAGTAACGGGCCCCTACATTAGTGGTCGTCCGAATGCGACGACGCGTTCGCAAAGCTCCGTCGTTTATTGACGTCTCCTCCCATACTACGCCACTACGACCCTACGGCCCCAACGGAGGTACACACAGACGCCAGCGGTGTAGGCCTCGGTGCTGTTCTTGCGCAACGCAAACCAGGGTTCCCCGAATATGTCGTCGCCTACGCAAGTCGTGCGCTTACTAGAGCCGAGACCAATTACACTGTCACGGAAAAAGAGTGCCTGACGATCATCTGGGCCCTTACAAAATTTCGACCTTATTTGTATGGTCGCCCATTTGATGTCGTCACCGATCACAACGCACTATGCTGGCTGTCGTCATTGAAGGATCCCTCGGGCCGTCTCGCCCGTTGGGCACTTCGCCTGCAAGACTACGACATCCGCGTGCTGTACCGCAACGGACGTCAGCATGCTGACGCCGACGCCCTCTCGCGCTCCCACTTGCCTGACGACAATGCCTCCTGCTCAGTGTCTCACACTGCTGTTTCTTCTATCGATGTTCACACCATCGCTACCGAGCAGCGCAAGGATAAATGGATCGCTTCGCTAATAGACTTGCTCACTGATCCGTCGACAACACCAACCACTCGCGCGTTGCGTCGTCAAGCCCACCATTTCGCCATTCGTGACGACCTACTGCACCGGCGCAATTACAACGCCGACGGCCGCCAGTGGCTACTTGTGATACCCCGAAGTCTGCGTGCTGAAATATGCGAGTCCTTCCACTCTGATCCGCAATGCGCGCACTCTGGGGTATCCAAAACTTACCACCGCATTCGACAACGATACTTCTGGCGAGGGATGTACCGCTACGTGCAGAAGTTCGTCCGCTCCTGCCTCGATTGCCAACGCCGAAAACCTTCAACGCACGTGTCACCAGTCGGTCTACAACCATTACCTTGCCCTAACCGCCCGTTTGGGCGCGTGGGCATCGATTTGTATGGACCACTTCCTCTGACGTCGGCTGGTAACCGTTGGGCCATCGTCGCCGTTGACCATCTTACGCGATACGCCGAAACCGCTGCCCTCCCAGCGGCTACAGCGCGTGATGTTGCCTCCTTCCTGCTACACCGATTCATGCTGCGTCATGGTCCACCCCAGGAGCTTCTCAGCGATCGAGGCCGTGTCTTCTTGTCGGAAGTCGTCGAAGCCATTCTCAAAGAGTGCCATGCTGTTCATCGCAAAACTACTGCTTACCACCCGCAGACGAATGGCCTAACCGAACGCTTCAACCGCACGCTCGGCGACATGCTCTCAACGTACGTCGCCGCCGATCACACAAATTGGGATGCCATTCTGCCCTTCGTCACCTACGCCTATAATACCGCCCCTCAGAGCACTACTGGTTTTTCACCCTTCTTCCTGTTGTGTCGGAAGGCACCCGTTGCACACCATTGACACGATACTACCCTACAAGCCGGATCCATCTGATTGCACGCCTATTTCTGACACAGCCAGGCTTGCTGAAGAGTGTCGCGAGCTTGCAAAGGCCTTTACAACGCACGAACAAGAGCGGCAGAAGAGCCTTCGCGGTGGCACCACCACTTCTGAGTCCACGTTCCTCCCCAGAGCGCTCGTATGGCTCTCGGTCCCTACCACTGCAACCGGCCTCTCTTCAAAACTACTGCCGAAATACGAAGGCCCTTACCGGGTCGTCGAGCGCACGTCCCCGGTCAACTACCTGATCGAACCCATCGAACCAGCTTCGGACATGCGCCGTCGAGGGCGCGACATAGTCAACGTGGAGCGCCTCAAGGCCTACTATGACCCACTCATAGTAACGAGCTGTTAGGTCGCCGGACGGCTCCCTTTTCGTACCCGGGGTAATTGTGGCGAAGCAATTGGTACTGCTTAACGGTTGCGCTCTCCAGCGGCTCCTAGTGGGTCGTCCTCTTCTAAACGCCGCTCGCGCTCTCGGAGCCCGTGCTCTTGCCTTGACTGTCGCCATAGTGCATTGTCGCCGAGTGCCGTCCAATAAACAGCTTAACAATTATAATAATAATATTATTATTATTCGTCGGCAGTGAAGTCATTGCCATCACTTCACTGCCGACCAAATCGTTCTGATATATTATTTCTTTACAAGCTAGTTCATGGTATCATATCATGCCCTGTACTTCTCAATTGTGTTAATTTTCGAATTCCGCGAAAGTTAACCAGAGAGAACAGACCATTTCATGTACCCGCCTGCTTCTTCCAACACTCTACCGTTCACAGAACACAAAGTCTCTACAATGTTCATTTTCTTGATCTTGACGTTTTTCATAGTCCACAGTCATTGTTTTTATCCGAGCTTTTCACTATCTTGACATAGTATGGCACAATGTACAAAGTCTTCCTTTTTCCGTCTTCCCGCATAGTTGCATATATATGCATTATTTTCTTCATTCCCCTTCAATATTTCTCGTGTTGTCCTATTTTGCTCCTCCCCTTTTGTGTTCATTTCTCTTTGTCTACGTGTTTTTGCTCTTGTAATTTCTGAAGGCTGTCTGAATTGTATTGTTTATTTTTATTGTTTTATTTTTGCGTGCGCGTGCACAAAGACCTTACGGTTGTTCCTGGACACGTTAAATAAATGACTGATTGATTGATTATTATCCTTATTATTATTATTATTATTATTATTATTATTATTATTATTATTATTATTATTATTATTATTATTATTATTAGAAGCTGTCGTCGTTCCTTTTATCTGCGACGACATGACTGAAGCTCCGAAAATGAACAAATTTCGAAAAGTCATTGTGAGGGAAGGCAAATCATTGGCAGATACAGTAACTTTACCAAACATTACCTGCAGATACGGAGTAAGCCTTCTAAGCGGATCTGAACAGTTGTGGAAAGTCGATGGAGCGTCGACAGGGAGCGCTTTCGTGGTCTCAGCGCAGCGGAATCTTTCGCTGCAGTATTGTAGGAAACTCTATGGTCGGTGAAATGTGGCGTGCTCGCTGCAACTCGCAAGTACAAGCGAGCATCGCGTGACACCGCGTTCGAGGCAAGCCCTGTGACGTCCGTTCTCTAGCGCCTAAACGTGTTAAATTTGGCTATACATATAATGACAAAGCCATGAAGTCCTTACATGATCAATAGAACTATCTATGTATTTTACGATCAGTGGTACAAAGCTCGCTTTATTAGCGACGAATGACCCCTGCAATTTTCCCATTTCAGCTGCTTCTTCATTCAGCTCTCGCTTCTTGTGCGTCGAACTGCTTTATTACGAATCTTCGAATGATCTGTAGACAGTTATCTTCGGTATGTACATACTGAAAATGAGGATACGCGTGTTACCGCTTTCGTGGGGTACCACTGACGGCAGAAGAATCCTGAAGGTGGTGACGAACACTTTGCGATTTACTTGTATGACGCATATATTAGCATTTTCTAGTTATGCAAGCAATTGCTGAGTCTTTAAAAGGTATGTGCGCCATGCTGTGGGGTGACGACCGATTCAGATTATGGGAGTTCGCGGTTTTTACAATGAGCACCTAGATGGCCATTGCTTGATGCTTTTGTACGTGCGTGGTGTTCATTGAGTAGATAACTTACGCTTCTTCCATATTCACCGACGTCAACCGTTAACAATTTCAGCTCTGAAATTGTCTAATGGGTGGAATTTCCTTTCTTGTCAGTTTTGTTTCAATAGTACCTAAAGAATATGAAAATAATTAATTTTGAGTGCCCCATCAATGTACAAGGAAGGTGGCAACATGTGCTTTATATAACATCCCTGGAGCAGTGCCAGATAATGCAAACAAGTATATCGCCACGAACACCAGTTGAGCTTGTATTACGCAGTATCGTTGCTGGCAGGCTTGTACGTGCCACTGTGGGGAAAGATGAGGACAAGCACTCGACGGAGACGATGAAGCCGTACTACCAGTGATTGGACCAGCCTGGCATTGTAGTGTACCGCTACTTGCATATTTCTGTGCGCTGTGTGGGGGTTCTCGCCGTGTGGCCCAATGACAGAATGCAGCGCTGCCTTACAACTCAAAACACATTAGTACGAGAAATGATCAAAAGTTAATCTAACAGCTCGAAGTCCGCGCGGCCACCACGCATGTCATCAATCGTTCAGCCCTCGCTGCACCGGCCGACCACAACACGCGCGGATACACTCCGCCAGTCCGTCGCCAACGCCCCACGCATCGTGTTGGCTGGCGCTTTTATAGGGGATCTGTGGGACGCGCCCTCCCCTACTGCGCAGCAGGTGCAGTTATCGGGTGGCGATGCGCGCAATTCCCACACATACATCCCACCACCCCCCGAGCAAGAAAGCTTCGTTGTCGGTGGTTATCTTTGCTGCCTTCCATGGCATCGTCCATGGCCTTCGTCAACGTCATCGGCCTCGCTGGCGATGTCGCCTTCATTGCGGTCGGTGCCGTCTTGACCGCTTTGTTAGCCGTAGCAGCGGTCGCGGTCTTTGTGGCTGCCGCCACGGCAACTCGAGTGCTCCGCTCGGATTTTCGGAGAGTGCCACCTGGTTCGTGTTTCCTGTGACGAAGCCGCAACAGCGTGCGCCAGGCGTCTTCCTCGTCGTGGCAACCTTTGTGGACAGCTCCTTGTCGTGCGTACAGAAAAGCTCCTTGAGGTCGGCCACCCGTGTGGCATTGGCCAACTCGTTCACACGCAGGATGCGCGCGGGCTCCATGTCCGCCGTCCCCTTTTCCGCTGCCGTCGCTCCTTTGCCGGCAGCCGTTCTCGTTTGTGTAATGACCATCTCGGTCTCGGTGTCGCCACGATCGGCGGCATCCGTGGCCTCAGCCGGCGTTGCTGCTTCAGGCCTTCTCGTGAGCGGCGTCTTGATGCCGGCACCCGTGACTGGTTTTGGCGCGTACAACTTGCCTTCACTTCCACCACAGCTGCTTGGTTCTCGACCTCGTTGCCCGGGTACCTCTCGTGGTTGTCCTGGGCATGCACGACTAGGACCTCCTCGGCCACGGGACTCGTGTCTCGGGCCTCTGTAGCCAAGCTTTCCGTGGAGTTCTTGTCGTCCTCTTCTGCAGCGATTGCCGGGGCCTGATCCACTAGTTACTCCGCAGTTGGAGCCTTCGCGTTGGCATTACCGGCGTCGGCGTTCTCATTCTCTTGCGCCAGTGTGCAGTCCCGCCCAACCGGGGCCGTCGGCCATCGTCCAAAATCCATCGTTGGGACCACCACACCCTCGCCGCGCAATAGGCTGCTGATTCGGCGTGTCCCCGCGCCGCGCAGTACACTGCGGAGGCCACGTCAAGGCGTTCCATTGTCTCCAGGAGTCGCTGCAACGCCGCATCCATCTTGCTAGTCAGACGAGGCCACGTGCACGTTGGGCACCACGTGTGGGTGTTTTCGCCGTCTCGCCCAATGATGGAATGCAGCGCTGCCTTACAACTAAAAATTCATTAGCGCGACAAACGATCAAAAGTTAATATAAGAGCTCAAAGTCCTCGCGGCCACCACACATGTCATCATTCGTTCAGCCCTCGCCGCGTCGGCCATCCACCAAACGCACGCATACACTCCGCTAGTCCGTCGCCAATTTCCCGCGCTTCGTGTTGGCTGGCGCTTTTATAGATGATCTGTGGGACGCGCGCACCCTTACTGCGCAGCACGTGCAGTTATCGGGTGGCGATGGGCGCGATTCCCATAGCTGCTGTTACAGTATAACGTGAGAACAAAATGCTTTATTCAAGCCCAAAGAAAAGAAAACGAAAGGAAAGAAACAGAGATGCGCGCGTACCCTAAGCACATCACAAGAGATTGCAGGCATACAGCGGGTATTGTCCAAGTAAGCCATATCGCAATCGAGCAACGCAATCGATGGAGTACTGACACACGTCTCGCCATTTTTGCTGATAGCAAAGGCTTCAGCTATCTCTTTGATGCGAGCCTCATTATCTCTAAAATCAGTGGTCGTGCGGCAAAACTCCGGTGCGCCGCCACAAGCGGCACAGTGGGCAAACAAATGCGAATACGGCGCACCCTTGAGAGAGGTATGATGCTCGCGCAGGCGAGGCAGCGCCCCGTTTGACCCACTGTAATGAGTGAGCGTAAGACCAGTAAGACGGTGCGGTGTACTCGGTGCTGTGTTGTGCTGTCACGAGTGCTGCAAACGCGGTGGTGTGACACGACAGAGGCACCACACAACAGACACGTGCGGCGCATAGAAAACGACGACGTTGGCGGGGCACAGCGCAGGTAAATCAGACGAGAACCAATGAGATGGTGGCACGTGGACGGAGGAAGACGACGAAGGGCTCGAATGCGAGCAGTCGCACTCGAAGGGCCCGGCAGAAGAACACGCTGGTGTCAGGGTCAGTGTCGTCGGCTTACAGAGCCGAACACGAAGGGCCCAACAGCGTCGAAGGCTCTCCAGACGGCCTCTGACACGGGCGTTCGTGGGTACGAGGCGTTTCCGCTGTCCGACTAGCTGGTTCCGGTTCGTGTGGAGCAGAATGAGCCGTCCCGGTTGGGGGAGGGGGTTCCTGCTGCCGGTTGCCTGCCACGTGACGAGCCCGAGTGCCTACCACCAACCTCCATGCTGCGTACGTAGGCCGAACGGCATCCTGTGCCTGAGCGTGCTGCTTTCTACGACCTCTGCGACGACTTGACTCCTCGTCCGCTCTACGAGGGCCCTCGCCGCCTACGCAACCACCTACCAACAACGAGATCGCCCCTCACGTCCACTCAAGCGTCGCTATAACCGGTGACTGTCATGCTTTCTTTGAACGGTCCGCGGAACCGTCGTTGGTTAGTGCACCGGTCGTTATAGCGTTAACGTAGGCTGAGCTTGACTCTTTGTTTTACAGTTGCTTGTATTTTTTTTTCCTTTCTCTTTTTCGTGAGTGCTAAAGTTATTTTTGTTGTGTGTGCACTAAAAAATGGCTCCTTCCTTTCCCGGTCAGAGGCCTTGCCTCAATTGAAAGAAACCACCACACAAAACCTGCATAACAAATTGGCGTCTGCTACGACAGGACGGAACAGGACGAAGCCATTTTCTTTATTTCTATAAGTAGACAATCACCTCTCTGCGCGCGCTCGAGCAAGAAGCTCGAGCGCGCGCAGAGAGGTCCGCAGAACTGGTAGAAGAAAGAAGAGCTCGGATCGATGAGTTAGAAATTGAGGAAATAAAGCAGAGAACACTTCTGCTGAAGCAAAAGCTTGCGGAGGTTTCAAAGACGCATGTAAAAACTGAGAGCCATGCTATGTCGTTGGGTAGCTCCAGTGAGGATGAGTTGGAGGTGTGCTCTAGAAACTTTAGTTGTGAGGGCGACTTCGACTCTTTGACTAAGGTTGGCATTCAATCTCGCTAAATCTTTTCGCTAGAGCCAGGTGTTCGGCTTAAGCATGAAATAGAGACGTGTAGTCAGGGAACTAGGAAAATCCCAGTTGAGCTTCACAAAGCAGTACACAGCTTTGGGAGCAAGGAACAGAGGAGTGCCATTAAAGATGAGCTGCGCTTTACAACCTCTAGGAGGAAAAGCACATGCATTGGAGAGGCAAGGGTACCTCTGAAGAAATTCATTGAAGGAACACTAAGTGTTCTTAAGAATGAAGACGACGAATGCTGTAGAGCGAACTTTGTGTTTGACGCAGATTCACCAAGGTTGCTGCATGCTGCGGCATCAGCTGATTCGGGCATGGTGGAGAACTATGCAAATAGCTTGCCGTTGAATACAAGCAGCTTCACTTCACGGCTTAATGGAAATGAGGTCTGTCGGAAAGAATCGCAAGTGAGTGCAGAAGCACATATTGAAACAGGAAAGTTTGAATCACAAGTAGAGCCTTCAGTGAACGCTGTTGGTGTCTCGCGCGATGAGCTATCTGGCATGATCAGTAGTGTTCAAGAGCCGACAATTAAATCTGTAGGAGATAGGAACAGAATGTCAGTCTGTTGCTCTTTGACCAATAGGAAAGCTGATGCGTCACATGTGGCGTCTTCGCAGACGGAAGGCAGTTGCGCTGGAATATTGCATACACGGCGTATGATCGCTGTGGTAAAAGCGTTGACGCTCCCAATGCAGACATTCGAACGCCTCTGAGGCCTGCATGGAAGCAACGCGTTCACTTGCATTGTGATATTCACTCATTAGGGACTGCTAATTTAGGAGAGCGTCCAAGTATTGTCGTCAAGCTTTTCAGAAAGACCTCTGGACAGAAACGCGTCCAAGTGACGCTGGTGATTAGCTCCGAGTGTAGCAGATGTGCCGTGCGCCTCGTGTGGGACGCTATCATTTAAGCTTCGAGGTCATTGACCGGTGGCTTTCCCGGAACATGACCGTTTGCAAATGAGAGATATTTCTTGTATATATTACATTTTTCATGATCTTGTCTGTGGTGTGCTCATAGAATCGTTTTGTGGAGTGCTAGAGCTAGACAGGGAACGGGGGTGAACTATACAGAGTAATGTTTGTTAAATATGTTTCTTCTACTCTAAGTGTGCTTACTTGAACTGCGTAGTGGACATTATGCTGGAGATGTGCTTAACATTAGGCCATGGGTGCATGTCAAGACGCTTTACTTTGCAAGGCATCACTCATCAAGACCCAAGTTTTAGGGGCGAAGCTCCTTAAGGCGGCACCCGTTCGTCCCTCGTAGTCGTAGTAGTGCGTAACCAGTCGTAACGCTAGTACCAGATCTTCACCTCCAAGGTGGTGCCGGTGGGATATTTTTCCTGTGCGTTGTTGAACAATAAAAAATTCGCAGCGTGCGCGTTAACTAAAAGCCAAATTCTTCTGTCTCTCATTCCCCATTAGCAGCCATTGGCATGTTCCAGTAGGAAACGTTAGTAGAAGTAGAAGTGTAAGTGTTAGCTAAAAGCCGACTTCTTCTGTCTCTCATTCCCATTAGCAGCCATTGTTTACCTCCAAGGTAGTGCCTGGTGAGATTTCTCCTGTGCGTGATTAAACAATAAAAATTTTGTTCAAAACGCCGTTGATTGATGAAATAAACCAACGAAAGACGCCAGATGTTTTCTAAAAGCAAAACGAAAGAACGCCAGATGTTTCTAAAGCAAAATGAAAAGACGCCAGTGCTTAACGAAAGACGCCAGATGTTTTCTAAAGCAATAGTTTTCTAAACAATGAAAATTCACAGCGTACATGTAAAATTAAAGTGAGCTGCAAGTCGTCATAACTCATCGAACCTTTAGTATAAACGCGCCCGATCTCACGTCGGTGATGATGTACTGGGCAGAATTCACGGAAGATTCACTGTTTACCGATGAACCTCCGCAGCTTCGCCCACTCATCATCATTCACTCCGTGGATATGCTGTGATTTTTTTGTATATATAAAAAAACTCGCCGAGGGGGGGACTCTTATGTGATGAAGTGCCCTGACGCCGTTGAGAAGACGAAGGGGCGCCGAAAACGTGCAGACACGCAAGACAAGATATGTTCCTGCACGTGCCCGCGTGGCACGAGGAAAAAAAAGAAAGTAAAGGAGAGGCCACGTTGGCCAGGCAGACGGAGCCAGAAGCTGGTGCAGAGAAGACGCGTTGGCCTGGTCGGACGTCAGAGCTCGGGAGGCCAACATCTGTCTGAGGGAGCTGGTCGAGCGTCAACGCCCGAGGGACTTCGAGAACGACACGTCTTCTGCCCCGGGTCTGCCCCATACATTGACTTAATAGGGAGGGGGGGCGCCGCGATGAACCTTCCCCCGTCCTGAAGGGGAACCGTGCGCAAGCCTATAGTCAGGCTTAGATTGGCGAGCGAGCTACAAATCAAGGGATTTTAGAATCCAAAACAATTGAACAGCGTGCGGAGAATGGACGCTCTGCGCAGCACTCTTACCGCGCAGTCTGAGAACCATGAGCGTGCTATCGATTTCGAGAGCCCATTATCCAAGGCTAAATTGACGTCACTGTATGAATTTAATCTTTCTCGCTACTAGATATTACTTTTAAGTAAACGCACTGCATTGCAAGACCATGCTAACGGCAATCTAAACATTGTTGTGCATGACGAGTGACCGGCTCGTAGCCAGGAACTTTTCTTCGTGGGGTGGCTCTATTCGTGGTCAGTAGTGCTAATGCGATAACGCATTCCAGATATATGTTACGTGTTTGTGTAGAACTCGCTTTAGCTTGTCCTTATAGGTGAGCTAATATTATGTGTTTTCGTCCATTTAAGTAGTAACTGTGATAACTATTATCTTACTTGATTTATGCCCGCCCCCACTTGCGCTGCTCGACGTACGAAGCACCATTCCAAGTCATTCGCGGTACTAAATTATCGCAACTTCTCATATCTTTCCCAGGGAAAATCATAGACGTCAGAATGAGTGGTATTGTTTCGGATTCATACGTATAGTGCTGCCTGATCTGCCTAGTGCAATGCTCCGCAATATGGTGTGGAGCACTTGTGTGAGAAGAGATGAAAATGGGGCTTTTCTCTGCGAACCTTCCGCCACAGGTGGAGTGGTCCACATAACCTAAATCAATAGCGGGGAAAAGCTGAAGACAATGCCACCATTTTTCTTTTTTTTTTTTTGACGAGAGCGCTGGCCCTGACTATGACGTTAAAGAAGAATGCATTGCAAGGGCAATGTATAGATGTTCGTCGCTATGAGTGGTAGCCACTGTCGTCACCTCTCAGGCTTCAATAGGAAGGAGGGTCTTTTTCTTTAGCAATAGGTGCAACTGTACGTTTGTGAAGAGCCAAATAGTTTTGCAGAGACAAATCTGATTTAAATTGCGTAGTTCAACAAATATTGAGTGTGTGGCGACACACTGCGCACAAAGCGGCGCAACCTACGCCTCGTCACTACCTAGCCCGGCGTGACACGGCTGCATGCTACACCCCGCCTCCGATAATGGACAGCGCCACCGCAGCGTCACCGGAGGCTTACGTCACCGACGGTGGCTATAAAACCAAGCTGCCAAGCTCGGAATTCACTACAAGGTCGATTCAAATAGGTCACGAAGCTTCGGGCGAAAAACGGTTCAGAACCTATTGCCAACGACACCAGCAAGGGGAGTTATGGGTGCTGCGATTGAAGCGCGACTATGTTTGGAGGGAACAAACACTAATAGCGAAAAATCAAGTTTTATTCAAATGTAAAGCAATCTTTGTGTTTTACAAATTACATTTATTTCCCGAACAATATTATGTAGGCGCAATGTGCCAAGAATGTACGACAGTGTTTAATTCTTACGAAAAACCTTTTTCTTAGCGCCCCCTGAAGAGAGGCGCACGTCATTGTCATTCAGTGCAGCCCTTGCCGTGCATCGAAAGGCGCGCTCGTAAGTTCGTCTGCGACGACACGCCCCGTCAGGTGTTCTCGTGTTTCGCACTTGCATGCGTTCTGTGAATTATTGTGGTGAGAATTTGATTTTGGTGTGCGCGAAGTTGCGAAGTGCGTTTCATCGTTGGTGAACGTGTTGGCTACGGTGTTCAACGGACAACGGCACGAGGCGGCTAACATTTCACGCCGAACGCTTTCCTCGGTACTCGCGGAAACGATGTGGTGTCCAAGGATGCAATAGGCTTCCCAAGCAACGCTTAGCGGCGCTGCTGCTCTTGACAGGCAGCGCCATCTCTGGCAGAAAAAGAGAAACTGGGGCGTGATGAGCGAGCGCTTTCCCTTCTCGCCACCGCGTTGCCGCTCGCTTCCGTGCACGTGCAGAGCTCTCGCGGTGCACTTGCGGCGTCTCGCAATGTACCGCGTGCAGTGCGGCTTCAAAAGGATTTTCAAGCTTGACTGGCACTTCCGCAAAGCGAACTTGATAAAATGAGGAAAGCTCGTCAATCACGTTAACGGTGAAGAGCAGACGATCGACGACAACCACATCCGACTCAAAGCGAAATGCATTTCCCAAGTCGCGATTACACCGTGTAGGACGTATACCTCAAGGTAAGTCTCATTCTGTCATGTTAAAGATGAATAATGGTCCACATGCACTCCGAAATGAAGCCGTACACGCTATCGATGTTCTGCGGCGTGGACTACGAATCATATGATTGTTGTTTTGATATGGCATGCTTACAGTAGCAGCCGTGTACTTTCGTGAACAAACGTTTGCGGCGTGCGAAAAAAAAGATTATACGGCCATAGCACTGCTTCCTGAGAAGGTTAGAGTCAAGTCCTCCGTGCCGCTGGAGAATCACCCGCCGATTAAGACGCGAGGCAGCTAGCTGAGCTTCAACCACTGTGAAGCAAGATGAACTGCTCGCCTCGTTTTTTCGGCTCTCGCGTCATGCTTGCAGTCTCTTTTTATGATATCGACTTGACAGGCATATAAAAACTGTTGCGTGAACGCGGCTAGAAAATCGCACAAAGTCAGAAGGTGGTTAATTCAAGGTTGCAATTGCAAAGCATGTATGAAGTGCCAGTTATATTTAGCAACTTAAATATATATCACCCCAATAAAGTGACAAAAACAAAGCAAACCTGCAGAACGATGTCAAAGCTTGCTGAAAATGCACAGACGTCCGTTCCGGCGTGATAAAGCAGCCTTCCCGACGCGTGAAATGCAGGCGCCGAACTTCTGACAATGTGCGGAGTTCAGTTGAATTCAACCAACCGCGCAACGCTAACGGTATAACGCGAATGTGAACGTTCAACAACGACGGGTAGGTCTCACGAGCACGGGGAATCAAAACACAAAGTTGCTTCACCTACAACCGTAACTGGACTTTAACAATGCGAGAAGACAGCGAGTAATCATTACTGTAGTCGCTGCGTGCATGCGCCCCGTTACTTACCGATTCAGGTAGTCGGAACGAACGAAAGCGATGAACTCAGACAGCCAAAATAGAAGGCGAGACAGCGCTGTCAGCTATCCACGCGCCTTTATTTCTCGTGCGACGCGCCCGGGAACCGATACAGTTTAACACGTGAATCGTGTACCTTGTCTGCACTGTTGTGGCTGGCCACTAAACCGCAATACTTCGGACCACGCTTGCGCTTCCGCGGAGTCGCTTCTGCCATCGTGGAAATGCGCAGCTTCGCACAGCAAGCCTCTCGGTTCAACGTGCCGAGCTGACGGCCCCACAGTTACCCGCACCGAGAGAAGAACGCGAGCGCACGTGCGCTACCGCTACCGTGAAAGGGGCTGAGTCGGCCGCGCGACGGTTCAGTGTTGTCCGACAGAGCCGCAGCGCGGCTGGCGCGGCGCTGTCGTCGCGCCGCAAACTTGAGCTTGGGTTCCCTATAGCAACACGCGTACGCCTGGCGAGCCCTCTCTTCTAGATAAGACACCGGGGCAACGGTTCCGAGTAGTGTGCTTGCTGGATTTTCATGGATCAGTATTCCTGCTGCCCGGTTTCCTTCGTGAAGACGCGGTGCCTACTATATTTCCTGTTACCGGTGAGGAGATCGCTAAGTTATCTGTCGCGCTACAATTCGCATGTCTTTATACGTTACACGCAAGGTTAATCTATCGGAACAAAAGGCAAAACATAGTTCACGTAGTGTACGCACTTTTTGTACTTATTATGACATTTGTTGCTCATTGTGTAGGGTGTGTTAAATTGCGTTATTGTTACCATTGAATAAAACTGAAATATCATTATTTTGGCGTGACCAGGCGTCATTTCTTCTCGTTAGAACTGAAGCACACATGCAATGAGCTCTTTAAGTCCCCTGCGCATTTGCGAAGCAAATAAGCGACGCTGCAAACATGAGAGGTACGCTGTTGCCTACTTTATTCACGCTGTGGAAGATGACACGAACGCAGAAAAAGAGCTCAGAGAATAAAGTTTCCTGGTAAAACCAAGGCGAATTGCACGACGGTACTCAACACCGCTCTTTAGTCACGGGTCGATATTAGTTTAGCTATCTTTGGCTTCACGCGCATTCGCCAAGGGCTTACCAGCTCACCGTAGCGCGAGTCCTTAGCGATAAGGGGCCTAAGAAAAATATTTTGAGGTGAGATTTCGCGCTAATGCCAACAAAATGACGCCAGTTTTTTACCGGATATTGCGTCACATCCGCTTTATTTTTTGTTCCGCCGGAAGTGTTCCCTCCTCACACAGATGGCGCTAAGCCCCATGAGCAGCTGATGAGCAGCCATTTTCTGAACGTATGGGCTTCTATGGAAGCTTCGCTACCATTTACATTTACCTTGTTCACTATTCCTTCGCTACCCGACTGAGCGCAGCGTCGCTATGCTCGCCCCTCTGCTGCAACTACGGTAATAAACAGTCGTTATGTTTTCTGTTGGGATGAGTCCTTCCATCCAGGCATCCCACAAGTGTGTGGCTTGCATTTGTTTATCACTGACTGCGCATATGTGACTTTATTATTCATCATATATATCTGGAATATCAAGCTGAGCGTTACACCAAAAAAAAAAAAACCCTCGAACAGCCTTTAAAGGGACTGTCTACCGTCCTTCATCGCTTTTCTGTTTTGTACCGCAATTGAAAGCGTACCTTCTGAAGTGTCCAACGTTGCAGCGGTTCCTCTGAAAAGTGAGGAGAAATTTTGAAAATAGAATTTTTCAATCTGCGTTCGATCTCCTTCCATTGACGTGAAACATGCCCACAACACTGGTTGGTGGACGTGATGACGATTGTAATACCGGTAAAAATTAAAGCGGAAACCACATGTGATTGCTGTAGGATTATTTTATTTTCGCTGAACACTAATGTAATGAATGTAACAATCGTTTTCAGTGCGCTACCGGTTAAATGAAGCCTTATTATACGGCTACGGAACACTTGTATTGCTATAATCGCAGTCTGTACGTTTATTTTAGCACTGTTGCCGCAATCCAAGACATGTTGATTCATGAAAAAGAGACGATAAATGTACGCTTTCACAGCGCAGCACAACAATACAGCGGCACAGTACGACCAGCGCGGAGGGCCGCATATCATAGCACATGAGTTGAAGCAGACGAAATCAAAGATGGATGGATGGATGAATGGTATGAGCGTCCCCTTTATAACGGGGTGGTGACAAATGTGCCATCAGCCTCGACAAAAAAGAAAAAATACATATATATATATATATATATATATATATATATATATATATATATATATATATATATATATATATATATATATATATAATTATATATATAGTTTCGAAAGAATGTTCCTGGCTATTGGTTTAATTATATGAAAGAAAACTAGTCACAGTGAAAAACATAACAACATTTATTCTGAGCTTTCGGCCGGGGACCGGCCTTTATCAAAGAATGCATTCGTACATGGCGTACGGGTTTAAGTGCAGATTTTGTCAATACATAGATGTAGACACACCATCGTGATTCGTTGGACTATGACATGGGAGGGGCCAGAACAACAACAACAACAGCAAACAAATCCCAGGGAGAGAGCGACACGCATACAAGATGACACACACAGCATTGCACTCTGTGAATAGTAGAGTATAGGCGGGGTCAGAACATACACAAAATAAATAACAAACAGCAAAACGAACCTACGTGTGTGGTTCGGAACGAGAGGCGGAGGGGGAAAAAAAGAAAAAAATGACAAAGATGCGAACGCACTTACCACGCTAAATGGGGAGTCCCATCAACTACGGGACTAAAGGAGAATACGCTCACGGACGCCGGATGTAAACGTGCCGCACGCGTTTCCTTGCTACCGTCAAAAAGCGCGTCAAAAGCAGTTAAGTGTTTGCCCATCCATGCGCCTTTTACAGAAGGGGGTTCGGTACGGCTTTTGAAGTCGACCGGTCTCCGCGGGCATCTTCAGGTGCTCGCGGTAATGACCATAGCCCTCCCTCAAAAAGAAGGATACGACTGGCCGGTGAACAAGATTGAGGACAGCTGCTGTTAGGCGCAATGTGTGGGCACATGACATATTTCTTTCAATCAAGAGACATGATAAACATATACATATACATGTACATATCCGTACATGCACACACACATATAGATACATACGGATATACATACAGATGCACATACGTACTCATATGAACCAACAACCGATGTTCAAGCGAAAAAAAAAGAAAGAAAGAAAAAAAAGGGGGGGGTACCGCATTCGTACTTGCAGGAAGGGGGGAACGAGCACGCACGTAATACCCGTAATCACAGTACCAAACTTAATGACATATGTATTTATCAAGAAATGGGTCCAGGCTCGAATAGCACAATGCGCGACGTGTGTAATCACATGTGTACATGCATGCACATCAGGGTAAACGGATGCTTCAAATTCTGCATCCCGAGTACAAAAGTTTCTTGGGAATCGGTCACCTAGTTGCCGGCAGAATCAAGTTTTTCGGGTTCGTTGCAGGTCAAGCATGATAGTCGGCCTATGCTTTCATTTATGCCACCAGAGACACTGTTAAATTTTTGGATCAGGTATGATTCACGAGCCTCCCGGTCCTAATGGGTTTTGAAATTGGATTGGAGTACCGCCGCGGAAAATGTATGGAAGGGGTGGCCAAGGTTATTAACATGTTTAGATAGAGGAAGGTGCGGTAGAGCCTTTACGTGTGCTCTGTGATTATTGATTCTCATCCTGAACGCAGTCTCAGTTTGACCAATGTACTGTGCATGGCATAAGGTGCACTCGAGAAGGTAGATTATGTTCGCGCTGTCACAGTTGAAGTTGCCTCTTATCTGATAAGAAAACGAAGACGCGGTACTTGTGACGGTGGACACTTTGTTCATCATTGGACAGAGTTTGCACCTAGGCTTGTGCAGGAGCCGCTGCCTTTGAATTCAGGAGTGTTGACTTTAGAGGACGTTACAATATCTCTAATGTTCTTCGCCCGTCTGTAGACAACGCGTGGAGGTTCTGGGAAAACACATCGTAACTTGTCGCTTTCAAGTAGAATGTTGTGGTGCCTTCTGAGGACGCGGTTTATGTTAGGCGGGGAAGCTGAATATGTTAGAATGAGATTGGGAGTAGTATTTGCGGGTTCGGATTCTGTCTTCTTTATCAGGTGGCGGCGGTCCTTCTTTTCAGATTTCCTAATAGCATCGTTGATGACAGACTGTGGGTATTGTTGCCGTGTGAGGTCAGTGCTTAGTTGTTGACAGTTGGAGGCGAAGTCGGCCTGGTCAGAACAAATACGCCTAAACCGAAGAGACTGGCTGTACGGTATGCCGAGTTTACAGTGCTTGACGTGGTTGCTGCTAAAATGAAGGTATTGGTGTCGGTCGGTTGGCTTCCTATACACTGAGGTCACGAGCTTATTGTCTGATATTTTCACTGAAACGTCAAGGAAGTTAATGGTAGAGGCCGAATATGAATGGGAGAATGAAATAGTCTCGTGGGCATTGTCGAAAGCACTTATGAAATTCCTGAGTTTCTCTTCCCCGTGGCACCAAATGTGAAAGATATCATCGATGAACCTTCGATAAAAAAGGGGTCGGAATGGGGTGCTGCTTAAAAAATCAGACTCAAGTTTGCCCATAAAAATATTGGCATAGTTGGGGCCTATCTTTGTTCCCATCGAGGTTCCATTAGTTCCACGGGGAAGAGAAACTCAGGAATTTCATAAGTGCTTTCAACAATGCCCACGAGAATATTTCATTCTCCTATTCATATTCGGCCTCTACCATTAACTTCCTTGACGTTTCAGTGAAAATATCAGACAATAAGCTCGTGACCTCAGTGTATAGGAAGCCAACCGACCGACACCAATACCTTCATTTTAGCAGCAACCACGTCAAGCACTGTAAACTCGGCATACCGTACAGCCAGTCTCTTCGGTTTAGGCGTATTTGTTCTGACCAGGCCGACTTCGCCTCCAACTGTCAACAACTAAGCACTGACCTCACACGGCAACAATACCCACAGTCTGTCATCAACGATGCTATTAGGAAATCTGAAAAGAAGGACCGCCGCCACCTGATAAAGAAGACAGAATCCGAACCCGCAAATACTACTCCCAGTCTCATTCTAACATATTCAGCTTCCCCGCCTAACATAAACCGCAGCCTCAGAAGGCACCACAACATTCTACTTGAAAGCGACAAGTTACGATGTGTTTTCCCGGAACCTCCACGCATTGTCTACAGACGGGCGAAGAACATTAGAGATATTGTAACGTCCTCTAAAGTCAACACTCCTGAATTCAAAGGCAGCGGCCCCTGCAACAAGCCTAGGTGCAAACTCTGTCTAATGATGAACAAAGTGTCCACCGTCACAAGTACCGCATCTTCGTTTTCTTATCAGATAAGAGGCAACTTCAACTGTGACAGCGCGAACATAATCTACCTTCTCGAGTGCACCTTATGCCATGCACAGTACATTGGTCAAACTGAGACTGCGTTCAGGATGAGAATCAATAATCACAGAGCACACGTAAAGGCTCTACCGCACCTTCCTCTATCTAAACATGTTAATAACCTTGGCCACCCCTTCCATACATTTTCCGCGGCGGTACTCCAATCCAATTTCAAAACCCATTATGACCGGGAGGCTCGTGAATCATACCTGATCCAAAAATTTAACAGTATCTCTGGTGGCATAAATGAAAGCATAGGCCGACTATCATGCTTGACCTGCAACGAACCCGAAAAACTTGATTCTGCCGGCAACTAGGTGACAAGTTCCCAAGAAACTTTTGTACTCGGGATGCAGAATTTGAAGCATCCGTTTACCCTGATGTGCATGCATGTACACATGTGATTACACACGTCGCGCATTGTGCTATTCGAGCCTGGACCCATTTCTTGATAAATACATGTCATTAAGTTTGGTACTGTGATTACGGGTATTACGTGCGTGCTCGTTCCCCCCTTCCTGCAAGTACGAATGCGGTACCCCCCCCCTTTTTTTTCTTTCTTTCTCTTTTTTTTTTTCGCTTGAACATCGGTTGTTGGTTCATATGAGTACGTATGTGCATGTGTATGTATATCCGTATGTATCTATATGTGTGTGTGCATGTACGAATATGTGCATGTATATGTATATGTTTATCATGTCTCTTGATTGAAAGAAATATGTCATGTGCCCACACATTGCGCCTAACAGCAGCTGTCCTCAATCTTGTTCACCGGCCAGTCGTATCCTTCTTTTTAAGGGAGGGCTATGGTCATTACCGCGAGCACCTGAAGATGCCCGCGGAGACCGGTCGACTTCAAAAGCCGTACCGAACCCCCTTCTGTAAAAGGCGCATAGATGGGCAAACACTTAACTGCTTTTGACGCGCTTTTTGAAGGTATCAAGGAAACGCGTGCGGCACGTTTACATCCGGCGTCCGTGAGCGTATTCTCCTTTAGTCCCGTAGTTGATGGGACTCCCCATTTAGCGTGGTAAGTGCGTTCGCATGTTTGTCATTTTTTTCTTTCTTTCCCCTCCGCCTCTCGTTCCGAACCACACACGTAGGTTCGTTTCGTTGTTTGTTATTTATTTTGTGTACGTTCTGACCCCGCCTATACTCTACTCTTCACAGAGTGCAATGCTGTGTGTGTGTCATCTTGTATGCGTGTCGCTCTCTCCCTGGGATTTGTTTGCTGTTGTTGTTGTTGTTCTGGCCCCTCCCATGTCATAGTCCAACGAATCACGATGGTGTGTCTACATCTATGTATTGACAAAATCTGTACTTAAACCCGTACGCCATGTACGAATGCATTCTTTGATAAAGGCCGGTCCCCGGCCGAAAGCTCAGAATAAATGTTGTTATGTTTTTCACTGTGACTAGTTTTCTTTCATATATATATATATATATATATATATATATATATATATATATATATATATATATATTATGAGACGACGCCCAGTTCGGTAATCGAAAGGTGATATTTCAATGTCCCAAAGCGGCGCAGCCCGCGTGACAAACGAAGATGATGATTACAATGGTTTCTGTACAGATGAAGATGAATTATATAGTCAGCGCTCACACTATTTTCCCCCTTCGCGAAAGCGGGCAGCAGGTTAAGGGTAGGAACGCCGAATATATGGTTTCAGGCGAGAGACATGAGCGATCTCGGTGCTGCGGCGACGACGATCAGTAGCCGCGCTGGCTGGAGCGACGCGATAGTTCACGGCAGATGTCCTTTCCAGCACGGTGTATGGACCGAGATATCTATGAAGAAATTTTTCACAGAGCCCAGGGGTACGAACAGGTGTCCACAGGAGGACTTCGTCGCCTGGACGGAACGAAACAACTCGACGTTTCGCGTCAAAACGGACTTTCCTCTTGTCCTGAATGGTAGCAGTGTTGGCGCGGGCAATTTCACGGCAGCGGGCGACGCGAGCAGCGAACTCTTCTGGAAGGGACGAAGATGGAACAGAGGGCGTGGATAAAAATGTGGTGTCCAGAACAAAAGTCGGTTCACGGCCAAACACGAGGAAAAACGGGCTGTAATTCGTCGTGCGTTGTGTGGCAGTATTATATGCAAACGTGACGAAAGGGAGTACAGTGTCCCAGTTTTTGTGATCTGGCTGAACATACATGGATATCATGTCGGACAAAGTTCGGTGAAAACGCTCTGTAAGACCATTTGTTTGCGGATGATATGCTGATGTGGTCTTATGTACGGTGTTAGAGGCCTGGAGGACTTCAGCAAGAACATGGGAAAGAAATGTCTTGCCACGGTCACTAAGGAGAACACGAGGGGCACCGTGGCGCAAAATAATGGCGCGCAGGACAAAATCGGCTACTTCCGAGGTAGCACCAGAGGGAAGAGCTGCCTTCTCCGCGTAGCGAGTTAGGTGGTCCACGGCAGTAACAATCCAGCGGTGACCGGCTGGCGTAAGCGGGAGGGGTCCGTATAAGTCGATGCCCACGAAGTCAAAGGGAGCGGACGGGCACGGCAGAGGTTGTAAAGGGCCTGCGGGAAGAGATGTGGTATGTTTTCGGTGTTGGCATGACGCGCAGGAACCGACGTACTTCGCCACACTTGTTGAGAGGCCAGGCCAAAAGCACCGAGTTTTGATGCGCTCGTAAGTCTTGTGAAAACCCAAGTGGCCAGCTGTCGGGTCGTCGTGCAGGGCTTGTAAAACCTGGAGACGAAGTGAACGAGGGACGACTGGAACCCATTGGTTACCGAGAGGGTGGTAAATGTGCCTACATAACGTTCCATCTCGAAGTTTAAAACGTTCAAGCTGTCGTCTTAAGCGGCTGTTGGGGGCACGGGATAAGCCTGTAAGCCGATCGATGATTGTGCGGCAGTATGTATCTGCATGTTGGAGCGAGATGAGATCTGTGGATGAAAGAATGTCCACTGAGGCAACGGACTCTTTCGGACTACCGGCCGTCTGCTTGGTCACTTGGCTGGTTGGTGATGAACAGATTGAAGGCGACACTTGGGCGCTTGGCGAGAGCGGGCACCGCGACAAAGCGTCAGCATCTTGGTGTTGCCGACCCGACCTATATGTGACACTGTAGTCATACTCTTGCAAACGCAGTACCCAACGGCCAAGGCGTCCCGACAAATTCTTGAGAGACGATAACCAACACAGAGCATGATGGTCAGTGACGATTGTGAAATGCCGGCCGTATAAATAAGGGCGAAACTTTTGTACGAACCACACGACGGCGAGGCATTCTTGTTCGGTGATGCTGTTTTTCGCTCAGCAGGAGAAAGAGTGCGGCTCGCGTAGGCCGCGACTTGTTCTTTGGAAGCGTGGTTCCGCTGCAGCAGGACGGCACCGATGCCATGTCCACTTGCGTCAGTGTGTAGGACAGTAGACGCTGCAGGGTCGAAATGCCGAAGCACTGGCCGCGATGTGAGGCATCGCTTGAGAGTGTGAAAAGCGGCTGCGCATTCATCCGACCAGACAAAAGGTGCGCTCGCGGTCAAAAGCTTGTGCAAAGGAGCTGCAATAGTGGCGAAATCACGCACAAAGCGGCGGAAGTACGACGCTAAGCCGAGGAAGCTGCGAAGGTCTTTAGGTGTGGTTGGTGTAGGAAAGTGCAGTACTGCAGCAACTTTGTCGGGATCGGGCTCAATGCCATGCCTGCTGACAACGTGACCTAATACCTTGATGCTGCGGCTGGCAAACCGACACTTCTTAGTGTTTAGTTGGAGACCGGCCTTAGCTAGACAGGTCAGAACTTCGTCTAGCCGTTCCAGGTGCTGTGAGAAGCTGGATGAAAAGATGACGATGTCGTCCAGGTAGCAAAGGCAGGTCTTCCATTTTAATCCACGCAGTACCGTATCTATCATTCGTTCGAATGTGGCTGGGGCATTGCAGAGGCCAAAAGGCATTACATTGAATTCAAAGAGTCCATCAGGTGTGGCAAATGCAGTCTTCTCTTTATCGGACTCGTGCATCGGGATCTGCCAATAACCAGAGCGCAAGTCGAGGCGCGAGAAGTACTCGGCACCTTGTAAAGTATCAAGAGCGTCGTCGATCCGAGGCATAGGATAGACGTCCTTACGAGTAATATTGTTCAGCGCTCTATAATCAACGCAAAATCGCACCGAGCCATCCTTTTTTTTAACGAGCACAACAGGAGAAGACCACGGGCTTGCCGAAGGCCTGATAATGTTGCGTGCGAGCATATCGTTGACTTGTTCTTCTATAACTTTGCGTTCAGAAGCTGATACACGGTAAGGGCGGCGACGAATGACACGAGATCCGTCTGTGTCGATGCGATGAGCGGCCACTGTTGTTTGACCCAGGCCATCGGAACAAACGTCAAAGCAAGCGTTGTGTTTCATTAATATGGTCAGCAAGGCATCAGTCTGGGTCGGATTGAGATCTGTACTCAAAGTGGCCTTTAGAGCACGCGATGAGCCTTCCGCGGGCGTACATTGTGGAAATGACGAGTCAGTTGAAACAGTAACGACACATACCGGTGCGTCTTCGGTAATGCTGGCAACAGTAGTCCCCTCTGGCAGCAGTAGGGCTTCTGGCGTCGTGTTGTAGGCGGTGATGCTTGCATAACCACGTGTGAACCGCACTAGACAAGATGCGATGGCGATGCCTCGAGAAATACAGCGCTGGCAAGGTGTAACCACCGCGTCGCCATCTATAACGTCTCGTGACCTGATCGTAAGTACACGTTCTTGCCCTGAAGGCAGGAGAAAATCCGCAGCTGTGACAAGGTTGGACGGTGAAAAATCGGCAGCAGAAGAAAGCTCAGTGTCCGTAATACGAATGAGAGGTTGACCGCAAGAAATGACAGCCGACGAAGCCGATAGGAAGTCCCAGCCTAAGATTATCTGATGAGCGCATGAAGAAAGCACAGCCTACTGTACATGATGGCGGACTCCGTCGATGAGAACGCGCGCAGTACACTGTCCGGTCGGGCAAATCGGATTGTCATTAGCGCCGCATAACAGGGGACCGACATAAGGAGTTTGCACTTTCCGTAGACGAAAACACAATTCGCGGTTAATGACTGAAATTGCGGCTCCAGTGTCTACAAGGGCATCAACACAAACACCTTCCACACAAACAGGCAGTAAATTTGCTGGGCGAGACGGAGGAGTTGTGACGTTTCGACAACGAGCAGTTTCCCCTCCAAAAACTGCAGCTTCTAGTTTTCCGAGTGGCTGTCCAGAGAGATCGGAGCAGGACGCAAGGGTGATGTCGTACGCCGAAATGGTGACGGAGAACGGCGGCGAGGTGAACGAGAAGGACGAGGCATGGCTTGGGGCAGTGGAGGTGAGGGCGACCGACGTGAGAAGGATGGATACGGTGCTGGAGCGTAGGCATCAGATCTTGGGGCAAAGTCTCTTTCATAAGCAGAATAGCCACGTCGTTCATCCTGCAGACGGCGGCGGCAGAAACGGGATATATGGCCCCGTATGCCACAGTAGAAACAGACGGGGCGCGAAGGACGCCAGGTAGAGTAGTGTGGTTGCCCTTGTGCCTGTGCTGCCATCGAAGCCAAATGGTCGCACGGAACGTCCGCAGGCGCAGATGACATTGGTGCAGGGGCCCGTGATGCAACTTCTGCGTACGAAGGCATGTGAAAAGGTACAGGAGACGGGGCACGTGCGACGCTTGTCATCGATGCCAGTTCGTCCTTGATAATTTCACGCATGTTGGGAGGAGGAGAGCGGACAGGCGAAGTGGCTGTGTTGCCCGGAACAAGACCGTGAAGTTCCTCTCTGACAATGGTGCGGATCAGAGCTCGCAATTCTTGTTCTCCAACAAAGCGAGCGTCAGAGGAGGCGTGTGGAAGGCGCATGGAATAGAGCACGTCCAGGCGTTGGCATGTGGTGATTATGTCCTGAACTGTATTTGGGCTCTGAATGACGAGAGCATTGAAGGCCACAGAGTTCACGCCTTTCAGTATGTGACGGATGCGATCGGCCTCCGTCATGTCACTCTGGGCACGGCGACAGAGAGCCAGAACGTCTTCAATATACGACGTATATGATTCGTCGGGCCCTTGGATGCGGGTTGCGAGCTTCTGTTTGGCTTCCTCAGAGCGTCCTGCAGATGTACCAAATATCTGACGGAGTTGCGCCGTGAAGGCTGCCCAATCAGGAAAGTCACTTTCATGGTTGTGGAACCAGGTTTTAGCCACTTCCCTGAGGTAAAAAGGAACGTAGCGTAGTTTGTGGGCCTCGTCCCAATAATTACAAACACTGGTTCTGTCATAATTGTCGAGCCACTCCTCGACGTCTTCACCGCGAAGGCCGGAAAATACCGGAGGGTCTCGTTGCGACGTACTCACTGTGTAGTTAGGCCCAACTGGCGGAGCAGAAGCGGTTGCGGCAGCGGAGGCGTTGTTTTGTGCCATCACAGTCGTTTGCGAGCACAACCGTCGACCAGACCGGAGCTCCAGGGGTGACCGGTAGAGCAAGAGGACGTGGGAACCACAGCACTCTCCACCACTTATGAGACGACGCCCAGTTCGGTAATCGAAAGGTTATATTTCAATGTCCCAAAGCGGCGCAGCCCGCGTGACAAACGAAGATGATGATTACAATGGTTTCTGTACAGATGAAGATGAACTATATAGTCAGCGCTCACAATATATATATATTATATATATATATATATATATATAATATATTGTAATGCAGAGAAACAAGAGACATAGACACAACGCCTGTTCAATAGGCCGGCTGTTCTATTCCGACCTCCTCTTTCTCTGCCTCGATCTCACTGCCCGCGCGCCCGAACATCGGAGTCTTTGTCATCACAATATATATTATAATATATATATATATATATATATATATATATATATTATATATATATATATATATATATATATATATATATAATATATATATATATATATATAGGTAGAAAAAGACGTCAGGAGTCTGATTTCGATAACAAATGTAACCAACTACGCACTGGACTTCCTAAACAGAAATATCCGACCAAGTTAGTCGATGACGCAGTGAGGCGCGCCGACGCACAAGACCGTACAGCAGCACTCTGCATCACCAAGAAAAATCCCACAATTCATTCACAGGTTAACTTGGTTTTAACCGATAACGCATCGGTAACGATAACGGCGCCTAGCCTCGCATTTATTCTACGTAAACACCACAACGTACTTATGCAGAGCGAACGCCTTAAAAAACCGTTTCCAGAACCACCGCGCGTTGTCTACAGACGAGGCAAAATTTGCGGAATTTGTTAACTTCCTCTAAAACCAAATAGAACAATAACATCCAGACGGTTGGTTGCCATCCTTGTAAAATACCCCTGTGTAAAGTGTGTGCGCACATGACCACGACAACGCTGGCTGTCAGTACTGCGACTTCTGTCAGTACTGCGCTGGCTGTGAGTACTGCGATACTGTCAGTTCAAAATTAAGGGCAGTTTCACTTGTGATACTGCAAATGTCGTATATTTGCTATAATGCTCAATATGTCATGTACAATACATAGGTCAAACAGAAACTGCTTTTCGATACCGTTTCAATAATCATAAAGCTCATGTGCGTGCCCTTCCTAACTTACCAATTTCAAGTCATGTCACCGAGGCAGGTCATTCTTTCAGTAACATTAAAGCTACAATACTGAAATCGGGTTTTAAATCACATCATGAACGTGAAGTGAAAGTCATTCCTAATTCATAAATTCAAAACACTTTCTGACGGCATGAACGAGAGCCCGGGTATGCTTATTTGCGTGTTGCCTTAGTGAATCGCCGTTTTGTGTTACTGGCTAGTGTCTATTTCTTGGACGCTGTTGACCTTTTGTCAGTTATTACGTACGAATGTCGGTGGCCTTTGTCGCTTCATGATTTTACTCGTATCCATTTCGCTTTGCGTGCTTTTTGATTCTGGTTTATATCTCTCTAACTTTTTTTTCTTTTTTAAAGGCCTGCTGAATGTCTTTCGGCTGCGATTATCCCGCTGCATTTATGGCCAAGTGAGCGACTGCGTGTGCAGTTTACTTTGTAGACCTTGTTCATTGCACACAAGTTCTAAGGTATCTAATACGTGCCAATTCACAATTGTATCATGATACGCGTGTTCAGTTCTATGTGCTCTACAGCCACGTGCCTTTGGTGATGTATAATATTGTTTCCTAAACTAAAACTACTGATAACGACTCAGCCGTGTGATACGCAAAGAAGCGGCTTATATATGTGCCCTGCGTGGCATCTGTAACTATTCAGTCTGACGAAGGCAGGCCCTCCTGCCGAAATGTTAGTAAAACTTGTGTTTCGCACGTTTGTCGACCTCTTTATCTACCGGATCCATTGAATTTTACCCCACCTTATATATATATATATATATATATATATCCTTTTTCTCTTCTCTTTGTTAATGTTGGCCAAATGTAGCTACTACTAGGGGAAAAAACAAACGTAAATACTCAGCCCTCATCTCTTCCCTTCACGGCAGAATGTCCCTATTTCTTTCCCATATTTAGTTGTCTCCTTTCTCTCTAATTTTCTGGAACCAATACTCTAACCATCTCTTGCCCATTTCAATCGTGCGTGTGTTCAGCTTTCCATTGTTGTCTCTAAAACCCAAGGCTTCATGAAGGCTCCCGCCCAAACGTACACCTGGTAGGATATCTCCACATTCAATCAGAACATGCTCCGCCGTTTCCTTGTCTTCCCCGCAGAATGTGCATTGTTCTTCTTTACTGAATGTCGCTTTAAAGCTATGCGTTCTAAGACAACTCGATCTCGCTTCAAACAGTAAAGCGCTTCGCTTTCAATTATCGTAAAATGCGTCCCTCCTTATTTCATTTTTGCCCTTTCGGTAGTTACTCAGGGCCGGTTTTTTCCCCATAGCTGCCGTCCAGGAAATCTCCTCCGCCTCTCTGACTTTTCGCTTAACGCTGTTGGGAAAGGGGTGTCTCAGCTTGCGACTGCTTCTGCGCAGAGCTGATAGACGGAGCGATGAAGGCGACGGTGAGTTAAGGCAAATTTATATACATATCTACAGAGGCGGTACATATTCGGCGCTGGGGCCGACAGCTTATTGGGCTCGCACAGCGGTGCGACGACGACCTACGATTTCTTCGTTCGCTGTCTCGCTCTCTCCCTGTCTCCCTCTCTCCGCGCAGCTTGGTTCTTTTATAGCCCTGGGCGATCGCTTGCATCAGCCAGGAGCGCGAAGCCTCCAATCAGGAACCGCCGTTGGTCGCTGGCTCGAACCGGATCCGCGGATGAGAGGGCTTTGCCGCACGTTGCGGGAGAGGTTTCCTTCGGTTGCGTCAGACGCAGCGCCGGAGTTGCCGGGGATTGCGTAAGGCTCCCGCCTCGTTGCATCAGCCGGTGTTGACGCTGGTTGCGTCAGACGCATCGCCGAGTTACCGGGCATTGCGTAAGACTCCCGCCTCGTTGCATCAGCGGGTGTTGACGCTGGTTGCGTCAGACGTTTTACCAGCTTGAATGCCTTGTCGAAGCAAGGAAGTTTGGGTTGGGAGCTCTGGCATAACAACGCTCTTTGTTGACATTGCTTACACTACCAGCCGTATTTTTACTAGTGAGCCTCCTAGTTATTTTTCTCCACTCTGTGTCCACGCTCTTCCTATACAAATAACGGAACGCCTTCTCTGCCCATCTACTCTCTTTCATATTCTTTAGCCTTTCTACGAACCGTATTTTGTTCTGAGCTTCCCTCGCCTCAAAACCTGTCCATCCCACTGACCCTCTACAGCCTCATTTCTCGTCTTCCCGTGAGCACCCAACGGGGGGCGTCCCACAGTCCTTTGATTTACATCATTTCCCGACTGCACATCTGCCCTCATGCAGAGCACTGAGCTCCCAAATGTAAGGCCCGGAACCATTACACCTTTCCACAGACTATGCTTAGAAAAACAGCGCAAAAACCGCAGGATACACGGGAAGGGAACCCACACAGCGCTTAACTCTCAACAAATTTATTGTGAAAAATAAATGCATCGCCTATAAATACACATTTCCACAGACCTCGAAGCACCTCGTGCCTATTGTATCCCCACAACGCTCTCTCAAGACGGTGTCGCAAGCAGCGCCACCCCGCGCCTTTTTGGATGCGTGAGTTAAAAATTGCAAAAAATTACTCTCTGACGAAACCGAAAGCTGCCTCAAGTGCGTAAATACAATTTCAAGTTTTACATGTTTGCTTTTTAAGAAAAATGAGTGTACCTGCGAGGATTTGTTGTCCTACCAGTAGAATGACCACATCGCTGTTGGGTGACGCTAGCGGTCATTCTTTCATGATTTTCAACATCAAAAAGAGATATAATTACTTTTTTATGGGGAAAAAGCATGCTCGTTGCCGCCGATGTGACGAACGATCTTCTCATTTTCACCACAATCAGAAAACGTTTTCCGAGCGGTAGACAATCCTTTTAAAGAAGCTATCTCTCGCTATCTTTTTTTGTCGAAATATGAAAAACAACATAATTAAAGGTATTTCGCCACGTGGACAAGTGTCTACGCGTGTATATTGACCTTTAGTTTTGATGGAATTCTTGCGCGGAACACTGCGTCGCAATCACTAATATGAAATGTCACGTCACTGCCTCACCAAAGACCATCGAATACGCGCTGCCCTTTTGGAACTTGCTGACGCCCGCCTTGTGGTTCGCAAGAGATTTTTATAGTGTTGTTATATAAGAACACGTATAAATGAATATGTACGAGCTGAACTAAAACGCTTGAATTTCTTAAACTGTTGTCACTAAGCACATTGTTAATCTGTTAGAGTAGAATAATATTGTTCAAAAAGAAAGCCGCACTTTTCTTTGTAGAATCTTTGATGAAGTGTGTGTGCACTTTCGTTGAGTTTAGGCCATAGTTTTAAAAGTTCAGTCGTGTTATTTCGTAGATTCAAGCGCAAGCAAGTCAAGTCCCCAAAAATTCGCTTCGTTGAGTATTTTAGGCTTTTTTACTGTAGTGTGCATGATGATCTTTTGTACTGGTATATTTGCTAAGTTTTCCAGCTTACTTCGATAGTATAACATACCATGAAGGATTATGCAACAGTTATTTCGCTACGCAGTTTTATTCACATGTAGTGAAGGGACAGTGATTTAGCGTGCTGTGCTTTGACCCATTTTTGTGAAAAAGCAGTGAACCACCTTTTCCGAAAAAGCTCGTCTATGATACCAAAGCGAGATATCCTGGACACAATACCTTTTAGAGAAATGAATATTTGATCTCCAGGGCTCACACAGAAGCAAGAATGCTGATTCAGTGTCTTAATAAAAGCCGTTGCTCCAATTAATGAGCACTGACCGCCTTTATGCTGTATTAAACGGACGCGGCTACGAAAGCCTACGTAGTGCCCACGCCCGGCAGAAATAATCTGTAGAGATGGCCTTACGTAGTCAACCATGACCGCACTTAGCTAACGGCAAACTGTAAAGAATGGCACTAGGTCTATTGAGGCATGGTAACATTTTTACCTGCTTCCATTCCACCTTGATGTATCTTCAGTATCGTGGTATCTTTGCAGATCACATTCTTTACTGGATGCCAATAATCGACCACAGCCACATGCTTCTCCAAGGCAACTACAAAAACACTACAACGGTAGGTCAAAGATGGAAGCGTTTGTCAGGAGGTGATTTTTACAGAAATAACTGCAATCTCTGGCAAGTCTATTTAATCTCGAGAAAAATTTTTATAACGTGGTTTCGGAATGTGGCAGTACTGCTATAATGCAACTCATGCATTATGATGCAAATCCGTACATAGTTATTTGCAAAGAGCGTGTATCTTGAGCGTTTTGATTAAAAGCTACCGACAAGGGTTTGTTGGTTGTGTTTTTTTGGTAGTATTTACCAAAAATGTATACAACTGGCTGACAAGTTCATAACATAAAAGTGTTATCGAGAAAGCACAAGTCTTCAAGTAATTCTAACTGCCTGGTTTTATAACATTAGGTACACAAAAGCAGTTTCGCCGCCTTTGCACTGACAGAAATGACTTTCGCGTATGTGCATGGGGAGCTCGGCCAGGCGCAAGCCATCTATGCGCGATTGCCCGAGTTATATGTAGCTAACTCCCACATGGGATTGTGTTGTCCGCATTTATAAACCCTTGGCATAGCATGCACCATGACGTGCAGAGAGTCATAGAACCAGTTTGCCTGTGTCTATGTTGTAGCATCATTTGCATTATTTACCGGATGCTCTGTGGTAAGTGTTGCGGCTGCTCATCATCCGAATCATCGGAATTCGCGCGATACTTAGAGCGACTCAAAAATGAGCTGTACATGCATCAGCCGTGCTTTCTTGTTTATTCTCAGATGTACAGAGGCACGATTCCATTGTATCCACCGGTGTACGACATCCAACACTATAGAAATGGTTTTTTTCTGGCTGCAACAATTGGCTTTTGCCTGCCCTTGGTCTGGCGCATAAGAGATGTCACTACGGAGATAGGGTCAGGCCTCAAGGTACGTGCGTTATTCAGATAACTGAGCTTGGCTTACACACATGCTGGGCCCGAACGCCTTAATGTGGTCTGCATATTTTCTGACATTACAAACTTATGCGATGCCGAAGTAAATCAGTTTGATAACAAAATGTTCATTCATTCATGCATACAATTGCCCCTCTTCAAACTATATTAGTTCAACTTATATAGACCCCAAATTATATATATATATATATATATATATATATATATATATATATATATATATATATATATATATATAGCCACGCGTGTTCATTGCGACGATCAGATTACCGACGGCTTACGACAGTGCTTGCCGTTATCAGAGTACAGAGTGCATTGCTTTCATTTTAACTTTTCATTTCCTGGGCATAACTTAACCCGAATAAAAACTTTCATCTTGAACACGCCGACTGCCGCCTTCTTCAACGTGGGATCTGGTGGAGGTGCTGCTTCGTTCATGATCCGGACGTCCCGGGGAAGCGCTGAACCAAACCCAAGTCGCGAAGACGACGCTAAAGACGATATGGATCATCGAACTAGCCGCAGGCAGAACGGACTGTGGAAACAGGCAGACAGACGTCGACGCCATTTACCTTGTCGACGCTGTGACACCACAGATTATATATTTCGTCAGAAGCCATTTAGGCAGACGCCCAGAAGAACAGGCGCAGCCATCTCGTGCTTGGCGCGTCGTCGTTGTCTTCTCCTGGTCGTATCCTTGTGGCACGTAGTTGCGCACTACACTGTCGACACAGCGTCATATTTTCGATGTGAAGCATCTTATAGCGGAGTTCAATCCGGTGGTTGGTGGTGGTGTGCGGCGTGACCACCCTTACTGCGCATGCGAGAGCCTTCTCCACTACCCCTCTCCACTCCCTCTCTCCCCTTTCCCTCTTCATATCACCGCTCCCCTTCCCTTTCCCACTCTCATTTCCCTTTCCCATCCCCTCTCCGCTTCTCTCCACTCCTCTCTCCTCCCATCTCTCCTCATCCCCATTTCCCCCTCTCCACATCACCTCTCCCCTCCCCCTCCCCCACCCCTTTCTCTTCCCCTCTACATTCCCCCTCTCCACTTCCCCTCTCCACTTTCCCTCTCACCACTCCACCTCTGAAACGCGGGCTCTACATGCCGAAACACTGCTTCGCATCGCCTCATGGTCCCCTTTAGCGGGGATGGTGTGATTTTCTTCTTTGCAACGCATTCAAGGTGACATCGTATGGTGGCGAAGGTGCAGCACCATTCACCTCCGCGTTTATTTACGCCAAATATTAGCAGAACTACATTGCTCTTACTGCGCCAACTATCTGCCGGCGTTGCGCACGTTTTATTTCCAATACCACACCGTCCACTCCAAGATCAACACGTCCGGGCAAGCGTCCGCATAGGTAGCAGGTGACGATAAGGTCAGGATAACACCCTTGTCCTGGCGCTACGTTATTAAACTCGCGCACCGGAAGACAATGAGAGCAACGTTCGTTCAATGATCTCAGTGTTCAGTTTATGCGTATATTTGGCAGCTTGCAGAGTGATCATACACTGGTTGAAAGCTTTTGATATATATAAGTGACTTGTTTTGTTTGGACCTGACTGTACAGATTGCTTGTATCAGCTTGGACACTCACAAATAAATGACGCAAACGTTTCTTGATTAACGCCTGTTTTTGTCAGTCAAGGCCACTTTCGTCACTTAGCGATAACGACGCACGCGAGCTGCGATTTAGCAACGAGCACTACAATATCGCTGTAGAAGTTTGTTTATTGTCCTTACGATTAGGAATGACATGAAATATAGTACCGCAGGCAGCGCGTGGCGCCACCAGAACGAACAAAAAAAATGTGTTTTGTCTACTAATGATGATGATAGTACTTGCAGCGCCACCTTCTCTCGCGCTATTGCAGTTCAGTACACCGCCGCTACCATTATATTGTTTTTTCTTTAATGAAAGGTAGTTTCCGTTCTTTAAATTGACTACAGATGCGTTCTCTGCTGGAACACTCTAGAAGTGCTTGGCGCCATGAAATGAGTATGATTTATAGGACGGGGCATTAGTGCAAGTGTAAGTGCCAGCTCCGCGCAATGCCACAGCGGTGGTATTGCACGGAGCTGGCATTTGTTTCTGAGCTTGTAACGGAGAATATTTCCGGGTATATGGAGGAATGCTACGGTTGGTGAATTCATTTTTTTTTTATTTTGTCGCATTTTCCAAGTGTCCTTGACTATCGGCTTTATCGGCATCGTGAAATCGACTCTGCGTGCCTACTACAGGGAACAAATTGCACGTTTGTACTTATGATAAATTGGTCTTCAATTATTCAAATTAAAACTTGAAATGCAGGGTCTTAAAACTACAGAGTCGGTACGATAGCATTCTTGGAGTGCTGCATCAATTTCGAGAAGTCAAATAACTGTTTTCAGCGGCACATACGTTTCTTTATTTTTTACAGAGAAAACTGTTATGAGATCACAACCACAGCCTATTTTGATTGTATAAATGTCCGCCGCCGCTGCCGAGGCGACCGCCACCGGTGTCCGTAAGAGCGATCGCGCAAAATGAGAAAAAACGCCAATGTTCTAGCGGGATTTGCACTCAAGCACTCCACGTGGCGGTCGAGTATTCTCACACAAAGCCGTAGCAGGGGTCTCAAACTCACTTCATCTAGCGGGCCGCCGTCACGAAATTTAGTCCCGCAAGGGCCGGGACAGTGAAGAAGGCAGGAGCAGGGTGGAAGGCGGGGGAGGGGTGGGGGGAGGGAGGTGGTAGTTTGTACATAATGTCAGTTAGTGTTGCCGTAATAAATGCAGCCTTTCTCATAACTCATGTATACGTTGTTGTCGAAGGTGATTTGCCATCAGTATTCGAACAACTAATGGGTACCGATCTCCAGAAACCTATACGCTCACTCTGAAATATAGCGTTTTTTTTTCCACGATTTTCATTCAACACATGGTGGCCGCAGGGGGGTGACCCACGAAAAAAATGCTTGAGCCCACTAATGTCTGCTTAGCTCATCAACCTACTTTTTATACAAAGTAATGCCATAATGTGTGAAGAACATAGTAATGTGCACGCCGGCCGCTAGCGAGAAACCCGCGGGCCGCTCGTCTGAGACATGTGCTATATATACATGTGGGCCAAAAGATCACGTTAGGATATGTAATATAGCGTGGTATGAGAGTAAAAGAAAACCAGATTGTCACAGAATGCGAAGTGCGTAATGAGTAGGTGGTATAAAGGTTCCAGCATCAACAAATTGCACATAACGCCTCAGAGACGCGTAGTTCGCACCTCGCTTGACCGCAGAAAGATGAATAACGGCAAGGTGGGTACTTCCACAATATGGAAAATTATTATGAGTTATGGCGTAGCGGGAACCTTGAAACTGTACTTGCAGTGGTCATCGTTCCATAAGAGCATGCAACGGGCCTATCCTGAAACTTTCGCTGTGACTGTGCTCCGTGTTCCGCGCAGGCCTGGCGTTTTTTCATTCCACCTTGTGCTAAGGCAACCAGTAAACAATGAAATATTCACAGGTGTTTTAATGCGGTGAGAAATCGGAGAGATTCGTTTAGCAACGTTATTGGACGTTCTTCGAGTCTGCACTAAACTACATTATCAATTGGATATGATTCGCGATTGAATGGCGGTAAAAAAATACCATTTGAAACTGCTCTATAACTAACAGATCTTTTAAAAATTTTTTCAGGAATTACAGGAAGCGATGGGTCTTTCTTCGAGCGTATTCTGGATGGGCCATTTTATTTCCGCCTGGTTTGTCTCTGGGGTTGACGCCGCCTTTGCGATACTGGCTACCATGGTTACAACAGAAACGTATCGGCCGGATCAAAAATACGAAGATTCATCACTCAGTGAAGATATGCGAAAATACATTCAAATGCATTTCGACCGTGCTTACATTCGGGTCTACCAGGACGTCCCCGAAAGCACTAAATATCTTCAAAATCCTGATGGCTCTCTCGTGGTGGCACCCTTTGCCACATTCGTGACATGCCACACGCTGTTGGCACTTCTCATTGCCTGCGCTTTCCCACTTGGTGAGTTAATGAATTTCTTTATGGCTTGTGATAGGGGAAGACGGGCAACGCTTGAAAGTCATTGGACAATAACTGTAAAAAGAACGCCCATGTAACGACCACGTCACAATCACGGTGTTTTTTCAACCATAAGCGCCGTCTCACAACTGACAAATTATTGCGTGCGCAATCATTCTCTATAACCAGATCACGTGGTGCATGTCAGATAAACAAGAGAGCTTGAAAATCAAGCCCTTGAACATTCTCTGTGTTATTGATTCATTGTACTACTCGCAATGCCCACGAGCTATAGGTGGCGCGCCGTGCTTTTCAAGATGGCGCCAGGAGGAGGGTCAACCCGTTTGCTAGCATAGGAACAGATAGGACGTGCAGACGTACGGCCCGTTCCACTTTCACCGGATGAAGCCATGAGCTGCGCTGAAATGGATATGAGACTAAAATACTTTCCCAAACCATGGAAAGTGCTAAGTACTCGCCACCTAATTATTTGCTGCGGTGTGAAAGGTTATATTTCAGCTCCGTTACCGTGCATAAAGATACTTTGCGAAATCCTGTGCGTGCTACATAAAACTGCATGAACTAGAATTGACGTATGAGCTGAACGGCACTCCGAGGTAGCACGTACCGAGCCTGCTTGACGGATTTGCGGCAGTAGTAGGCCGCCAGCGAGTAGCGCCATCGCTGCTGCACGGGACCACACGTTTAACGTGGTGATGATTTGCAAACATAATACGCCGACGTCATTACTTGCGCAGTCGGGAACGCGGAGTTACGTCTTCAACGGAACACAAGCATTTAATATCCCATTCGGTAGCGCTTGTGTCACAGCCATGCTGAGACTCTATCCGTGTGCAATTCACTTTACTCGCATGTTGCAGGTTCGATCAGCACGATCGAAACATGAATATCGAAAAGAATGTACACGTATGCTTTTCGCAACATCGAAGAAGTTAGCCGAGCGGCGTGGATTGTGGCCGTGACTGCACGTTCCATCGCTCTAACCATTTCGCTTCGCTGGTCGAGCTCGAGCGTGTTGGCGGCATGCGGCGCTCTAATACCTACAATAATTGTGATACATGCAATGCACAAGAGGAACTATGCTTTTATTTTGATCTCGCTCAAGGATATTATACATTAAATACAGTCAAAGTGACTTACGAGCGTGAAAGAACATTAACGCACGAGGGTCGTGAAGTGCAACTCGCTCCTCGTGAGTTAGCAGGTGATGGTTCATCGTCGCTGTCACTCTCGGTGCTTTCACAGTCTTCTACGTCCAGTGAAAAATCCTCGTCGTCAAGATGGTTTCTTTCAACATCACTGCTGAAAACAATCTGAAGAATTTCCTCCGCCGAACGACTTCGACCACTCCGCGTCAACACGTTTATAATTAGAGAGACGTCTGGGCGCGGAGAACATTCTGCTCTCAGACCGATCAACAAGCAAATCGCTTGCAGTGTGCTGCCACCTATCAACAAACGTGCAAAAACAAGCGGCGCAGCGGTGGCTATGAAACCCAATGAAACCCAACACACTGGCGAAGGACGGCGTGGAAAGCTTTTACTCCACGAAAGGCGTCGAGCAGACGCGTCCTCGAATGATTTGAAACGTCGCTCGCACGATTCGTAACAGCGCTTTGCTGACAAAGGATAGAGGCCCTATTTTAATGTATCGCCAACTTGAGATCGCTCAGTTATACAAGAGCACATCGCGAGCCCGCGCGACCTCTCGCGTACAGTGTTATGGGACTCATGCACTACAAGAAACACTGACCAATGCTATATGCAAGTACAACAGGGTGAGCTTCAACTGAATATGTCAGACGATAACATTTAACTAACCTTCGTGGCTACAGAAAGCATCGCGAAGCCGATAGTATGTGTACGCTCTGGGCTAGCATTGAAAGCGCGAGTTGCCACGTATTTTCACGAAAACTTCGCGTCTCGCAAGAACGAATCAGATTTCTCGTGTCACGGAGGGCCCGGTTTGTTCACTGATGCAGGGAACATGCAAAGTCCTAGTGGCCCTTTCTTGCCAACGCGTTAACACTGAGGCTAGCACAGCCGAACAAGGGAGCGAATGCGTAGTGCTGCCATTTTGTCGTCTACTAACCCTCCTCGAGAGGACGATCCTGAATTCCGCTTGGCGGCGCGACAGTCTATGGGCATTGCGAATACATGCGTGGAATACACACAAGGCAGTACATACGTGTATGTGCTAAGCGTAGGTTATCTGTCAGTTTATTTGATTCCACTTTATCAGCGAAACCGTGGTTTTCTGAAACAGGGGTTACCATTGGAAGCGTCTCAAATGTGGAGTCAAGATATGCCTAGTAGAATTAGGGACAGCAGCGTGTTGCCCTCGAATACGAACGTTTAAGCCGTCACCAGTTAAACCACAGCCGCAAACATGGCGCAACACCATGCGCAAAGTTGGAGTTATAGCGTAGACCACGCCTATACGGAGAACATGAAAAACGGCTGCGTGAGCTCGATGTGACATGAAGCAGTTGGTGCTTGCTCGGATTTGCTTATCATTCTGAACTCCTATTTAATGTTTGTCTCGCAGAAAATACAAATCTGATGTAACATTTAGAAACGATCTTCTTTGTACCATGCGTCATCCTGTGCGCATACGTGGTAACTGCAGTGTTTTTGCTGTCATTTTGTGTCTGTAACTGAGGAAGATTCCTAAACCTCTCGAGAATCACTTCACAAACGGATATAAGAGTCGCCTTAGGAAATTGAACCTCTTCTAGACGCTTAGCCTTGATCGCGAGCACCAATGTTAGCATCTTCGTTCACGGCAGCGTCACATAGTGGGCGGTGCACAAACGGTATGAGTAGGAGAGGGAGCGGGCTGCCAATTCCTCAAGCGGAGAGCTTGCCTTTTTCGCTCTAGCGGCGCGTGGTCGCTCGAGCAATCTATCGAAGGGGTTTTCCTGCGATAGCAATCATATTGTTGCGAACACGTTTACCCTTGACGGGTTTTTGACGTCACCGTCCTTTTCCGTATAACGTACAAATTGATAACACCACCGTCTGCATCCTATCACCTACCTGCGAGTACAAGCTCGCTAGCGCGGGCGACGAACGCGCCTGAAGCGCAGATGAAACTAGTGGGCCTTCTCCGCCACACGGAGGGAGCATACGGTAACATCCTCCCGTGCGCCAGGCCTGCCGTCTACTGCTTATTAAACAAAAAGGAAACGGCCTGGCCGTCTTTCGTAAGGAGCGTGGAGGGATGCCAGGGGAGGGGAGGGGAGGGGGTGGCTGTGTTGCTCGAGAGTGTGGTCGCTGGCGTGCGCGCGCTATCTCCACAGGAATCTGGAGACGGCTCCTAAGCTTGCTGTGCTCTGAGCGCTTGCGTCGCGTTCACAGAACTGACAGCACTGAAACTGATTCGCTCCCTGGAGCGACTGTATTTCTTTAAACCACTGTTTTTATTGCGATATCAATTATATCGACAGTCTCGGCGGGTTTTTGCCGTCGCTGTCACGTCATTTCGGTATGAAGTCCAAATTGATAAGATCCCCCCGCGCATTGCATATTCTACCTCGGATAAAGGCGTGTGAGCGGGGGCGACGAACGCGACCGAAGCAGAGATCAAACGAGCCGGCCCATTTCCGTCGCTCAGAGGGTGCATGCGGTAACATCACCCCGCTCAGGAGGCCTGCCATCGAAGCAGACAGCAAACGCTCCACCCGTTTTAACGGTCATGAAAAGACTCGAGGTGCGGGGCGGGGGGGGGGGGGCACTTTGAACTTTGAATCTGAGGACGCAATCGCCAGCGCGCGCGCTATCTCTGAAGCCATCACAGCGGGTGGCTCGTACACCCCTCTATGTGCTGCACTCTCAACGCGAAGTGACTATGCGTAGAGCATCTCTCCCTGGTGCGGCCGTATTCTCTTACACCAGCGATATGTAGTTACGCGAGATCGGATACAAAACTCTTAGCTGCCAGCCTCACTTCGTGTAACACTACAATTTCTTGCTATCTCATTCATTGCTTCGCCCTTGCGGTGAAACTGCGACTTTTTTATTAAACCAGCCTGGGACACAAAATGCTCCCACATTTACCCATCATTACAGTATGAGGGTTCATGAACTGCAATGGTAGAAATGAAGCCTGCATTTTCAATTTGATTTAACGGTGTCAGTGGTATAATTGCGAAACTGTGGAACCTAATTACGGATGACGCACTTAAAATATCGGTGCCAAATCTGATATATTCACGAGGAATAGTGAGTCAGCTTCGTTTTATGGAGGCGAAAATGTTTGACACCCGGGTACTTAGCTTTAGGTGCACGTTAAACAACCCCAGGTGATAGAAATTTCCGGAGCCCTCCACTACGGAGTCCTTCATAATCATATATATATAACCCCAGATATTAATATTAGTAGCCTGACTACGGTTGACCATAAGGACGCCGGCACAATATAACGGAAGTGCCATCATCATCGCCTTTCATCATCATCATCAGTTTCCCTCCACCGCCCCGCGCCTCCCGCTCAGCTCACGCTAGCGCTCGAGGCACGAGGTAGTCAAGACACGCTCACGCTCCTGGCGGTTTGGACGCTGCAGCCACCGCCGCTCCGCTTTGGCCATCGCCTTCCAAATAAAGTGGCGAGACAACGGCATGGCCACGTTGGCCGCCGTCACGTTTTCTCTCACGTGTCCTCTCTCGCTACAGTGGTGACCCGGGCGTGATCCGCTACGGTGGTGACCCGAAGAGCACACCCTTCGCCGTACGGCCCGCTGCAACGCTTCCGTCATTCTGCCCACCAGTGAAGCCTTTCAACCCAGCCTACCCCCAAGTATGGCTCCTGCAGCTCGATGCCACTCTCGCACTGAATGGCGTCCCGGCACAGTCCCTTATGCATGCCGTCTTGCTCAACGCGCTGCCGGTAGAACTGCGTCATCTTGCTGCTGCATTGACATCCAGCCCGCAGCCATATGATGATCTCTGTGTTGTTGTGCTCGCCGGCTTCGGCCACGCATACCTCCCGCTTCGGTGGAGCCACTAGTTCAGGTATCCCCACCGTCGCAGCGTGCGTTACCCGGCGGCCCGCCGCTTTCACTCGACCACGACCACCCTTCACCGATTACGACTACTTCTACCGCGGATCCGGCCACAGGGGCATCCATTCACGTACCGGACCACCACGACAAGGTAGAAGGCGCCAGTACTTCGACTGACCTGCCCAACACGAGGTGCATTCCATCGAAACTCTCGACCGAAGGTTCATCACGCGTTCCCTCCATCCGCACGTCTTTTCAGACCTCGACGGCTCGTGACACCTCGGAGCCATCAGACTCCACGACCGCTACCTTGCAGTAGGCCCTGGAGTCTGACCCGGACATCGCACCGTACGCGATTTGCTGCCCAATTGTGGATGATTCGCCGTCCTCGCGCATCGGCCGTCGCCACTTTTCAACACCCTCGGCACTATGTGCGTCTTGCCAGCAATGACCAGCATCGCCCACGCATTCCACCGCGGCTGAAGTTAGAGCACCGAACCAACAACGGCCGAACTTGCGAGACGCTGCTACGATGACGGAAGCGTCTGACGACGACTTGCCTGGTTCGCACATCTCACGCCTGCCGCAAGGGCAGACATCCAACACGCCGAACTGCGCACCATCCCTCGAGTACCGCTAAAGCAAGGTGCTTCAACGGACAGCGGCGTGCTGTCGGACCCTCCGACAGAGTCCACGCCTGCTGTTTTTCACGACATCTCTTCTCTGGAGTTCTTGACGGGTGACGCGAACCAGCAGGAATGCACCTTGACTGCAGGCATGCCCTTCGACAGGGCACAAGCATCTTCTACTGCTGCCCGACGCGCTTACCTACCACATGCCGTACACCTCATCACTACTCGCATTGCGCGTGGCATCGTTTTGCGAGCACGACGTTTCCACGTCCGTTGACTCGTATACCCGTGCCAGCACGCCCGCCGCAATACAACGCTGAGGTCGGCGTTGTGCCGCCAACAACGTCTACATCACTACCTACCCACTACCAACGTAAGCGGCCATATCGACCCATCTTTGGACACCGGTCAGATCACAATGCCCACCTACCGAAATCCGCGTCAGTGCTGTGTCCGCGCAGAATAGGCCAATCGCAGCCACTACTCGTCGACGGTTGGTCGTCGTGGCTTCACTGTGCCCAGGGGGTCGGAAGGAACTGTGTTTCGTTTCGGTTTTAGTTTCGTTCTACAGCAAAAAGTTCGATTCCGTTTCTGTTCCGGAACGAAAAAAAAAATGTTCCGCAACGGTTCGTAACGGTTTTTTATGCAAAAATGTGAAGTTAAAGTTGGAACATTGGATTGGTGATGTAGTTACTCGGCCTCCTCTTAGGAAAGTGGGACAAGGGTCAAACACGTTCTTCAGAGGAGCGGAAGTAATTGTACCACGAATTCCTACCAACTAGCACAAACCAGTATTAATTTCAGTCATAGTATTTATTTTCCCAAAAGACAAATACGAATTTTTTTAGTAGGCTCAATGCATCGTGTCAAGGGAGTAAGCACGATGTCAGAAGCAGCACGTCATTGAGTGTACACTCTGATGTGCGAGAACGCTGTTCTGATAAAAAGATCGCGCGGAACACGCAGCACAGTCACAAGGAAAGCTCGAAGAGCAGACTTTGTAGAGCCCGTTGGAGAGTCTCTTGGGACAATAATAGAAGTACACATGTAAGGTACCTACTATGCCATAAATCATCCCAATTTTTCTGAAGAAGAGAAGTTTTTGATGTAGAGAGCTCGGAAAGATTCGGAGTTTCGCCAAACTTGCGTTGCACCCCAGGGCTCCACAGAACGCGCAGCGCAGTCACGGCGAAAGCTGCAAATGCGGCCTATTTAGAGCTCGTTGTACACTCTCTTGGGGCAACTAATACAAGTTCGCATGCAAGGTACTTACTACGCCATAAATCACCGTTATTTTTTCGCGAAGGAAGGAAGCACCCACTATGCCATTTTTCGTCATTCTGCCGGGAACCGCGGTACCCGCTACACATCTGTAAGACATTATGTGCACTTTATTGCGCTGTGGCTGATGATGATGATGCAGAATAATGGCTGATCCCTTTGTAAGGGGTCGGAAGCATTCAGTAACCAACTGGTTGCGCAATTCGCATTGGGTGACACCTGGGTGTTAATTTACTCTTCTACCATATTATATTACGTGTGTTAACGTGACTCCTTGCCCGACATGACTCCTGTATATGGTATTTCGCGAAGGAGCTTCCAGCACCGGCGTGGCTCTGGATAAAATACTTGACTGGCACGCACAGGGCCAGGGCAGGGTTCAAATCCCATTCAACCCTAGAATTAAGGGCAGGCTAATTAAGATCTTGGTAATTGGTACCGTGTTAATTACGATCCTATTGATTAAAGTATTGGATAATTAAATTGGAACCACGCTAATTAAGACCTTTCTCATGAGAACCACGTTAGTTGAGAACTTCTTAATTGAGATCATGGTAACTTATGCATTGCTAGTTACCACCATGTTAATTAAGATCTTTCTAATAAGCGAGGTCGGCCGCAAGCTCCGCTGTCATTCCAGCCGCGCATCACTAGAGCAACCTGCCGACATTTCTTTGTCCGTTATCGCCTTTTGTTTTCTTTTCTAAACGCCGCTGAGAAAAGATTACGAAGTGACAGGTGGTACCCCCTTCTTTTCTGTGTTTGTAGAAAGATGTGAATTGCTAAGCGAAATATTCCGATCAGATGTCATTGCTATTGCTCTTCGCTGTTATAACGCCTTTCATCCGCCTTCTCGGGAATGCGCTTCGCGTAGAATCAAGGATGCCGCCACGGCTGCCAGAGGAAAATATAAAGCGGGCGTGGTGCCCGGTTATCGTAAAAGCCTAGCAGACGACAGCTTCCCAGGATTGCTCATGGCGCGCATGCGCGTATTCTCGTTCATTTCGTCGCTGCGCTCCGTTGTGCGGCGCTTATCAACTCGCCGGTCGACGCTCGCGCGTTCAGGTTAAAAAAATGGGCGTCTGTACATACATCGAAATGTTGCTTTGCCCGCGGTGGTAGCTCAGCGGTTAAGCTGTTTCGCTGTTAAGCCCTAGGACGCGGGTGCGATTCCCGTGGCCACGGCCGCCGCAATTTGATGGGGGACGAAATGCAAGACCACCCGTGTGTATCTTTATGTGCACGCTAGAGAACTCGAGGTGGTCGAAATTGATCCGGTGCCACTACGGCGTGCCTCGTAATCATATCGTTGTTTTGGCACGTAATACCAAGGAATATAAATGAAATGTACCGTACGTACAGCCGCCGCCCCATCCCTCGCGTCCTGCGACATGGATGGGACCTAGCCCGGCAAGCCGATGGCGCACTGCCGACAACCGCCCAATCTGCTTTGCGTGCGGTTGCGCCGGTCACGTCGCCCGCTATTGCAACCGCGTGCAGCCGCCTCGAGTCGGATCAACCGTCACCAACCAGTCCAGCCGCCCGTATTACGAGCCGCCGCCGCCTATGTCACCGACGTCACGCCGAAAACCTGCAACGCACGTGTCGCCAGCAGGTCTACAACCATTACCTTGCCCTAACCGTCCGTTTGGGCGCGCGGGCATCGATTTGTACGGACCACTTCCTCTGACTTCGGCTGGTAGCCGCTGGGCCATCGTCGCTGTTGACCATCTAACGCGACACGCCGAAACCGCCGCCCTCCCAGCGGCTACAGCGCGCGATGTTGCCTCCTTCCTACTACACCGATTCATACTGCGTCACGGACCACCCTAAGAGCTTCTCAGCGATCGAGGCCGTGTCTTCTTGTCGGAAGTCGTGGAAGCCATTCTCAAAGAGTGCAACGTTGTTCACCGCAAAACTACTGCTTACCACCCGCAGACGAATGGCCTCACCGAACGCTTTAACCGCACGCTCGGCGACATGCTCTCGATGTACGTCGCCGCCGACCACACAAATTGGGAAGCCTTTCTGCCCTTCGTCACATACGCCTACAATACCGCCTCTCAGAGCACTACTGGTTTCTCATCATTTTTCTTATTGTACGGCAGGCACCCGTCGCACACAATCGACACCATCCTTCACTACAAGCCAGATCAATCTGAATGTGCGCCTATTTCGGACACAGCCAGGCTTGCTGAAGAATGTCGCGAGCTTGCGAAGACCTTTACAACGCACGAGCAAGAGCGGCAGAAGAGCATTCGCGGTAACACCACCACTTCTGAGTCCACGTTCCTCCCTGGAGCGCTCGTGTGGCTCTCGGTTCTGACCACTGCAACTGGCCTCTCTTCGAAAATACTGCCCAAATACGAAGGCCCCTACCGTGTTCGTGGAACGCACATCCCCGGTCAACTACCTGATTGACCAATCGAACCTTCTTCGGACATGCGCCGTCGAGGGCGCGACATTGTCAATGTGGAGCGCCTGAAGGCCTATCATGACCCGCTCATAGTGACAAGCTGCTAGGTCGTCAGGCGGTTCCTTTTTCGTATCCGGGGTAATTGCAGCGAAGCGTTTGTAGTCGGTAATGAGCAGTCCTCTCGAGCGCCTTCTAGTGGGTCGCCTCCTCTCTGAGAGCACGCCCCTCGTGCAGAGAGTCGGCCCCGCTTTTACTGCCTTTGAGTGCCCGCTAATAAACGTCTTGACAATATATATATATATATATTGCGAACACGCTGCCTCAACCAGTCTCGTCCAGCAAGTGGAACGGCTGCGGTCGTCGGGATATGCGGAGACCGTTCTGGTGGCCACTGTAGAGTCACTGCTCCAGAAAATTAAGCGAAAGGGGAGGAGCAAGGCTAGATAGAAAAGCGCCATCAGGCCCGAGGTACTGCCGTACATACACAACGTGACGCACAACCTCAAGAGTGTGGCGGCTAGGCACAATGTGCCTATCGCCATATCAGCGCCGAACAAGCGGTCAAAGCTTTGTGCGCGCATTGCAGGAGCGGTAAAAAGAAAGCGTCTTGTGGAAAAAAGCACACCCGGCCTTACAGGGAATGTGCGGAGGCAGCCGTGTGTGAGTTGCCACTGAGCTGCGGGAATTCCTATATCGGACAAACGAGCCGGTGTGTCAACGACCGGGCATGTGAGCATGAGCTGTCGCTCACAAATGATCGGCGCGCGCACCTTCCGGCGCACTGCGCGAAGTGCGACTGTGAGCCTCTGTTTACTGAACAGAAGGTGCTGGGCCGCAGCAGACACCGTGGCACGTGAGCTTCTGGAAGCATTTCACATACAAAAGAAAGGCACCGATTGTGTTAGCCAAACGTCGGTATGCTTGCGGGGGGAGTGAGTTTCGGTTGATTCAGCGAAATTTAAGATAACTTTTTTTATTAGATTTCTTCTCACGTGATGTGTGCGCAGGCGCGCTTGTGGTGTACTATGCTTTATATACTTATGTTTTTTCTGAATAAAACCAGCTGGTAGTGAGCGCTCGTGCAGTCGTCTTGTCTTCTTGTGTCCCGTCCATTTGCGCTCAATCTATTACACAACCGTACAGCACGCAATCAGTCCAAAACCATGCAATCAATTCGAAGCCACGCAATCATACGGCATTATCGTCACGCCACTAAACATGCTATGCAATCTTGAAACTGTCGCTCTGGGTTGGCGCATGGTTTCTTCCTGTTTTCCCGTAATTTATTTACAAGTTTACCCTGCTTTAGCCTCCTTATAGCAAACCTGCATCGTGCATACCGCCCATGAAAAGACAGGCAGTGGGTTTTGCGAATACGTGCTTCTGAAAAACATTTCCACCATCATTCTTTCTTCGTGCGGTGTTAGAATTGAACAGCCTTCTTTCTGGCATTGCCCGCATAACTGTCACAAACGAGCGCGTCAATAAAGCGCGCGCGCGGCCGCTGTCAGACGACAGCGGGAATTCACAGCGCCAGCCGTTCACAAAACAAGCACGCCCAACGAAAAAAAACAAGTATCAGAGACGCCGATGCGCCTCCTCACCCACTCGCAACAGCCGCAGACAGCCAGATAAAACGCCCGGCAAAGTCTGGAACTGTCTAGAAGGACCAGATGATGCAACGCAGAGTGACACCACCGCGAGCAGAACCGACGAGAAAAATCTCGCCTTTTCTATAGGTTCGGCTGTGCTGCACGCCGAAGAACACTCCCGACGTCTCTGGAACCCGGGGGAGAGGGGACATAAGCGCGCACCGATGACCAGCGAGCAGTCTGTCGGTCCAGAGATGGTGAAGTTATGTTGAGTGTGGTTCGGCCAGCCAAAGAAGACGTGTTTATGATGCTTTGCGGTCATTCGATCGCCGATCTGGAAGAATCGGATGATGACGCCGTGTGGGCAGTGACAAGTTACGTGAGTGTTTCCTGGAAGAGAAACATTCGGGACCGACGACGGAAGGGAACAGCGATGATCAGCGCTGGAGTTAGAGTGAGTGTTTCCTGGAACAGATGCATTCAAGTTACCTCCAAGAATTGTGGACTGCATACGTTGTTCAATACTCAGGAATTTAACTGTTCTTGAATAGTTTGTAATGCCTGAGATTGCATTTGCAGCGCGTGATCTGTTTGTTCCCATTCTGTCAGACATCTAAGTTGTATTGCGAGTTGTAGTTTATCCCAGCCGAGTGTGCATGTTTCTGTGATGCTTGTACTGCCTTAACTGAGAATATATTTTGGTTGTGTTATCAATCAACTCTTGGCTCTGACTCGCTCTTTGGACCACAATCGGCGTTGGCAGGCGCACTAAAGGATCTACTCTAAACTGTCCGCGCTTTCGTGGTGCATTTCAGGGGGCCGACACGTCAGTCCTTGGAATCTGCCCGGCGATTAACGGGACGAGTGACAATAACGCTCGCATCATTTGCGCAACACGTAACTGACCCTGTTCAACTCAAACGCCTCTGTGTACTTATGCTTTATCTGTTACTTGTGTGTGTTTAGAAGCACTGACAGCTGGGCGAGTTGCCGGCGCTTGTCTTTGTGTCTTCTTAATCGTCAGTGTTGCGTGTCCTTTCGTTGCGCCGTTTCATAATCGTGCGTTAATAGGCTTGTATGTTTTTATGCGTGCATAAGAAATCAAACCAGTGCATATATTTGGCAGCATGATGATATGTGAATGCTTGTAAAATACTTATGTATTAGCTTTTCGTAAGCTGATAATGTTTACCCTGAGACTTATATAATACAGCCAATTCGGGGTATTTAATTAAAGAAAATGAGCTGATAACCTGGCTGATGACACTTCGTTCACTGTCGCATATTCAGAGTGCTTCACCTTTCATTGATGTTAGCCATAACTTACGTTCCTGATACACTCATGCCATGACCTACCAATACTCACATACATTGCGGCGTGGCTATGATGGTGAAGAAAGCTGCAGCAAGACTGGGAAATATAGAACCCCTAATTTGGGGCAATGTTCTGCCAGGAAAATGAAAACTCATAATCACACTCTGTGCTGATAGTGACGAGAACAGCCGTGGGCTGTCAAGTAGTCAATCCAAAATAAACTTAAGTTCGCGTGTCGCGCTCAAGCTAATCAGAACATGCCAAAACAACGGGAATGTTCGACATTCCGGCGCGGCGCGCGCAGGATAGTGGATATACGTGCAACGGGTTGGTCACATGAAGACAGAAAAAAAACGCTCGTGGCAATATGAATTTATTCAAACCAAACCATATCATTACTTTCATGTTAAACCTTGTCATCTACATTCGGCATGGACTCATGAAATGACAGACTCATTGTGGGATAGATTAGGGGCGTGCGAACCTATAAAAGTTTGCATACTTAATGCGAGACGTTAGCTACCCGATTAGTTTCACAAGAAACGTTTAGTATTATAAACACTGCAGCGCAATGAAACTTTATAACAAGTATTGACATCAGCGCACAGGTTTACATGCGTGTGCTAAATTGGCAAAATTTGACGCACCAATACACAAATTTGTTTTAATTGCCACAATGCCCCCCCCCCCCCCTTCTCCGTCTTCCCCGAGTGTGCTTTTGCAAATCTGCCAGTACGAAGTTCAGTGGCCAGAACATGAAATTGTGCATAAGTCCAACGAAGTTTTTGCGCTACGGTTGCAAAATTTTTAATAAGTAAATAAACCGAAACAAATGGGGAACCGACGAACTTAAGAGGAAATATGTTCAAATACGAAAACCCACAATTTTTACGGGTTATTCTAAAAGTAAGCACCTTCAATGAAAATAGTGCCGATCAACTGTCATTCCTCCTCCCAGTCAAGGAAGTATGCCTAGACAATGAAACCGTGGCGACAAGGTTTACCCATCAGCAGTACTCTGTCTAGTGGGCGGCGTTGTCTTGAAGAATAGAGGCACACACAACGGTGTCACTGCTCTCCGAACATACTCCGCAGTTATCCATATTTTAAGACATTAGATAGCTGCAGATGTGGTCATGTAGAGCAGTATTGCTGTAAAATGCATAAATATCCTTACATTATTTTCTCTGCAACATAGTTTGCTGTGCCTGGTTGGTGAAGAGTTTTTTTTTAAAGTAAGTAGTCACACTATCCCAATTTAAAATATTCAAGTAATATTAACTTCGATTCGTACTTCGACTTCACTATTCGTGTTTGCTTTAAACTTCAAAATATTATCTTCGCAAATGACAAGTACATTTGAAGCTACTGAAAGTGCCGCGAGAGTGCCAGAACTGTACCATGTAATGCAGCAACACGGCTATTTGGTCTAATTGGAAACAGTTCATCTTTAAGAAGCGCGAAGAAAACGAAGACAAAGCAGAGAATACACACAGGACAGGTGCTTTCTAGCAACTGATTTTATTATCGAAAACTTAGACTTTCTATTCGTACAGAGCTGCGCAAAGCACTTCTCGTACCACATCAGCGCACATAGCGAAACCACACGAAAAGGCAGTCACAAAAAAGTGGAACGTAGGGATATCTCTTTGGTTGATAAGGCAATAGAAGGGTAACTTACGCAATAATCTTTGTGCTGTGAAATGAAAGATCGTTCAACAACTTCTCTAGGTGTTTGGTTATGATGTGTAAAAAGAGTGACAGGGTTACCTGGGCTCGGGGTGCACTCATATTTGTTACAGTAAAAGGCTAGGTGTGTGCTTCGACGTCGTTGTAAGCTGCTCATGTGTGCTCTTAATCCCGTGTTCGCATGCCTGCGAGCCTGTCCTGCATACACGTGTACGCAAGGCATAGGTATTCTACAGATAACCATATCCTTGCACTCAACAAACTTGTTCTTGTGCGCTATGGGGCACTCTTTAACACTTTTTTCGTTTTAAAATTTCCGATCCATTCTAGAACACACACTGACAATATTGTTGTTAGCCGGAAAGACCACTTTAACACCGCAATTACTTGCAACCTTTTTCACTCTATGGGGTAGGCCATGTACATAAGGAAGTGACGAGAACAGTGACGAGCATAAGGAATCTTAGACAGATTTGAAAATGAATAATTTCGCCTGCTCATTTCACTTGCAGGTTGCTTGCCTTGTTTAGGTTCTTCAGAAGCCTCCCGCACGAGGCTGCAAAACAGAGTGGGCGTACCCAGCATCCTTCAAGCGCTCCGCTTGTGAAGCAAATGCACAGTTCACAAAGTGAAAATAATATTTCATTAACAGACCGAAAGCAGGAAAGCACAATAGGATTCTTCACAATCCTCGAATCTCCTGAAGCATAGTTTAAAAGTGGTTTCCCGGCACGTGGCAAATATGACCAACAAATGTGAACCGGCTGGAAATTTAAGTACACATGGAAGTACTGCAGCTTATTTTCAACCGGAATTTCTGAAGTGAACATCAACCTTTTTCCCATGAATTTCAACATGTCTAAAACTCTCATCCTCAAAACCTCTTGTACACTTGAACCCAAATGTAGAAGACAGGGAATTGTGGCAGTGTTTAGTCTTGTGGCAGTGTTGACAGGGAATTGAAGAAAAATTTGGATGTTGTGGTCATCAAAGTGTTCCGGTATGCTGATGAATATTTATTTTTGGGTTCAATTTCAGAAGAGTTATTAGGACGAGAGTTTTAGACATGCTGAATTCTATTGGCGAAGGGTGGATGTTCACTTCAATATCGCGGTTGAAAAGAGGCTGCAGTACCTTGATGCGAACTTACATTTTCAGCCGGGTCACATTTCTTGATCATGTTCGCTACGTGCCGGGAAAGCACTTTTAGACAATGCTTTAGGTCATTCCAGGATTGTGAAGAATCCTATTGTGGTGTCCTGCTTTCAGTCTACCTTAATGAAATCTAGTTTGGACTTTGTGAACTGTGCATTACCTTTACATGCTGAACGCTTGAAGGATGCTGGATATCCCCGCTCTGTTTTGCAGGCCTCGTGCGGGAGGCTTCTGAAGAAGCTTGAACATGGCAAGCAACCAGCAAGTGAGTTAAGCAGGCAAAATTATTCATTTTCAAAGGTGTCCAAGATTCGCTATGTGCATGGCCTATCCGATAGGTTGAAAAAGGTTGGGAGCAATTATGGCGTTAAAGTGGTCTTTTCGACTAACAAGATTGGCAGTGTGTGCTCTAGAGTGAATCGGAAAGGAAAAAAGTTGTAAAGGGTGCACTATAATACACAAGAACGAGTTTGCTGAGCGTATGAATAAGGTTTTTGATATGATACCTATGACGTGCGGGCACGTGTATGTAGGACAGTCTAGCAGGTGGGTGAACACAAGATTAAGAGAACACATGAACATCTGAAAAGGACGTGCGAGCACACACCTAGCCTTTCACTGTAACAAATGTGAGCGCACCCCCAGTCTTGATAACACAGTCACTTTTTTACACATCATAACCAAACATCTCGTGAAATTGTTGAAGCATCTTTCGTTTCACAGGAGAAAGTATATTCGTAAGTAGTCCTTCAATTCCCCTATCAGACACAGAAGTATGTCTACTTTCTGCTCTTTATGATTGACTATTCATGTGGTTTCGCTATTGGCGCTGATCTGGTACAAGATTTGCTTTGCGCAGTACTGTACGGATAAAAAGTCTGAGATTTCCTAGAATAAAATCAGTAAGATAGCGCCTGCCCTTTGTGTATTCTTGCTTCGTCGCCGCTTTATTCGCGCTTCTTAAACACATACCATGTAAATCATGATGTATACGAGAAGCATTTCATGATTTTTAACATAGGACCTGCAATGTATGTTTGATATACACCCATATAAAGTCATGCCATTTTTGGTATATATCACGGCAACGAAACGTCCACGACACCACAAAGTTTTAAGCCTCATTGTTCGATTTCGCAATTAGGGCAAGGCAAGGAGTATATTTATGCGACACATTGTCCCACAACACATTACACGCACTTTTTAGAACGCTCATGCAATATGTGCTTTTTTGTATGCATTTCAGGTCGGTGGGCGATGGTCGTGGCATTCGTATTGTTTTTCATCTTCCCTATGTGTGATGCTGAGAGGTTGAATTTCCTTTTTGCCGCAAGTCTGATGACATACCTCAGCGACACAAGGCAAGACAAACTGCGCACTGCCTTTTACCCAAATGTGGCGTTCAGCAGGATCATAAAAATCATCGGCATATTCGACGACTTCGAAGGCAAGAAAGAATTTTTATTCTGTATATCTGCATAGAGTATGACAAGGGCTAAAGGCATCGATGGCTGATAGGAGCTCCTGCTCCGTTAAAAATTTTGGCAATAGTGAGTAGCTTATATCTAACACCAGCCACAAAGCCAGAACTTTTTTCGGGAGGCTTCAACCATACTTTATGTATGTCCGTGTGTGCATTTGTATTTGTGCATGTATATTGTCAGGTGTTGTGGCGGTCAGCAAAGCAATCGTAAGCGATAAAGATGAAACTTTATTTGGGCAAACTTGTGCCAGGAAAACAACGCCGCTGAAAAGGCAGCGATATCGGCGCAGACAATCGTCGGTCGTGAAATAATCGGTGCGCCCGCATTTATACTGACATCGAAGATCCCAGGCTTATCGTTGATGGCCGCGTTAGTTCCAGAATAAAGTATTGATGGCCTGCATGTGACGTCATGGACGCCGCTTCTCAAAGGAACTGGGACTCCACGATGGCGGCTTTGATGACAAATAAGTTGCATCTATGTGAAAACAACTCGGCAGCAACGTCTCTGTGCGCTAATAAGGAAAGAGCCTGCATGTGATGTTTTTAAAACATTACTTTGACATTGGAATCTTCGCGTCCACCCATGCTGGTGCTCCAACAGGGCGCTTTCAGCGACGTCAGTACAAGCCATCTATACTACTCACGTAGCGCGCTGAAGCTTACCAGAAGATTCTAAAATAATCTGGAAGGTTCCAAGACACATTACCGCCGTTTGCGCAAGGCAGTGGTCCTACGTTTAACGGACTGGTTAGATAAAAAAATAAAATGTAGCGCGCGTGGCACTCTATACGCATAAAGCACTGAAAATGTTCGGCAGGAGGGGGGAGAGGTTTGAACCTTCTAACAGCTCCCCGTTCCTGGCTACGTAACGGTTCAGCACAAAGGTAACTGAAGCAACGGAGTTTTACAATATAACAAGGAATACAGCACTTATAAGTGAAACATCACAACAATAGACACTAGAAGCCAAAGTGGCTGTGTCCTTGTAAAATTTAGATGCACTTACCCTGCTAGATACACGCAATATGAGCACACAAAAGGAAATTCCCAAACTGTGCATATATTAACCTGGGCGAAATCAATATCCAATAAGATGCTGCAGAGTTAAGGTATTTAATCGGGGTGAAAAACCGATATAAAATACCGTAATTGACAAGTAGGAAACATTAAAGCTGTATTTATTACAGGACACATTGATGGTGGGCAGTGAAAAGAGTCAATTAGCAGGAACTTGACACATTTATTAGTAAGCATGCTGCGCATAGCATTTCCTATATTGCTTAGTAATGCTCGTAACCTGACCGCTTAATGTTCTAGCAGCTGTCTCATCACTGAGCTCACGTTGGATTTATGATGTTTCGCATAACTGAAATAAGACGAAACAAATTTTCACAGCAGTGTAGTTTTGCTCGTTTTGAATCAGTGTTTATTCTATTCAGATAATCTTTAAACTGAGCAAACTTAGTCAGGTCTCTACTTTTATCCAGGGCGTGGCATAACTTGTTTTATTGCAACATCAATTATTCAGAAAACTCGCGACGTTTTCCCGTCGGCGCCGACGTTGCCGTCATATTTCTGGAAGCGCGCGACACGAGATTTGAACCTGCGACCCCTCGCTCAGCAGCGCGCAGTAATAAACAACTCTGCGACGCAGCATAGGTTTAAGAACATGCTAATGGCCAGCTATTTATGTACACCATTTACTTCTGGCAGTGCGCCGAGCTTAGAGGTGCTTGAGCGTGTTCTTTATTATCCTCGAAGTGGTGCTAAGGGTGCGCTTTAAAGGTCGTCGCTCCGTTCCTTTTTTGCCCGAGTTGGTATGCACGCGCGCCTTCTACCTGTACCACTTATACTTTGCCTTGCAGGGCGTGGTCGCGCGATCGTGCGCGCTTATGTCGTGAGGGGGTAGTTTGTATGCCTCCTGCTTTCACAGCGAAGTTTGCGTTCATGCTACACAGCGCAGGAAGGTCACTTCACTGGCTGCAATGACCGCGTTTCTGAAAAGAGAGAGCTGCTAGCTAGAACAGCCAAAGTAAGGGCTAATTGGTTGTGTATAGACGACACTTGCTGCGCGTTGCTCAAACGCAAAGGAGTAACAACTGTGACACTGTTTATTTCGCGATCGTCCTTTGTATAGCTGTGCGTTCTTTTTGCGCATCCTTCTGTGTGTTTGAGTAACGCGCTGCAAGCGTCGAGCTATGACAGTTGTTAGATCGCGCTCTTCTTCTGTGTGTTGTTTTTTGCAATCCTTGTGCTTGAGCAGCGCGCTGCAAGTATCGAGCTACTTGCCTTTCTTCGTGTGACTTTCCAATTTGTTGCTATCGTATTCATCGCCTCGCCCTTGGGGCGAAACTGTGACTTTTTATCTTTATTCCTGTGAATAACATATCACTAAACTACAGCTTTCGTTCCCTAGTGTGTTTAACTGCTCAGCTTGCAGGACATTAATTCAGCTGTCTTACTGAGAGAAAGGAAAAAAAAGAGAAATACAGAAAGTTTCAGCAAGTGAAAGAAATACATAGAGAGAGAGAGAGAGAGAGGGAGAGAGAGAGAGAGAGGGAGAGAGAGAGAGAGATAGAAAAAGCAGAAAAAAACGATAAAAAGACATACACAAAAAAGGAGACAAGAGAGACAAAAAATGCAAACAAATAAAGGAAGGAACAATTAAAACATGTGCGAAAATTAGCGAAACAGCAAAAACCAGGAATACCTCGGCGCCCATCTGCTCCGCTGTCTCTTTAGCACTGCGCCTTTAGTGCACGCTACGCTAATATTTATAACAGCGAGGCTGTTGTAGCTCGCCGTTGTATGTGGGGCTTCACGAGAGAACTCTTCAAGTGGGTATGCACAGCAGGAATTGGCCAAGCCCTACTGCCATGTAAACCAGGCACTATTATAAAACAAAACCGAACACCTCAAAAAGAGCGAGAGCAAGAAAGAGATATGGAGAAAGAGGTAAAAAATAAACAGAAATGAAAGAAATAAAGCTATAGGAAGTTAGGGAGACAAAGAAAAACTTAGCAAGAGATAGAAAGAAATTGACATGAAAAAGTGATGGAAAAAAAAAAACAGAGCAAGACAGACATAGAAACGAAGAGAGCAATAAAGAGGGGGAAATAAAGATAGAGAAAGACGCACAAAGAGAGAAAGATAGATAGAAGGAAAGCTCCAAAGACAGAGAAAGACATAGAAAGAAAGAGAAAGATATAGAAGACAATGAGCAAGACAGAAAGTAGCAGAGAGAGAGAGAGAGCAAAGAAAAATAAAGATAAAAAGATCGCGAAAGGGAAACATGAAGAAAAAAAGAAATGGAAAGAAACAGGTGCAAAAAACATACAAAAAACAGAGACGAAAAGAGAGAATGAAAAGAAAGAAAACAAAATAACGAGAAGCATGCACTGCGCTCTTCCTTCAGTCTTTCCACCGCTACTGCCAAGCTGTCATAATTTTTTCATCTCTTCAGCCCTTCATTTTCGCCTGAACCTTTCTGTTTTTGGCAAGATTGCTCGATGGCTTAATGGTATTAAAACATATAGAATATGTTTTAATACCATTAAAACATATTCTATATGTTTTAATGGTATTTATTGGTTTGTTTTAATGGTATGTTTCCCTTCTTCGGGTTCAATGCTCTACTTCTATGATTGCCTATATTCTAAATGTCTCGTTTAAGGAACGGCTGGCTGGGACATCATCGACAAATACGCACTGAACCTGGACAACGTGACCATTGCCGAAATGTGGATCATCCTAATAACTACAACTTTTATACTAGCCATATTGACTGCTTACCTATCAAATGTTTTGCCTTGGACTACCTCGCGACCACAGCCACTTCTGTTTCCTGTAATGGTGAGTTGAGAAAGTGCTATTGGTACCTTGTTTAAATTCCTTCATTGACACATATTTTGTACAATGTTAACTCAAGAATCACCCCATAATTTTAGTTGTAAAGTAGCGAAACGGTAGTAAAAAGTAAAAGAAGAACTGGCGTTTTAAAGATTTTTGGCGACCCTGCATTACCAGCTATCCCAGAAGTCAGTCATGTCTAAGAAGTGAAACCTGTTTGCTGAGCAAGAGTAATGGTATTTGAATGAGAAGTTTTCTCAGCTCGTGGACCTGCGTGCATAGCGAAAAACCTACAGCGTATCTGTTTCGAGAGATGATCGTACAGCGCAGCTGTCTGTGGTGACCTGCATTGCGGCATCTTGCTACCCTCAGTAGTGACCGCAACCCTCCCTTACCCAGTTGTCTCAGCTTCGTGAACTCGCAGTTCCGTGTGGGCGGCTTTCCGCTGACGATCGCTTCCGCTTCGCAAGCTCACAACACTGCGCCTTCCGCACGGCAATGCCTATACGCTTGAGAATCTACAACTGGCTAGCAAGATCACCTTCGGTTAGATAGTGTGTGAGCCTATATGATAGGCCACCGATGTATGTCGTGAATCCGCTGCTATATTAACACGAAAGTGTTTTATGCCGGGGTCCACCAAGTACATCCGTCACGGATATGACGTTGATAAAATGGACGCCAACGGGGGAGAAAGAAAAAAAAACAAGAAAAAGATACCCCGCTGGGAATCGAACCCACGACGCTGCGGCCGCGACGGCAAGCGCCCGATGCCCTACCAAGTAAGCTAACTCTGGAGATGCTAGACACGGCGCGAACACGCCTTATGCCCCTGACACACGGGCAAAAGTAAAGTGCTTTGAAGTAAACTACTTTTGTCGCCCAAACTGACCATTTTCAGAAAGGAGTTGCGCCGATGACACACGGCACCGGACTAGTGCTTCAGGTGGTTCCACAGAAGAACGCTGAAAATAAATGGCGCTTCTTCTGTGAGCGATGAATTTTTAAAAAAGCTACGCATGTAGATCACTTTTAGCGCTACCAGAACTCGAAAACGATTGTTTTTAATGTTTGACGGCTTATAATATTGCTCACGTTCGTATATTTTTTTTCCTTTTTTTGTATTTTAGCAGCGACCTCGATTGGTTTTGCAACTATGAACAGTCGGTGTTTTGGTACCCACGTTCTTGCCGTCCTTTCTCACGTTTGTGTCAAAGTGCCGGCGTGCCGCGTTTTATTCATAGCGTTATTCACACAACTGTGATCACGTGATGGATTAGCGGAGTAATTAGCGATAGCGATAAAGGAAGAGTTGCGGTAATCCTGACGCTTGTTGCTCTCGGATTTCTTGATGGTTAGATTAACGCAGCGCAGGCGAAAGTCAAACGACTACTCGCCAGAGTCTTTACAAAAGAGCGCAGAGACGCGCCTTCACATTACAAGAGCGCACAAATGCAAACAACAGAGGCGACCGTAGCCAGCGCACACCCGACACGCTTCTCGCTAAGCGTTCTTGTGGGACGTGGACCGCGTATGGCAAGCACGCCGATGAGCGTCCCTTGCAGCGCACTCGCAGGTAACGTGGAGTCGCGTGTTCCTCGATAAGCGAGTTGACCTTGCAGATCGGGTTTTGCAAGCACAGTGATGACAACACACATTGAAGACACCAACGTGGCGGCGCCAGTGACGTGATGCGGGCGTGCGAGAGTATAGTTACTGTAAACACAATGAACACAAGCGTGACGCGCGCGACGACACACAACGTGTGGGTTTGACAACCGGCGACAGCCCGCACTGTGCCACTGTCAACACCAAAGTGGCGGCGCCAGTGACGTGATGCGGGCGTGCGAGAGTATAGTTACTGTAAACATTTACTGTTCAACAAATCCCTGCACTACTGGAAATGAACACATTTTCTCTAGGGCAAGAAATCACGGGGCAACCTAGTGTTGTGACACGCTTTCTTCTATTGATCAGCTCTGCACACTGTGTGCGAGAGTACTCCCTTACTGCTCGAAAAGTAGATGCGGGATCTGCTTTTCGGAAAAGAACCTTTGCCAGAAAGGAGTTACTCCTTTGTCGTGTGTCACTGCGCCTGAACGCCTTTCCGGAAGATGTCCCCTAGTCTAAAGGACTTTAGAGTGCCCGTGTGTCAGGTGTATTATATCTATCACAAATTCTCTTTCGCGGCGGGCGGAGCGGGGCGGTGCCGCCGTCTGTGAGATGTGAAAATAAGTAATGCTTCACGATCGACATTTACTAGCGCTTACTCCGAGATTGCATGCGATATCGGAGGTAATGGTTAAAGCGTCTCGATACTAGAGAGGTAGACTGGCCGCGCTGGCGTCGCCGAGGCACCCTTGACGCAGTTACGTTCTTTGCCTTTGGCTTCGTGTTAGCGTGCGTCGGCTCATCGGAGTAGCGCAGCTTCCACGTGCACAAACGGGATTTCTCCGCGGCCCACTGCTTCAATTGCGAGAGCACCGACTAACAAAACTGCTGCAATATGCGTTGCAGAAAGGACGCGATTTCGACGGGCGAATGTCGTGCCTTGGTGGAGCGAGAGCAGCGCCTGCGAGACAGAGGCCAGCGGGACGCACGCGTTTGCGGCTCAGGCTACGAACCTCTAGCTCCCGTGTTGTTGAAGCGCAATGTGTGTTATGTATGTATGAGCACAGGCGTCGGCCGCCCATTACTAGAAAGCGCACTGTGCCGTTTCTCTCCTTAATTGAAGACGCTTTGAAGAAGCGCATACCGGGTACCAGTGTTGATTATGAGTTTGTTGACATCATCCTTACGCGGGATTCACGATTCGCTGTGTCCAAATATATGTTCACAACTCTTCAGCTACCACAACGGTTTAATTATGATCATGGGCGTTAGTCGTCGCAATGGAGACATGCTGTCAGCAAGGGTGCATCCACGTCAAACGGTGCTAAAGCTGCCAAACAGGAATAGACATTGTACAAGCTCTCATATATCCCCACACAATAAGCACTACTTCTGTGAAGACATGTTTCATTTTCGTGTTATACCGATTCCTATGACGGAGGCATCATCCATGTTTTTTGAAATGCGCGCTGACGCCTGATTGGTCAAAGTGAGACTCATGACTTGCCAGCTCAGCAAATGGCGCTTCAGGGGACGATGTCGCGATGTCGACTCTTCGCTAGATTTCAAATGCGATCTTACATAAGAAAATTTTAAGAATAAATAAAAACTTAAGAAAATTCCTGGTTAGAAATGAAGTATCGTTTGCAGGTAATGTCAGAACTTCTTGTGAGTTTTATTTCAAGAGGCAAATTGTTCCACAGCTTTGCACCAGAAAATTGGATTAGTCGTTCACAATACACATTCGAACATAAAGGAAGGTTAAGATTACCGATGCTTGCGTGCCCTGTGTTTAACGACGGGAGCGTGAAAATGGTAAAATCACGATAAAATTTTGCTTCTGAAATGGAGTACGTACACTCTCTGCAGGAGGCACGCTACTCCCTCACAAAGATTTACAATTCTGGTTGGGCGAGATTGTAACAACTCTCTCGATGAGTATAATCACTAATGCTTGTAGAACTAATTTTAAGATACAAAACAAGAGAAAGTCGCGCGTTTTATACAATCTAACAGTGAACGTGCTAACTAAAAATGTGTGTTTCCTCCCCTTTTTTCTTCGTTTTATATCCGTCCTGTTCCTTCACAAGATGTCTAACAGAAAGTGTTTCAAACTTACGTCACATATACTGGAGGGACTTAGGCGCAGACATTGGGATCGTACACGACATAGCAACCATAAACATATACCATTTGCGCTACGGACGACCATACACAAAGTAACCGGTACAGATACCCATGATGGCTTCTGATGGTAGAATTAGCGCAGATACCACGACGATAGTAGAAGCGAGACGAATTGCGGTTGTTCGTCTCCCTTCTGCTATCGTCGTGGTATTTGCGCTAATTCTACCATAAGAATGAACCAACTCGCCCAACAAGTCACTTTACTCCATGATGTCTTGCACCCCATCCAGTGGGGGTGGCGATACCTCTGTTGTGCCTATTTAAACAGCAAATGTACACCGAGCTCATGTAAGCGTCTGGTGACCGTGAGGAACACTCTGGCCTCATGTACAGTCGCCCATTCTTTTAACCTGAACGCGCGAGCATCGACCGCCAAGTTGATAAGCGCCGTACAACGGAGTGGAGCGGTGAAATGAACGAGAATACGCGCATGCTCGCAATGAGCAGTCTTGGACAGCTGCCTCCTGAGGAAAAGCCTAGCAGACGGCAGCTGCCCACGACTGTTCATAGCGCGCATGCGCGTATTCTCGTTCATTTCGCCGCTGCGCTCCGTAGTACGGCGCTTATCAACTCGGTGGTCGACGCTCGCGCGTTCAGGTTAAAAAAATAGGCGACTGTACCTCTTACTATAAAACTCCATAATGTTCAACGCTGTTTTCATAAGTAAATTCCAATTTTCATCTGGGACTCTGTCATATTGGCGCAATGCAGTACGACCGCGAATGCCCAATTCCAGAGTTGTAGCTACGCGCTGACAAATACAGTTGCGATGATGTTTTAGCAGTGCTGGCCAAGAAATAACTTACGACGTTATGAACCGGCGTCCAATCCAACATGCGGTGCCCCGGCATGTACGCTAGGAAAACAACGCGTGCGACAAAATCAAAACGCAAACGCATCTCTGGCAATACTTGCAGTTTGGCTTATCTCGACTACACTTCGATTTAGGAGTGAGCAACATTAGACGCTAAAATGATCAAGCATTTGCCTTCGCAAGCCACCTGCGCCGAATATGACCCGTACCACTCCCAACAAAGGTAGGCCTAGCGTAGGCAAAGGTAGGCCTAACCATAGTTTCCTGCGTCCGCAGAAGGAGCGACGAACATCGACACAACGCCCGTTCAGCCAACGCACACACACCACCTCCGAAAGCCGCCGGGCGCTCTCGCCAAAATTTCGCTGACTGATATGCGAAAACGCAGACTTCTCATTTGGTACGCCTTATTGAAATAACATGATGGCATACTTCCTTGAGCATTCAATTTGGCTTATAGCAATCGGTTATATCGTTGCAACTATCGGTAGAGATGCAATTCAGTATAGACTGAACAACGTTGCTAGTTGGGCCTATTGGAACTTGTCGTTCATAATCGTATTAAGCGCAAACGGTACACAAAGGACAATCGAAAGGAGAAAGCTGTCTTTGGAATAAATTTTAGTTGGAAGAATATGCTGCCTCTTTGTCCTCTCGCTTATCCTTTGTCTAGTGATGCGTTAAATGCCATTATGAATGTTCTTATACACTGACACGGCCGCTCTACAAGCATATTGTCTCTTGCGCGAAGAAATATACCTTATTCAATCATGTACTCGCGTAGTTATCGAACGAGATTACAGTTAACATCAAAATTCTGCGCATCTCAACCAGTGGAATGAGTGAGAAACGTCTCTTAAACTCGACAGTATCAGTCGATAAACTGCCTATGCTCCGCGGTAATATTTATATTTTTCAAGTGCATAGAACACTAGGCGCCCGGCTTGTCGTTCATCCATACATCTCACGTGGCGTGATCACGCACCAACTGAAGTGGTCAATAGAGGCCTAAAACAAAGCTAGCAATGCTCAAAACCCGGGTAAAATAAACGATGTGGAAAATCATACAATTAACAAAAATAACCAAGAGATATTGGTAATAATAGGTTGAAATCGATAAAAAACTTGCCGCCATCGCGCCCCGCTAACGTGAATGTCCAGCGAAGCTGTATCAGACACCGCACTTGCTGATGGGGCGGGTATGTTTTACTATTACTTTACATAAATAGCAATGATAATCGCTTTGTGATCGCTGTGGTAGACTGTCATTGGTTGCTCAGCCATTTTTAGTAAAAGAAATTTGTTCCTTTCGTCGAGCTTTTAATCACGCTTTTGTTCTGTGGCCTATCTATGGTGGCCTACCCTACTGTGATGAGTATGGTGCGCGTTTTAACTGTGCATCTTTGAAAAGTGCGCGGCACTAAAAGAAAGACGACGAGAAAGAGTGCACGCGTGGACAAAAGTCTGGTGAACGACGACGACGAACAATGCCACGAGGGCACGAGGCGCGAAAAGTTGACGTGAAAGTGGCCCAATCGGAAAACAACACGGAACATGTCACGGGCCAATCACCTGTCAACAAAGCCGTCGAACAGTGTCCAATGAGGAGTAGACAGGTGGGCCCGAGGGCAGAAAAAGTCTGGTGCTTAGGAGATAAGAGGGGGAGTTCCAAGAGAACGAGACAAGCAGAACGTTTTCGGCGGACCGGGCGTTCAAGGCGGGCAGTTGGGTGGCGAACCCGAGTCTCCAGGACTTCAACCAGCCGGGGCCTCCTGCCATCGCGTTGCCGCGCAAGGAATCCATAGCCATGATACGCTAACTCCAGTCCAAGGTCTGCCGACTCCGGTGCCGGCAGGCGATGTAGCAGCAGTTGGGCTACGGGCCCGAGCTGTGCGTCGAGTTGCTCGGCCAGGTTGCCGCTGGCGTCTCATCGTGCCACCCAGGCAACGTTCCCTCGTCGTAGCCAGCGAGACCGCGTCCACGCCTTATGCCGACGACTCCACGTTTTTGTTTCGCATGCGTCGGCCAAACCGTCGACGTTCTGGTGAGATTGACCGCCATTTCTGCCCCGCTTCGCCGCTCAGCAGCGCCGAGCTGTACAGGTTAGCTTAATTCTCTGAACTTGCGTTCTAGTTGTGGTCGGTATGTTAACGTGTGCCGTGAACTTTTTATTAAGTGCTCACTTGTATATAGCCATTACTTTTTTTAGTTTCCCATTAAAGTTTTGTGTGTGGTCTGTTAAAGAAGCGGCTTTGTCCGTAACCAAACTCTCAGAGGTTCAGCCATAGAGAGTCGTTACGAACCGAAAGAAAATCTGCATCACAAATTGGCGTTCGCAGCGACTGTTTCAGGGACTCGTTTCTTTTTTTTACACAACTTTGAGGAAAACCAGCAGATAATGAAGCCAATTAAGGTATAGAGACGTTAGTTGTACTATATTAAGTGAATTATAGTGATTGTGATGTAGACATGAAGAAATCGAGCGTAAACACGGAGTGTACCGTTGGAAATATTAGTACTCGTCCGAGAGAACCGTCAATGATTGGTACAGTCAATAAAACACGGAACAGCTTCAACCTCTGAACCATGGCTCAAGATTATGCTTTGGCCGAGAATAAAAAGTACGCGTTGCTGGTATTTTGTCGGGGAGGCGTCTATTCCTGCAGTTAAGTGTGAGTCGGTGGCAGTGATCTCTTTATAGGGGTGCTAAATGCGAAGGTAACCTCGGCACACTTGCTAGGGAATTCGCCTGCCGGTGTTGCACACCAGAAACATCCCGAATATGTATGTATGTATATATATATATATATATATATATATATATATATATATATATATATATATATATATATATATATATAGAGAGAGAGAGAGAGAGAGAGAGAGAGAGGGAGAGAGAGAGATAGAGAGAGAGAGAGACAGCGAGAGAGAGATGTGCCGTGGCTCATACGCCATACTTTTTTATATTGCACGCGCGCTCCTTTCTGGTCGGCTGCCACCAGCCTTCACCCCTTTCCTTCCTCACACTATTCCCCCATGATCCCCGAAAGAATGCGAAAGAATGAAGGAGCAGAGCTTAATAAGCGAAAACTGACAAATTTCGCAGTAGTTCCATGTCGCAAGGCCGTCCCGTGAACACGCGCAAAAGCTTTAGCAGTCCTTTCATGCGAACTTTACCTTGCGACGACGCATTCGGCCAGTTTAAGTATCTACTAACGTCGGGGCCAATATTGAGCCAGTTCAATGCATCCTCGCCAACGGAAGTGCACCCTCATGCTAGGGGCATCGTGCGGCGTCATCAAGAAGGTGAATACGTACTGGCTTATGCTAGTTATTGTTTCAATAAGGTGGAGCACTACTACACTGTGACGGAACGATAATAGTTCGTACCTGTTATCGCGGGGCACAAATTTCGGCCTTACATCTGCGGAGGCAGGTTCGGTACCGTTACCGACCACTACTCTTTAAAGGGGTGGTGCCATCAAATTTCGAGGCTATAACAAGCCTGTTGTGGGTTTCCTCTGTATGCAAGTACACTCCACACGAAGGGTCGGACACAGCAAACGTTTAGAATATATTTTAATTCACTTCCAAAGTGTACCTAAATTCCCATTCTCCCGATCGAAACCCATCGCTAGCGCGCCAACTCTGGCGTAGCTGTATAGGAAAGGCAGAGAAAGTTGTAGCGACGTCCCACCAGATCTGCTGTAGTGACGTGGGTGACCTCCGCACCTCCGCCACCTCCGCAACGTACGTACCGGCTGTAGTGAACTAGAATATATTCTAGTTCACTAAAGTACCGGCAAAGCATCGGTTGCTACATCACTCGCCGAGTTTCGATCGCTTCCTGGCTAAGTGCGTCACAACATTGTGTGGTCACGTGACCAAGCCTCCTACACTTCTACATCACTGCCCCACCTCTGCGCCCAGAAACCGAAACCAAACGTTGTCCACATCAAAAGGCGATATTAGATTATTTAGTGTGAATACACGATCGTGGTGCGTTCGCGCAACGACGGCGCAAATCATTACACACCGGCCGAAATAGAACTCTTACAGTTTCCGCATTTGACGCTGGCAGACAGTCTATCGGATTTGAGCAAGATACTCGTCAAACACGATGCGAATGTGCCTCCAAACTCGCCAGCGGCTATGTCAGTCTACTGCGCCAGTCTCTTCGGCATCATGGCACTCCTCTCACCAACTGACCGCGTTTCCACTAGGAAAGGTTTTCTAGTGCATTTCACGACCCTGCAAGTCACTCTGGGCAGCACCGCTACTTTTGTTACCAACCCGTTACGTCGGTGCGAGGGGAATGTCTCGGCATAGTCGAACCCCTTGAAGACGCACAAGTTATAGAAGAACCCGATGACACGCACTGCCCCGGCTCGAGTACGTTGCTGATGTATTTGGTTCCGCCATCACTTACAACCTCACGTCGGTCCAGCGTTTACAGCTCATCTGCCTGTTGGAAGAAGTTTTACTCTTCTTTCGATGTCGCGGAAATTTCTTTCGGCCGCACGTCCGCTGTTACGCATCGTATCGACATTGTCGCCCAACCGCCAGGGCGGCAACGTCCATATCGCGTTTTTCCCGCAGAACGTCGTATAATCAGTGAGCGAGTCGACGACAGGCTTCAACGCGTTGTTATTCGACCCTCAAACAGCGCTTGGGCGCCTCCTGTTGTTCTTCTTGCCAAGGAGGACGGTTCTGTACGGACTACCGACGGCTCAACTAGATCACTCGTAAAGACGTGCATCCAATAGCACCACCAGACGCCGCAACTGACAGCCTGCAACGAAGCAGAATTCTATTCATCTCTCGATTTGCGCTCAGTGTACTGGAAAGTACCCATGGCTGATGACGCTCGACTGAAGACAGCCTTTGTCGCGCCCGACGGCTTGTACGAATTCAACTTCATGCTCTTTCGACTGTATAATGCGCCCGTGACCTTTGAGCGCATGATGGACACCATTCTGCGCAACTAGATATGACACACGTGTTTGGGCTACCTCGACGACGTTGTGCTACCTCGTCGATACGTCAAGACGGACTTCTTCATGAATCTTCAATGCCTGCGGCAGCCCCACACCCCCAGCAACCAGTTGCAGTCATCCCGTATGTGCACCAGGTGGCACATAATCTTAAAAAGGTGGTCAGTAGGGCTGGGGTAAGGTTGTTATTCTCTGCCAAAAATAAACTTGGTAGCCTGTGTCAGCAGGTAAACAGAGAAACCAAGACGGAAAGATGTAGTAAGAAGCACCGGCAAAAGTTTGTTGAATGTTGCGATTCTGTTGTGTACAAGATTCCTCTTTCCTGCGGGCGTTACTATGTTGGTCAAACTGGCCGGTGTGCTAATGACCGCTTGCGCGAGCACGCGAACAAGGTCTATAAACAAGCAAAAGACAGTCAACTATGCATTCATTGCAATGAATGCGGCTGCCAGCCATCTTTTAAAGATACGAATTTCCTATCAAAGTACTATGACGAACGTGCGCGTCTCGTTTCTGAAGCGTATCACATTTGTAAAGGCGGCGAGGCATGTGTTAGCCTCCCCTCGACTTCACTGCTTCCGAAGGAGATAGCATTTCTGTCGAGTTAAAATTTTTCTTGCCTTTGCGCAGGCTGACCGGTTTTTTTCTGGTTTTTTGTTATGCTTTCGTTAGTCATGGTGATGTATAAATATGCGGACTGGTGGAATAAAAGCACATTTGGTTGATAGTCAGCGCCGTGTTTGTGCCCTTTCTTTGTCCCGTCTCGTAGCGCTGTTTTCTACGTGAAGTCATGCACCAACCAGCCCTAATCCGTACCCTACTGAAGTGGGACAATGCGGCTAAGCTGACTTATGTCAGCTTTTACTTGGCCGGCGTCGCTATTCTCTGGTTGCGGAATCACGAAGCTGATATTACCAACTGGGCTTCGTTCAAGACGGCCTTTTCAGAAGTCTTCGACCGCCCCGCTGTACGAAAGCTTCGCGCATAACAGAGACTTCGTGGGCGCGTTCAACAGCCAGGAGAGAACTTCACCAGCTACATCGAAGACGTTGTTGACTTGTGCAAGCGGGTGAACCACTCGATGCTCGAAGCAGACAAGATCAAGCAGATACTCAAGGGAATAGCAGATGACGCATTTCAGATGTTGTTAGCCAAGGACCCACAAACCGTAGCCCAACTGGTCAGTTTGTGCTAGAGTTTCGACGAGTTGCTCAAGCAACGCGCCCAGACACGACGCTCACTGGAACAGCGTGACTCGATCGCAGCTTTGACTCTCGGAGACCAGAATTTCATGTTGGTTCAGATAAAACAGTTTGTGCGTGAGGAGGTCGCTCGGCAGCTCTCCATATTATCAAGCACTCCCGAACCAGCACAGACACATCATCTGACCCTAGCCATACGACAAGCTATCCAAGAAGAGGTAACTGACACTTTGCCTTTCCCTCGTTCACCACCTCTGGAGGCTGCGTCCTTGACGTACGCACAGGTCGTCGCAGCCAGAGCGCCCCGTCAGCCAACTTATTCTCCCTCGCTGGTGCCTGTTCAGTCGTCACCAGTTCCGTTCGGCCGACCAGTCGCTACATTTCCTAACCCGTGGCGCACCGCAGACAACCGCCCTATATGCTATTCTTGCGGCTATGCCGGACATGTGGCACGTTTCTGCCGCCGCCGCCCTCTCGTCCACAGAGATACCATGTCACGATCTTCGCACGACCCTCAACGGTTTAGCGGCACATCAAGGCCACAAGAATCTTCTTCACCCGACCGCCTCCCCTCAGTTAGCCGCCGATCTCCATCGCCCCGACGTCGCTCCTTGTCACCTATGCGCCGTCGACCCTAACCTTCAGACAGGGAAAACTAGATGCCGCAGTTCCCGAGGCACGGACTGCGTCGTCGTCGAAAGAACCTAGTCCTCGCATTTCTTCGGCAAACCTCATCGAAGTTTTTGTGGATGGCTTTCATACCCTTGCGCTTGTGGACACTGGTGCTGCCGTTTCAGTGATAAATTTAAAACTTTGCCGATTGCTTCGGAAGGTCACCATGACGTCAGAGGGATTGTCGCTCCGTACCGCCAGTGCTCACCATATTCAGCCATCAGCCGCCTGCACAGCCCGCGTTCTAATCCAAGGTGTTTTGTATACTGTTGAATTTCTTGTGCTCCCTGCCTGTTCGCATGATGTCATCCTCGGCTGGGATTTTCTCTCTCGTAATCATGCGGCTATCGACTGTGCTCGCGCCGAAGTTGCATTCTCTGCGTTGTGTTCCTCATCGCCTGAAGCTGCGTTGAACAAGCTCTTTGTCGCCGACGATACCGACATACCACCCAATAGCGCAGCCTTTGTTCCCGTGTCCTGTGCCGATGTGTCCGAGTCTCCAGTTTTGTTTACTCCCTCCCAAACCTTCAAACGTCGCAGGAGCTTCGCGTTGCCATTCGCTATTCTCGACGTAGCCACCGGCGTTACGAACCTATTTGTCACGAATCCCTTGCCGTCTACATCAACCTTACTCCGCGGAGAATGCATTGGCACATATCAAGTTGGACGCTTCCTCCATCTTCGGCCTTGGCGGCGCGAGTGATTTGCTCCTTAATGCACTGACACTATCTGCCTGTACACCTGATCGCCCGACTATTAATGCGTTTGGGCCCTCAATTGATGGCGACCTTGAAGGGGAACACCGAGAGCTACTCCTCGAACCAGTTTCGCGGCTCGTTTGACTGCCAGCAGACGTCGTAAGGTCGAACACACACCGTTGTCCATCACATTAACACCTGCTCACAAGCGCCTCTGCGACAGCGCCCCTACCGCGTGTCTCCTGCTGAGCGACGTGTGATCACCGACCAAGTAGACGACATGCTTCAACGCGGCGTCATTCGGCCGTCCAGCAGTCCCTGGTCGTCACCTGTTGTCCTCGTGAAGAAGAAAGACGGCTCGATTCGCTTCTGCGTCGATTACCGCCGTTTAAACAAAGTTACGCGCAAAGATGTGTACCCTTTGCCACGCATCGATGACGCCCTGGACTGCTCGCAAGGCGCCGAATTCTTCTCATCACTAGACTTACGGTCCGGCTATTGGCAGGTCCCCATGGCACCCTCAGATCGCCCGAAAACTGCTTTTGTGACACATGATGGCCTATGCGAATTCAATGCTATGCCCTTCGGCCTTTGTAATGTACCAGCAACATTCGAAAGGATGATGGATAGCGTCTTGCGTGGGTTAAAATGGAAGACATGCCTTTGTTACTTGGATGATGTTGTCTTCTCCCCCGATTTCGACAGTCACCTGCGTCGTCTCAAAGAAGTCTTGAGCTGCCTCACGCGTGCAGGCCTTCAGCTCAACATCAAGAAGTGCCGCTTTGGAGCTCGCAAGCTTACAATACTGGGCCACGTTGTCTCAAAGGAGGGCGTCCTCCCGGACCCGGAGAAGCTTCGGGCAGTTGCTGAGTTCCCGAAGCCTACGAACGTGAAAGCGCTTTGCAGATTCGTCGGTCTCTGCTCATACTTTCGCCGCTTTGTGAAGAACTTCGCTTCTGTAATCGCACCGCTCACAAAGCTGCTCACCTGTGAAGAACACCTCTCTGATTGGTCGCCAGCATGCGATAAAGCTTTTGCAACATTACGCCATCTCCTGACTTCGCCACCCATTTTACGCCACTTCGACCCTACTGCTCCAACCGAAGTGCACACGGATGCCAGTGGCATAGGCCTTGGCGCTGTTATTGCTCAACGGAAGCCAGGCTTCTCTGAGTATGTCGATGCATATGCTAGTCGCGCCCTCACCAAGACAGAGCGCAAGTACTCGGTTACCGAAAAGGAATGTTTGGCCATTGTTTGGGCATTACAAAAATTTCGCCCGTACGTTTACGGCCATCAGTTTGATGTTGTTACCGATCATCATTCCCTTTGTTGGCTTGCTTCATTGAAGGATCCTTCGGACCGGCTTGGGCGTTGGGCGCTACGTTTACAGGAATTTGATATTCGCGTCATTTACCGCTCAGGACGCAAGCATACCGACGCCGACGCACTTTCTCGTTCGCCCCTGCTTTCCGTTGCACCCGTTTCCATCGCCGACGCTACTATCGCCAGCATTGATCTCGCTGACATGCCTTCGGAACAGCGCAAATACCCTTGGATAGCGTCGCTCACAGACGTTCTCTCCACGTCTTCGGCGACACCATGCCAACGGCTACCTCGGGCACTACGCCGACATGTCCCTCATTATGCGATGCGGGATGCCACGTTGTATCGCCGCAACTTCAGCGAGATGGTAGAAAGTGGCTTCTTGTTATACCTCGCCATTTGCGCTCCGACCTGTGCACGTACTTCCACGCAGACCCACAAAGCGCCCACGCTGGCGTTTTGAAAACTTACGACAGACTTCGCCAGCGATTCTTCTTGTGTGGAATGTACACATACGCTCGCAAGTACATACGTTCCTGCACTGAGTGTCAGCGGCGGAAAACAACTTGCCATGCGTCTGGCGAATTGCAACCTTTGCCGTGTCCAGCTCGCCCGTTTGATAGAAGTGGCATAGACCTCTACGGCCCCCTTCCTTGCACACCTGCTGGCAATCGATGGATTATTGTGGCCGTTGACCACCTTACCCGTTATACCGAAACCGCCGCTCTGCCAGCCGCTGCAGCTCGTGATGTTGCCTTGTTTATCTTGCGCAGATTCGTCCTTCGCCTTGGCGCGCCACGTGAGCTGCTTAGCGATCGAGGACGTGTCTTTCTTTCGCAAGTCGTCCAGGAGCTTCTCACTGAGTGGAATATTATTCATCGCTCCACTACGACCTATCACCCGCAGACGAACGGTTTGACGGAGCGCTTTAACCGCACTCTCGGTGATATGCTCTCCATGTACATATCATCCGACCATTCCAACTGGGACTTGGTGCTTCCGTTCGTGACGTACGCGTGTAACACGGCCACAAAAGCCACTACTGGGTTTTCGCCTTCCTTTCTACTATACGGACGTGAGCCCTGTTCGATGCTTGACACAATCCTTACATACCGGCCGGATGCTTCTGAATACTACCCGGCCTCCGAACTCGTTCAATGTGCCGAAGAGTGCCGCCAATTAGCACGGTCCTTTACATCTGTCGCACAAGGTATTCAAAAAGAACGACTTGACCAGGACAAACCTGCCCACACCTTCTCCGTCGGCTCGTTCGTGTGGCTTTCTATTCCGTTCCAGTCTCCTGGCCTCTCCCGAAAGTTCGCACCCAAGTACACTGGTCCGTACCGCATCGTTCAATGCACGTCGCCGGTCAACTACGTCGTCGAACCAGTGACACATCCCACCGACAGACGATGTCGTGGTCGTGAAACAGTCCACGTCAGCCGCTTAAAGCCCTATTATGATCCGCTTGTGCTTGCTTCGCCTTGAGTCGCCAGGATGGCTCCTCTTCGACACCGGGGAAGTGTAGTGGGGAAGAGAGACAGCGAGACAGCATCGAGTAGGAGTGGAAGAAGACCAAGACGAAGAGCCGATTGAGAGCACGCGTTACAGTGTTTGACACCGCTGAACCCAGGCCTTTGGTTTTGTGAATAAACCCCCTTATAATTTATATATATTGTAAGGTCACTCAACACACACAAATATACACTAAACACTGCTGTACTGCGTCGCCTTTCTAAGCTTTTCGCCTTCCTCGTTCACCCGCTGAGCCGCTGTTGCCTGCTTACTTGCTTCTCTTCCAGCGTCCTTTTTCAGCTTGTTCACGCTGAATCCGGTATCAGCACAGTCAGGCAGAGGTCGGAACAATTCTCAATATATTTCTTCAACGAGCGTCTCAGGCATGCCGCCAACTAACACGTGGTTATCTTTGTTGTCTCCAGCTCCCTTTCGGTGACGCACCGATAGACTACACTGTTTTTGTTGTGGCGTATTTTCCACGGCACTCAAGTTGACTGCTGTCGCAGTAACCACGCATATGGCGTGGGGTCTCGTATAGGTGACAGCAAAGAGGCCTCTCGAACTATAAAGTTACGCGATTTACCGTGGATGTTCGAAGGGACCTTGTGCAGCATCACAGACATCAACGTTCCGACCACTGCAAAAACTGATGTCTCATCCGTGAGTATAAACACTTCCGTTCTATGGCGAGATATCTTCAAACAAAGAACAGAGACTTCATGAGCGACGCTCAGTACTCGTGGTGGCGATGGGAACCGGCAACCAGGACGGATGGTCTTCAGTGGCCGTCGCGTGTTGTCGTTGGCTGTCATAAGGCTGTTCAGGTCAATGTTACACGTTGCATAGATTGCAACCATCATTGTACGTCCGCGCTTATCCTGTCTCCGTAAATTGAATGTGCCGGCTGACTGTTTTGAAGCTTTCGGACAGGAAGGAACTCGCCGAACCCGTCTACAGAATATTTTTTTGCAGTTTCTTTGCAGGCTTCTGTTTCGGCCCATGCTCTATTTCAAGCTTGAGTTCACGGGGCATTCTTGTCGCACTTCTTTTCTGGAAGTCTTCCTCAACGGCATCCGAAATACTGCTAATGTCTAGATTTCTGCTGTGCATTCCTTCTTGGCTCTTCTTTTTACGTTTCATTGCTTTTCGTTTCCTTTCACGCTGAGGGCAATTTCTTGGCACAGTTGCCCAAGTCGGAGCTCTTGACGGCAGACTCGCACTTTTCTTATCAATGCCTCGCTTCTGCACTGAAGCAAGCGCAGAGTCTTCTGATGGCGCAGCGCGTCTCTCAGAGATGACCTGCTCTTACTTATCAACGTCTGGCATCACCGTCGAAGCAAGACCAACGTCTTCGGATGGCACCGCGCGTCTTTCAGAGACGGCCTTAACATGTGTCACTGCGGCGAGAGAACTAGCGGAAAGACTTGGACGTTTAGATGAGTTTTGAAGTGGCGGCACATCTGTTCTATCATCACTTTCCACTTTTGATTGTACTTTGCCAAAATTTCTTCAAGAGCGTCGCTCCCCAGGTTGTCCTTCGGGCGTTCTATACTGCCGAATCCCACCGCTGCCACCAAATGTAACAGAGCACTCAACGCGCACACGAAGTATACGCTAAACACTGCTTTAATCTAAGGGTTGTAGCGAGAGTGAGAGACGTCAAGGCGGCCGAAGTGGCCGTGCCGAAATCTCGCCACTTTTATTCGAAGGCCCTAGTACCAGCAGAGTGGCAGCGGCTGCCGGCGTCCAGCCTTCAGGAGCGTGAGCTCGTTCTTAACTCCTCGCGCCTCGAGCTCTCAGCATGAGCTGCGCGAGAGGCGCGGCGCGTAAATGGTAAAATGGTGATGATGATCGTGAGCGGTGATGAAGATGCCGCTACAGATTACTCCCCCTCCGCAGAAATGAAGCCGAAATGAAAAACTATGGGGGCGTATATACAAGGCTGGTGACGCGAGACAGAATGTCCGTGGGCAGTCCAGGTCGTCAACGGTGAAGGACTATCGGGAACCCTTGGGTCTCTGGCGGGCGGCTCTGGGAGAAGCGTAGAGGGCGGGGAACTAGGCGAAAGTACGCTGGTGTCGTGTCCAGGCGGATCCCACGACGACATGAAGGGGCCTTTCGGTAGCGGACCGGTTGGCGCAAGTGAGCGCGGCTGGAAGATGGAGTTGCGGGCGGGTGCAAAAGGGCCGGTGCGGGCGATGTGCGCGGAACAATGCGAAATGGCGCAGTGAAGCCACGACGAGCAACCATCGGCGAGTAGCTGCTGCGATGGGTCTTTCCTGTGCGGGCACAGCGCTGACGCGGATGTCGGCACAGCGCGCCTGCACAGTGGCCACATGTCAGGTGGGCGGCGTCCTGTGTCAAGGGCTCAGGAGCAAATCTGCGGTGACACCGAGCAAGCGTAGTCGCTGCAGGCTCGGATGATGCACCTGTGCGCGTTGAAGCACCCTCTGCAGGTGGCACAGGAGGGCTCGTGCGCTGATCAGGATGCTGTAAGCCGGTCGACGTGGCAGGCGTCACATGTGCGGCTTGCTCTGCCATTGGCGAACCAGCAGGCATTTCGTCCTCATGCGCTTCCGTCATAGTAGCAGCGTCGCGCAAGTGCGGCCGAAGTTGGTAAGGGGCACGAACTTCTGCTGCGGTAGACGTCGCGGACGACGCTGGTCGCTGCTGACAAGAGGCGCAGAGCTTAGAAGTCGGTGAAAGGTCGTGTTCGGGTACCGTCGACGGCGAAACCTCCGCGAGCGAGGGTCGAACAGTGGGCGAGAGGTTGTCCGTGTCAGCTTCCAGTTCGGGCGGCAAGGTAGCCAGCGTGGAAGCCGAGGTCAGGGACGTGTCGTGAGCCGGCGAGGACAGGGACGACGGGCGGATGGCGGGCATGCCTGATGGACCGTCGGCCGAGGTCGTCGAAGAAACGCACCTCGTGGCAGACTGGTCGATGGCAGCAAGAACGTCGTCGGGTGCGGGAACCTCGGGCGTGGGAACCTGAACATCGTCGGGCTGGTCGTCCGGCGCGGGAACCACTGCGCTGGTGGCCGGACGAGAGGTGGAAAGAGACGTAGCCGGGGAAGGTAAGTCGCGGTCATGGGAGGGCTGCGGGCCGGGTGGTACCGCTCGCGTTGGCGGAGGGGAAACCCGGAACTCACGGGTCCCTGGTAGCGGGCGGTACGTCTCGCCGTAGCGGGCCAACACCGCAGCGCAGAGGTCGTCATATGGCTGCGGGCTGGAGGACGACGCGGCGGACAGATGACGCAGCTCAGCCGGGAGGGCGTCAAGCAGGATGTCGTGCATTAGTGGCTGCGCGGTGACGCCATTCACCGCGAGGCAGGCGTCGAGCTGCCAGAACCACGCTCGTGGGTAGGCCGGGTGAAACGGCGGAACTGGAGGGCAGAGTCGCGGAAGCATGGCAGGGGCCGCAGGAAGGGCGTGTTCTCCGGGTCACCAATTGTAGCGCGAGAGGTAGACGTGAAGGCGGCCGACGTGGCCGTGCCGAAGTCTCGCCACTTTTATTCGAAGGCCCTAGTACCAGCAGAGCGGCAGCGGCTGCCGGCGTCCAGCCTCCAGGAGCGTGAGCTCGCTCTTAACTCCTCGCGCCTCGAGCTCTCAGCATGAGCTGCGCGAGAGGCGCGGCGCGTAAATGGTAAAATGGTAAAACGCCCTCAGCCGCTGCCGCTCTGCTTTTACTAGGGCCCTCGAATAAAGTGGCGAGACTTCGGCACGGCCACGTCGGCCGCCTTCACGTCTACCTCTCTCGCTACAGGGTCATTGCCCCCAGCCTCGCCGTTCCAAGCTCTTCGTCTTCCTTGTTCACCCGCTGAGCCACTGTCCCACTGGCATTCGCCTGGCCCCGAACAACATATGTATACGTGGTTGTGTCTGAGCGTGTTTGTTCAACAGGAAAGTTTTTCAAAAAACTCCTTAAAGGGCCCCTCACCAGGTTTGACAATTTTGAGCTGACGAGCGCAATGCACGCACTGGGCGTTCACGATCACGTCTGCCAAAATTTGCAACGCTACGCGCCGCGGAAATGGGTCAAATTTCAAGGTGAACGCTGCTTGCCCTTCCCCTCGCGGGCGCGCGCCTTAGAGAATGAGGGGATGACGTACATGAGAAAATGGCCCTACGTAGATGGTAGTGCTGTGACGTCGCCCCTCTACGTAGACGACTGTGCTCTGACGTCGCCAACAGTAACACGTGACACTGCGATAATTATTTGACACGACGTGTAGTTTGTGTAATTTGTTGCTTGAATGAATGAATAAAACTTCAGAGCAATAATAAACCACACAAACAGAATGTGTGCGTTTTCTTTTTTAATTTTTACTGCGAAGTGCAGCGAGATTCGAGTCTAATCTCCCTCTGTTTCGCACGCGTTCGTCTTCTCGCGCTTTGCGCATCGTGCAGACGCCACCCTTTACAACGAAACTAATTTTCTAGTGCGTTCCAGCGCTCATTAGACTCATTTATACTCCCGCGTCTAACTAGATTTTCATGCGGCACACCGCTAGTCTCGCGTCCGTACAAATCTTGCAGCTTTCTTGCTCAGTAATAGGGTGAAAGCCAAGTGATCGGCGAGGGCGCATTCGGCATAACTTGCATAGATGAAGCGCAACGAACGCCGCCACAACACCGCTCGCATCTCGGGGGCTCGGGATGGTTCGGGCACGTCATGCGCTCGTGACATTTTGTGCGCATGACGTGTTCATGCGTATGCGTTATGTGATCCTCCTGCTCGCGTGCCGAAGAGGGCAGGGAAGGGATTTGTCTTGCGAAGGCTACACGGGGCGAGCGGCAAGGGTTTGAAACTCGCCTCCTCGCATCATGGTTTCGCGCCGCTACAAATTATTGTTTTTCTCAGCTTCTAACGGACCGATTAGAAAAATTCTTGTAGCATAATGCTCTTTATTGGTCTCGCAACAACTTCCTATGTCTAACTAAAATTCGTTATGTCACCTGGTGAGGGGCCCTTTAAACAGTCTCCCAGGCTGCCGTGTATTACCAAATTCATATCAGTGGTGCAATACACATTGTAATACATTGTGGTTTGCGAGGTCTCACTTTGCCCAATCTCATGTGACCTTGCCGGACGAAGTATTTGGAACAGGCAGTAATTCTCAAAATAAAGATTTACCGTTATGTTCAATTGGTTGTATTAGACTAAAACGATCCAAGTGCTTTGGCACAACACGGAAGGTTGTGATTGCAATACGCTTCAAATGACATAAATGTCAAACAGCAAAGCGTTTCGATCGAGCAATATTTCTTTAAAAACTCCCCTATTGTAGAGATTTCAAAAAGTTCCAAATTCCAAATTCTTTTCCAAATTCATTCAGTCAATACTCTAGAGGCTGCGTGCTTACCAACTGCCGCTATAACTCTAGCTGAGTAGGTTATGGGGCGTCCTCTAGTGTGCAACATAAAAGGGCGTCTTTGGAATTGATTAGGAGAACCTCTGCTGGGGACTCGGAGCATGTCTTCACTCCGCGGCCCTCGGGCTTAGCCTGCCTCCTCAGCCGCCTCGGCTCGAACCCTCCCACCACATGGCGTCAGAAGCGGGGTGCCTGGTTCCCTCCACTAGACATGGCTAACCAAGACGTTCCAGTTCATGCTCTCGCTGCCGCCAGTCTCCGGAGTACGGTTCCGTTCTCATTCAAAGATGCCCACGAGTAGCTGCCCTGGTTACAGCAATTTGAGGACTATGCCATTCGCCACCGGCATGCACGCAGCTTCGGAGAAGGCTAGGGTTAGGACTTTCCTCTCCTGCATGGTTCCCCATGCACGCATCGCCCTCAGTTCACTCATGTCCGAAGAAGACGCTCACAAGTTACATCGTGCACCCCACAAGCGAGGTGTACGAGAGCTCTCGGTTTCATAAGCGGCCCAACAGCCAGGTAAAACCGTCGACAGCTTCTTCATGGCTCATCGGAACATGATGCTCAAATATAATTATCCGTTACCAGCTGTTCAAGAGCGCCTCGTTCGCGACCGTTTCTTCGTGGGGTTGACGAATTCGCATTTCTCGGACAAGCTTTGCTGCATCACGAGCCTTTCCCTGGACGTTGCACTCGTGCAAGCTCGCCAGCACGACGACGGCGAACGCAAAAAACAACGCATGTCCTTCACCGCTGGGCAACAGCCGATGGCAGCTCACGTGGACGCGGCGATTTCGCACAAACCCGCGCAACGTGCACGCGGACGACGCGACAGGACTCTGGAAAATTGGCTAACTTTGCGTCACGTGACCGGCCCAACGGTTTGCACACAAGCAACAGATCTGGCGAGGCTTCAAAAAGCGGCCTAGGTGGGCAGTGCCAATTCTGCGGTCACGAGTTTCACCGACGGTACGGTATGACTGTCCAGCGGCAAAAGCGATAGGTAACCTCTGCAAGAAGCGAGGCTACTTCTCGTTGGTATGTCGCTCAAACAAGCGCCTCTTTTCCGTGGAGCTTCACTCCGTCGCGGCGGTGACTCGCTGCGCGCGGTACGTTGAGGTGCGAGAAAATGGGCACCCTTTCGTCTTCAAAGTGGACTCTGGTGCCGACGTCTCGGTAGTTCCGCGCAAGTTTCCCGGCTGCCCAGCCGTCCTCGATAAGCCACGCGGCGAAGAAATTCTCGGACCCGGCAAACAAGCCCTGAAGCTTCTCGGCACCTTCGACGCGGCGCTGTCTTGGAGAGGCAGGCAAGTCAACGAGCATCTCTATGTCGTTGCGGGACAAGAGCAGCCATTTCTCGGCTATCCGGCTATCGTTGCCCTTGTGGTCGTCAAGTTTGCTGGTGTGAATGATAAGGTTCGGGTAATCACGGCAACTTAAAGAATTGTTGCCGAGACAGGCGAAGACATTTGCAGCTTGAGTTATAAGGCTTTAATGCCACAAAAATGATGAAGCCTGGCGCGTTACAATGCAACAGTGAAGAACTAATCTATAGCTACGAGCACGACACACGTTGTTGAAGGACTCAAGGTCTGACCCTCAGCATAGTCCCCCACTGCACTACACAAGATTTGTGTGAACCCTTCACCGTGTGACGGTCGAGGGCAGATCAGTGGATGAGTTGCATTGCCTCTTACGCCGACAGCAGCGATGACACAGGCATGGTCGGAGCGGAGCGTGCGGCAGAGCCGATGCGGCAAAGACGTCCCGGACAGCCAGTAGTAGGCCCAGGTCTGGAATACGCCCGGGTCCGAGCACAACGGACCGGCGCCGGCTGCTGGAGCGCCCGGTAGACGGGAGCCAGGCTCGAGCGGTCACCAGGCACAGGAGTAGGCTTCGGGACCAGGACCTGACGAGCGCTTCACCCTGCGACTGCTTCCTTCGGTTTTCGTTCTCCAACCTCCCTTCGTCTTCTTCCACTTCTCTCTCTTCCACACGGCTTGGCTTGACTTGGACGACACGATTCCGCCTTTTCTGTGTCTCGTCGTCGTCTTCGTCGGCGCACCGCACATCACAAAACACCAACGCCGCGCACCAGATGGAACTACAGCGCACATGATGACAGTGGGCGCCGTCACACACGCATGGTCGGACACGCCACCTCGTGAAGTCCTTCCAGCTCTTTTCACCGGCTTGGGCACATTTCCGGAAGCGTACATGGTATTATCAAGCCTGACGCGGTACCGTATGCCCACAGCACAGCCCGGGGTATGCCGATACCGCTGAGAGAAGTAGTCAAATAGCAGCTCCACAAGATTGAGGACGGCGTGATCCGCCGCGTCGACGAACCGACGGACTGGTGCGCGGTAGCTGTCGTCGTCCCGAATCCAGCGGGGGTTGCCGCCTGTGCTATGATTCGTTCTGTGTGAACGCAATGCACTCCCGACCGTCCACCAAACCCTCGACTTCTCGGTGACACCCGTGTTTTTTCGAAGTTGGACGCAACTTCATGCTGCCACCAAGTACGCCAGGTGCGCGACTCCCAGTACACGACTACACGCTTTCTTCACTCCGTTAGGCAGGTATTGCTACTGCCACATCCCATTCGGCATAACATCGGCCCTGGAATACATTCAGCGGCAGATGTGTCGCTTGCTCAAAGGGTTGGCCGTTGCTGTTAACCTTACGGACGACATCCTTGTGTTTGCCCACACCACAGAAGAACACGACCAATGCCTTCAGGCAGTCCTCGGTAGCCTCCAACAAGCGGAGGCCACCCTCAAAGCTGCCAAGTGCACTTTCGGCGTGTCCAGTGTGCGATTCCTTGGTGTTATCATCGGTGCCAATGGCATCACTCCGGATCCAGACAAAGTGGCGGCCATTCAGCGTATGGCAGCTCCTCAGCACGTTCACGGTGTCCAACGTTTCCTCGGTATGCTCAACCAGGTCGAGTGCTGTCTCCCAGGCCTCTCTCAAACGACTGCGCCAATCAGAAGTCTCCTGAACAAGCTTGCAGCCTGGACATGGGGACCATCGCAAGCTTCAGCATTTGAAAAATTCAAAAGCATGCTGTCCTCAGACATCGGCCTCGCAAGGTGCAATCCTGCACTGTTGCCGACAGTCTCCGCAGATGCCAGTTCCTTAGGGATGACTGCTGTACTTCTTCAAGATCAGCCACCAGGGCAGTGCCGACCAGTTGCAAACGCCTCTCGAGCGCTGAGTGAAACGGAACAGATGTACAGCCAGATCAAAAAAGAGGCACCGTCTGCCACCTGGGCCATCAGCCGATTCGACGAGTTTCTTCGGGGTCTTCGTGTCATTCTGGAGACCGACCTTAATGCAATAAGGTCGAAGTTTGGGTCAGTTGGTACATGATGCTGAGGCAAAAACCAGTCAAAAAGACGCCGGACAAGGGGAAGAAGTGACACACACAAGGACTGTGTGTCACTTCTCCCCCTTGTCCGGCGTCTTTTTGACTGGTTTTTGCCTCAGGACCGACCTTAAGCCGTTAGTAAAGATCCCAGTAACAGCGGATCTCAATCTCGTGCCACCACGAATCCAGCGCTTCCGCATCCGCCTTCTCCAGTACCAATTTGACGTCAAGTACGTTCCTGGGAAACAGCTGGCCACCGCACATGCACTCCCAAGGGACACAGTCGTCCAGCTGCCAGCGACTCCAGCTGCTGAGGTGTACGTTCAAGAAGAAATCCGTGCTATCGCTCCCACATTTGCAATCCTCCTCGACGACTTCCGTGCTCACCAGGCTGCAGATGGGGAGTGCGCGCAGCTCAAGTCGTAATGTTAGCAAGGGTGGCCTCGGAAAGAGAATCTGCCTCTCAGCATGGCTCTGTTCTGGGCTAATCGGGCCCAATTCAGTATCAGTGACTGCCTTCTGTTCAGCGGTGGACGCTTCCTGGTGCCCGCTTCTCTGCGAAAGCACGTCCTCTCCCTCATCCATGACAGACACCTCGGAGTGAACCGCTGCCGCGCCATCGCCAGCGGAGCTGTCTGGTGGCTGACCATGGGAAGCCAGATCAAAACCATGGTGCAGAACTGTTAACTGTGCCACCACGCTGGTCAAGCGATCAGGGTCACTGCTGCCTACTGTGACACATAGCCGTCCCTAGGAGCGAGTCGGGGTGGACATCTTTAATGACGATGTAGCCGACTACCTTCTCCTCCTAGATTACTACTCGAGGTACCCCGAAGTGCTGTCCCTTCGCTGACCAGCGGAGCTGTCTGGTGGCCGACCATGTGGAGCCAGATCAAAACCATGGTGCAGAACTGTCAACTGTGCCACCACGCGGGTCCAGCGATCAGGGTCACTGCTGCCTACTGTGACATATAGCCGTCCCTAGAAGCGAGTCGGGGTGGACATCTTTCATCACGATGTCGCCGACTACCTTCTCCTCGTAGATTACTACTCGTGGTACCCAGAAGTGCTGTCCCTTCGCTCGACGACGTCCACGGTAGTGATTTCCGTCATAAAAAGTGTCTTCGCAGGGCATGGGATCTCGGAGACCCTCGTCAGCGATAATGGGCCTCAATTTTCGTCGGCAGAATTCCGCGTGTTATCCCATAACTACGTAACTACGGCTCCTCCCACGTTACTAGCAGTCCCAGGTACACGCAGTCCCACGGGGAAGCCGAGTGAATGGTGCGGACGGTCAAGGAATGCTCTAAGAAGCCTCCGGGCTGGCCTTTGGCCCTCTTGGCATACCGTAATGCACCTGGCATGACCGGGTGCAGCCCTGCTCAGCTGCTCATGGGGCGCAGCCTCAGGACTTGCCGTCCGGTCCCAAGGGCCGCGTTGCTTCCAGAACCACCTAACACTGCCGACTTCGACCGGCGTGACACCATCCAACGACGTCGGCAGCGCCAACACTTCACCGTCGACATGCTGCACAAGATTTTCGGCCCCTTGAGGAGGGAGAGAAAGTGTGGATTCGCGACGCAGATTGTGCTGTCATTGTTCTTAGCTGCGCAGCGTCCACGCTCCTACGTGGTCCAGACGGACGCAGGTGCTCTCGTCTGTAACCGGAGACATCTGGCTCCGCAGCAGTATTCGTCATCAGGTGGCCTAGACCTCCGCAGCTACAGTCCACGGGCACAAGGATCCCAAAGCCAGCCACAGACTCGAACTCGCCTAAAGCCTGTGTGCAGCAGTCGAACTCCCAGGGCACTTACACCTCTACCAGTTACATCGCCACGGGTTGCCCCGGCTGCGCCTTCAAGTCCATTTGCGTTGGTTGTGCGCACTCGGTCTGAACGATGCGTTAGGCCACCGGTGCGGCTGAACTTGTAGTGTGTCATGAGGCATTTACGTTGCACACCCGATAGCAAGGTGTTGCTTTCTTTTATTTTTCAAAAAGGGGGAATGTAAATGGCGCATGTGTACGAACTACGATATAACTCTAGCTGAGTAGGTTATGGGGCGCCCTCTAGTATGTAATATAAAAGCGCGTGTTTGGAATAAACTGGGTGAACTGCTGCTGGGGACTCGGAGCGTGTGTCTTTATACCGCGGCCCTCGGGCTTCAGCCTGCCTGCTCGGCCACCTCGGCTCCAACCCTCCCACCACAAATATCACTAGGAAAAGTTGTCACATGATGTATCTGACTCCTTTATGTAAAAAAAACACCTCATGTATTGCGTAGTGTTCTCATATGCTTTTAAAGTCGTTGACGCCGTGGTGACTTGGTGTGGAATCTTTGAAATGGCTTTGTCGCCTGTATTTCACTTTGGCTCCCTTTCTCACTAACCAAGCATCTTCTGTTAATTTGAGTGCGCTTTTTTGCAGCCTAGTTACTGGTTTCCACCTACCCTAACGGTGACTGGAACTGAAATAAAGGAAAATGTCAACGCAGCACACTTCGAGCCATTGCCGAAGCTGGATGCTGTAATAGAGTGCAAGAACCTGGTCAAGGTAAGTTTAGGTGCATGCTAAACTCTGAAACTTACCATTCTCAATGGCGTGCCTGGTAGTCTGGGTTAGCAATTTTACCGGGCCATGTTACACCATTCAACTATACAAAGCATTACGTGTTACGCAATAACTCGAGCAATAGTTATATTCTTCAGCACGTACAGCAATGGTAAAAGCAATGACATGCAAGACTGGCAGTACATCCTAACTTTTGACGACGTGAACATTTTGGATGTGCTACAAGTTGTAGGCACAGGGCCAAGGGTCGGCTGAAGCATTCAGAAAGTACACATAGGCAGAGCAAGAAAATGCACTTTTACTGCGCGAAGTCTCGGGCTCGACTGCCGGCCGCCATTCCGCCGTGAGCGCGTGCGCCCGAGCTACGCATTGTCTTCGCTCCAGCCAGAGCGATACACACACTACCCCCTCCGCCTTGAACTTTGGAAAACATCAAGAGCGGCCCTGAAGTGAAAAGTTTGGATGCGCCTTTTGACGAAGGCTAGTGGTTATTTCAGGTTGGTACTATCTTATAGCAAGTGAAACCTGTTACTTGACAAAATACTTATTAATGTGTAGTGTTACACGCACACGCACAGAGACACAAACACGCGTGCGCGCGATGTATATGTATTAATGGTACAGGTTTTCCATCTAAAGCACTTTCCTGTGCTAGAGTCTAGACATATTTCTCATATTGCCTCACAGATGGCAACACATTATCTAATGTTTGTTGCTTGCTTGATCAACGTCTCCTCTAGAAAGGAGGTGTTGGCTCTATATGACTTCCGCTAGATTGATAATGTTGTCCATTTTTCGAGCTGTTTGCAAGTTTGTGTGCTTTTAGCGGCGATGGGTGCACTAATCAGGCTTTTTTCGAAGCATGGCGTCGCGCAAAAAGTCCGATGACATCGCCACTGCTCCTACAAATCGCCGAATAGGCTCATATTCGTCGTAACACATACCGAACAAAATGCGTTAAAGAGGCCCCTTGCCCTACATCGCATTTATGTAGTGTTGTTTTTGCGAAGCAGTTGCAAGTAACATCGCGGCTTTGTGGTAGGGCACCTGCTTGCCACGCAAACAGACTGGGTTCGACCATCAATAGGAAGAAGATTTTTATGGTTTGTTTTATTTGCATCTTTCTCTATTTTTCGGTCACGGACGATTCTTCGCTCACAAGCGACGCTGACACCGACGGCGAAATTTCTGCGAAAAGAAATCTAACGGTATCGCGTTAAAATAAATCCAGTTCCACGCCTGTGAAAGTGACGACCGGCGGAGCTGGAAAGCAAGCGCCATCACTTGGCGAAGTCAGATTGGTTCTTACTTCATCTGTCTTCAACTTCTTTTGAAGTTTTCTTCCTTTATCTCTTTCTACATGTTTAGCTTTCCTTTTTATGTTGTTTATGTTTTAAATGTTGCCCTCTCCCCTCGTGTTCCTCCTCCTATCCCTCACATCACCTCTCTCCCAACCCTTGCTATTCTGAACTGTACATGAGTATTGTACGGTTTACCCTCTCACCTCCTATGTCTTCCTCCTCACCCTAGCATCAGTCCTCGCCCTCACTTCCCTTTCCCGCCCCCTTACCAAACTATACTATACAAGGCTACGTCATGCTTTACCCCTTCCTTCCTCCTTTCTTGCTCCTCACCCTCACATCGCTGCTGATCACCCTCACTTCTCTTTCCCACCCACTTGCTAGACTATACATGGTTATATCTAACACATCGGTCTTACTCCAACCCTAAACAGGTCGGTTCAAAATATCTGAACTATAAAACTCGACTCAAAGCTCCTCTAAATCACTTTGCCCCATTGACACGACTTCGGGAAGATACTAACCTTCTCATGAAATGTCATTTAAACGTTCTCGGTGTTGTCACTGTTTTCCGAAGTTTTCTACAATGCTGTTGAGCTCTTTGACATAGTGGTAATGACATACTTTCTTGTACGGTTTCGTGACTCTAGGTCTTCGGGGGCACTGTAGCTCTGAATAACGTGAGCATGGCAACCGACAGTTCCCAAGTAACCATACTTTTAGGACACAACGGAGCGGGGAAGACAACGTTGATGAACATACTCACAGGTAGCATTGCTTTTTTAAACACTGTTCTCCTTACTGCAAGGTGACCTTTTTTATGGTATCATGAAAAAAAATATTTCAAATCTTGCAGCTGGAAAGGAAAGCGTATTATGCTTCAACCAATATTCTAAAAACAAACATTGATTAGTAATGACCGCGTGTGGTGGCAGCATCATTTGAACAAACAGTTTTATTATATTACGCATGACAATCTCCAAAAGATGCTACGCTGCGCAAGGTACCACAGCGTTCTACGGATCAGCGCGCACCCCAATTTAGATCTCAGCAGAATGCAAGAAATACAGAATTGTAATGCAGAGCACAGCGAAAATAGACACCTGAAACGTTGCAATCGACCTTGTGTGGATTAAGCAAGAGAAATATTTGGCTGATCCCACGTACCATGGGAATCGATGTTATGCGAAGCATGCGCGAGATGTTGACTGTGGCGTAATTTTTCACATTGAGAAAAACGTTTCGGAATGACGCTAGAGAAATATGAAAGTGGTATACGCACTCTCATATGTTGAAGAGTCGCATATCTATTATATAACCAGTTGTTTAGAGTTGCGTAGCGATGGTAACAGATACATGGGTGTTACCAACACCAGACACGGTAAACTGATATGTAGTGCTTACATTCATCAATACTGGATAGCGCGAAGCCGCATATGTGTTATATAACCAGTTGTTTACGGTTGGGCAACGCTGCCAATGGCAACGTGGGTATTACCGACGCCAGAAGTGGTAAGTTGATATGTAGTGCTTATACGTGTCCCGAGAACGCACGCACGTTTCACGAACCCGTGTGCATGTGTGCAAGAAGTTCTTGACAGTTTTAGAACAAGGGAATCATCACTGTAATCAGTGAGCACCAGCAGCTGGTCATGGCTTGTTATAGGATCCGGTTGTGATCGTGGTGACGAGGGGTCCATGTGTAGTGAAGTATGTGGTATAGTAGAGCTGTTAGAATTTGTGGATGCCTCGGTCATTTCGTCGACAAACTGTCTGTCGACAGAGCCGGCGACATGCCGCAACCTGAAGCCACCCTTCGCGTTGGTGAGGTATAGGCCGTATAGGCTGGTAGGCCTGGATAGTGCTACGAGACGAGCATCACTGGATGGTGTTTGTCGTATTCGTAGACTACCTGGGCGTATGCGGCCTACGTAGCCTAATCTATAAAGCGCCTGTCAAACAATCTGGCATCATCCTCGGTCAGCATGAGGTCATCGCACAGACTCGTAAAAAATGAAGAGGACACTGCGTCGTTCTGGTGGACGAAGGGCACTTTACGGTGCGGTGATGTGGATGTCGTATGTAACTTTCCTTAATGTATTCCTCCGGAGTCGAGCAATGCTTCAAATTAGCTTGCTGAATCATAGGAATACAAACGTAATGTTTATTAGGCTGCTGTAAAAGCGGAGCCAACACTGGAACTTCAGACGTTAATCTGATATGACGCATGTGTCATAGAAGTACACATCGTAGGGGTATCATGTAGTGTTTATTGCTTTCTTATAAAATTAGATAGCCAGCACCACAACCACAATTGACGTTGCACCGATATTACGCCTGTGTAGGCTGTTATTAAAAACAAGTTTATAGACCTGGCGTGGCTCAGTGGTAGAATACCTGATTGCCACGCAGAATGCTTGGGTTCGATTCATGCAGGGATACTAATTTTCATTTTTTCCATTCGTTGAGTCAACACTGCCGATCTTGGTTTTCCTTAACGCTCTAGCATTTAAGTTACTAATGTCTGTTCTCGCAGTTCCTGGGTAGATATAAAGTGTCAATCACCTGTGGCGCATACCCGCACACCGCGGCCCGTGGTAAACGGGTATGTGCCACACGTGTCTAGTGGAAAGGGTTTGACGACGTACGCGACAGGATTTTAACGTTATTCATGTCATGACCCGGCAATCATATTCATCAAATCCTCTTACCCTCCCATGCAAATGTTTGTCTACACCAAGTCAAGGAGCAGATCCTGAGAGCACCCAGACGTAGGCGGCTAGATAGATAGATAGATAGATAGATAGATATAAGATAGACAGATAGATAGATACGTAGATTGAAAGGCTCAAAGTGCCAGAGGTTTGCTAAGAAAGGCTTCGCATTTGAAACCTACGGTTTGTTATAGTTGGCCGTTTTTGTTTAGCACAGAGAAGGTTAGATATGTTCTTTGAATGATGAGCAAGCTATGTTGTAGTGTTGCTCATTCCCGCAGAAAAGCGCGAAGGAATGCTGCTTACACTTCGTTTAAATAAAATTGTCGTTGCTGTAACGTGAGTGACGAAAATGTGCTACAATTTAAATGCTGGTATACTCAACGCAAAGAGGAAAATATGCATATCACTCAAAATGCACAACGAGGTCGATCAACCTTTGAAGACTTGTTCAGTGGCAGTGCTTGGCAAGAAACAGGCCCGCTTTGTGTGCGAACTGCCATAACATATCATATAACTTCATTAGGGAAGCATAGGTGTCTTAGGAAAAAATTGAACAAAATGTATAGTTGAAAACAGATGGAACACTGCAATCGGCATTGGTGATCCAAAATAAAAAGTAGCTTTGTCGTCAGGTTTCACAATTTTCTAAGGTGGTGAGGGTTGTCTCGTAGCGTGTTCAGTAAGATAGCTGAAACCAACTTCCGCATAGCTTTTCCTGATAACGGCGCCTATGCCTTGGCTTTTCATTTTTCCTTATTCATGCTAGCTGTCAGTCGAATAACCTGGCGGCGTTAAACAGTCGTTTATTTGTATTCTGACTCCGTTTTATTATGAAAAGACAATCTTGGAGTATGAGATCTCTTACTCACAGTGATTGCAGCTTTGTGAGCTTTTCTCAAGTCCTGCATTCTGAATCTGAATAGATACGCGTTTAATACACTCGATTCTTCACCGTAAGTTAAAAAACCTCGCTACAAGTTTTTAAATCGTCATTCACGTCGGCGTGACCGACTCTGTGGTAAAGAGTCATTTTTTTATTTTAAGTATTTGTTAAGCATTCTACAAAGTAGCGCAGTACGAATACAGGTGTGGCTACTAAGGAACCATTATGGCAAAGAGAGGAGAAACTATGACGATGTGACGTAAGCAGAAAGTCAAGAACGTTTATGAAATGCTGCTTTGCGTCTAGGTATAGTGAGACCTGTGATAGACCAAAAATAAAACATGTGTTAAAGACTTCAGTGATGCTATTTGTGTTTTGACAACTTAGACCCCAGAATGGAAGGAAAATTAAGGTCACCGAAAAGAAAAATTGCAGCATTAGAATTATCCGGCGTTACCATGCGTTCATAATTATGAAAATTGATGCAAGCGAACTATCACGGCAGGGTTAACGGTAACTAATGCCAATGAGCACGCGCGGCGTACTGACGCAACTCCGGATGCAACACATTTGTGAATGTTTTGTATCCGAAGTCGCGGCACTACGCCGCGAGTGCTTAGTATTGAACAATTGTAAGGGAACATTTTAGTCGACGATTAGCAGCAATTAGTAAACTGTCACCGCGAGTACTATCGTCCCTATCTGTGGAAGATTATGAACTATGGTAGGTGAGGAAAGGGCTCATCATCTGACACGGTAAAATTTACCAAAATTCGGCTTTTAGTACAGTGTTAAAGAAAAAGAAAGTAATGCTGCTTAAGGAGTCACGTTTGTGTATTAGGCTATAGTTATTTCTGCAAAAAAAGGATGGATCATGCTTAGGATGCTTATCTTGATTGGAGATTTCCTTTGCTAACTGCTAAAGTCTGAGTAGTATGACCACACAAGTACCTTTTTTAGCACAGATTCGCTTATCCCAGCGCAGTCTGATGGGCATGTTTTGTACTTCACAAAATTCTACCAAGTGTCCACGGGCTAAGTGTGTGTGCGGGGAAAGGTACTCAGTAACACCGTAGGGTTGTGCATCAAGCTTTCCGCTTATAAAAGGGTGGCTCTTTGTCCTTGAAACTGGCAAACTTGACAACAATAGGTCGATTTTGCCCGTGTCGAAAAGCCCCAAGCCTGTGGGTTTAGTCGATGTCGCACAAGTCGCCCAATCGCTGTGACTACGCAATCTACTTACACCACCTCATTCCTGCAGTGTTTCCGTTTGCGCAGCGCCCAAGACTGGAATGACCTTCCGAACGATGTAGCAGTCATCCGCGTTTTTCCGCGCTTGAAGATTTTCATCCAGGAAGCAGACTCAGTAACATCATAATCAACTCAATCATTAATTTCGTCATTTTCATATCGCCCAGCCCTGATGCAAGGTCCTACAGGGTGCATTTAGGAAAATCACATATAAATAAATAAAAAAATCAGTTTCACCGTAAGGGCGATGCAATCAATGCGATAGCAACAAGTTGTAATATTAGATGTAGTAGAGCAGGCTATCTTAGATCCCCTTTGGCGTAAGTTACGCTACAAGACAGTGGTGTATGAGAATACGGCCGCTCCAAGGACAGAAGTGGATTTCGCGCAGCCTTCACGTTGAGAGCGCATCACTTAGAAGGATACACGAGCTGTCCGCTGATGCCTGCCGAGATAGCGCGCGCACCAGCAATCGCGACCGTGGCCTTAGAATCGCAGTTCACAGTTGCTACTCGAGCGACCCCCCCCCACCCTCCCACTACCGTCTCTTCATAATCGTTTAAACCGGGCGGGGCGTTTTTCCTTTCTGCTTGAGCAGCATTCAAGTGCAGGCGTATCAAGCGGGGGGGGGGGGGTGTTATTGCATGCGCCCTCCGAGCGATGGAGATGTGCCGCCTCGTTTCATCTCTGCTTCAGCCGCGTTCGTCCCCCCCGGCTCGCCAGAAATTTATACGGATGACGGCAATGGCAAAACCCGTCGAGAATGTCCATATAATTGCTATCGCACTGAAGTATTATATACAAATCATTGCAACAAACAGCGAATAGTCAATATTCATTAAGTAGGGTGAATGTACATATAATATTACATACAACATAGGCTGCTTAAGTGTAACTCGGGTATTAAATACTTGACAAAGGTATAAGCAGTGGTCAGTGAAGATATACTACTTCGACCTCCTTTGCTTCGCTGCAGCAGCCGCATAATACCACGATCGTCGGTTATTCGTGTGAGCATGTCTATAAATTATTTCTGTTATTACATCGTGGTTGTACAGCGTAGCTTGCCAATATTTTTTATGCGCTGGCAAACAGTGGTCTAATGAAGGCCCTTTCAAACCAATACAAAAGTAATATTTGCAAATCCATCGTCTGGTAATGGCGACAATGGTCTGTCGTTTCCCACCAACATGGTATATTGGCACCTTTTTTGTATAAGCAGGAAAACAAAGGCCCATATATGCCAATCTTATGTTATTCGCACTGCCACGTTGTCGTCACTGCCTTCATGAAACGGTGGCAACAATGGCCCCATACTTTCTAGGAAACGTACAGTATTGGCATTGTAATGCTGTAAGGCCAGCAACAATAAAGCACAGTTTCCAACAAACACAAAATATTGGCACACCCATTAAAGGATGACAACAACCAAATCACAGTCAACAAACAATATTGGCACTTCCATTTTATGAAGAAGGCAACAATAGATCACAAAGGGTAAACAAGTGCTAACAACTTGGCGTCCAGCAGGGTTTCCACTGACTTTCGAGTAAATGTCGCCAAACGACGAGGCAAAAGACGCCAAACGTCGCCATTTTTTTACAGATTTCGCCAAAAATGTCGCCATTCTAGATCTGTGCGGCATACCTATATAGTAATAAAAATTTCGAATCACGTATAGCCCCGTAGAATACAGTACCATTCAAGACCCTTAAATTATATTGACGTTTCTCAATGCCAGTCGTATCGCCCGCTTCACCATGGGAGTGCATGGTGCTGCTTCTCCAACTAGCCGCATGATGTGCGTAGCGGTGCAAGGGGAATGAATGAAACGCTCATGATATCCTTAAATCCCTCTCCGTTCGTTTCAAAGGTAATGTATGGTAAACCTTGGACAAAAACCGGGAAAGCGTTGTTTGTAGACAGCTTTACGTGCCCTTATGTGAATTAAAATAATTAAAAGGTTTATTGAAGGTAACACGACAGAATTCTTACGGGAACCGATCATTAGTGAGTCTTGCACCTTTTCAGTGTGAACTAATATGATACCGGACGCCACCGACCCTTTTTTATAGTCCCTTATATCTACACGCGTCAATCCGATGCGTTATCAATGAACAGGTAGACAATGTAAAGTGTTATATAGCAATTGTTTTCATTGCAGACGCTCACCGACAACAGTGGAAAATGCCTCAATAAATGTTTTTTTTTATTGCACAAATAGCCGCGTATCCGCCTCTCTTCGCTATACCAAAACAGTCTTTACGAGCTGAATTGGGGTACTGCTACAGTGAATAAGTCGCCAAGCTATTCAGAACTGTTGAACCTTTGGGGGAACAAATGGTCGGAACACGCGGCCAACCCATCGTGTAGCCCCTTCAGAAGCAGAAACTTAGAGAGCCTTCAAGCACCGAAAGCTATAAACTTATAGTCAAAAACTGCCCCCGCGCGCATTGCAAGGTAGTCCGCTGACTTACATTTTGCTAGAATGTCGCTGGGGGACGTTCCAGTACCTCCTGCATCTAGATGAAATGAGGAGATATACACGAGTTACACGACGGACATACCGAATGACGCTAAATGTGCACTTTCGACTCGTGGGTCTAAACCCCAGAAAAATACAGAGAATGTTGCCGCTTCTTCGTTGGGAAGACACTGAGCTTAGGATGCATAACTCAGTGTAAGCCGAAAATCGCCGAAAATTCGCCATGTCGCGATTCATAATGTTAGGTCTCCACGGGCCTCTCAAATTCGCCAATTTGGCGAAAAGTAGCCACCATTGGCAACCCTGGCGTCCAGTGCGACGCGAGTCATATGCTGACTACTTAAAACGAAATTTGTTTTACAAATGTTGTTGAGTAATATAATATGAAAGAAGTGCCAACTTTTCAATCGAGTTTTGCGAGCTCTTGGAAATACCTCTATCAAAAAGAAAAAAGGCAAACATAATTTCTGACGAGCACTCAAAACCTTTCAGTGACTTCAACCGCAACGCGTTTTTTTTTTATTTTTGTGTTTCACACGAATGCTTAGTGGGCAGGATCGTCGCTTTTTTGTGCGTGCGATACAGCCATATGCTGCAGCAATAGCGGAACCACCAAATGAGCGATCACTTATGTTTCCGGTCTCAATGCTTCACGCAGCCAGACGTGTTCACTTCAGCGAAATGTTGGTGCTCAGGAGGCCGCAGAGTCGCACGATAGCATTTTTTGTATAACTATTTATGTCCTTCTCCTCCTGGCAGTGCGTGGCTGGTCGGAAAACATGTGCCACTTGACAGTCCCTAAGCGTACGATGGTTGAACAGCAGTGCCGGGCTTTTAAAGCCTTTCGAAGGAGGAAGAAAGACGGTGAAGGGAACCTCGGTAAATGCGTAGGCGTGTGGGTCTCTTCTGGCCGGCGGCTATCCATTGTTAGTTGGCTGGTGGTTACTTCATCTTGTTCGGGCTCCCGGGAGAGGAGACACGCGCCCTTCTGCAGTCAGCCCGGAATCATCGGGAAGAAAAAGAGACTCGGATACCGAGACAGAGGCTATTCTACAGTGATGCTAGAGTGAGAAAGCAGCTGCCGTTTGCTTATTCAGAGATGACTGTATTTTCTTTTGACGACCCTTCCGCAGTTGAGTCCCAATGTGTTCTGGCACCTCAAAAAGTTCTTGCCGGACGTTAGATGTTGTATTGCGTTCAGTGGATCGCTGATTTTATTCACCGCATGTTATCTTACCGGTATTTCGTAGGCGTATTATCTGCTGCGTTCATTAGCGCTGGCATTACCATCAATATTATAGAGATTTGGTAATTTGTAACACCCACGTGGTGGAGTTTTTTGTACTCGTAGCTGTAGGCTATGAAGGCATCACTACTGGCGAAGCTGCCATTGTTAATGCGACAGCCTCAGATACCTCATAAAACGCGAAAGTTGACCGGCGTCCCGCATCGCTTCACACTTCGCTGGCATCGACATGAGAGATGCAAAAACCTCGAGCAGAAGAAAGGAGATGCAGAAGTTTTGCGAGGAGGAAGCGCAAGCTAAGTGACAGCGGAGTGAAGGCGCCAACCCCTAGGTACGAGAGAATGAAGCCTAGAGAAAACGGACACACTAACCATAGCTAAACAGAAACATTACCACCACAAATCGCAGCAAAACACGCATACAACACCAAAGCGTACAAACAGATCACCGAGAATCACATGAAAACACCGAGGAAGATCTGCCTTCATGTTTCTTAAGCTCTAAATTCCAGTCACTTCCCAGTCCTTCTTTTTCTTTATGTTCTTTTTTTCTGAAAGTTACTAAAAGCTTGCTCTTCTGCAACAATGCCCACAATCGCGTAATGACCATAGCCATTTCTTTACCAGCTACATTTGCAGACAACAGGTACCGACAGCGAGACTATGCAGTCTGACGCCAACGACTAAATTTGGTAAATCTAACACGCTGAGAATGGCTTGACAGCTTTGAGAAAAAGAGGTCTACCTGTTCAATCGTAACCAGCCACTGCGAGATATTAAGTGCCGTCTTTCAAAAACCTAAATTGCAAATTATCATTTTTTATCAATCTTTCATACCCTTTTGCCCCTTTCATATTAGGCTGAAATTGCGACAGTAAACCTAAATATCAAAGGAACCACATAACTAAATTGGTCTTCGGGGGAAACAATAATACATGGCGTTAATGTAACATTTCGGCTAGGTGAGTTAGGAACGTTTGCTGGATATCATGAAGACAGTTGACTTCGAATGCAATAGCAGCGTATAAATATTCAGTATTTTTGCTGTGTATGGCTTTTAGCTTTGATTTTGTTACTTCTACTGTGAAGGCATTGCAGTGATGTTTGCAGTTGTATTAATTGTTTTGCTTTTCTAGGTTTGATTGAGGCGAACAGCGGATCAGTGCTTGTTTCTGGTAGAGATATCAGAACCGCCGGCTTCGGGGATATGGGATTTTGCCCACAGTTCGACGCATTTTTTGAAGATCTCACGGTGTATGAACACCTAAGCTACTTTGGAAGGGTAAGAATTAAACTTTGTAGGTATGCTCAGTCTGCGAACAAAATTACATTCGCCAACAGGTTTCTATAGAAAAAAGAAGTCGCGGGGTAACCTCCAAATAAGAATTGCGCGGCAAATTATGAAACAATGTGTAAACTGCAATAGCGACATATCCTTGTGGATATTGCGGATTAAGTAAGGAGAAGAGGACAATGGGGCGGTCAAAAGATTTAAAACTTGAGCCTGATATTTGCAATACTAATGCAATATCTTTAGTATTGATTGCTTCACGTGTTTGTCACTTCTATAAAAACGTAAGCCACTGTGACAAATCCATCGACTCTGCAAATCTGACCGCGAATTATCACGAGTGCTGCCATTTAAGCAGTTTTGAGGCGTCATCGAGTTGTTAGGCCTAATTAGATGCGCTTTTCAGCGAAGCCCTTCTCCATCTCTTGCACTCAAGGGCAGGAAGGGTAAGTTTCCCGGCTTACATCTGGTATAGTGAAAACCAACAAATGCATATACGAAGAAATCACACATCATCTCCCCCTACGGGCAACCATGGTGGGATGCGAAAGCATCTCCGGGAGTGCGCGTTTCCGTTTCTTTTATGTGACTTATGAGACGGTGGTTGTCGAGGCGTTTGAATTACTGCTTGCCGACGCTGCGGCTTACGTTCGACTTCCCGAGCCTTTCTCTGCTCCGCGCCGGTGGCGCTGCCTCTGCAACAACCGCCGACGTTGACGTTGTTCATGGCGTTTCGCAGACCATTGCACAGAGAGATGATGATGAAAGCACAGCGAACGCGCGCTTTCGCGGCCTTACAGCTTCGATATTCGCTTGCCGGGGTTGCCGTTTACGTTCAGCTTCGCGAGCGTCCATAGCGCCATTGCGAAGGAGGGCGCAACGCTTGCCGGTGTTGCCGTATACGTTCAGCTTCGCGAGCGTTCATAACGCCGCTGCGAAGGAGGGTGCAACGCTTGCCGGTGTTGCCGTTTACGTTCAGCTTCGCGAGCGTCCATAGCGCCGTTGCGAAGGAGAGTGCAGCAGGAGCGAGCGCGCGCCGCATTATATACGAGCGCACAGATGTGGCGGAGAGAGAGAAACGGAGGAGGAGAAACGAAGCGGACGCAGCGCTCACGCCACCTCCTCCCACCTCCTCGCGCTCAAGCGAGGAGAGGAGGGAGAGTTGGCGCATGCGCAGAATGGGCGCGGACGCCGCAGAAGGGACACTGCCCCGAGCTTAAGATGCTTTAGCATCTAAAACTGCAGACAGCGGAGCTGGCAGAAGGCACTCACGTGGTGGTGTATCATTCCGGTGGTGCACTGGCGCTGATACTTTATGACGCAGTCCAGATATTTAACCAACAATAGGGCTACGCATGCTGCTTTCTACAATATAGAACAGATAACATGCGCTCAAGTTTGGTCTATAACTACTTAGGCGCCACCTAGTCTCGCATAAACATTCGTCCAGACAGCAATTCTAAAGATTGCAACCATATTTGCAGTACAGAAGAAACTTCTGTATGCAGTATACAAGAACATTCATAGTGTAGAAGAAGTGCTAAGACAATTCAGAAAGCCCCCGCTGTATGCGTCGGTTTAAACTTCGGGCATAAAAAGTCTCACGGCAGTGATGGCGGAGCAAGCAATGCAATATTTCTAGCAGCGGAAAATGGTGTGGCTATAGAAGCGGCAGCCGAAGTGATCTAGGCGAGCAGTGTCGCTAAAACATTTGGACTATGGGCGTTATTCCTTTTAGCGTACAAGCATTGTAGACAAGCAGATGCTCAACTTACTACGGACAGTTTTTCCTAATCTCCTACACTTGTAATGTAATCGAGCATATGATACACAAACATATAATTGATCACCTTGAATATAAAGACGTACTTAATAATTGTCAACATGGCTTTCGTTGTGGTCTCAATACAGTAACACAACTGGCTCAAATAGGTCACGACCTTGTAAGTTAATATATCTTAGGGCCGCAGGTCGACGAACTTATGACAGGTTTTTCCGAAGCAGTGCACATTGTTCTTCACCCTAATCTACTACACAAATTCATTCATATTGATAATAAACTTGTTGACTGGATACCTATAGGTTTCTCTCTGACCACTCTCAGTGTGTTTCCTATAACAATTCTGGCTTACACACTGCTAATGTTTCTTCCGGTCTCCCCCAGGTGGCAGTTCTCGGCCCTCTACTCTTTTTTGCTTTACATGAATACTTTACAACAAAGTATAAGTGCTAATACTCGTTTTTACGCTGGCGATTGTATACTATATCATCAAATTAACTCTCCTGAATATCAGCTTGTTTTAACGATGCACGTTCGCACTTTTTAACACGGTGTAACACTTGGAAATGGAGCATTTCTTTCAGCGGAACTGTCTATGCCATTTACAAGGTTCTGAGTATCGTATGGGTGAGTAACCACATGCTACCCCAGTGTTGCCGCATATATTGTAAATTCAGTGACATAAGGTGACCAAGTGACAAAGTGACAAAGAGTCGACGACAAAGCTAGATCATAAGGTCCATAATGTCTACGTTGAAGTGAGGCCGGAGGTCTTGATTGTGTAGCGAAGCCTTGGAACTTTGTATGGGTCTCCCTCTCCAGTACCTTCTAGTGAGTCGTCCTCTTCGGAACGCCGCCGTGCTGGGAGTCCGTGCTCTGCCTGTGCGCGTGGTCGCCGAGTGCTGGGGAATAAACACCGTTACAAATTGGTGGAGAGCGCTGTGCCCTCACAACAATATCGGTCTCCAGTCGGTGCCCCTGCCGCTTCGACCTTGTATCCTGCTATCTACCATGCCTCAAGACGCCGCCCAGCAAACGTCTCCTCCCGCGCGGACCTCATGTCCCGGTGTTCCTCGTATCCGCGACCTACCTGTATTCACTGGCACAGATCATACCGACGTGGAGGAGTGGCTCGCAAGTTCAGCACTTGAGCTTCCCCAATAAATGGGAGAAGGCAGGCAAACTAACCAACTTAGTTTTCTACCTCGCGGGTGTGGCAAGCCTGTTGTACAACAACCACGCATCAGATTTCCCAATAGAGTCCAATTTCAAGACTGCCAATATCAACGTGTTTGGCCGATCTGCCATTCGTAAGCTGCATGGCGAATAGCGTTTACGTGAACAAGCTCAGCCGGCCAGTAAATCCTTCACGAGCTACACGGAAGACATCCTCGACTTGAAAGCCAACGCCACCATATCGGAATCTGACAAGATCAGGCATATAAGGCATCGACGACAATGCGTTCACTATGCTGCTTGCCAAAAACCCTAGCCCAGTGGCAGATGTCACAACACTGTGTTAAAGCTGCGATGCACTGCGCCGGCAGCGGCCATATGTGACCATATGTGATCGCTGAGGTGAAGTCATCTGTGCGCGAGGAAATCGCGCACCGATTCTCTCTCTTAGACTTAGCTCACCAGCAGCACGTGCAACAGCCGTCGACAACACTTCCGCCTCCCCCCACTTAACGATTGAGCAGGAAATCGCGGAAGTAATGCTCGAGTACCACCAGCGGCCTCCACCTGCTGCACCACTGAGTTAGGCTCATATTGTCACAAGGGCACCCCCAGTAATCTCTGCGGCTGCCCCGCTCAGTTACACCAAATCCGTCGCTAGACCTCCACCCTTCGAAGCCGGTTTGTCGCCTACCTGCGTCGACGTGCTCCCTAGGCCCCGACTGCAGCCCACCATGCAGTCCTATCAGCTGCCTACCCGTGAATTGCGTCCTACGATATGGTGGGCCCTGCCCCAGCTAACCGATGGTGCACATCTAGAAACCATCCCATATGCTTCGCATGCGGTTACGCCGGACACGTGGCGCATTATTGCAATCGCGTGCAGTCGCCTCGAGTCTCGTCGCCTATCAACAGCCAGTCGAGCCGCCAATATAACGACCCACGTACGCCTCTGTGACCGATGCGCAAAGGCGACACTCAAGGCAGAGCACGGACTCCCAGCACGAGTAGCGTTCCGAAGAGGCACTAAAGAGGGAAACCCATTCCGCAATACCAAGGCTTCGCTACACTTATTAAGTACAGCGTCAATGCACCTGCAGGCGTTCATCGAAGTTTGAGGCAAACACAGTGACGTGCTTGCCTCAAACCAAACACAGTAACTCGAAGACGCCGTATGGTGTTATAAAGGCAGTATTCTCTCGATCTCTCTCGTTGACATTGATTTAACAATAGGCGGTCTTGAAGTCCATCAAGGAAAGCGACATCGCGTTGTGGAGTCGATGCACGATGTCGTCTATCCGTCGGAGAGGGCACACGCCCTTCGTCGTGTACCCTCTCTCACGGATAGACGCAGAAGCACAGGGAAGTCTCGGATTGACGTCGAACGCAGGTTGACGGGCTTCGTTCGTCGGAGTTGGTTCAACAGAATCGGTGAGGGCGAAAGCGTTCGTGGCTTGCAGAATTTCTTCTATGTAGGCAACCGCCATGCCTTTGTTCACGTGCTGGTACTCGTTGCTGAAATTCGTGAGCATCACTGTCGCTTCCCATCCACGCAGCTCAGCTATTCCTCTTGTGACGCAAATCCCGCGGTTCATCAACAGGTGCTGGTCGCCTTCAAGAATGCATTCCAGTTCGGCTGATTTTAGTGTGGACGGAATGATGACGCTGAAGCGAGAAGGAATACTGACTTGGTCTTCCAACACATTAAGGCGCGCTGTTCTGGCGGCGTGTGCGCTGGTAGTGCTTTTTCTGTGGATAGTGTTATCGACTGGGTTTTCAGGTCGATGACTGCATTTGGGAGGCTTAAAAAGTCCTTACCAAGGATGAATTTTCTCGAACAACGCTGTAGCTTTCCGAATCTTGCGGGATAAATTGGCTTCTTAATGGTAATTCTCGCTGTGCAGATTCCCGCCGGCATTACTAGGTGACTCCCAGCTGTCCTGCATTTAGGACCTTCCCAAGTGGTCTTAACTTTCTCCAACTCCGCGGGGAACCGTCCGTTGATGACGTAGTTATCTACTCCGGTGTCCACCAGAGCGACGACGTTGTGGCCTTCGATAAGCACGTCGAGGTCGAATGACAGACATAATGCAGCGCTAAAAACACACACACCACAAAGAAAGGAACACAAACCGACGGGACAGGCGCTGTCCCGTCGCCTGTCCCGTCGGTTTGTGTTCCTTTCTTTGTGGTGTGTGTGTTTTTAGCGCTGCATTATGTCATTCAGCAAGCACCAACTCGCCCAACAACACGTTCTTCTATGTCGACGTCGTTAGTTCGTGGTCTTAAGTTACTGTTGGTCGTGGCGTCAGAACACGGCTGCGTAAACTTGCTCGATGGTGCTGCGTCGTGTCGTCTGGTCTTGTTCAGGCAAAGACCTCTCATGAAGAATATGTCTGCTGGGCGGTCAGCTGATGTCTGATGATTTCTGAATCATCGTTTTCGGCGGCGGAGCATCTTCGACATTTTGTCGTACAACAACCGCACCTATACCAGCTGCTGCCTCTACCTTTTTGTATTAGGGTTCATGTGTCGGCCCTAATAGAGCCAGTGTATTGCCGGCGCTACGGCGAGATGTAGCGGCCTGGCGACGGCGATCGGGAAGGTCGTCGGGGTGTCCACTGCACTTCTGCGAGGTAGTCGGCGATGTCACGTGGTGGTTTACTCCGCTATTGACAAGGCACCTTGATAGCGAAACCACGTAGGTCCATCTGTCGATCCTGAAAGCGGCGGTAGGTGCGGCCGGGTGTCCCGCAGCGGTAGTAGAGCGGGCGGCAATCAGGAGCGTGCCAGACGTTGGTCTCCCTCGGAGCGTAGCCTTGGCCGACAGGCGGGCGGTATGACGTCGGTGGCGGCGGCGACGGAGCTGAAGCGGGCGGCATCCTTACGTGCACGTGGAAGGGAGGCGTTACGACTTACTGCAAAAGCATAGGTCACAGCTTGCGATTGGTGATGTAGCGGTTCAGGAGTACCCAGCGACTGCTGGATTTTTTCGCGAACAAAATCTGTGATCGAGGCAACTTGAGGCTGGGGCGACGGGAATATTTGACACAGCTCTTCGCGCACTACGGCCCTTATTGTCCAGCGCAATTCGTCTGAGCCGAGTGATTGAATGTCTCCGTAGCCTGGTCTTGAGTGGCGGTTGAATTGCCGCGTGCGTATTTCCAGTGTCTTTTGGACCGTTGTCGTTTCAGATACAAATTCCTGAACGCTGTTAGGTGGGTTCGGTATAAGTCTTGCGAAGAGCTCCTGCTGGACTCCTGGCATGAGGAGGTGAACATTCTTCTTTTCGGCAAAGGCAGGGTCTACGTGGCTGAACAGTCGGGTCATTTCGGGTGTCGCACTTGTGCACCAGTAGCAAGGCTGCAACCCTTTTTTTTGATCGATGTTCGACAACGTCTCCAAGAAAGCGTTGCGAAAGATCTCCCAGGTTCGAAGTGTGGATTCCCGATTGTCGAACCAGGTCCTTGCTGAATCTTCCAGGTGAAAGCGCACGTCGCGTAGATTGTCCTCAGAGTTCCAGTTGGTAAAAGTTGAAACCCTTTAAAGCGTCTCGAGCTAGGTTTCGGGGTGTTCACATGGCGATCCCTGGAATGTTGACGCCTCCCTGGGTCGCTCCGTCAGGATAGCTGCAGGGTGGGCTGTGCCCTTCATCGTGCCTATTGAGGTCGATGTCACGGTCCTGGGCTCCCTCGTGGTTTAGGGAAGCAGTTCGTACTCTAGCTGTAGTCCCTTCCGCCTGCGGCGTGTTCGACAATCCGGGTTTTTGTTAGCGTCAGCTTCTTCGCGGCTTGGGCTTGGGCCAGCGCTTCGCAGGACCGTCCGGGTCGAGAACGAAGCAGCACCCCTCCAGAAGACACATGGTCGTGACATTCACGAACGTAGCAATGGCATGTTCAAGACTAAACATTTTATTTAGGCGAACTTGTGCCCGGAAAATCAAAAGACAACGTGCAAGCTATTCACACTGCAAACTGATTGCTGCGTCAACAGTCGTCGGTCGACGAGTAATTTGATCTGCGGTTAGGGGCATCGGTATTTCTACATGCTTAAATGCAGTATGGAACATTCGAGTCTTATCACAGGTGGCCGTGCTAGTTCCAGAATAAACTCAATTTATCGCGTTTGCGTACTCAAACGTATCAGACAATTTCAAAATATTATGGAAAATCCCGGGCATTTCGGCACGGTTTGCGATATGTTGTGGTTATACATGTAATGGACCCGCTACAAAGAAATACAAAGGGCAGCACGCGTGGTAATATGCAGAATATAAATTCAACGTGCAGCCGATAATTGCGAAATGGAGCAGTAACGCAAATACGCAAAAGTAAGTTACATCATCAGGGCGCTGGTAACACTGTGTACCTGTAAGAAACCCTACCAGGAGCGCAGGCAGGATTGTTTTTTGAAGTGAAGGGGGGGGGGCGCCGTTCAACCATACTTTATGTATGTTCGTGCATGCATTTGTATCTGTGCCTGCATATAGCACATGTGAAATTGAAAATTTGCGGGCAGTGGGGGCGGACGGGTTCAACCTCCAACCCCCGCTGCTGGCTATACCAGTGAACCCCAACGTGCAACGTCATACCTGACCTGAGTGAAGTGCGCCCTGTGCACCTGATAGCCCTTTAATATCATTATGCGCAGCTTCGAGGTACGACGTGAGACACGGAACACAAAACAAATGCTCTTCCGTGCAGCTTTCTTTGTCTGCTCTTCATGCTGCTCTCTTCAGTGCTTCTATGAATATGAACCAATTAGCCCAGCAATGAGTTTTGTAAAATACATATCTTGCTATTTATTTATTTGTTTTTATTTATTTACAAGTACCTTACAGGTCTCGCAGAAGCATTGTGTAAGGGGGGTCGAGACAAAGTAAGAAACCATTGGGTTAACGTCAAATCCAGTAAGAACAATGCCGAACAACATCAACAACAACAACAAAAATATGTCCAAGTAAAAACTAGTCATATGTATATCACATGAATACGCAAGTTTCAAACACATTAAATAAGTGCAGCAGCGTGTTTTACAGGTCGGATGAAGCACAGTGAAACAGACTACGCAGTTTAGCAGAACTAGTTGGGACAGTGAACAAAACTAAATACAACAGCATCACTTTGATGATGAAAAAATTCGGCAGATCCCACGTACCGTGCGAGTCGATGTTATGCGAAGCATGCGCGCGCGGGATGGTGACTACGGCGTTTTATTTCACATCGAGCCAAACGTTAAGGAATGAAGCTAGAGAAATGTGGAAGTGGTAACGCACACTCATATGCTGATGAGTCGCATATGCATTAGTAACCAGTTGTTTACAGTTGCGTAGCGATGCCAACAGCAACATGGGTGTTACCATCCCCAGACGCGGTAAGCTGATATGTAGTGCTCATATTCTACAATACTGGATAGCGCGAATCCGAACAACACAAAGACGAAACACAAATGCACAGAACAGGCGTTACTCGCAACAAAGCTTCATTCAGAAAAGTTCCCCTAGATATACAAACAGCCAAGTCGCACACGCAGGCGCACTGCACGTACGTTACAGTCACAGTTGTAGTTGGCTTACAGTTGTTATGCTTACATTTATCTGTTAAGACAGGGGCGCACGCACGTTTCACCAACCCGTATGTGTAGAAGGGGTTCTTGACAGTTCTTGAACAAGGTCATCATCACCGTGATCAGTGAGCACCAGCAGCTCGACCGGACTTGTTAATCGGATCCGTTCGTGATCGCGGCTACGAGAGGTCTAAGTGTAGTGAAGTGCGAGGTACTATATATAGCACAGCTGTTGGAAACCCTGGATGCCTCTTACGATGAAATCTATGACGCCTTTTGTCCTGCAGGTGGCAGCAAGGTCTTTTGATGCCCTGTCCTCATTCAAGCCGTCTTTCACGCAGTATAAAGACCAGTCGTTGTTGGGTCTTGATAAATCAATCTTGAATTCACCGATAATGATGAGCGGCCTGGTTCTCTCGGCAGATTTATTGTAGGAAGCATTGACCCTGGTTTTTGCGTAATCGACGTGGTCCACGTTGCGGACCACGTGAACCAGTGCATGGTAGTTTCCTTGTGTCCGCCACGGTGGTGTAGCGGTTACGGTGCTCGGCTGCTGACCCGAAGGTCGCGGGTTCGATCCCGGCCGCGGCGGTCGCATTTCGACGGATGCAAAAGGCTAGACGCCCGTGTACTGTGCAATCTCGGTGCACGTTAAAGAATACTAGATGGTCAAAATAAAGCCGCTACAATTATTATTATTATCACTTTCCTTGCGTGTCAATGTGTGTGTTCGCGTTCACTGTGATGGTTAAGACTTTGTATCACCTGTGGCACATACCCGCATAACATAAACTTTTGTATGCGCGTATGTGCCACACGTGACTGAGAGAAAGGGTTTCATGACGTACGCGACAGGTATTTTGCGTAATTCATGGGATGACCACTGAATCGTGTTCACCATACACTGATCCCCTGCTCTGCCAATATTGGTACATTAGAAATTATGGAGACGACCGGGAAAGCGCCCAGACGTAGGCGGCTAGACAGATAGATAGATAGATACGTAGATAGAAACGCCCAAAGTGCCTGAGGTTTGCTAAGAAATGCTTCGCATTTAATAAAAGAAAAAGGGGATGCACGAATCATGGGAGCAAATGGACCAGCTAAGCATAATCAGTGAAATGGTTGATAAGATGCTCGCGAAATATACTTCGATTAAGCTGAAGGGCGATGCTGTTTTGGAAGATTATTCCTCAGTCGTATGGCACGCGGGAGTGCCGAGTAGTTAAAAGCATTAGTTGTGCCGTACACATGGGTGTAGCTGAAGTCGTTGTGTAATCTGTGGGATAAGTGTGAGGAACGTTGTAATTGTGCTAGCGGTGATCGAGTGGCAGTCACATATTTATCGAAGAGAGACAAATGCGCAATGTCACGACGTATTGTTAATGAATGGAGAGAAAGTTTGAGCTTTAGCTGGGTTACACTGGAAAAGTTCTTATAATTTCGCGTGATAAAACGACAAGCCCTGTTTTGAATAGCCTCTAACTTCTCTATCAAATATTTTTGATGATGTGACCAAATCGATTACGCGTACTCTAACTGATGTCGGACAAATATTTGGTAGGCCTGTTTACGTACGTGAGGAGTAATGAATTGTAGGTTGTGACGAAGATACTCCATTGATCTAGAAGCATTAGCAGAAATAGTAGTTATATGGTCGACCCAGAAAAAGTTTTTGTGAGGTGAACACCTAGATACTGATACCATGTGGTTCTAGCCAATGTGTTGCTATTGATGATGTAAGCAAAGAGCGAAAGAAATGATTTACGGGTAAATGAGATAATTTTACATTTTGAAATGTTAATAGTCACTAGCCATGTTTTACACCAGTTGTTAATGCGATCCAGGTTACTTTGGAGGGATTGATGATCGTGATCACTTTTTATGGAACGATAAACAATGCAGTCGTTAACAAATATATGTATACAAGATGATATTCGTAGATATGCGATGGGATAATGTGTTCGAGCATCTTGCAGCAAATGAATGTTAGTGAGACGGGGTGATAAGTTTCGTGGGATGATTATTTGCACGGTTGAAAACGGGTATTACCTTTCTTATTTTCCAATCAGTGGGCAGTTTCCTAGTTGAAAATGACTGTTTATAGATGTGAGGTAAGATGACGATGGAAACTGAAATGGTATTCTTTGAACTTCGAAGTTTATACTTCAAACTTCAAACATTTTTGAATTTATTTCGTGGACACCGCAGGATGGAGGACACGGTAAGGTTATTGATGAGATGTACAATGCCATTAAGTGTAATGTCAGAAGGTGCCATGTAGTGGTAATGAAAATCATGTACGTAAGAGATGCTAGAATTATCTCCTTTGGTAAAAAACAGACGTAGAAATCGTGTTTAATGCAATGAGAATGTCAGCATTTGAATATGGGGTGTTGTAAACTTTATGTATGGAAATATTGTTGCTCAAGCTACGTTGACCTATCGTTTTCCAGAATTTACTAGGATTATTTTTTAGTAGTGGGGAAGGTCTTCTGAAAAATACTTATCATTGGCTTCATGAAGGGCAGGACAGTATGATTTAGGGTAGTTTTTACAATTAACCCATGAATATGGCGTACACTCACGTTTCGCAGCATCGTACAGTCGCCTTTTGTTTTTGCTGATATGCTGGTGTTTTCTCGTAAACCAAGGGTTAGTTTTATCGTTAAATATGGTCATAGCTGGAACGTACTTCGATACTAATTCTGTGAGCTTGTCTCTAAAAAGAACCCAGTTACTTTCTGCAGGCCTGTCATGAAAAGAGCACATCAGGATGCTGTCATAAAAGACTTGCAGTTAAGCTATTAGGCAATCGTTATTAGCTCGGTTATAGCCGCGAACCTGTTTTCTCGTTACACCAGTGAAAGCAAGCGGTATGTTAATGGTGATTTGAAGTAATTTATGGTCACTCTGTCTATCTAAGTAAGTTATGCTACTGATTGTATCAGGGGCTGTTGTAAAGATGACGTCTAATATATTGGGACCACGGGTAGGCTGGGTAACTACTTGAGATAGTTTAAAATCTAATGTCAGGTCAATAAGGCCTGCCGAAACAGTACATGGGGATGATAGCAATGTGCGTTCAATCTGCGGGAAATTGAAGTCACCGAACCGATAAGTGACATCTGCGTGCAAGAGCTCACGTGCTCTCGCAATGCTTTCAAGTAGCTTATCCCAGAAGGAGTGATCGGAGTGCGGTGGCCGGTAACAGTTGCCTATCAATAGAAAATGTAATGGAGGCCGTCTATACGATTTCCTTATCAGAATCTGTATTAATAGCAAAGGATGTTAGCGATTTTTTAATTCCAAGCAGAACGCCTCCCCTTCGCCTGTGAGTGTGATCGCGCCTGCATATGTTAATTGTGTTGGAGCCAGAAAGAACTTCGCAATCACGGATGTCTGGGTGTAGCCACGTTTCAGTTAGAGCGATGATATTGGAATCAAAGACTTCGAGGAACGATGGGGCTTCAGCACACTTAGATAACATACTTCGCATATCAGTCAATGATAGTGACAAGGGGGATGACATTATGATTGGTTTCGGCTGTTTCAAGATGTGGCACGTTTACTGCGCATGAGCCATTCACTAAACTGCATGACAGTATCAGTCGTCACACTGTAAATATAGGCTTTTGAGTCCATGCGCAGTTTGTCAATTGACAACTTACACTTCTCTTTCTGCGATTTTGCGAAATTTATCAGTTTTGCCCTAGTTTTGCGAGTTGCAGGCGAGAAATCTTCGCGTATCACAAGATTTATTCCCTTAGGTTAGGCCTCGATGACAGCAAGAGTGCTTCGTCCTGGAAATAGGTCAACATGGCATTTATTGGCCTTCGCTTTTCTGGGCTATATTTTCCTAAACGGTGAACGCGCTCAATTGAACGCTATTAGTGGCCATATGCAATTTTTCCGAGCAGAATTTAACTATTTTTGTTCGGACATTGTCCAGTTTTCACCCGACTCATCTTCTATGCCAAAAGATAAAAGATTCGAGCGTCGCAACCTATCTTCTACATCCTCACATTTTGACGCAATAGCCGTCAGTTGATTTGAGACGCACATAGTTTCGTCATTTTGTCTTCCTCTGCTGTGCTAGGCCAAGCAACAGCTGCTTCCAAGGTCGCCACTTTAGAATGAAATATTTGAACAGTGTTTTCATAAGCTTCCTGCTTTTCTTGGACACTTCTTAGCTCTTGTAGTAAAGAACCCCATGCTTCCTCAAGCTTTCGGATAGTTTCTAGCGCCGTGGCAAAAAAACGCGCCATATCCACGAAGTGAATGATGATAGAGGAGCTGGCTCGGCGAATCTTCCGTACAAGTCCTCTACCATCATATGAAGACGTAACACACGTTCTTATATATTTATACATACACAATGCTTTATTAATTCACAATTTTGATAAAATATATACACAATTTACATTATATACATATTGATGAAGTATATATGCAAGATTGTTATACAATGCCATTGATGGGATTCGTTTTACTTTGTATATTACAATCTTGTCGTCCGTGAAGTACGTGGCTAACGGTTCTTCCATTATAGGTTGCATCTGAAAGTTGGCGAAGGCAATGTCGATACAGGTCCCTCTCATGGTGGTGGGTCGTTTGGAATCGTAACATCATGTGTTGGACTAGCCAGTCGTCCACTATGAAGTCGACGTTGAAGGCTACTACTGGCACGAAGAAAGCGTGCTTGAATTCGGACCTGTATCGGCACATTGCCTCCTCGACGTAAGCGATGACTTCTCCCCTAGACAGATTCGGTGCCAGGTAGACCGTCGTTACTACAATTCCCGAAGAGAGCCTCACTGCTGCAAGTTCTCCGTTGCGGCTGTGACTTGTGAGGGCTAGACAAACATCATGTAGATCCCGACACCTCCCGCAGGACGCTCCGCTTCATCGGTATAGACTATTGGAAGGAATCCGTTGATGTGCATGTTTCCGGCATTATAAGTCTCGGTCAAGCAGAGTACGTCTGCTGCGGTCAGCGCGGGATCGTGTTCGCTGCCCTTTTAGTGTGCGTTGAGAGAGCGAACTTCGAGCAAGGCCAGCGTGCACTCCGTGGAGCGGTCAACGTCTTCTCGTAGAGCACAGAGGTACCGTTGCGTTAGCGTGGGCAGCCTGTGTTGTTTGAGAAGCTGAACCGCTGCGAACATGGCCTTGTATTCGTTACTGTACGTGTGATGGAATTATGGTCCCCCGTCGAGTTTGTGAGGTAGAGCCTGCCGACGTTCGTGCAACGACTGAGTGCCACGTACACAAGTTTCTGGGGGTGAGTCTTGCTGTACTCGTAGACTACCGAATATTAGGTTCCCCTTGAGACTTGTGTATAGTTACGGCACTGGCTTGGACGAGGGGGAACTGCTTGCGCGTGCAAGAGAGGCCCTTGTTGCGGTCGATGGTGACAGTGGCAGCTCGAGGTTCTATCGGTATCCAGGACGGTTCTATGTCGTATTCGTTCTGCACTGCCTCGACCACCGCTTACGAGCACGAAGACGCACGAGCTTCTACCTAGCGGACACGTCCTATTGGAGCCACAGGAGCCACAGGCAAGGAGTGGTGGCGCACCACCACTCCTTGCTCGCAGAGCTTGAGAGTTCCCAAAGCCCCGTTGACGAGCCCGTCAACCACGTCGTCGTTGGTGGTGATCACGTAGGGCTTGTTCGGGACGACGAGATTCTCAGCGGGCAAGTTGGCAAACTCCGTGCGGGGCATCTTGGCAGGGCTCGGCAGATATACTCGGAAATGTATTCCGGAATACAGATATCGAAATACATGGCCTGGAAGCCTAAAATACGGATACTGAGATACATTTGCCTTTAACGTAACGGGATATTTCGGAGATACTTTCGCAATGAGACTAAAAAAGTATTCCGAAATACAGATACAGCAATACAGATACCGGAATACTTTTTTTTATTGCAAGGATGCTCATACTCCGCAAAGACAGTGCAGCATAATGTTGTAAGTAAAGTTGCAGCGCACTGATACTTTCAATTCATTTATTTATTTATTGCAGTACCCTCAGCACCATTAAGACACTACAAAGGGGTGGGGCGGTGGGAGTTACAAAGTACATATTTAGTAATAATGACACAATTACACCTATCAATTGCAATAAAAAGTACACTATTCCACACCAAGAGTAACAAGCATTGTACACCGAAATCGACATACTTGGCGACAACAAAATGAGCTATGCTAGAAATAGCACAGTTTAAGCAAATTACTCAAATTCCTAATGAACATCAGTAAATTGAGAAAAAGTATACATTTATTTTGCACATAAGATCTGCTTTGCTGAGAAGGTTGCTCTGTGAGTTTCTCAAATAGGCTGTCTTCTAGACAGCGTCGGTTCGGCCTCAGCACAAAACTCGCGAAAGAAGAAAAGTCTCTCTACCGCTGCAGACGAGCACAAACTCGTGGTATAGTGAATAAATACCACGTTCATAGCCGGATAGCCCTGCAGCGTGGCGATCTCTTTTCGGGCCATCTAGATACCGAAACACTTCCGCCCTCACGTGGGTTATGACTGTTCAGAAGCCGAAGTCAGTCCCCATCTTCGAAATCCTCAGCCGTCTGGCCCGGTCGGCGTCGTGTCAGACACCTGAGGAGTCCGCTGCCCATATAGGCAGGCCATAATTACCTACGCGCAACGGAACCCAATACGTCAAAACTGCACAATTCAAACATTGGCTTCCTAAGATCCCGTTGTTTCGGAGTGAGAGGGTTTAAGCCCTCCCAAGTCGCTCCTGCCAGCTCTCTAAACAGACGTGGAAGCAGGGACAGCTGCTCAGAGCGCCCCATCATAAACAACAGCATGCACTCGTCGCCTGGGCTGAAAGGGGCACTCTTCAATAAAGCTGTCACCACCACCGACGCCACCAGCACCAATTTCAGCAAGCCGCAACAGGCAAAGTCGGCTCCGGCGGTGGGAGAGCCTGGTACCACAAAAGACCGTTTCACGCTTGTGATCAATTAGGAACGCACCCCGACACGCTGGAGAGGTAGCTGAAAGCGCGACAAAGATAGCCATCTTCTAGTCACTTCCGTCGCGACAACGGGAACTGCTTTTCGAAGTGCCGCCGCTTTGAAAACTGCGAAGCACTGCAAAGCCTTTGTTCCAAGGCGGTATCCGCGCGGGGAGTCACGAAGTAATGGCTTGCCACCCAAAAAAAATTAGGCGTGCTGCACTGGCCTTGAGAGGCAGCGACTTTCGTAGGCAGAGGCCTACAACACTGCCTCCGCATTTCTGCCGTCTGTGGCGTCGCGCGCTTTACCACATGGGCCATTCTGTGCATAAGGGGATACCATCGCCGCGCTTTCTGTCGGCGACCGGCGGCGCGCCTTTGCTTGTCTTGGCACAAAAAACAAGCCGTCATTCCCCCCTTGGGAACACGTCTCAACTCATTTGCGACAAAAAACGTAACGAGATAATCGTGACCTGCATAGTATCGCGATACAAACGATATATTGTAAAATTATTTCACTATTGAGATACAAATACATTTTTCAATTGTATCTCAATACAGAAATAGAGACACTCAAAAGTATCTCCGAAATACTATCGCGATACTTTTGAAACGCGATACTGCCCAGCCCTGCATCTTGGCCACCTTGGTAGTCGCCTTCTGCAGAGCTTCTTGCGTCGCGTGCCCCCTGTACGTGTCTATAGCCCTCAAACGAACGAGAATGTCTTCGTTTTCTCCCGTCGCCACGAACGCGTTGAACTTGTTGGCTTCAGCGTTCGAGTAGAAGATGCGAATAGCAGAGGGCGCGCGCCGCAATGCTTCTTTGGCGGTGACGAATCGACTCCCCAGCATCCGGACCTCTTGCTCGTGGAGTGGCCTGTGGTCTCCCATCTTGGTGCGCAATGCAGGGAATGCGGGGCACCGGCTTGGCAGACCACTTGGACCAACGGGAAGCAATCGACAAACTGCCACTTGATTATTCGTCCTAACAGTCCACTGCCTCCTTCTCTTCATCTCTTGTACACTTCGTTGGCTCTGACGGGCGGCAACTGACGCAAATCGCCGCACATGATCACCTCTAGGCCTCCGAAGGGTTCGCCGAGCCGTTGAGTGATCTGCGGGAGACGGCATTCAATGGTGTCGAGGTTGCCGGCGGACATCATGCTGACTTCATCGACTATGACGCACTTTACGTGACGAAAGGTCACTCGGAAGGTGTTGAGGTCGCTGTCGCTCAAACCTCCCAGGTCCCTGGTCTTGCTGCGGGAGAGTTTGAAAGCCGAATGCATGGTGGTTCCTCCCACTGCCACCGCCGCCTTTCCGGTGCTCGCGCAAATGACGAACGCGTTGCAGGGAGCCGCGTCGTTGTAGCGATTGTACACGTCCATGCCTAGACGTAGTACAAACGTCTTGCCGCGCCCTGCAGCTCCCGTGAGGAAGGCGCGCAGCGAAAATGCTCCGAGAGTGGTCTGTCTGTGCACTATCTCCCGGAGCAACTCGTACTGCTCGACGTTCGTCATGTGCATGAGCCTCACGTATTCGTCCGCGTTCATAACGTCTTGGCGCTTTCTAACGGCGGCACACGAACTGGTATCCTTGACGAGACGCATCTTGTCTTCGTTCGGAAGCAGGTCGGCGTCTTCGTCTCGGTGGATGATGACACCAGCGGCGGTGGAAGCAGCTTCTTCTGCCATTTGTTCGTCCCCATGATATTGCTCGATGAACTGAGCCACTATCTCATCGTCGTCAGAAGGCCTGTACTCTCAATGTTTGGCGTTTATCATTTCCCTGTGCTCTTTGTAGAACTGTTTGTAGCAGTTGTTGTCTAGCAGGTATATGGTCTCGCTTCTAAAGGGAACGTATAGCAGCACTTGTTCTCTCATGTATTGGTCGGGCGATGTCTTGACGGAGTAGTTGCGGTAGCGGATGACTACCTGGTAGTACGAATTTGCCGTCGGCGCCTCACCGGTACTTGCTGGCAAAGTCCGCGAGACAAACGTCGTCTAGCTCGCTAGGTCTGGCCTCCTTTTGTACGACGCTGGTTTTTCAAACGTCGGTAGACGAGGCGCTGAGCTTCGCCAGTTCTTTGTTTCTTTTGCGAACTCGCGCGCGTTCCTCAGGGTAGCAAGTGGGTACGTAGACGACGTTCCGGCTCTTCGCGGACATCTCTTCTCTGAGGAGGAACCAGGCCGCCTCTTGAGCCGACATCTTGTCATGAGTAAAGGGGGCATGGGGCGCGTGCCGGGCGGCGGAATGCGTCGATAGTGTGCGGGGAATGGAAAAGTACCCGATGGTGTGCACTCCCGCTACGTCCACGCACGCCATTGGCCGGAGAAAGGCACGTGCCACGCGACCCGAGCTGAGGTGAGAGACCCAGAAGAAGAAGCAGTCATTGTTCGGTCGAGTTGGCCAAGAGAAAGGTGGTGCAAGCCAGCGTCGCGCCCGCAACTGGAACAGCAGAGCCGAGTTCTGGAGGCATTATGGCGTGAGCCCCAGGAGGGTGGCCGTCGACCTTGGTGGCTACAGAGCGACGATTCCCGGGATTGCGGCAGCCTCGTCACGCAGTTCTCGTGGCACCTCCGGCACTACCCCAGCTCGACGAGGCGGCAACCCACAGACAATCACCGGAAAGCCGCGTCGACAGTTCGAGCCAGTGGCGCTGAGTATAGGCCGAGGGTTAGGCCTAACCGGCAGGCCCGAGGTTCTAGACGGAATACCGGAGGGTCAGCGACGAGGACGACCACCGAGTTGGTGGATCGACGACGACGACTCTAAGTCGTCGACAGGAGAGCGATGATGGGACAGAGCCTCGAATTGGGAACCAAATCAAGGCAGCGAACAATACGCTGTAAGAACGTTCGATTCGTACAGCGACAGACTGAGACGCCATAGTGGCCAGACGCTCGAGTTAGGGTGAGCTAAGCATAGCTCGAATGTCTTGTAATGTTACTGATTGCGCACTAACTCTGCATTTCCGCACTTGTTGATTTTGATTGTAAATTTCGAGTTCGTTAGCGTTGTTTGCCCTGGTGTGTGATATATAGGGTGTTTGCCGTGCCACCACGGTCTCTCCCGCCTCTCGTCTCCTCTCTACCAACTCCATTCCGCATTGCAAGCGCTCCCGAAATTGGTGACATACCTCCTCCCCCTTGAGCATGTTGACTCCAATGGATCGCACGATGGCAGCGTACTCCATGTCGGGGCTCTCTTCCAGGATCTTCTGGACGGCCTCGTGGACGTTAGATACGCGACGGTCCGCCTTGTTTACGGAGTCCACCACGTACGTGGCACAGGCGTAGTAGTCTAGAATTATCTGGAGATCCACGTTCAAGTCGAGCACCTTTGCTATTCACGAATTGAACGGGTTGACGAACTTCTAAGCAGGAGTCCGACGGTGCAGGACGGAGGGACGCACAAATCCAGCTTTCAGAATGTCCAGGAATTCCTTGTCGGAGCGGACGTCGAAGGTGGCCAGAAACTCTTCTATGGATTCGAAGTCACCCCTCTCGAGCGCGTCGTGCATCACTTCGTACCGCTCGCGCAGTCGTTCGCGGTGCGCGGTCTCGTTGCGTAGTCAGTCGGAGAAGAGGGCACTACGATCGTGGTTTCGTTGCAGGGCATGAAGGGGGCGCTGAACCTGCACTTGGTCCTCCCTCGCTTGTAGCACGTGTGCATGGGAGCGTGCGTCTGCACACGAGGGCGCTTCAGAAGATCCGTGTCCAAGGTTTGCAGGTGCTCGACCATCTCCATATGCCGTGGCATGTCGCCGCTGACTTCTTCGACGGGTGCGTCGTCGAACCAGAGGATGGTGTGGGTGTGGTCGCTACCGCGCTGTTGGAATTCGACCCGCTTAAGGAAGTCAACGACGACGTAGGCCTTGAAGAGGGAGCAGCGCTTGCCCTTGAACACGTTGATTATGACTTCGAACATCCGGTGCGTGTATATGACACCGGCAACCGGATCGTTGTTGACGAGCTACACGCGCCTAATGCAATGTAGCTCTTGTAGGACTCTCGCTACACCTTCCGGCCCCATACGCAGTCGTTCCAACGTTTCAAGAAGAGGGTCCCAGTGCAGTTCTGCAGCAGAAACCGTCAAGAATGCGTGTGGCTTACCCCACTGGCGTATCAGGGCGAAGAGGTCTTTGCGGTGGGCTTGCCAGTACGAGACCGTGTTGGGTGTGCCACGCATAAATGCCAGGTTTCTTTTGAGGACGTCGTCCAGGAACTCGCGTCCACCCGTCACGAAATGCTGCCGCGTGAATGCACTGCTGTCTACGTTGGTCTTTGAAAGTCATAGCCTCCTCGGACACGTTGTGTCCGACGAGACTGACTTTCATGACTTTAATGGCCATGTAGACCACGTGCTCCGGCACGACTCCCCGGCGATTGGTGCTACGGATCTCGCTGCTAGCATTTGTGAAGGACGTAGGTCGAGGAGCGGTGATGTCACGAGGTACGCCCAGGTAGATTTGTGGAAACAAGAGTTCTTCGGTGTACTCGTCAAATAGCAGCGAGATCGGAGTTCGACCTTCGCCGGGTGCCAGGTGGATACTGTGCGTTCCCGTCATTAACCCTTGTTCTTCACTCTTGTTCAAAGTGGCTCCATCGTCGATCAACATTGTATGGCTCATGACGTTGAGCGCGATGACAGCCTGCAGAGGATCGTCGAGGTCGGTAACTTCAGGCGTCAGTTCGATCTCATCGTCATCGCATTGTTCTTCTTCGTGTCCAATGAGGCGGCTCCAATTGATCTTGACGTTAAAGTAGGTATACAACGAAGACGTTTCGAGATGTTTGAGCCAGGCGTATATGTGGCTCTTCTTCACGAGGCCCTTCTTGTATGAAGGCTTGCTAACGAGCCAGCGCTTAAGGTGTACGTCGAAGGCGGCGTCGTCCGTCACGTTCCGCGGAAGAGCTGCACGGTTCGGGGCACTTCGATCGGAACGTTCACCACCTGCCCCTTGACGCCGTACTGGCCGCACGCCCGCACGGCGTCAAACGCCTGATGCTCATGAACGGTAGTCGTGAGGCGATCAGGCGCTCTTCGACGGGGTTGAGAGCGGGCAGGTGATCCGGCCTAGGTAGGTACCGGTACCCATACGTTACGTCCATAGTCGGAACTTTTCCCGCCACCAGAGAGTCCTTGCACGTGGAGCAAACTCGGTACTCACTGTAGTTGGATGGTGGCGGCGGTGCTGATGACGTGGTAGGAAACGCCCGCTGCAGCACGGCAATGATGTTTGCGCGGGACTGGTCGTTGCGGATGGAGGATATGGTGGTGAGGTTATTATCGAGCCAAAGCGGTCGCATAGCTTGCAGCTATGACCGAACGATCGATCAAGGAACTCGCGCTTGAAGCTCGCGTCGGCGCCGCCAGCTTCAGCTTGCGATCGCTTTCGGCGCTTGACCGCCACTTCCCGCGCCCGCTCCGCTTCGGGTTCTCTTTCCGCCGCTTACGTGCCACCTTTGCTTCGCGAGCCTTCTTCTCGGGGTCCGCACGACGCTGGCGTTTTTCTTCGGCCTCTCGAGCTTGCACGGCAGGGTGTTCCCGGCGGCCCGCGCTGCTACTGTCCTACGACCTCTAGCCGCCGCTTGCTTCGTCTTCAAGGTATTGATGAGGAGTAGCTGCGCTAATTAGCGTGCTACTCCAAGTACAGCGCCTGCTACTATCAAAATCATTTATTTAGGACGAACCTGTGCTTGTAAACTCATGAACTGTATCTGCAGAAAGAATGTCCCTTGCTAGCTGTTCTGAACTTCTCCGGTCTCTTCTTTCCCACACCTGTAGTCTCGTGCCGGTCACGTGGCGCAGCGTGGTGGGCGCGCAGGCCGGCGTTGTATGGCGTGCTTTCCCAGTTTGTGTGGCGCTAAGTAGTCCGCGCGTCGAGCGCCGCATGCTACAGTTGGCTATACTATATGTGGTTTTGGCTGCGTTATTTTCATCATCTAGGAGCTCGAAAAAGATGAGGAAGAAGACTTCTCTTTCGCGAGAGCTGCGCCTGTAGCGGTCGCCTCTGGAACAAAGGTTACTACACTGACTAAAACTAGAAAACATAATAGACGCGTTCGCGATCTGCCTCGTTCACTCTTAATGCACCACATTGTGTGTTTCTATCGCAACGGCGTCATCATTACGTTGGAAAGAACGGGCAACATAGTATGCAAGCTTCCCGTACGTAGGATCTTTCAGTTCACTGCATTGGGGCGCCATCAAACGTCACAGGGCGAGTGAAACGTGGTCAGCTGACCCCGCGAAAATCGAGTTGAGGGTAGGCCTCCATTTTATTGTATTTTGAATGTTCTAGGCTCAATGACTTCCGACTGCGTGCCCCTATCGACGCCGTTCTTGCTGCTCCAATCTCGTCAGCCTTTAGTCTACGCAACCCGATAGTAAAACATAAAAAACAATGAGGTCTGTGAAAGTGTTATAGGGTCGCTTTAAGAACCTGGCGAGCAAGCTCCTTAAACGTCGGCCTCGCTTTTTGACATGGGACCTGGGTTTGACGCGATATCGCCAGCAAGCAAGAGCAAAAGGTTACACAAGGAAGAACAAAAGGCAGCTGAAAAAACATGCGTTGGCTTCAATATGTCTTCAAGAGCATGTGGGAACAGACAGCAGTTCCTGCTCTTAACACAAGCTGCGTTGTTTAGGTAACTAACCTAAAACATCAAGCAGCGTGAAGGTATCATGTCTGGCGCAACGTGATGTCCCAAGTGTAGGCTTGTTGAATGCTTTTTATACTGCGCGCCGGCCGCCTCGAACGCAGCTGTCGTAGATCAGGGGTGCCTGATGGACCGGCAGGCTCCATCCAGAACTGGCTCATGATATGTCGAACTCGGCGTATTCAGCGTCAAGCACGTTGACGGAAGATGGTCTGTATCGATTAGCAATGACCAGGTCCAGGTGATAGCGGCCTTAAACATCAAGCAGCATGAATGCATCTTGTGTGGTGCGATGTCGTGCCTCTATTCATATCGATGATCAATTGTCTAAAAATGGCCTAATTTGAGTGTTCGGTTTTGCACAGGTAACAATGTGAAATTCCCCAAAGTATTCGAAAATGTTTTCTTTTGTGAGTATTGAGCATAACGGTGGTACACTCATTAAACAGGACACTGGCAATTCTCCCAGGCAACGAAAACTTCATCAAGAAACCTCCAATCATGCAAGCCTCAAACACAACAAACAAAATATAACTGGTAGCTTTCAAAGGTAATAGGCCTAAGGTAGCCGAAATAAGAAGGCATTACACGGAGAGTATGGAACATGCTCTACAAAATGGACCAAACCTGAAAGGTGGGGAGAGGAGAATGGGCATAGGCAAAAACCAGCCGTATGCACTAAGGGACAATGAATGCAAAGTGACTTCTAATATGAATATCATTGTTAAAGTAGCTGAGGAGTTTTCCACAGACCTGAACAGTAGCCGGGACAACCAGGAGAATAATGTAAGAAGTAGTGGTAGCCCAGAGGAAGGGCACATCCCACCAGTAACGACATGGGAATTAAAGCAAGCCTTAGAGGGAATACAAAGCCGCTGGTGAGGATCAGGTAACATCATATAGGTTGAAAGACGGTGGAGAGATGTCATAAAAACTGGCCACCCTGAATACAAAGTCTCTCTTAACTGTGGGGGTACGAGGATCTTGGAAGGGTGCTAGCATCATCTTCATTCATCAGAAAGGAGACGTCGAGGACTTGAAAGAGTACAGGCCGATCAGCCTACTGTCCGTTGTCTTGAAGCCCAGGCAGGATATAAGCCCAGGCAGGATAAAGGACCAGGCAGGATTTCGTACAGGCTACTCGACAATAGACTAAATTCACACAATCAATCATGTGAAAGAAAAATGCGCGGATTATAACCAACCCCGATATATAGCCTTCGTAGATTACAAGAAGGTATTTTATTCGGTCTAGATATTAGCAGTATTGCAGGCACTGCAGAAACAGGGCGGCAATGAAACATATACAGTCATACTGGAAGGAATCTACAGCGGCTCCACAGCCACCCTAGTCCTCCATAAAGAAAGCCACAAAATTCCGATGAAGAAGGTCGTAAGGCAGGGAGACACGATCTCCCGAATGACATTCACCGCGAGTTTATAGAAGGTTTTGAGGGCCCTACATTGTGAAGACTTAGGGATATGAGTTAATGGAGAGTACCTTAGTAACCTGCGGTTCTTTGATGACATTGCATTGATGAATGAGTCAGGGGATGAATTGCAGCTCATGATTGCTGAATTTGAGAACGAAAGCAGAACGGTAGGTCTGAAAATCAATATGCAGAAAACTAAAATAATGTGCAGCAGTCTCGGAAAAGAACAGCGCTTTTCGATAGGCAGCGAGGCACTGTATTTCGTAAAGGGACAGGTAGTAACCACGGAGCCGAACCATGAGAGTGATGTAATTAGAAGAACTAGGATGTGTTGGGGTACATTCGGCTAGCAATCCCAAATTACGAATGGTAGTTTACCACTATAACTCAAGAGGAAATTATATAACAGCTGAATCTTACCGGTACTTACGTACGGAGCATAAACCTGGAGGATTACAGAGGAGGGTTCATCTGGACCTGACGATCACACAGTGAGCAATGGAAATGAAAATAATAGGTGTACCCTAAGCAATTCTAAGCGAAGGCAAATGCGCAAGTGCCAGACAAAGTTAGGTGAGCAGTTGATATTAAGACGGTTGCGCGCATAAATGGGCAGCAGCATGCACAACACCGGGTTGATTGGCATAACATGGGAGAGGCCTTTGTCCTGGAGTGCATGTAGTCGGGCTGATAATGATGATGACGATGAGCAAAGAATAGTACTCGAATAAACGTTAGAAAAATACCTATGAAGCAGTAATGCATACAACACTGCTGCTACTACCAGTATATGAAGATAGTAATGTCACTGGGAAGGCCGCTTTCTTTCTATAAAATGTTCCCGATAAAGCCTCGTCGCTCGATTATAATTGTACCAATAAGTTGCCTTGCCACAAAGACATGCCTTGATAAACATAGGGGAAGGAGCGATAGCACTCGCTGTTCCCTTAGTATTTTGGCATACCCTTTATTCTGACTGGCTAAATTAGTGGAATACTTATGGGTGTTAAGTATTCCCATATTTCATCTCTTTTTTGCATACAGTACTATGCAGCAGCAAGAAACTAGCTCCGTTTCTTCTTTGAGGTATCACTATGGAGAATGTTCTGTCTACGCCTGCTCACTGTGCTAAAAACAAATGGCGCCTAGTAGATAAATATTTTCCCTAACACGTGTTCAACCATTCACTAAGGACTAAAGATCGCCAGTTGCAAGCGTTCAGGGCAGATCGCGGTTTGCAGTCACATTCAGTTAATTCAGGTTACATTAGTTTGGAAGAATGCTTTCATGTCATGTTTGTTCAAAATGTAGATATACAGAAACTGCTAAATATAGAATACGCTGGTAGACATTAATTTTTTTTCGCAGTGAAGACCAAATAGTACACACTCTTTTATAATTGCAAAAAGCTGTGCTCAGATTAGCGTTTTTAGTGCCAGTTTTCGTCTCGAAATGAAGTGCTCTGGGAATGATTCTTTTGCAGGTAAAGGGAATGGATTCCCGCGTAGTGCCCGCAAGAATAAAAGAGCTGTTAAATGATGTAGGTCTCTCCGATAAAGCAAACGCATTCCCTAAGGAACTCTCCGGTGGAATGAAGAGAACGCTGAGCATCGCTTTGGCGCTCCTCACGAAGCCTAAGGTACGGAATTTTCGGTTTGTAAGTTGGTGGGCGTCGTTGCACAAAAATCTTTACATCAATATACGGAAGTGGGTTATTGTGTATTGATACTGGTGTTGTTCCGTTTTCAGTGCACGTTGTTCAATGTTCAGGTAAAGATAAAAATATTTTGTTCAGTCTTTTCCCCATAGCGGATAAATGTGCCACATGTCTTACCGTATAAAACATAGCACATACAAAGCAGCCGTTTGACAGCCTTACATGAAATATATATATTAGTTAACCCATATATGCCCATACTAAGAAAAAATGACAAAACAAATATTTGTTTTCACAAGAAGTGTACTTATCCCCCCAAAAGAAAGCACAAGTTCTTTTTTACTGCCAGGTAAACGAAACACTGTTTTTCAAGCTGGCCTATACATAGAGGACACTGGGCATTTAGGGTGCTATGTGCGGGTGTGGTAAGCCTCGAAACACTTCACGTGCACACCGACATTGCACTTCTTCCTCTCCATGACGTCTTTCACACAAAGCACGTGTTTGCCCGGAGAAAACGGTCGGCATGTGGCAGCACAAAAAGCAAGCAATGTCTAGGCTTGCCTACTTTGAGAATGAGGTCTGCTTGATGTGCTGTAGGTGGCGCTAGTCATCAGCTAAAGAAATAGCGATGTTAGAGTGCATCAAATAAGTGTCCAATATGTAGGACACTGGGCATATATGGGTTAATAGCAGATTCACTACTACGTACCGATATAGCAACATATTTTGTTAACAGGCTGGCTTATAGCACCAATTATTCGTGAAACTGCAGTGTTAAGCAAGGCACAACATTGACTTTTGAAACATCAATATGGTCATGTACAATATAGAGTCTAGAAATGTGCTGTAACGCCCATTAAAAGTTGCATCATGCTGCTCGTGGCCACAGTCGCGCTTACGCTGCACGGTGGCGCCAACAGAGAAAACAATCAGCAAAGTAAGCCCTGTTTTGCCTATTGGTATCTTGAAAATAGTAGTAGTAGGACTTTATTTCGGGTGGGTTTCAAGAGGTGGAGGCTTCCCGAATGGGGGCCATGGCTGGGTGGGCTCCTCCTTACAGGAGTCCATTGGCAGTAGCCGCCACCCGGGCGCGCGTGACGAGGGCCTCCTGGCTGGCCAGGTCCGAGCAGTCGAGCAGGGCCTCCTCCCAGTCTTGAAAATAAACTTCACATTTGTGGCTCCTACAATATATCCTTGGGACCCCTTCAACCATAGCCTCTGTTTTGCAACTCATACAGAGCGTAGCTGCACGTGGAGGCCCCTCTCCATTGACACGCCTACTTGTCTTCCTTTCTTCAAGCGAGTATATTTCACCATCTAAAACACCTCAACACGTGAAACCTCGGCACAGCCCCACCTGAATATACGAGCACTTTTTCGAGCATTTCTCAATGCCTCGCTGAGGGTGAATGTTCGACACGTCTAGTTATTAAGTACATTCTGGATCTCAGGTGCGCACAGAAACTAAGAGGTGATAAACAATTTTGTTTTAGCGCGCGCAACTGCGTTGCTCACGCAACACGCGAAAGGGCGCAAGGCTGCACATGCGCTGGACCTAAGAGAGATGCATCCGTTTGCGAACGCAGGAGATGCGCACGCTAAATCTCGGCGCTAACGTTGCGCCCGCTAAAGCCGTTGTGTTCCTTACCGGCGGCTCTCTCGCAAGATCATGACGTGCCGAGGGCGAAACAGACAAGATGGCCGCGACTGGCAGCAGCGCGGTTGTCGTGGTAGCCAGCAAGGTCCATGTGAATTTCGGTGTTGCCCTTGATTTGGAGCTTATGTAAGTAGCTTGAACCTAATCGGTGAACAAGTGCAGTGGGTTGTGGTTTGCTGCTAAGCCTGAGCCAAGCGCACCTCGACCGCGCACCGCAGTTCCTGCTCGCAGGCAGTTTTGTCAGCAAAACAATCCACCAAAGAAACAAGAACCCGATCATGACCGGAAGCACCACGACGGATTGGTGAATTGTGAGAGGGGCGTCGTGTATATAATCCGTTCGAACCGTGGTGGTTGCTACGTGGGTCAAACCGGCAAATATCTGGCTGATCACCAGCAAAAGCATGGAAATGTTAGAAACAAAACGGATCGTTCTATATCCATGTATTGTAGCCCATGTGGATCCACCTCTGAGTTCCACCAAGCTAAGATGATTTTCTAGCACACGCGCAACCCTCATCAATGCGGAAGCAGCTAGCATGGCTCGTGAAGAATGTCCATGCATAAGAAAGATAGCTGACATTCCTGGAAGATGCCGGCGCCACCGGTATGAGTATATTTGCGTTTAGCGTTTAGTAATCCTTGTTCTGTTCGTTCTCTTTTTAACTTCCTACAAAATGTCGGCAGGAAACAATAAGCGTTCGGTTGGCACTAAGCGCTCGTCTTAGTTTCTCTCTGTCCATCGTGCTGCTTCGCGCTGTACCGCATTAACAAAAATTGAGGTTCCACTAGCCCAAAACCCCAAAGCACTAAATTCGACGTTTGAAAAGCTCGGCTTGTCTTACGCCTCGACTACTGTTGCGTCGACCAATATCGGTTATTACAGCTTATTGCTTCGGCACCAGATGGCACGAAGCAACACTCAAAGAAAACCCCATTCGCACTCATGTGCAATACACCTTTCGGATGTTGCGCACGGTAAAATAATGCTGTAGGAGACAGCCTCAAAGGTAGAGTATGCAGCACACAGCACGTCGCCCACGTACAGCCTTGCGTACACTAAACTTAAATTACGTAATGGATGGTGACGTCTGCGTTAAAGCTGACGCGCCACACCGAATACTAGCTAACCGGCAAACAACGGTGGTGCTCGTTGCGACCGTTCGTTTTCATTCTTGTATAACCGAAGCGCAAAAAGGTCAAGGACAAGAAAGATCACAACACGAGCACTTCTCACACCTGGAAGCTTTAATGCTTGAAAAGAAAATATGTACCTTACTACGGCCTAACACCCGCGCATGCGCACCGTGGACAAAGAAAAGCTATAAACCAAACTAAAAACCTCGTCGAGTAGTTTTACTTTTTTTGGCCGATATGGCCAAACATGGATGACTGATGCATAGGGACGCCCCGGTGTTAATGTGATAAGCTCCCGCCAGATCCCGTGTCGTGCGATCGCAGTGTCTGTACAAGGTCTCTGTCGCTGCTAACCGCGCATCCCATCGACCGTCAGCACAGCACATGACTCATTGTGTTAGTGGTCTTCCCTGTAAGGAAGACTGGTGCTCCCTTAGGCGTATATTTACACATCGGCCTGTCGGACCAAAGTAGACACGTCCACACGAGAGAGGGATGCAATACACGACGTTAGTCCTACAAGACACGACCCTAACTTTGTGTATAATAGCGCAACCACGAGTCGCGACGTTGTCAAGCCTGTTGCCGACCATCAAAAATAGCCTACTTATCTTACTACTAGCGGAAAAAACCACTTTGAGCCCAAATCGCTGAGCTTTCTTCTGCCGATGTGATAGCCCGTGTAAATATGGCATCACTGCCACTCTGTCGTTTTGATCCCGATTCTGGCAGCGAGCATCAAGGCCTTTTATCTGCTTGATAAGGCGTTGGCAGGCGGCTTGTATCACTGAAACAGAAAAGGCTGCATTTGTTAGACGATCTGCCTGTTCATTAGAGCTGCGCTGAGCGAGATGTTGCCATGGCCTATTGACAGCCGATTTGAGACACGACAGAGTTATTCCATTCTTCACTACCTTAGAGTGGAAGGAACGAAAGCTCAAGAGCGGCTTAATAGACCGGGGTGCGTACATCCGGCTGATCTGTTTTCTTTTTATTACCCGGACCAGCACGGGTCACATTACCGGCATGGCCACGCCGGATTGGTGATAGCAAAGAGGCCTGGGGAAGACCCAGCGCCACCCAGTGGCATGTACAGGGACCTTTACTGCACTGGTGTTTCCGCGTGCCACGAGGGGTCGTACGACACATCTTTGTCCTTTTTATTTACTCTGATATGCCCCTACGGCAGAAATTACATAAAAATATAGAAATATGTTTCCTACATGTAGTCCAGGAGCGGTCGGATCAAACGGCAGGGAAACTAGCCTATTCGGTCCGGTGGTAGACCTTAGCTTTATTCCAGGTCGTGTCAGTGGCGGCCGCGGGACTCAGGAAGGTCCCGAGAAGGCCCAAGGAGGTTATCAAGCAGTAATTCTGCAGCTCGGGCAACGCAGAAGGGTCATGTCGGTTAGGGAGGCTTCACATCGGATCTCTATGCGGCGGCGATGGCAGGGGGAAAGATGGCGGCGATGTGGATCCTCGGCTTGTTGTTTTGCCGGGAAAGAATGAGTGCACGAGTGGAACGCCGGAATGTTTTCGTATGCTGGAGTGTGCTCTCTTTTCTGAAATAAACTAAACAAAAGGAAAACGGGTGGTGGGCTTCCACTGTATGGAAGGCGGGGCCTACGTCCAAATGGGCAGTTGGACAGAGGCTGGTTGAGTGTACTTGAGAGTACTGGTGCATGAGTCGATAACGGAGTACATGCCTAAGGCTATAACTGGGAGGCCTGTCACATTTTCCAGCTCTTGAACGGACTGCATGGAGTCAATTTATAGAGTTTCTCCATTAAGCGGCAAGCAATGTAACTTGGATATGATTGTATACAGCTGCGATGTCCAAAATATTGAGGGAAACTGTGCCTCTGTAATATACCAGCACATTTGTTGTTCGTAAAGTGGCATGGATCACACCCAGCTCGTGTAAAAAAAAATCACAGCATATCCACGGAGTGAATGATGATGAGTGGCCGAAGCTGCGGAGGTTCATCGGTAAACCGTGAATCTTCCGTGAATTCTGCCCAGTACATCATCACCGACGTGAGATCGGGCGCGTTTATACTAAAGGTTCGATGAGTTATGACGACTTGCAGCTCACTTTAATTTTACATGTACGCTGTGAATTTTCATTGTTTAGAAAACCCTTGTTTTAGAAAACATCTGGCGTCTTTCGTTAAGCAGCTGGCGTCTTTTCGTTTTGCTTTAGAAACATCTGGCGTTCTTCCGTTTTGCTTTTAGAAAACATCTGGCGTCTTTCGTCGGTTTATTTCATCAATCAACGGCGTTTTGAACAAAATTTTTATTGTTTAATCACGCACAGGAGAAATCTCACCAGACACTACCTTGGAGGTAGACAATGGCTGCTAATGGGAATGAGAGACAGAAGAAGTCGGCTTTTAGCTAACACTTACACTTCTACTTCTACTAACGTTTCCTGCTGGAACATGCCAATGGCTGCTAATGGGGAATGAGAGACAGAAGAATTCGGCTTTTAGTTAACGCGCACGCTGCGAATTTTTTATTGTTCAACAACACACAGGAAAAATCTCCCACCGGCGCCACCTTGGAGGTCAAGACCTGGTACTAGCGTTACGACTGGTTACGCACTACTACGACTACGAGGGACGAACGGGTGCCGCCTTAAGGAGCTTCGCCCCTAAAAACACAGCTATCATAGGGTGTGTGCGCGCTCTTGTACGACCTAAAGGTTGGAGTGTCTCAGGTAATTCAGTGGCCGGTTTCCAGAATTTCAGGCAAGGCTCAGCAGGCTGTGCAGCGTTGAATTGTAGCAATGGGTTAGAGCTGCCGCCGAAGAAAAAGCTTGACTCTTCAGGGAGCGAGTCATCAGGCGTTGGTGAACGATATCGCGGATCGGGCTTAACTGCGCTTAGGCCTGGAGGCCCGGTGCAAGGCTGAGCCTAAAAAAGGATGAGATCACCAGTATAGCATCTCGGTTAGTGGTTTTCAATAGCTCACAATTACTTGATGTCACGCTTTATATCCGTGCTTCAGAAACAAGCCCTGCTTTTATGATCAAGCACACTAAAACACAACCTATACGAGAGCTAACGCCTCAAGTGAGGAGAGGAGGTGAAGCGTAGCAGCGCTCTTCTACGCACTAAACTTCTTCTGACCCATAAGGATGTAAATAAGCGTGTCCCCAAACGAACACCCTTGGTCACGTATTGGGTGCTTGAAAAAGGATGCTAGTGAACGTAGGTGAGGTCAGCACCCTTAAGAAAGGACCCACAGCATAAAATTTTAAAGGTTGCACTGGTTGCAGCCTTTCTGAAAGGAGCTATTTTGTCATAAAGAAAGAAAGAAAGAAAGAAAGAAAGAAAGAAAGAAGAAAGAAAGAAAGAAAGAAAACAATAGAAAAAGGTGGCAAGAGCAAAAGGCACCAAGGTCTGGAAGAGGCTCCTGCTCCGTTCACAGATTTGGCTGCAGCGAACAGATCATGCACACGATAAAAGGTTCTGGAACGTTACAATCTTGGAACATCATACAAAAAAACAGCAGTGTCAACTGACATGAAGGAATACACATATATGCAATCACCAAGTGCAATCACATGATGCTCATTATACAAAAAATATCTGTACACTAAGCGAAAATAAATCAAATTTGAGAAAATGAAATGTGAAATCAGAATTCAGAACTGCAGATTTGAGGTCTATAACCTGCATGAAAAAGGTATACACAATGGCTTTAATAATACGCAACAAACATTAGTAGCACTTCAGTAATAGCACACTTGCAGAGCATCAGTGGAATTGCAAGAAAAGCAGCTATATTCAATTTTGTTTCAGTTAAAAGTGACATGAACGAACTCTTAGTAAGTTTATTGGATTCGGTCAATGCCGGACGATATAGCAACGCCGGAATTACGTAATGTGTTAAGTAATGTGTTGTCTGCCATAATGGGGCCTTGGCCGCGTGGTCCAAATAACTATCCTGCGTAGTGGCTAATGAATTTTCGATTGTGACTCATCTGCATCGAACATATTCTTAGCTTTTGTGTATTGTAACAATTTATTATGATACATCTCAGAAGCCTTCAGCAGGTCATATTTCATAAAGATTCTGTACTCAAGTGTTGCGGCTTCCCTTGATAGTTTTCGAAAAATGTGAGCACCCTTGTTTGTAATATCAGCGTCTTATAATGCTGGGCATACGTAGTGCCCCATACAAATATACAATACGAAAGCCTACAGTCAAATAACGAATAATATAGCATCTTTTTTAACCACATGGGTACAATATTGCGTATTCTGAAGAAGCAACCTGTAATTTTGCTCCGATTGGCCGTAAAGTTAATAACATAACTATTCCATGATAGATCTTCTTTGAACCATACACCTAAAAATTCGTGCGTGTGCGCTGGTTGCAGTTCAGCCCCCTGAAATTTCAATGTAATTTTACAATTACGTGGCTCATAATTGCCGCAAATATTATATACTTAGTTTTGTTAACATAAAACTGTAACTTATTCATGCGCAACCAACTTGATAGTAGGTCTAAATATGTAATAACTGAAGTTTGCAAAACGGTCATCGATTTGTTCGCAAAAATCACATTTCGATCATCGGCGTACATTATTATTCTGCGAAAGTGGAATGAGAGCACGATGGGTAATATAAGGCGTAAACGATAGTGAACCTAGTATGAACGCCTGAGGAGCACCATTTTAAATTTTTAATTCTCGTGATTTTACATTGTTCACTGAAACATGTCGGTACCTATTTGTCGGGTAACTTTTGAATAACTTTAGCGCGATACCGCGGGTGTAGCACCCATTTTATAACAATCTATGAAATGGTCGCTGGAAGTGTGCTCTACATGGATTCAACCGAAAAGCATGAGTCTTGGATTGATGCACGACGGCAATTGTGTCAAAAACCAAGGATGGTCCACTCTGCAGACAATGCCACATGACAAGCTGCCTGCTAGCCACTTATATTTAGCCTGATGTACCTATACAACAAGCTATATTCTGAAAATAAACATCTTTCGGCATCCGTGTCACCATAGGCGTGCGCAGGGTTCCCCATTAGGGGGGGCAAAGGTTCATCGCAGCGCCCTCCCCACCCTACTAAGTGAATGTATGGGGCAGATTTTGCGCCCCCCCCCCTCTCTTAAGTGACTAGAAGGGTCAATGTACGGGGAAGATTTTGCGCCCCCCCTCTTATGTGATTAGGGGGGGCGGCCGCCCCCCCTGCCCCCCCTGTGCGCACGCCTATGCGTGTCACTTGTCACGCATTGTGGAAACGTTTTAGAGCCACCGATTTTGGGACCACAAGGAACGATTTCAGTACATCGGAACAACAAAACGCACATAGTTTTTTGGGCTTGAATGACACAGGCGCGTTTTATAAATATGAGAGTGCTGGACACAGGGCATCAAAGTAGGTTTATTAGAAAACTCAACAAATTATTAACACTTTGCAAATGGAAAGAACATTACACTGACTGCAAATAAATAGACAGGGACGCTATAAATTCAACTTCTCTAAATAACTTTCTTTTGACCTGTGCGATACCATGAATGAGATATATGAATGTTGTGTTTAAATATTGACACCGATTCTAAAGGGTCACACTTGTAGTGATCTTTTAATGCTTAGCTTAATGTTCGTGTGCTCCTGGATAAATGTGTTATATATCTTGTTTTATTCGTTTCTTCTTTTTATACGCATGTAATAGGCATTCTAATGTGATTGGGATATGCACTTTGTCAATTAAATTCCATAATTTATATCTATGTGTAACAATAACTCAGTACGTCACATGGTATGTACATGTTTTGTTTTTATTATAGGCTTCCTTACCAAATGTAACTGGAGCAGGAGCCCTTGTCAAGCTACCGGAAAGCGGCTTTTTCCTCCGGTCCTGACATTTTTCTTCCCCGTAAGGGCCAAATGCCCAATTCACTAAGTTCAGGTCTTGGCGGCCTGTTTAGTCTGGGTTGTTAAAATGCTGCGCACAATCCAATGATGAAGTTCATACTCGTACTGAAATGCTACAGATTTCTATTTTCAGTGCAAATTCTACTATTCAAATGAAATCCCCTCGTCTACTCGACAGGGTTTTCACCTAATAAGACTTGCAGTACCTCTTTTGCGATTTACAACGCTCTAAATAATGACCCCGTTGGTTTCGTATACTTCCATTCTGTTGACACCCTAGATAGCAATGTAGCTCGAAAGTTTAATGTTGCTCAGAATAATAAACTTGGCGTAATAGTAATAAGCATACAATATTAGTGTCCTAAACCTAATACTGAATCGGTTCCAATGAAATTCTACATTTTTTTTCTCACAGCGCCATACAGCAATATTTCGAAAATTCTTATACTGATGCAGCACTCCGTTCACGGAAAACACGCAAAGTACTTCCTTTGTATAAATAAGGCAGGAAACAACCTCGCTATAACTACAGACTGATATCTCTTACACCTCATTCTTGTAAGATGTTAGAACACATAATTCATGAACATATATTAGAATTTTTTTGAAACGCACCTCTTAGGCGTCCGATCCTGTGTTGTGCGGCGTCACCGTCGCAGTCAGTGGCGTAATTGATAGACATCAAAAACTTACAGATGGACGTGGAAAAAGAAAATCAGCAAAAAAAAAACAGTATCGAATGGGATGTCAACCTGGGCCCTTTGCGTGGCAGTCGAGCAATGCTGGTGCTTGAAATTCATTTGCCAAAAGACCCTATACAGGCCTCATGTCGGGCAAGGAATCGCGTTAACCTATGTAATATAGCGTGGCAGAAGAGTAAAATAACAACCAGGTATCACACAACGCTAATTGCGCAACGAGTGTGTGATTTAATGCTTCCCACCCACTGCAAAGTGCTCAACCATGTTTCTTCATCGTCTTCAGGCACATGCAACATCAACAAAGTGCACATAATATTGTCACGTGGTCGTGACGTCGACGAAGGCAGCAGTCAGCACGTCAGAGATGAAGCTGTTTATTTGGCCGAACTTGTGGCCGGGAAACTGAAAGTCAAACTACAGCATTACACCGATAGCGGCGAACAGAGAGTCGACCGTCGATCAACTGACAAGCGGTCAAGCGCGTCGGCTTTTATACAGGCGCTATGAAACTTTCCAGCGATATCGCTTGGTGGCGGCGTTATTTCTGGACAAAGCTGGAACATTCGCGTGCGGCGCGCAATCTTAACAAAACGATCTACTACAATCGCGAAGATTCTCGAGCACTGCTTCCGGATAGCGTCCAGCGTTGATAACCGTCCTTGCTGGTCAAACCCGAATACATCAAAATAAAACAAGAAGTGGGTGTGGCAATATCTTACAGATGTGTAGCTGGTACCTCGCTTATGCAGAAAGACGAACAATGGCGTAGTGGGTGCTGTCCTACGTCGCAAAAATTATGATTTAAGGCGCAATGGATACCTTTCGGAAAGCCAAAACTTCAAACGCAGTTGGCTTTGCCCCACCACGAAGCTGGACTCAGAATTCGCATTAGCCAGTATCGCAATCATAGGTGATTTTTTTTACTCCACTGATATCTGACATCAGCTGAGCATCGCTTATGTCAAGGTTAAAGCAATTAGCCGTTTGTTACATGACGCCGCGTATAGTTTTGGTATAGGTGATCAAGTGGATATCACTTTTATTGATTTCTAAAAAGCTTTTGATTCTGCGATTCGCTGTAAGCTGCTGTTAAAAGCAAACGTCCTTCTCAATATGTATCATATTCTTTCATGGATCGACAGTTTTCTTCCTTTTCGCTCAGTTCGTTTCTTTCAAGTGAATAAAATTATTTCTCGTTGAAGTCACGTCCAGGGATGCTATGCAGGATGGCCGAAGCTCGGGACCTTTCCGAGCTCTGGCGACACCCCTTTCTTAACGAGCTAATAGTACGAAAAGGTCGAACCCATCCCTCAAGCGCCCACTGCGTTCCTTTAGGTGGTGTCTGGATGGTGTCTTCAAACCCATCTAATTTCATTTGTCTGTCGTTCCGCTGAGTGCAGCAGTGCACCTATGCAAGAAAAGCGTACAAAACTTTTACCAGCCATTTATTATTAGTGCGGACTGTTTGAATTCCTTTTCAAGTGTTTATTGCCTGCGCTAAGTATCCTATAGAATAATCAACACCACGGCCTCTGAGATTAGCTCCGGCCTAGCGCCTTACAACACCGCGGCCGGAGCTAAGAGGTCATGACACGTGTGTAATCATCATAATCGGCCTGTGCACTCTAGCGCGTTGTTCGGCCGGCGCGTGCCCTCTACGTCGTCTTATTCACCGTATGCTCGCTCCCCGAGAGTACGTGCGCCCTGCTGATAAGCTAATTGGCTGGACGGTATGCCTAGCTAATTAACGTGACAGCTTAGTCATAGCATGCCCTGACTTAATTCAGGATATGGCATGACTAAGCTGTAATGTTAATTAGGTGACATGTTAATTAGAACATTACCGATATTGTTCAGTTTGCATGTGTTTGTTTTATCATTAGTACTATATTCTTCCATATTTTGTGTGTTGGCGTATTAGCGCTATAGAGGGTTACCGTAAATGACTCATTTGTTTTTAAAAGGCTACATTTTCAAATGCACTGATCGTATGGACCTGAAAGGTATATTAAAGGAACCGCAAACTCACCAAGTTTATAGATTTTCAAATGTGGGTGCTTTACAGGCATGAGTCGACCCGACGAAGCGGCGATTTTTTTAATACGTCTTTGTATCTGCCTTTAGTAGGCTTAAGCCTTCCTGCAGAAATTTAGGGAATAAGGATTGAGGTGGTTGGGGCCGGAGACCACAGTCTTCATTGATGTCTGTTGGCCCTGTCATCCTTTCGGGGAAGTACTGGCCAGGCCCGTCTGATTCGCGGAATAACTCCACGAAAGACTGCCCATATCTCTGAGCATCGGCTGGTCCATGGTCTAGAGGAGGATTAGTAGCAGTGGTTTATTTAGGACAAGTGCTAACACGAAGCAGGCTAGCGATCACAGTACGCCGTCTTCCGCTTATCTCGTGCTCGAGCCCCGTGTCTACTGCATTCACTACAATCCCTTCCGGGCAAGGAGGGAGTCATCCTGGTGACCTAACGGCAAGTGAATGCAGAAAGGTCGTGGTACTGCTTGAGCCGAGAGACATGCACGATTTCTTTTCCCCGACGGCGCTTGCCCGCAGATGGGCCCAGCAGCTCTACGAGGTAGTTGACCGGTGATGTTTCGTGTGCTACCCAAAAGAGACCGTTGTGCCTCGAAGAAAACTTGTAGGAGAGTCCCGGAGGAGTCGACGGGACCCATAACCATGCCAATTCGTTAGGAGCGAAGCACGTAGGCGCAGTTCATAGGCGCGTCTGGTCTTGTGACGTGAATGAACGAGCAAGCTGGCGTCGTTCTTCCTCATTTGCAGCTGCTCGGGAGAAGGGTTGTCAACTCTGAAGGGTCCAGCCGATAAGAAAGAATTGTGTCCATTGTGGATGATGGTTGCCGTACTTAGAGAGGAAACAACGGAGAAAATCTAGTGGTGCTCTGCGTTGCAATGTTCTGGGCTTACGTGACGAAACCCAGTATGCTATCCCAATTGGAGTGGTCGATGAAGAGTACATGACCAGCAGATCACCAAGTTTACGATTGAAACACTTTGTTATTCCATTAGTTTGCGGATGATTTGCCGTGGTGGTGCGGTGTATGACGCGACACTCGCTCAACAACGCTGTAATAACGTCGGAGAGAAAAACTTGGCCGCGGTCGCTTATTAACTTCTGAGGTGCTCCATGCGATAACAAGGCCGCCTCCGGCGAATTTTCGATATCCGCCGATTTCAACAAAACTTTCAACATACGTTCTTTTGGTACCCTGATGATATGTGGGAAGATATGCAACCGTAAGTCACATAGTTTTTTTATTGCGATATCAATTAGATGCATAGGCGTGCAGACATGGGGGGCAGCCGCCTCCCGCTGATCACCTAAGAGGGGAGGGGCGCAAAATCTGCCCCGTACATTGACCCAACTAGTCACCTAAGAGGGGGGGGCAAAATCTACCCCATACATTGACTAAGTAGGGTGGGGGAGGGCGCTGCGAAGAACCTTCGCCCCCCCCTGATGGGGAACCCTGCGCACGCCTATGATTATATGGACACTCTTCGCTGGTTTTTGCCGTTGCCGCCGTCAGGGCTCGTATAAGTATGTGCTTATACAGGGTGTGCCAGCTATCACGCAGCACGATTTAAAAAAGGAGGAACGGCTTTACGCGAAGCAAACATACTGCATATTGTTCCTAGTACACTGGAGTAGCCACTGCTATTTTTACGTTAAAGAGGTTTATTTAATTAGTGGTAATCATATTTGTAACTCGACAACTACTCATTTAATTGTCAAAATGTCAATGAGGCGTATGTAGGCATGTCCAAATGGCATCTAACTGCACTACTTTCAACAACGTGCTAATTGCGCGCTCATTTTTTCTGCTTGATCAAGAAAGCCCGCGAAATATGAAAAGTCACACGTGACTAGACTGTTCCGGCGTCGGGAACCAGCGCCCTCAAACAGGCTCCCTATGAGGTAGACAGTATCAAGGAAAAAATGCAGAAAGAAAAAAAGGAACGCATCGTCCGATCTGCCACTCCCCGGCCTAAGAAACGCACCGCTTGGTTTTACAGAGTCGGGCCGTAATCCGAACACCTGCCGCGTTATCAGCGAGAACAGTCGGCCGTGAGATATGGATGATTGCGGCGTACTATCGAACGGAATGAATCCCAGCGAAATTGCACGCATATCGTTGGCGCCCGACCTGTACCCTTGCCAAAATGCGGAACGCTGTCTCTGGCAACGGACAAGAGGCAAAGCGGTTGTTTGCAGTAAGCTTATTTGAGGGCGCTGGTTTCCTTTGCGGGTGGGAGCCTAGTCACGTGTTATTTTTCATATTTCGCGGGCTTTAGTTATCAGCCGGAAAAAATGAGCACGTAATGAGTACGTTGTTAAAAATTGCGCAGTTGGATGTCCTTTAAACATGCCTACATACGCCTCATTGACATTTTGACAATTACGTGTGTACTTGTCGAGTTACAAATATAGTTATGACTAATTAATTAAACCTCATTAACGAAAAAATAGCAGTGGCTACTTCAGTGTACTAGGAACAATATGCAGCAGGTTCGCTTCGCGTAACGCCGTTCCACTTTTTTTAAATTGTGCTGCGTAATAGCTGGGGCACCCTATATATATATATATATATATATATATATATATATATATATATATATATATATATACATTGTCGAGATGACAAAGAAGAGTGACTCTCCCTCAGCACGAAGAGCGCATTCGCCTCGTCACCGCTTCAGACTACGTTCTTTGGCCATCCAAAGAAAAAATTATAAGTGTTAATTCCAGCAACATTGTGGATGGCGACGTGCTCATTTTACCTTACGGCCACACCCTATGTCGAGGTATTCTGATTATTCCTGGCCTTATTCGCTTCACCGACGGGTGTGTCTTCGTTACTGCGTTAAATAACACACCTGATCCCAAGATGTTGCCCCGTGGATCAACAGTCACTTGCGCCGTTGACACTCATCCGGTTGCGATTGTTGCCCTTCCGACTGTTCCACCAGAGTCAAGCTCGCCGCCACTTCATGCCTCTTCCGCACCTCTGTCGGCAACCATAAGCCCTGACCTGACACCTGCCCAGAGACAAGATTTGCTTGCCCTGTTGACTCGACACCGTTCTTTGTTCGACATGAATTCGCCCGTCCTCAGCATGACTACCGCCGCTACTCATCGCATCCAGACGGACGGCTCCCGTATTATTCACCGGCGCCCATATCGCGTGTCTCTGCCAGAGCGCAAAATCATCGAGGAAAACGTCTCAGACATGCTTCGACGAAACATTATGCGTCCTTCCTCGAGCCCCTGGTCCTCCCCAGTTGTTCTGGTACAGAAAAAAGTCGGAACAGTGCGTTTTTGCGTCGATTACCGTGCGCTGAACAAAACGCGCAAAGATGTTTACCCCCTGCACGGATCGACGACGCACTGGATTTATTACATGGCGCCGAGTATTTTTCTAGCCTTGATCTTCGATCCGGCTACTGGCAAATACCGATGTCCGAATCTGACAAAGAGAAGACCGCTTTTTCCAGTCCAGATGGGCTGTACGAATTTAATGTGATGCCTTTTGGACTTTGTAATGCGCCCGCTACATTGACAGTGTACTGCGTGGTCTAAAATGGAAAAGCTGTTTGTGCTATCTCGACGACATAGTCGTTTTTTCGTCCACGTTTTCGCAGCATCTGCAACGTCTTGAAGAAGTCCTCGCTTGCCTTGCAAAAGCTGGCCTCCAGCTAAATACAAAGAAATGCACCTTCGCAAGCAAGACGATCAAGGTTCTAGGACACTTAGTCAGCAAAGAAGGGATTCGCCCGGACCCTGAGAAGCTTGCCGCCGTTCTTGTCTTTCCCCGTGCGCTGCGTCAAAAAAATCTCCGCAGGTTTCTCGGCTTGGCATCTTACTTCCGGCGCTTCATACGTGACTTCGCAGAGCTTGCGTCTCCACTCCATCAACTACTCGCAAGCAACGCGCCCTTCGTTTGGTTCCAAGACTGTGAAAGTGCGTTCCTGGCGTTGAAGCAAGCCCTTACATTCGACCTGGTACTGTGCCACTTCGACCCAGGCGCGCCCACCATCCTTCACGCTGACGCTAGCAGTCATGTTCTTGGTGCCATTCTCCTGCAACGTGACACCACCTCGCGAGAACGAGTCATTGCTTATGCCAGTCGTGCTCTCACCGCGGCAGACAAGAATTACACCATCACCGAGCCGGAGTGCCTAGCTGTTGTTTGGGCAGTACAAAAATTTCGCCCATATCTCCATGGCCGTCACGTGCACAGTCGTTACTGACCACAACGCACTGTGCTGGCTAAAAAACTTATCGTCGCTAAAAAACTTATCGGGCCGCCTTGGTCGCTGGGTGCTTCGCTTGCAGGAGTACGATTTCGACGTCGCCTATAGATCCGGAAAGAAGCATCAAGACGCTGATGCTCTATCTCGCTACCCACTGCCCAGCCACGATATCTCTACATCGCCTCCTGCCACTGAAAGTGCTTTACCCATCGCAGCACTCGGTTGGCTAAGATCTGGCAGCCCATCCGTACTTGTGTCGCACCAACGCACCGACGCATACTGCCGCACTATTTTGGAGCGCATCGAAGGTTCTTCTGCTCCTCCGAACGCCCGACTTCGTCGACAGCTTAACCAGTTCAAGCTTCACGGTGGTGTTCTCCATCGCTATGTTTACCACGTCGACGGCAACAAATGGGTACCAATCATACCACGTTCTCTACAACGTGAGGTTCTTCAAGCATTTCACGATGATCCCACAGCCGGTCATCTAGGCTATCATAAAACCTATGACAAAATACGAAGTCGCTGCACCTGGCCTGGCCTCTCTTCAACCGTTGCCAAATATGTTGCTTCCTGCATCCATTGTCAAAGGCGCAAACGACCCACAACTGCTCCTTCTGGCCTCCTGCAACCTCTTCCTTGTCCCGCTTTGCCTTTCGATGTCGTCGGGATAGACTTGTACGGCCCCCTACCAGTGACATCGAGTGGGAATCGTTGAATTGTGACGGCTGTTGACCATCTAACCCGCTACGCGGAAACAGCCTCGCTACAATCTGGGGCTGCCACTGAAGTCGCCGATTTTTTTCTGCGCAGCATATATTTACGCCACGGAGCTCCACGCGTTCTGCTCAGTGACCGCGGCACAGTCTTCGTTTCCTCTATTCTTGACGAGGTTCTGCGTGCCGCCAACACCATTCACAAGACAACTTCTGCTTACCATCTGCAGACCAATGGCTTGACAGAACGCTTTCATCGCACCCTCTCTGATATGATTGCAATGTACATCGACCCCGACCACTCGAACTGGGACGCAATCCTGCCGTTCGTCACGTTCGCTCATAACACGGCTACGCAACGCACCACTGGCTTTTCTCTCTTTTTCCTAGTCCACGGCCGCTCGCCAAATTTCGCTCTGGACGCCTCGTTCCTTTCGGCTCCCGCATCCTCCGCAGGTCCCTTATCCGAAGTCTTTTTGTCTCGCCTCGCACACTGCCGTCATCTGGCCCGAATTAACACCGGCATCTCCCAGGATGCTCGCAAGTCTCGCTACGACTCCACTCACCGTGCTGTGACTTTTTCCCCTGGAGACGAAGTTCTTCTATGGACTCCGCTGCGCGTTCCTGGCTTGTCCGAAAAATTCATGAGGGGCGCTCTTGGACAGTACACGGTCGTTGAGCAAACCTCCCCAGTTAATTACCGTATTTCACCTCTTACAACTCCTTCCGATCACCGTTGACGGGGAACAGAAATAGTGCATGTTTCTCGTTTAAAGCCGTATACCCGACGCCTTACGTAATACTGTCACGCGGCCAGGCGGCCGCTTCCAGCGCGAGGGGGAATTAGTGTGAGCGTAACAAATCAGGGACTCTTCTTTGTCATCTCGACATATCATCGTTTCTGCAACTTCCTCATTTGTATATATCGTCATCATTGTAGCTCGAGCTAGTCTCGAATAAAGCGGTGCCTCACAATATATATATATATATTTATATATGTATAAAAATCCAGAAAATTATTTTCCGACGCGCGGAATCGAACGGGCGACCTCTCGCTCCGCAGCAAGCGGCGTTAGACGGCTAGGCCACGAAGGGGAGGTCTTTCAGCACACTAACGGCGAGCTATTTATATACACCATTTACTTCAGCGTGCTTTCTTGGCCACCAGCGAGATGGCGCGAAGTGCACGAGGGGCGTGCTTTAAAGGTCTTCGCTCCGATCGTTGCAAAGCGCGCGTGCGCGCACGCGCTTTCTGTTAAGTGATAGGCGCGAGGCGGACTTCGCCCTACAGGGCGTGGTCGCCGGCGGGCGCGCTTATTTCGTGAGTAGGGTGGTTTGTGTGTCTGCGCTTCCAGCGCGACCTCCGCGCCAAAGTTACAGAGCGTACGAAGTTCACTTCGCTCGCTGCAGCGGCAGTGTTTGCGAAAGGAGCGCGCTGTTCAAACAGAAAGAAGTAATATCTGTTACAACTGTCAGTTCGCGCTGGTCCTGTGTGTACCTCTGCGATCGTTTCGTGCGTCCTTCTTCATGTTTGAGCAGCGCGCTTTAAGTGTCGAGCTGTGACACACTTGATAGTTCGCGACCGTCCTGTGTGTGTTCTTCTCGTGCGTCAATTCTTGAATTTCTTGAAAATTTCTTGAAAAGTTTTAAAACTTAGTAGCCTATTCCGGAATCACGCCTGTAAACGCGGACCACCCTGTGTATGTGACAAAATGTGCCTACTCTGAATAGCGAAGTGCTGTGCTTGGCGGCGAAGCGTCCGGGAAATGGGAGCAGCCGTCTGGTGTGAAAGTCAAAAAGCGAAGACATCCAAGGGTATTTGCGTTGCTCGGAAGGCATTTCAGAAATGATGATGGTCATGACATCGCTCGAGGAGATAGAAGAGCAGACAGGCTCAGAAGCCAACGGCGAGCGGGATAGGGTATCGGCGTCGGAATTCTCACGGCCAGAACGGCAAAAAACGCGGATGTCGAATTCCTGTAAGTGAAGATAACCAGTCTGGGTACACATAACTTTAATGCGTCCACTCGAAGGACGTAAGAACGGCAACTGAACTGATTGCGAGAGCACACACAGTTTTTGTCTTCTGTCGGGCGAGAGCGTTCTCATCATACACTGGCGCTCAGTTAAGCAGCGTCGACGCTGCCCGCAGGCGCAGAAGCGGCGCCGCACCATGCCTCCATACGAGCATAGCGCATGATGGTCAATCAAAATGTGAAATGGACGTACATGAATATACAGGCGAAATTTCCCGATGACCCAAATAATGGCGAGCCACTCTTTTTCAGTAACATAGTAGTTATCGGCTTTGGTGAAGGAGCGGCTGGCATAGGCAACGACGTACTCGTCTAAGCCATGCTTGCATTGGACAAGTATAGCGCCTAGGCGGACGCCACTAGCGTCCGTATAATATGGCAGGAGTAACAACGTTACTAGCCGCAATGGTTGTGGCGACAGCACAAATCGGGAGAGATGCCGTGGGATCGGGTATAGCAGCCGGGAGAATGCAGTCGTAAAGCTCGCAGCTTCCCAGACAATCTTTGAGGAGTAGTGATGACGGCCTATCCGAGGGATTGCACACATAAATTGCAGCGTCATAATCGCAGAAAGTGATGACGGCAAACGGAAGCAAGAACTTTCGACGGCGCGGAGAAGTGACCGATGGCATAACCAAAGCAGGTGATTCCGGAGGAGACACAGATGACACCGGGACGACAGTAGCTGAGAAAGGCGCAATGTAGACATCAGAAGCAGCAACTATTTTACACGAAGCGTGATCATCGGAGTCAAAACACGGCACAGGAAACGTGAGCTCAGAACGAGCGCAGTTGGCCACAGCATAATTTGACCAAAGAGCAACGCCGTGCGAAGAACGGAATAAAATCACAAATTCGACGACATACATAACACCTTCGATGACGACCCGCGCAGTGCAAAATGCTGCAGGCTGAACATAGTGGGACGTAGCCGTCTGGAAGGATAGGTCGGTAAGCTGAGTGGTCACTTTGCTCACATTTCGGCAGAGGTTTTCGCTAATTACTGATGTAACAGCTCCAGCGTCCATGGCGTGAACGTCAACGCCATCTATAGAGAGTTCGATTTTGTTCGGGGGACAGCAGTTAGATCTTGAAGCTTTCGCCCACAACGCAGTTCTTGCCTCAGAACTGCGCCTGTTAATGTTACCCTCGTGGCGGGCTGTGGCGAGGTTAACATTGAAAAAATTGATCGGCGACAGGGTAAAGGCGAACGGCGGAGTGGTCGGCGACTGGGACGTAGGTCTGTAGAATAATCCGCAGGAACATGATACCAACGTTGGGCAGGCATGTCGTCTGAGGCCCCGGCACTGTCACAAGAAGCGAAGCTGCCACGGCTGCAGTGGCGGGCTATGTGACTGGGGATGCAACGTAGAAAGGATATGGGCCTATTATCAGGTGTGCACCATGGGCTGATGGCAGGAGCACTGTTGGCTGAGTAAAGAACGGTAAACGGGTGTGCAGGTGGCTGTGAGGTATAAACGTTACGAGTTGCTTGGTCTGTAGCCGGAGAGGGTGGAGCACGTGGCCGAGCAACAGTGGCAGCGTATGTCAGTGCTGCTGTAACAGGAGGTTGAGTATGACTTGGTGGCAAGACTCCGCAACTTCCGATTCAATGTCGTAACAAAGAGAAGATAAAGGGCGCAAGTGGCTCGGGTGCTCTAGTGATTATGAATAGCTGCTGTGCAATCTCCTCGCGAATGCACTGCTTTATTAGTGGAATATAAGCGGTGTGATCCTTGGTGCCATGACGAAAGTCCAAAGATGAAATATCTGCTGTGTCTTGAGCAGCGCAACGTGTGGAAGCGCGCTGCCTACGCAGCTCATCGTAGTTCTGGCAGAGCTGAATTACGTGGGCGACCGTCTGAGGGCCTTTTCCAGCAAGCATCTGGAATTCGCCGTCATCGATGGCTTTCATTATGTGCATGATCTTGCCTGCCTCGTCCAGAATCGAGTTGACGAGCTTGCAGAGGAAGATCACATCTATGTAGCTTGTGAAAGTCTTATCTTTCCTCTGCAACCAGCCACCCAAGCGCTGCTCAGCACGAAGCCGACGCACAGCAGGACGTACAAAGACCTCCGTGAGAGATGTTGCGAAATCTGAGCAGGTAGAGAAATCGCTTTCATGATTTCTGTACCACAGTTTCGCGACGCCGGTCAAGCAAATGTTCACATTCGTGAGCTTGTCGCAGGCGTTTTCCTATTTGCAAACGACCACCAGTTCGTACTCGGCAATGCAATCTTCGATATCTTCATCGTCGGTTCAACCACATATAGGTGAATCATGTTGCCGGCGTGCGCCAGGGCACAAGACAGGTACAGGCGCGGTATCCGGACTGCTCTGAGACGGTCCCGAATCATTGATCACGAAAGGTCCTCGTAGCGTCCGGCTGCGAATCTCCACCAGTTCAAAGGGGGTGTTTTACAGGCAGGAGTTGACCCGACAAGGCCGTGGTTTATTTAGCGTAAGGGCTAACATGAAGCAGGCCAGCGATCACAGTACGTCGTCTTACTCTTCTCTCTAGCTCGTGCCCCGTGTCCACTGATTTCATTACAACTTCTACAAATGTACAATGTACGCCCCTTTGTTGATAGGATAAACGTCCAGACGATAATCTAGCTGTTTCCACAAATTCTGCCGCATAGTCCTGTCAATTGTCTGCAGTGTAGCACTGATGCGTTCTTTGTGCTCCACTAATATTTGTGGTGAAAGGGGGGTGGGGGTGGTACGCAAGCGAGGTTCTTAACGTACCCCCACAGGAAGAAGTCGCAGGGCGCTAAATCAGGGAATGTGGGATGCCAGGGAACAAGTCATTATGTAACTGCGCCAAAGACGGATGCTGACACAAGAGGAGAGGAAAGCACAAAGAGGCGCAGACTATCACAGGAAGCTTTATTGCAAGAACAAGGCAATATAAAGGACATGATAAAAACCAAGAAGGGGTAAAGGGGGAGGAAGAAAAGCCTAGAGGGACCCATATCAACAAAAACCCAGGGCACATCAACCATATCACGCCCGTCATACAGGGCCAAGGTAACGTAACTTTTTTTCATGTAAAGCAACAGAGAGAACACTGACGCAAGACTCGCATTGCTTGTACTTTGTGCTTTCCTCTCCTGTTGTGCTACCATGCGTTTTTTGCGCAGTTACACAATGCATCATCATAATTTCCGTCGAATTCATCATAATTTCTTCATGCTCTCACGACGTCATCCTGGGATGGGATTTTCTCGCCCGCCACGACGCCGTCAATCATTGCGCACCAGCCGAAATAGAGCTCTCACCATTCTCAAATTTGACGCCGGTAGACAGTTCATCGGCTACGACCAAGGTATTTGTCAAAGACGACATCACAGTTCCTGCAAACTCGTCAACGGCTGCGTCAGCCTGTTGCACCAGTCTCTGCGACACCGTTGCACTCCTTTCTCCTTGTGACCGCGTTTTCACTAGGCAAGGCCTGCTGGTGCCATTTGCGACCGTGGAAATCACTCAGGGCGACACGGTTATTTTTGTGACCAACCCATCCCCGTTGATTCTTACGTTGGTGCGAGGGGAATGTCTCGGCAGAGCGGAACCCCTTGAAGACGCACAAGTTATGGACGCACCGTGTGACGCGGAATGCACCAGCTCCCGTACGCTGAGTTCTGTTTCCACATCTCATTCGTCATCCGCTGATGCATTTCGTTCCTCAATTGCTGAAAATCGTACGTCGGTCGAGCGTTCCCAGCTTCTATGCACGGAGGAAGAATTTCGTTCTTCGTTCGATTTCGCGCAAACTTCTCTCGGCCTCAAGTCTGCATCGACACTGGCGCCCATTGCATCGACACTGGCGCCCAACCCCAACTGCGGCAACGTCCATATCGCGTATCTCCAGCAGAGCGTCGTGTAATTAACGACCAAGTCGACGACATGCTTCGCCGCGACGTTATTCGGTCCTCAAGCAGTCCGTCGGCGTCTCCTCTCGTTCTTGTTGCGAAGAAGGACGGCTCTGTGCGGTTCTGTGTGGACTACCAACGGCTGAATAAGATCACCCGTAAGGACGTTTATCCCCTACCTTGAATAGACGGCGCCATTGACAGCCTGCAAGGAGCAGAACTCTCATCGCTCGATTTGCGCTCAGGGTACTGGCAAGTGCCCATGGCTGATGACGCTCGAGAGAAGACAGTCTTTGTCACGCCGAATGGCTCGTACGAATTCAACGTTATGCCGTTTGGGCTGTGTAATGTGCCCGCGACCTTTGTCAGGAAGGTTCTTGCTTAGCCGAGCCGGTATCTTACAAAAAAATCCTATTACCTTGAGTCGGGACTCCTGACGGGCGCCGACTTCAAGATGTTGAATCGCGTCCTCGACAGCTGCGATAAAAGGTTGTTCAAATTGGTTTGGGTATGAGGCGACGGATCTTTCTTTCTTACGAAGAGATGAAGGCTACCAAAGATTTGAAGAAGGATAAAACCATCGTAGTCCTCCCGGCCGACAAAGGTAACAGCACGGTCGTCATGGATCGCACTGACTATGAGAAGACGGCAGGAGAACTTCTGAACGGGGAAGCATACTCCAAGATCAAGAAAGATCCGACTCCTCAAACGCAAATCGATTTGAGCAAACTTTAATCGCAAATTTTCCCCCATGATCCCGAGCCCAAAAACCTCTACCTAAGGTTGATTTGCACAAACGGATGCGCCCCAAGTTTGTACGGCGTCCCAAAGGTTCATAAAACCGGTATTCCTCTTCGATCCATCGTCGATTTCAACCCCCCCCCCCCCTACGGGCTCTGTCAACCTATCTTCACAAGATAATCCTGCCTCTGACCGGGAAGACGGAAAAATACATCCGAAACTCGGGGCATTTCGTAGAACTGGCGCCCAATGTTAGGCTTGAGGAAACCGACCGTATGGTGTCTTTCGATGTGATTTCCCTTTTCACTAGTGTGCCCGTACCCCTCGCACTGGCTGTGACGCGCCGCGCTCTCGAAGACGGCTCCACCCGGAACGACAGAACTCCACTTTCGGTTGACCAGATATGCCAGCCGTTGGAATTTTGCCTCTCAAGCACCTACTTCTCTTTCAACAACGTGTTTTACATGCAGACCAGTGGTACAGCCATGGGGGCCGCGATATCGGCAACAGTGGCAGCGCTCGTGATGGAGGATACCGAAAAGCGAGCGCTTGCCGAGTGTGACCCCAAACCCAAGTTGTTTGTACGCTACGTGGACGATTGTTGCTGTGTGGTAAAGTCCGGCGAGGTCAGCAACCTGGTCGCCCGCTTGAACACCGTGAATCCTCACATTCAATTCACAGCGGAAATGGATTCATTCAACCCTCCCGTTCCTGGATGTGTTGGTGAGAAGACAACGACAGAGCCTCTCTTTCTCCGCCTTCAGGAAACCAACACACACAGGGTCTCCACTTCAGATCGAACCAGCCCGCCTGCCACAAATCGTCCGTTGTGCAAAGCCTCGTCAACAGGGCCGAAAGAATCTGCTCGTCACCACGGCGGCGGAAGGAAGAAAAAGAGGAAATAATCAGTCACCTCGGCACCAACAGCTATACACAGGCGTTTATCCGCTAGGCCCTGCGCAGGAAGGAAGACGGGGGAAGCAGGACACCAGCGGCGCCGTCGTTTGCCGCGTGTCGATTCCCTACATCGCGGGCGCCAGCGAAGCAATAGTACGCTTACCGAGAAAGGCAGGCGTCGACGTAGCCCACAAGCCGTCCACCACCACCGGCAGCTTCTTCACTCGACAAAAAGACCGCGCACCGGCGCAAAAAGCACAGGGCGTCCTGTACAGGATCGCGTGCTCCGACTGCCCCGCCTCGTACAATGGGGAAACAAACAACTTTCGAGAAAGAATGCGACAGCACAAGGACGATCTCCGTCAATTGAACAGCGAGCGCAGTGTAGTGGCGGAGCACTCCGAAAAGTTTCACCACCGCATTAGTCCTGACGATTCGGTGATCCTGGAACAAGAAAGCAGCTTGTGCCGGCGGCTCCTCCTCTAGTCGTGGAATATACAACAAACAGCGGGAAACATCAACCGCATCACGGGGACATTGCCCTCCCTCTAATGTCAAGGCCTGCGACAAGTGTCGGCAAGAAGGTGTATATAGCTCAATAACGTATGCTGTCGGGCTAGTTGGTCCATAGCCGGTTAGGAAATCGTTGGCGCAAAACAAGAACGAGGACGAAGAAGTAACGCGGACAAGCGCACACTCGCAACTGTTTTTTTATAAACCGACGCTCATCTTCTAGAACCCTCACGCATGAGTACAGCACACAACAACAACAAAATATATACATACATATAACAACGTCGTCTTCGTCCCTACACTGGGGCCAGTGTCCTCGCGCTGCTTCATTGTCGACGCTACTGGCACATACGCGCGGCATTATTCCACCTTTAAAAACACATCGTCCCGATGATGAAAGCCCAGAAAGCAGGGTAAAAAACATTGCGCAGTTAGTCACTGAAAGTATGGCTTCATCCAAAGCACGTGAACGATTTCTGGTGAATGACTTCGGCGCTTGGAACACTAAGGTCCGCGCGGAACAACCTCGTAATTGACGTCACTGATGCGTCGGAGGATTTGTAAGGCCTGAAGTATCTCCGCAATAGCTTTTCAGAGAGCCCACGATGACGAATAGGTGTCCAAACCCACACTGTCGCCCACGTTGTATGTGACGGGTCTGTGCCGGAGATTGTAGTCTCTGCCGGGTCTGTGACGGGTCTGTGCCGGGCAAGTTTCCGAGCTTCCTCTGCTCGCTGCGTAAATTCTTCAGCGTCCGTCTCTGCGCCATCATTTTCATGAGGAAGCATCGCGTCTAACGTAGTTGTAACTTCACGGCCGTAGACCAGACGGAAGGGTGACTTCCGAGTGGTCTCCTGACGAGCCGTGTTATACGCGAATGTGACGTAGGGCAGGATGTCGTCCCAGTTCTTGTGCTCTACATCTACGTAGATGCTTATCATGTCAGCGAGGGTCCTGTTGAGACGTTCGGTCAACCCGTTGGTCTGTGGATGATACGCCGTTGTCTTCCTGTCGGCGGTACCACTTAGTCGCAAAACGGTGTCCAGAAGCTCGGCCATGAACGCAGTACCTCTGTCGGCAATAATAACTGCGGGAGCACCGTGCCTTAAAACGATGACTTCGATAAAAATCGCGCTACTTCAGCCGCTGTTGCCCGTCGTAAAGCTCCTGTCTTGACGTATCGGGTGAGGTAATCGGTGGCGACGATTATCCATCTATTTCCGGTAGTAGACGTTGGGAAGGGGCCCAGAAAATTCATGCCGATTTGTGAAAATGGCGTCGTTGGCACATGAACAGGTTGCAACAGGCCGACTGGCTTGACGGATTTGGCGGCGCTGGCAATCTAGACATGTCTGCATGTACGTTTTCACGACCGTGGCAAGTTTCGGCCAGTAATAGTTCTGCTAATACTTGCCCATGTCCGAGTGTAGCCCAAGTGACCAGCGGTCGGCTCGTTGTGGCAGGCGTGCAGGATCTCACGTCGAAGCGATGAGGAAACGACAAGTAACTAGCTGCTGCCACTAGGTGAACAGTTCTTTTAGGGGCGAAGCTCCTTATGCCCTGGGTCTGTCCATCCTCCGTTTGTTTGTTTGTTTGTTTGTAGTAGCCACCTCTAGTTCGTGAGAAGCGCGCGTTCTGGTATGCAGTAGAAGAAGACGACGACGTTGACGAGTGAGACTCTCGTGCGTGTTCACCTGTGTGGCGTTCCTTCTTCTTTACTGCCTCGTTCAGGCTAGTGCAATTACCGTTCACAAGTCACAGGGTGGAACGTACTCGTCTATAGTATACGAGTATAATAAAACACACCCTCAGAAGTTGGCATACGTAGCAGTGAGCAGATGCACAAACATAACCTATATCTTACCAATGCTAAAGGCGACCACAGGTTCTACCATAAAGACAAGAACAAGGATAAGGCAATGCTTAACGAATTTCAACGTCTAGACCAACATCGACTACCCACGTTGACGCAGCGGTACCTCCGAGCCGTGCAAGAAGACGTTGACTCTACCAACGTGTTTACCATTGCCCTCCTCAAAGTTCGATCTTTGCATGCCCACGTAGACGATGTGGAACGGGACCCCCTACCTACTGCGGTGGACGTTCTCTGTCTTACGGAGACGTGGAACGCCAAAAGACCGTATATCAAAGGATACGTCTCAGTCGTGTGCATCGATGATGCAGAGCGTCCTGCAGGTGGTGTGGCCGTATACGTCAAACAAACAGAAAAGGCACAAGACCTGAAACTACTACCAACGACACAGAGCCATTCATTGACACGGCATTGTGTAATTATGACGAGTACAAGAATAGATCATTTGTGTTGGTGACCTGAATGTCGATATTACCAAAAAGAACAATGAGTGGTTAATACAACATATGTTAGCCAAATATGCCCTCACGTGCACGTCCTTTGATCATATGAAACCAACGACCATCCTAGGGACGTTTATAGACCTGGTATTTTCAAATTTCCAGTTGCAACCCGTACAGGAACCGCTATCCCTTTATTTCACAGGCCGTAAAGCCATGATTATGAAGGGACAACGCAAGCCAAGCATCATATAATTAAGAAAAATAAAACTTTGATGTTTGCAATTACACACAGTGTTTCTCACTCTTTATATGATCATTGATGGGGCGTTACACAGAAGATTCACAGTTTACCGATCATTCCCTCCGGAGCTTCGCCCCAATCATCATCATTCACTACGTGGATATGCTGTGAACTTTTTTTGTAAAAAACGTCGTTGCGCAAGCAGTACGATGCTAGCCCCCTTGCAAATAATTTCGGCACGCTATTGGTTCGTCCTTCAAGGTAATGAATGAGCGGTAGCAGTTCAGCGTCGTCCCCCTGCTGTCCTGAAAAAGCGGCAGTGTCGACGACTCCCAAAAAGGCCGTGTCGTTGTCGTCGTCTTGGTCTGCTGTTTCAACGGGAGAACGAGAAAGACAGTCGGCATCGGCGTGTCGCATTCCCGACTTGTACGCAATGTCAAGACGTTTATTAACGGGCACTCAGCGACGGCGCACGGCAGCGACAGTCAAAGCGGAGCCGACTCTCTGCACGAGGGGCGTGCTCTCAGAGAAGAGAACGACCCACTGGAAGGCGCTCGAGAGGACGACCCATTACTGAGTAGGAACGCTTCGCTACAGCAACAGTGAAGTTGAACTCTTGGAGCCGAACACTCCAGCGTGCGAGACCGCCAGGTGCATCGCTGATAACGCTGAACGAGCGACCGTACAAATACGGCCGAATTTGGAGGACTGCCCATACCATTGCGAGGCATTCTTTCTCGGTCGTAGTGTAGTCGGCTTCTGTTCGGGACAGCGTCCTACTGGCATAAGCGATCACCTTTTCGCTGTAGTCCTGCCACCGCACGAGTACTGCTCCAAGGCCCACATTACTAGCGTCTGTGTGCAATATCGTTGGCGCGTCTTCATCGGAGTGGGCGAGCACGGGAGACGTTTGCATGCGTTGACTAAGCTCGTCAAATGCCCGTTGCCGGTCTTCACCCCATGCGAATGGGATAAGAGAAAAGACTCAGAGGAAACGCCCGGTTGTCATTCCGTATGTGCACAGATTGGCTCATTCGCTAAAGAACGTGACCTCTCGCTTTGAGGTCCCTGTCGTGTTTTCGGCACCTCGGAGACCTTCACGCATTCGTGCTCGTTCCAGCGGCGCGCCATTTGCAGATGTGTCAAGAAGCACACAAACTGTTTTTGAAGTGTTCAGTAGGCGTTGTCTATAAGATTCCGCTCAGTTGTGGCAAGGTGTACATCGGCCAGTCGGGCCGGTGTATAAATGATCGCCTAAGGGAGCATGCGTTATGAATGAGGAATGGCACAGGTTCGCATTTGCCGCATCATTGCAAGGAGTGCTCGTGTGAACCTTTGCTGAACGGCACGAGTATCTCACGAAGAAGCGAAGACAAGGTGGCACGTGACGTAGCGGACGCGATGTACATTAAGCTATTCGGAGACCAATGCATCAGCGTGCCGTCCTTGTCGCTTTCTGAAAATGAGTTTGCATTCCTATCTGAGAAGTTGTGATGATATGTCTTTGCGCATTTATATGTGTATATTTTGTAGTTGTTGTGTGTTGTGCGCATGCGTGAGGGTTCTAAAAGATGAGCGTCGGTTTAATAAAAGTCAGTTTTGAGTGTGCGCTTATCCGTGTTACTTCGTCCTCGTTCTTGTTTCGCGCCAACAATTTTCTAACAAGGCGTATACATATAAGCGCAGTGCGTCTCGGGCCGTCTCACCCCTGAAGGAGCCGGTCAGGCTTCGAAACGCCGGGTATCTAAAATAAATTTGTTGTTGGAGTTTTTTTTTGCCGTTACAATTGATTGAATATTGTGATGTTTTTTCGCGCTACATACAGCGCGGCTGCGCAGCGCACTGATCTGACGCTCTATCATTAGTTACAACTACATAACAGCTGGGCCAAAAACGAGTGCAGTGCGCGGGAAAAATATGCCATCATATTGGTTCAGTAAGGCGTACGAATTGACAAGCCTATGTTCTCGCATAAGTCAGAGAAGTGCCGGCGAGTGCGACCTGCAGCTGTTTGTGACCGGAGGCGTTTGCTGGAAGCAAGTCGCGTGGATTCTCATCGCTTCTTGTGCAAACACCGTTCACAAGAAAAAAATGCTTCATTTAGACTTAGGCGATGCCACAGCTGCGATGCAAAGTCATTCCTACTCATCGGTATCACGTATCCTGAAACCCAGAAGCGCCGATGACACGCAGACGGACTCGGACGGTACGCTATGCCTAACCTTTGGTGGAAATCATGGTGGTAGAAAATGATGGTGGAAGGCATACTTCGTGGGGCTTATCTCGGCGGAGGCCGAAGGTAGGAGTTTGTGCATTTTAGCTGCGAATGCATTTTTTCTGTTACCGTAAAGTGCCGCTGATGTAAGTGAGTGTGCAATAATTGCCAGATTTAAGTTTATAGCGTGGCGGTATCAAGCGACTGCTATTTTCTGGTCTACCTTCTGGAAGGGGCAATTCCGCAGCCAGAGCTCATTAACTTCTCGATAACTGCGCGGCGATGCAACACAGTTACTGTCGCTGTTCAGCCCAAGACCTCTAGACTAGTAAACATCCCAATACAGCAACACATTTCGGATGTAAACCTGATTAGTACGTGCGCTAATTGTAACCATTCATGACTGCCGCGCTCCACGACCCTTGAGGCGGTTATTGACGTCGCATGAATAAAGAAAGCGTGATAGAAAGCGTGATGATCGGCGTTGGCTTCTATGAACTGTAAACTTATTTTTCTGTACATTCAAGAGGAAAACATTACAAACGGCTGTGATTTCACATAATGTCATGTGCGCTTCCATCATGCCACCATCTATCTACCATGCTTCCATCATGCCACCGTCATCCAGCCTGTTCACCAAGCCATCCACCTAAGTATGTTTTGCATCGCCACCATCAGCCAGCATTTTCCGCTTACCACCAAAAGAATCTCGCCACCACCACCAACATCTGCCACCATTTTTTCCAATTTCGCCATCATCAGCCATTATGGCCGCCACAGCTTCCACCACATCCACATTCCTTTCCAGCTTGTCCACTGTTGTTTCCACCATATCGACCAACAATTCCAGCATCCACCAACCCAGGATTTTCACTAGGGAAGCTGCTTTATTCTGACAATCAGTGAAACGCACATTGTCTCTATTCAGTACATATAAAGCTGCTGCCACTGCAAGAGTGTTGAATGTGTCCGCCCTAATTTTGATTGTGAACACAAGGTGTTGAGATTATTCAGCGGTATGTAAGGTGTAGCCTTGTTGCTTTATCCTCCCTTAGATGGCGTGCCTCAAGAAGAATAACAGGTTTCACACCGGTTCTGTGTCTAGAAAAAGCGCATTTGATTTATCAGATATTATGAAGATACACTTGTATATATTGAACTTCAATGAATTTCACGTTGGCTCCTGCATACCAAAAATATTTCCACTATTGACCACAGCAAAATAGTTGTACACTGATCAGAAAGGCCACTCACTCGTATTTATTGCTGGTACGCAACAGGTACTGATACTGGACGAACCGACGGCGGCTTTGGATCCTGAGACGCGGCGAGGCATATGGTCCCTGGTGAAAGAGTTGAGTGAAAAAGCAAGCATACTACTTTCTACGCATGACATGGAAGAAGCCGATGTTTTGGGCGATCGGATAATTGTGATGTACCATGGCAGTGTCGTCTGTTGGGGCTCGCCTAGCTTTCTCAAAAATGCTTGCGGTGAGTTGCCTATGCAAATTTTACCAATAGTTCGAAGCATGTTCACTTGCACAGATTTTCATGGCACCAGGCAACTAGTATTTGTTATAGCGTGTTCGCAGCATAGCTATCTACTGGAGACTTCTGTTTTATGACTCTGCAGTTGCTTAATGAGAATAAGACCGTCTCAGTAGCTCAGTTTTGTAGAGCACAAGGCGCGTTTTTCGAAGGTTGAAGGTTCGGTCCCTGCCGGTGACAAGTTATCTAATCGTCCACTTTACTGCCTCTACACTTACATCATAATTACTACAAACATCCCCTATACTTTCCTTGGCTTTATCGTCTGTTAGTTTTCTTTAGTGTTGTCTAACAAATAAAAAAAACAAGGCCTTACAATTTTTTATTTCGTTCATTCATAGCGAGAGTCTCGTTCTTGAAGACTTGATGCCTTCCGGCAGTATGTGAGGGATTATTGTTGAGCTTCCAGCTCGTAAAAAGATCACATGCTTCGTGACGCCAGCAGGCAGAAAACGTGTTCCGCACTCACCGTCATGGCCACGAGCGGCACGGACTAACACTCTCAGGTATAAATGCACATATAAACTGAATATAGTGCATGGGAGGATGACCCCCACCGTAGGTCAATTAGTAGAGCATCAGACGCGTTATTTGAAGGTTACAGCTTTGGTCCCTGCCTGCGGCAAGTTATCTTTTCATCTACTGTGCTTTGTTCACATGTGCAGCATGATAAGCATAAATAACATCCCATATTTGTTCCTTGGTTTTGTTTCTTTCTTATTATTGCTGTGTGCCACAAAAAAAACGAACCCTCAAAATTATTTTCTTTCGTTCTGAAGTTACTTGTCATATACCTCAAAGACTCGGTTATGCGTATTGTTATAAAGAGGTAGGAGGATGACAAATCAGGTACTTCCTGGTAATTTCCTTTACTATTCCACTAATTTTGCCTATCATTTCGTGATTCTTTTTCGTGATTGTTCAAGGATTTTTTTTTTGGTACTAGAGCTCCTGGTCACTTTTTTTCGTCAAGTTGTTATCTCTTGTGAATTACAATATTTCAGAACTTGCCATGAGTATTCATCAATGTCAATGATCTGTGTTCGTATTTCATAATTCTAACAAAACAATATTTTCTAAAGCTACCCCACTATGCCAATTAAAGTGCATAAATAATAGCACTTTCAGCAGCGCAAAAATGTATTTTACCGGTATGATCCGTATTCCTCGCGCATTTTAATATGCCCTTCTCGCTTGTGCGCATGGCACTAGGTGTGAGGCTAGGTGTGATGATATCTTTGAAAGCATCAAATTGTGCCGTGGTCTATGACGCGCATGCATTTAACACCAATTCTTTTTATTCAAATGGCTCAAAAACAGTCACGGGATGAATGATAATTATTTGTGATTGTTGAAAGCGTCCAAATTAGCACGCCGTGTATTGCAGGCGTTGGCTACAAGCTACGCATTGAAAAAGAACAGAATTTCTTCAAATCCTCGGTGGTGCTGGCTGTAGTGAAGAAATCTCTTCCTCAAGCGACTATTGAGGAAGAGAAAGAAAATGAAGCGATAATCGCATTAAACACCATGGATAGAGGCAGCTTTCCGGCTATGTTCCGGGAGCTTGAAGACAGGAGCAAAACGCTTGGAATTCAGAGCACTGGACTGACTGTGGCCACGATGCAGGATGCTTATATCAAGTAAGTCGGATGCATCTATCTAAATCATTTTTGTTTTGTACTTGGTTGTTTGCTGATTCTCCAGCCATTCAGTAACCATCACTTTGCTGAAGTATGTACCACTTCACGGTGTCGAATATTAGCAGAAGATAGAAAAACTGAGCGGATCGTCGGCTGCTGTCTCCGCAGCTGGCGCCAGGATGTGCGTGAACCTTTGTCAAAGAGCATCTGCCACTGCGTTGTCCTTCCCGCTGACATGTCATATATTCGTCGTCAATTCTGCGATGACGACATTTGGAGGAGCTCTTGCGCCACATGTACACCCGTATCTGAGTTGATCACTCGCAATGCACAAGTCTGCGGCTTGTGATCCGTCAGTACAAAAGAAATCTCGTCCTTCTACATAGCGGCGGAAACGTCGTATAGCCGCGTGTATGGCCACAAGCTCCCTACCAAACGTGCTGTATCACCGTTCGCCCGGGCTCACGTTTGTGGATAAGGAAATCGGGCGAAACCTTTCGCTCGAGTTCTGCTGCAATACGGCTCCAATAGCTGCGTCGTAGGCGCCCACCATTACGCAATGTGGAACACCGGGATGCTGGTAAGCGAGCAGAGCGGCGTTTGGGAGAGCCTCCTTAATATGCGGTAACGCTCCTACGGCTTGGTCGTTGCACTGAGTGGCGCTTGCATTAGTTCCTTATCATGGATGAAGGAATACTGAGGAGAGGCCCTTACTATAGGCGTGCGCAGGGTTCCCCATCAGCGGGGCGAGGTCATCGCAGCGCCCCCCTGATTTTGCGCCCCCCTCTCAGGTGACTAGGGTAGTCAATCTATGGGGCAGATTTTGCGCCCCCTCCTCTCATGTGACTTGGAGAAGGCGGCCGACCCCCCCCCCCCCCCATGCGCACACCTCCGTGTGCCCGCCTATGGCCCTTACGTTCCATCTTGTGAAGCTGGAAGTGGGGGAAGGCAGAAGGCTCCTCCACGCAAGGTTGGTCACGCTTCAGCTCGCTTGCGCATGCGCGAACGGCGTCACGGAGAGCGAGACGAGCGTAGGTTGCCTCGATGTGCTCACGTCGAGGCACCCTAGACGAGCGTCGAGAAGGCGACCTCTGTTGTGCCGGGCTGCCGACAGCTGACACACGAGCCTGAAAAGCGAAACTTTTGTGCCGATCAACAACAAACGTGCTGCGATACTCGCTTGTAGCATGCCTGGGTGCCACTCGCAGCTTCATTACGGCTCACATTGTACTTCTCCAGTAAGTTTACATCTTTGCACTTCGTGTTTAATCAGCTTAAAGAAAGTAAAGTGCAACTCGGTAGCATATATGGCCACGGGCAGTTGGGTTCTCTCTGCAGAAACGGTAAGTTCGCGGTACGCAACATAATTAACAGTGACATCTGAATTGCTCTTGCTACTCGGGATGATGATGCGCCTCGCAATTATCATTTGACGTTTTGTGTTATTGCACGTTCGCACGAATGTCGTGCATGGCTCTCGAGCCAAGCTACAGCAGCACGGGTCAATCGACTGCGACCACATCGAAGAAAACTTGGCCGCAGAGAAAGTTCCCGACCACAAAACGTAAGCAGCATAGTCACAGTTAAAGTTGCCGAGCACACAACATAAACAGAATGCGAGCAATTCAAACAGCTTCGCAAATTGTCTTACTGTGGCAAGCACAGTTAAGTGAGGCACGTCTTTAATTCTTGACGTTCGAAGCTTCGGTGAGCAAACTGGGCCACTGCTTTCCAATCGTTTATTCTGACCGTTGCACATGGGAACGGGTCACCGCCGACTCTCGCATTAAGAGCCGTCGGCGCTGTCATCCTCGTCTTGGAATTCTAACCTTCCATGGCTGAGGCACGCAATAGCACAGTGCCGATGGAGAAAAGCAAACCTGCGGCGCCAACCATTTTCGGAGAAGTGGTCGCGGGCTTCGAAAACAACCGCTTTCGACCGCACGCAATGTGAACTAAACACGCAACCGCGAAGATCAATGTTCACTGTAAGCTTTCAACGCCTTGCATTATTTGTGAAGTGCAACGGCTGCTTAAAAATGCGCATTCGCAGCTCCAGTCGGCTCTGTCAAACGTGGTCATATGGGCGGTTATGGAGACAACGCGAGACGACGGCGTGACGACGGAATGCCAGTAGTCCGTGCGAAAACAGGTCACTTCCGCCACACTTTTCGCTGTGCAGCTCGGATAGCGAGGGCTTCTCCTTAGCTTTGCTTCTTCAATGTTCCTGATGCTGCTACTGGGCTGTGCAACGGTTGAATGATGTAGTTGCACTTCGGAACGAACCTACGGAAGAAATTTACGAGTTTCAGGAATTCTGGGATCTAGCGGATTGTTTTGGGCTGCGCAAACCGTCGTACTGCTTCGACCTTGTCCTGGTATGGTTGTACTGCCTCGCTTGAAATGCTGTGGCCCAAGAATGATAGCGACGGTATCCCGAACACGCACTTGGCCGTATTCATAGCGATGCCGTGCTCTGCCAGTCGCTGTAGCACGTAGCGTAGATGAATGTCGTGGTCTTCGGGCGTGCGAGAGCAGTCCTCAATCAGAATAAAACCACTGCCGCAGCGGGGGAAGACAGAATAACAAACAAAATGCTCCGAAATTTAGATGATCACTCGATCAGCCAGATCACTAATCAACACTTACTGGGCTGATGGATGGAAAAGTTCCGCCTAGCTGGAAACATGCTACCGTCATTTTTATTCCGAAACCGGGCAAGAAGTTAGAAATGGGGAACCTTCGACCCATTTCTCCCACCTGCTGCTTAGGCAAGGTCATGAAACATATATTAATCCGACTCACCAATTACATTGAAAAAGAATACCTGCTACCTGACACCCTAATCGACTTCAGTGAGTGCCTATCAACACAAGAGATTATGCTTCAACTGCAACAAGACATCCTTGACCCGGGCCCAGTACGAGCCACTCGGAGCATACTGGGCCTGTACGTCAGTAAAGCTTTTGACAATGTCGCGCATCAGGCCATATTAAATGGCTTATCCCAGTTGAACGTGGGCGAAAGAACGTTCACCAACATTTCCGACTTTGTCAGAGAAAGAACGGCCACCATCCAAATGGGTGAAGTGCGTGGTCAAAGGTTTACGCTAGGCACTAGAAGAACCCCACAAGGTGCCGTCCTCTCGCCCCTACTCTTGAATATCACCATGATGAACTTACCACAACAGCTAAACAGGATACCACATATCAATCATGCCATATACGCGGACGATGTTACAATCTGGACAAACAGCGGATCGGATGGTGCGATAAATGATGCGTTACAGGAGGCAGCCAACGTTGTGCAAGAGTATATTAGACACAACGGGTTAACCTGCTCCCCCTCGAAATCCGAACTCCTAATCATTAGAAATAAAGCCAAAAAGACGCCAGGCACGGACACCCAACAACAAGCACCGATAAAAATTATGCTGGAAAGCGGCCCGATTCCTCCTGTTCTGACCATTAGAGTGCTGGGCATGCTTATTCAACATAACACGCCAAATACTATGGCCATCACAAAATTGCAGAACACCGCCAAACAAATTGGTGGACTTCTCAGGAGAGTGGCCAACAGACATAGAGGAATGAAGGAGATGGACATGTGTATGCTCATTCAGGCCTTCTTAATCAGCCGCATAGTCTACTCCTTCCCCTATTATCATCTCAGGAAAACAAAGATAAAATTCAGGCTATCATTCGACAAGCGTACAAATGGGCCCTAGGTTTGCCTCTATCGTGTTATGCATTCCACTTGGAATGCATAACACGATAGAGGAGCTGATCGAAGCACACAAAACAGTACAAATAACACGGCTCTCAGACACGATGACAGGACTCCATATCCTGCATAAACTGACAACTCAGCCAATACACACCACGGGAGGTAGAGCACCACTACCTTCCTTAATCAGACATTACCTACAGATCAAAGCAATACCCAAAAACACCCTGGCGGGAGATACGACGCCAGGAGAAAAGCCAGAGCAGATAGGCTAAGCGAAAAGCATAAGCAAGACCCAACCGCGGTCTTCGTCGATGCCGCCAGCCAGGGACACAAGACACACCCTGAGTGCCGTGGACGGAGCTCAAAATCGTAAGTGTGGCTTCCACTAGAGCCGCATCAATCAAGGAGGCCGACGAAATGGCCATAGCGCTGGCCATTATGAATCCAACTACCCACACTGTCCTTAGCGACTCTAAGGGCGCTACTCTCACCTTTGTAAGGGGAAGTGTGGGACTAAATACAGCCAAGGTCCTGAGAAACTTCAGTGAGAATGAGGAGGCGCATAATGTGGTCCGAGGGTTAGCAAACCGGGTCCCGCTGTCCGTGGAACCGGGCTTCCCGATAGGAGAGGCAGTGACCTCCTATAACGAACTTACAAATATGTATAAAGATGACAGGAGATTATACCCCATACCGCGCAGGAAACTATCCTGCAACGAATTAAAATGAACACCTTAACCACTCCTCACCGCTTAGCGATATTCACAGACGGAGAGGTTGACTCAACATGCAAATTTGCGACAAAAATGCCACAGCAAACCACCAAAGTCACATCCTCTGGGAATGCGATGGCCTTCCCCCACCCAGAGAGCTTCTGCCAGCTCCCTCCGAAACGACATGGGAGACCTTAATACGGTTCCCCGACTAAAAACTGCAGAAAGCAGATATTGCATTGGCAGAAGAGGTCGCCGCAGACAAGCGGCTAGCTCCAAACCCATGAAGTTTCTTTTAATAAAGTTGTATCCTCCTCCTCCTGGGGCGTGCGGCTAGCAAACAGCTGGTCATCTAGGTAAACCTTGCAGAAGTCGAGGCCCTGAACAATGCCAATCCTGAACCGTTGAAAAGTTTGGCCTGCATTCCGTAAGCCGAAAAGCATCCGTAGAATTTCGAACATGCCAAATGGCGTCGTTATTGCAGTCTTGGGAACATCCTCTGCTGCTACGGGTATTTTATTATATGCTCTTACCAGATCTATTTTCGAGATGTTAGCGCCATGTAGGCAGAGGGTGAGGTCGTGGACGTGCGGCACTGGGTAACGGCCTGGTACAGTCACACGGTTTAGTGCCCTATAATCCCAACAGGGACGCCAATTGCCACCTGTTGATTTAGGAACCATGCGAAGAGGCGATGCATATGGGCTGGACGAAGAGCGTATTATACCGGGTCCCATCACATACGAAAACACCTGTTTGGCTAGTCGTGTGACGAATTTCTCGGGTGAAAGACGCCATGGCCGCGCGTAGACCGGTGGTCCTCTTATTTCTATGTGGTGCTGAACCTCGTGTTTTAGTTCGGCGAATGCCCGTTGCTGCGCGTGAGCTCTGCGAACACTTGCACTGTGGTGGTGAAGCGCGATTGGCCGCACGGACGGAGTAACGTCAGGCTGAGAGGAGGACACAAACGCGGCTTCCCTTGTAGCACTGCACGACATACAGGATCCTAAAGCCGTTTGTTCCGTGCGCCAACCAACAGACCGAAGTATGGCAGAAAGTCAGCGCCCAATGTGGCAATGTTGACGTCAGCGGCTATGAACACGCATTTGAATGTTGTGTTGAAACCGAAGGTCAGCGTGAGCGAACGTTGTTTTTATGTTTGTATCACCGTGTTATTGACGCCTTGGAGTGGCGATGTACTAGGGTTCTTCCTTTCGGTTTGTACGCAGGTATCACGCTCACCTGGGCACCTCTGTCGGCTAGAAAGCGAACCCTGTTGTTGCTGTCGGTAACAAAAAATGCTGAGGGACATCTTGAAGGCAACGTAGAAGCACTAGTCGCCCTCACTGCTTGCCGCGGTCGCTTCCGGATCGCGCGTAGGGTGTACAGTTACGCGTAGCATTTCCGAACCGCCGATGATACCAGTATATGTTCTCCCGCTGAGGTTGTTATAGCGACGTGTTCAGCTCGCTTGATTTTTGTGCTGTCCTGCTTATGCGCAAAGGTGATAACATCTCGGTGAGTCGAGAAACATCTTCATGCATTTGCTGAAGTTCGTCTTGAACCTGTTTTGCACGCACGGCAGCTAGTGATGTGGGCGTGGTGATCGCCATGACCCGATCAGCAAGCTTGGCGACCGGTAGTACGTCTTTCTGCTCTGACGCAGCGACAACCAAGCGGACACGTGATGGCAGCTTTTGCAAAAAAGAGTCCTCGGAATAATTCTCCGTCTACAGTGCTTGTGTTTCGCCGCGCAGTAGTTGCATGTGCCGCAACTGCTGTCTGGAAAAACGGTCACCGAGGTCCGTGTCGCGAAGCAATTGCTGTAGTCGCAGCGATTCGGGAGGCGTGACAAGCCGGATGAGGGATTCTTTTAGCGGTGCATGTTTTTTCAGCAGGCGGGTCGAGTGAAAGGTCCCTTATTTCACTGGCTATGGGCGGCGGGAGACTGCTTACAGCGTAGTGGTATTTGATAAGGTCTGCTGTGATGCGTCGTGCTGCGAACTGCGCTTTTATGTGAGTAAACCAGAGTGCGGGGTCCGCGGTCCAAAATGGGGCAGCTTACCGTCGACTGAAGAGACTGTCGGAGTAGCGTCCGTCGTGGACGTCGAAGTCATAGCGCTCAACACCGGTGGTTGCGCCAGAATTCTGGGTCACCAATGTTGGGACGCACTGCTAGGCCGAGCTAAACGAGTATAAGCAACACGCGTCACAAACAACTGAACATTTATTCATTCCGATGCTCCTGAAGAAAACTCACGTGGTTCCTCTTGCATGCGTTTTCATTCGTGGAAAAAATGAACAGACTGTACAGCTCGGTTGAACCCTATCGTTGATTCGGCGTTGTTAGTTATACATGATACATCCTTCCAAACAGCTGACGAAATTAATACCGCTGGCTTGTCTGCAGGAACTGCTGGTCATAACCCAGGCGCTCTGGCGGCCCCGTATGTCATCGACTGCGTCTCAGCGGTTGAGGCGACGGCTGCTGAGCTTCTGCGGGCGAGGCTGCGGTGGTCGATGAAGCCACACCTTGAAAATGGGGTGTGGTGGTTGGCAATATCTTCGTCGTCTGATGAACCAACACTATATGACTCCTTCCTCGCCACAAGATCTTGACGGTAGCGCCTCAGCACGGTATTCTCTGTGCGCACGTAGAAAGTTCGTGGGCCGGCCGATCCGACCACCTTAGCTTTCGTTGCCCATGATGTCACATTCAAGCGTACCACGTCATTGTCACAGAGGGCAGGTAGGGTGCGCCTATGATGCCTTCTCTGCTGTTGTTTCTTGACGAGAGTTGCCGACATTGGATTGCAGTCCGGCAATGGTGTGTGCAGCCGCCTTCTTTGCAAGAGTTCGCCCGGAGACCGGCCATCTTAATTAGGACTCGTCCTTTGATTCAACAAGCCCAGGCAAAAGCACTCTCCTGCGGACTTTGTTTTCTTTAGGATACGTTTTACAACTTGTACACCCTTTTCTGCGAGTCCGTTCGAATGAGGATACTGCGGGCTTGATTTCACATGCTTAAAGTCGTAACGCTTAGCGAAAACAATAAACTGTTAACTGTTAAGCTGTGGGTCATTGTCAGTAAAAACCTCGGCTGGTATGCCGTACCTTGAAAATATTGCACTCAGTCGATCGATGACAGTACTGGCTGTTGTATCGGGCAGTAGCTCCACCTCGGGGAAATTGGACATCAAGTCATAGGCGCACAAATATTGTGTTCACGAGTACTCAAGGAGATCGACACCGATACGGTACCATGGCTGAGTAGGCGCTGGTTTCATTATTAAACGCTCCGATGGCTGCTTATAAGCGTATGTCTTGCAAGTTGGACACCATTCGATCAAGGACTGAAAGTCTGATTTTATACTCGGACGATAAACCACTTGCCTTGCTCTAGTTTTGCACACTACCTGGCCAAGACGGCCTGCGTGGACCGGTTCAACAAGTCACTACGCATACTTGTCGGTATCACCACTTTGTGCCATTCAATAGTGTGCCGTTTACTACGGATAGCTCGGCGGCCACTGGTTCCAGGGGGCCGTCGACAGGCTCTCCCGTAGAAAGCTTTCTTAGCACTGTGCGAAGATGTGGATCGAGAACTGTTTCCTGTGCAAGGTTTTTAGGTGTTTCACTTACGAGTGCTGATACGACCATGACGGCATGGTTCTCGAAGTCGCTCGTGCATGCAGCTCCCTTGAGACCAGGAATATGTGATCGGGACAGTATATGAACAAGGGCCATCTCTTTGCCAGGAATGTACGTCAGCGTGTAATCATATTTCATCAATCTCAAAAAAAATCATTGCACCCTGGGTGGCATATGACTTATGCCTTTCTTTGATACGTCTATCAGCGGACTGTGATCACTATCCAGGATGATGGGGCGTCCATAAAGAAAATGATAGAATTTTTCACAACCAAAAACTAAAGCCAAAGCCTCTTTGTCAACATGTGAATATCTTTGCTCCGATTCTGTAAAGTTCTCGACACATAGGCTAGCGGCTGCCAGTAGTCTCCATGACGTTGCAGAAGTGCCGCACCGGTAACACTTTCAGAGGCATCTGCAGTTACCTTTGTCTCCAAATTTTGATCAAATATAGCAAGCAATGGCGCATTACTTAAATGCCGGCATATAGCCTGTCATTCGCTTTCGTGGTTTGTTGTCCAATCAAAGATGGCACCATGTTTGATGAGGGAACGTAACGTAGACGTACGCTGTGAGAGAGATGGTAGGCACTTGCTCAAGTAGTTAACTACTCCCAGTAGGCTTTGGACAGCCAATTTGTCCTGAGGTCTTGGCATTTTCAAAATACCGTCAGCAAGGTCAGCATTTGGCCTAATACCCTTGTTAGTAATGATGTCACCCAAAAAAGATAACTTTTTGTAGGCCGAAGCGACATTTAGATGCATTGAATGTAAGGCCTGCTTTTTCAGCTGTTTCTAATGCTCTGGGCAGCCTTTCATCGTGCTCGGCCCTTGTCTCTCCCCGAAAAACACGTCGTCTACGCACACGCGTACACCGGCAAGACCATCAAAAACCTCGTTAAGGGCTATACCGAACGGTGGACGAAGAAATCTATAAAGGCCGACAGGCGTCGCGAATGTGCATATCTTCGATGATTGTTCGTCTAATGCTGTTTGACGAAATCGCGCATTTGCGTCGAGACGCGACCAGAACTTCGCCCCTGAATAGTCTGCTGCAATATCCTCTAGGCGCGGCATTTGGTAGTGTTCCCTCTTCATGTTTTCGTTGATACGTCTTGGCTTCATGCAGACCCGCAATTTGCCGTCTCTCTTTAGTACAATGACTAGGGGGCTTACCCAATCTGTGGGGCTGCTGACCTTCTGGATGATGCCTTTCTTTTCCATTCTGTCCACTTCAGTACGGAGAGGCTCCCGCAGGGACAGTGGTACCCTCCAAGTTGGCTGGAAGACTGGCACGGCATCCATGTGCAGCTCAATCTTGTATTCACGCGGGGCGCATCCTGTTCCATGGAAAAGACAAGGGAACTCATTGACAGTTGCTTCGGTGTCGTTCGCCGTCACACTGCCAACAGCCCGCTGTACGATTCCAAGCTTATCGCTGGTGTCCAAGCCTAAGATAGCGCTGTAGTCCTTCTTTACAACAAAAAATCCTGCGCACGCCTCCGGTCACCAATCTCGATGAGCGCTGAAAAGTTGCCGATAGTGCTTGATCATGTTGCCACCGTAGGATATCAGAACAGCGCTACTGGGCATCAGTGTTGTCATCTTGAGCTCGAGAAACATTGAAAGTGGCAAAACGTTTACCTGCTATCCTGTGTCCACCTTAAAGGCTACGTACTTGTCGTCAATGCATGCGTTCACACGCCAGTCTCGTTCTCTGCTTGCGCTGCTGCTGGCGACATTTAGTCCTTCGAAGTCATCGCTCTGTTGTTGCACTTCATACACGCGCTATTTCTCGCTGCAACGAGACGCGAAGTGGTTCTGGCCATTACACGAGGAATATACTTTGCCGTATGCCAGGCAGCGTCTGAAGACATGCCTTCGTTTGCAACGGTTGTATTTTATGTATTTCCTGGACCCTCTAGGGCGCTCTTACTGGCAGTGACAGCGTTCATATTGAGTTCTTCCTGTGTTTTCTGCCAGAATTAATTTTCACGAGCTGATGTTTCCGCGCCTTGCAAAGGATAACTTTTTCCAAGGTCATGTTTTTGAATCTGGGCATCTTTTCTCGAAGCTTTGGCGAGTTTGTTCCAAAACAATTTGGTCTCGCACCATGTCGTCCGCTATGGTCCCGATGTTTCAGTGCTGCGCTTGTTTTTTCAGCTCGCGTAGACACTGCTCAAAAGGCTTCGCCTCACCTTGACTGTGGGAACGGAAAATGTACCGCTCGTGTATTTCATTTTGTTGCTCCAGGCACTAATCTTCGAATTTGGCAATTACGGTGTTGCGGTCTCCCTTGTTTTCTTCTCCGCTGAACACAAAATTGTCGAAAACCTCCAAGTTATCCACCCCCACCACGCTCAGGAGCATGGCCATTTTCGCCGCTTCCGACCTCGGATTGGCTTTGCATGCCGTCGCTTGCAGAAAAAAAACTCGAGCTGCTGACGAAAGCGCTTCCAGTTCCTTCCTCCATCAGCTTTCTAACGTAGCGGTTCAGGCGGCCTCAGGTGCTCCGTGCCGTTGTTTATTGCGTTCACTTATCCCAGGAAGCATTCGCTTGAGCTGGTAGACTTCATCCCACTTCTGACACTATTTTTCATTCGTGGGAAATTGAATAGACTGGACAGCTTGGTTGTCAAGAAACAAATGAACCCTACCGTTTGTCCTGCGTTGTTAGCTATAGTCGAATGTGGAAAGGGTTTAGAAAAGGTGAATGCCAGATGTATGCACGAGGCAATAGTGCATCTAGATAGCACATGTGCTTTCACCAGATATGATACAATGCGCTCTTGGTATTGCGCCAGACAACCAGACGTGTGAGACCAGACTTTTGAGACCCTGATATTTGAGACCCACAATGACGACCAGACGTTTCAGACCCTGGCGCTTCCCAGGTGGCAGCTCTAAGATCACCGCATCGGAATTATGATAGACTTCTACCTCGTAGACGCACAACACGTTGGCTGCCCCAGTGGCAGTTGCATCCCAGAGCTTCTAGCATCGTATCGCAACGCTGACCATCAAGCCCTTTCACGACAATGTGTGTCAATGTACTTTACTCGGCAAAACGTGCGTCCTTTCTCTTCTTCTTTTGCGGCCATATTTGGTTAACTGTGTAAGCGAACATAAAAAATAAAGCTTGATGCACACAGAATGGGAAAGAATCACACAGGAAAAACGCCATGGAACGTTGTTGGCTAATTGACGACGTTAGAATTTCGCGCAATTTTGTGTACAGAGCTGCGCAGCGTGATAGTCACAATGTTCTGTGCACGGTTGCATATTTACACATTATTTGTCCATCTGTTACTTGGATGTGATTTCTCTGTGGCTTATGCAGGAAAGTTTCTGTTTTAGTTCAAATAAACGAAATTTCCACATTGCGACAGCTAATTAAAATCATTATACAAGCCTCTAAACTATGAGCCAAAATACGAAAAGTATATGGCTTAGTTGCTTCCCTCATGCTGCTTCATTTCGCGGCAGCAACCCATTCTTGCTTGCGGCATCGTGCCCCCCTTGGAAGTGGTGATTTATGTCGACGTTTGCTGAAATTTGTTTACTATATATATGCAATTGCTGTTGTCGTGACTCTCGTCGAACTTAATCTCGCTTCGAATTGAACGACTGCACGCTCCCTTGAATCCATTTGTAAAACATTGTCGCGAATGAGCATCCCAAGACACCATGCTATCTGAGGAAACTTCGATCCGTGTAGCCCAGAGTATTGAGCACCTGGACACCTGGCACCTAAGACATCACCACGAGTTTTCAACTCATGGTGATGTCTTAGAAAAACTCGTTGAAGGTAACAGTCACGCCGCCTCAGAGTCAGTTTCCTCCCGGATTGTTGAAAACCCCAAGCTTACTGCAGAAGTAAAAGCCTTAGGCGAGAAGTTCGGCGACTCAGAAAGCTGCGTTGCGCGCCGATGAAGCCTGTTATTTTTTTTTTTTTTGAGTTCCGGATGTGAATGGGGAGAGCTGGACGCAGTCTGAGTCTCGAGTTGGCTCATTCTGTGCTACTAAGCTAGGCATTATGATTAACAGCAGCGTTGTCGAAAGGGTGCACAGAGTGACACACTTTCAGGTTGTAAATGACCGTCCTATATTTGTTATAAAAGTTACATTTTTTTCGGCAACACCAAAATTGAGGGATACGCCCACTTCAATTTCCGAAGATTACTTGGCACGTGTCAAGATAGCCAAGCTGAAACTTTTTGCGGATGCACAAGATCATTCCACCTCCTTTAGATTCGCGTTCACAAGCTACCAATGAACAAGTGATTCCTTTACGATTCCGTGACTGATACTCTTAGAGAATTAGTCATAGCCTTCACCGCAAACCAATTCGGTGTTTTCCTGCCACGCTACAGAGCCACAATCACCCCTGCCTAAAGACCAAATATACGACAGCATGTTGTTCCATCTCGGAAACGTACGACTCTACCTTTCTAAAAGATTAAATTGAAGCCATTCTTCACGACAGCTCCACCGATATTGCAATATTTACTGAGTCATGGCTTACTGCCGATATACACCTTAAGGAACATTTTTTTGAAGCGTTCGACACATACAGATTAGGCAGGGTTGGACGCCGCGGGTATGATGTTCTCTTACTGATCATATCTAGTATACCCTCCTCCACCATGCGAACCAACAACAAGCGAGAAATTTGTTGCGTTAAGTGTATTTTCCCTTCTGCTCAGACATTATTATGACATGCTACCTGCGCCCGACTGCGATAAATCTGCCGTCAGACTTGCACAAGCTGCTCTTGCATTTATTTACAACAATCTCAAAAAGTAACTTCATGCTCCGCGGACATTTGAACATTGCTGACAATTACTGGTACAAAATGACAGCATCGTCTCTCCTATCAAGAATTCTTATTGTTATTCTAACATTTAACTTCACACAAATGGTATCTACGCCTACTATTGTTGATTTAGTTATGGTTTTCATCCGACGCTGTTTAATTGTTAATCTGTAATGATGTCCGATGTGACCACAAGGTGTTGTTATTTGACCTGACCTGACCTAACCTTTCAGGTACCCACTAGTCAGCCTTCAACAAAATACATCCAAAAATACGTATAGGCAGACTTTTCTATAATCATTCAGGAATGAAATACCTTTTTGTTCAGATTAAGCAGTTAGCTTCCTTGCAAAGTATAGAGGAGAATGGGCTACTTTATAAGCAGAAAATATTGCCCTAGTTGACAAATACGTGCCACTTGTCAATATACGGGGCAATGCCGATAAATCAGGGTTCGCGAACTGCGTCATGAAGCTTGATAACAAAAAGAAGCGCCTTATTCGGGCAGCTAAGCTCTCGAACTGCAATTCCAAAGGAAAAAAAGTCGCATGCTTTCGCGAGTACCTTGATTTGCTGCTGCAATCAGAAAAAAAAATTGCATATTAACCTTCTTGTTATCCTTCGTGGAAAACCCCAAAATTTGGGAAACTTTGGGAAGCTACTAACCACAGTGTTTCGTACAATATAACTGTGTCATGTCCTGAATGACCACGCGTCCCTATCGAGCACCGAACCCATGTCATCATTACTTATATCACATCTGTTTTCACCCAAGAATTCGACTTAAACAATGGTTCCTTTGCTGACTGTAACTTCTCCTGCATGCCTCCAATTGAAGATTACATCGGACAGAATTTCGGCCCTGATTGAAAAAATAAGTATCTCCAGTGCCCCTGGACCGGATAACATCTCCGCTAAACCATCAAAAGTAATGAAATACTTGCTAGTACTTCTATACAAATATTCTTTTCGCAGTTCATAACGAACAGGAAAATTATTAACGACTGGAGGTTATGGAATGTTGTACCGGTATTTAAAAGCGGGGTCAAAACAGATCCTTCAAATTTTCGCCCGGTATCGGTCACCTGTATCGCCTGCAAACTTCTTGAACACATAATCTATTCTCATGTTGCTTCACAAGTTGAAGCGAACTCTTTCCATTTTTGTAATCAGCGTCGCTTCCGATCAGGACACTAATGTGAACATTAACTTTTTGAATTACCTACTGACCTCCACTTCAACCTTCATTCACTCCTCCGAAGAGATATAATATACTAAAGCTTATCGAAATCCCTTCAGCGCGTTCCTCATTAACGACTAATGATCTAAGTTAATAACTTGCGTACCCATCCACTTATCCCGTCACGGCTCCTATGTTTTCTACGGCGGCGGTCATCCTCCCGTCCACTTTGTGGGGTATATATGTTGATTTAAACCTAGGAGTGCTGGTCAGCGCCAATCGCAGCCATGGCGGCGAGTGTGGAACACTCTTTTTTTGCCTATTGGCGTCACGTAGCACGTGATCTTTTTTACGAGCTGGCAGCTGACCGATGGCAGCTCAGTGGTAGAGCATCGGACGCGTTATTCGAAGGTCGCAGGTTCGGTCCCTGCCGGCGGCAAGTCATCTTTTCGTCCACTTTACTTTCTTCACATTTATATTCTAAATACTACAGATCACACCCCCTATACTTTCCTTGGCGTTATTGTCTGTTAGTTCTCATTAATATGTGTCTAACAAAGATAAAACGAGCCCTTAGAAATCATCTCCTTTCCTTCATTCATAGCAAGGGTCTCGTGCTGGCAGACTTAATGCCTTCAGGTAGTATGCGAGGGATTATTGGTCAGCTGCCAGCTCGTAAAAAAGATCACGTGCTACGTGACGCCAATAGGCAAAAAAAGAGTGTTCCACACTCGCCGCCATGGCTGCGATTGGCGCTGACCAGCACTCCTAGGTTTAAATCAACATATATACCCCACAAAGTGGACGGGAGGATGACCGCCGCCGTAGCTCAGTGGTAGAGCATCGGACGCGTTATTCGAAGGTCGCAGGTTCGGTCCCTGCCGGCGGCAAGTCATCTTTTCGTCCACTTTACTTTCTTCACATTTATATTCTAAATACTACAGATCACACCCCCTATACTTTCCTTGGCGTTATTGTCTGTTAGTTCTCATTAATATGAGTCTAACAAAGACCCACCATCTGGTATTTTGTCATCCATACGGCTCTTTGCCGACGACTGCGTCCTGTACCGCCCTATAAGCTCACATAGCGATCAGAAGCGGACGTAATCCCAGTGAGGTCACGATTTAACAGCGTAAACGCAGGATGGCGGAGAACGACTTAAGACATCAGAACGCCATAGTTTTGTCTGTTCGTGTTTTCTATCTTCCCGAAGCATTTACGTGCGCTAAAGCTCAGCATATGTACTCAATGCGTGCAAGTTTTAATGAATTTCTGTGTTCCACAACATTCCAGAAACACTCCTCGCGAGCCAATCGTCACTTCAAGTGTCCATCATTCCCTTGAGTTTTTTCTTGTTTAAATTTACACCTCACTCGTAAATAAAATATCGGCGCATTCTCTAACTAAATGCTACATTTCACAAGAACAGACCTTTTTACAAGTGAACGCAGTAAGATGCAGGTAATGAAATCTGCTACCTGGTATGCTAGAAAACCATAATAAATGAAACGATTAGTACAATTGCTGGAGTAAAGTTGGAGGTACGGTTACTCACTCTTGCGAACGCCTGTTTCGCAAGGATAAGTTCACGCCTCTTTGGTTCGTATGAACGGTGCGCATTCCCGCGTCAGTTTGATTTTATTACGAAAACATTGATCAAATGAAAAAGCGCAACGACACGACATTGTTTCGTTGTCCTAATAAATCAGCGCTATATATTTCAAGGTAACAACCCCTGACCAAAAAAATATATGACAATGTACGTAGGGGAGCGATTGAACCATACGCACATACACACGTGCAGACAATATTATTGCTCCCACACACGGACACCTACTCCAGCAGCAGTTTTATGGCAATATATATCCCCTACTTTGGGTTTGCACACAGTGTGCCAGTGAGCAGCCATCGAATTCATGAAGATATTTGTTGCTTTAGACAGATGTTCTGATAACTTACTGTTTCTGTACGTGTGTTTGTGTACAGCTGTTGTCCAACATAATCACGACTATTATATTATGTCCAGGTTGTGCATCAGAACGGCGCAATTACTCCGCAATATGCGGCGGCCAGTTGGGGTAGTAGTCTTCACTGACTTAGCCTATCTGGTGCGTCTGACTGTTACATGTTGACGACGTACTTTTCGAAAGTTGTTATAGGCGGTAAATTCATAAATTTGTGAAAATAGTGTAGCGCATGTCCTACGTTTCTTGATTAAGGCCGAGATACGTAATAGACTTCATAAAAATAACTACAAAAGAATGTAACTACTTGTGATAATTGTTGCAGAATTTCTAATAGCCACTCTACGCACAGTCTGCGACCGGAAAAGCCGGCAGATCACACGCAATGTGGGAATCGATGTAATGCGAAGTAGCCAGCAAAGAGCTGCATACAACGTCTTGTTTGTCATTGAGGCAAACGAAGTCATTCATGTCGTGACATCTAGTTCACTATATATTTCGCATACTAGTTTTAGTATATATACAGTTAACAGATCGGCCGCGAGCGCACCAGGAGCGTGGCGTCTAAATCATGCCCTACATGACACGCGCGTCATGACTGTCATATTAAATCCTGTTATTTATGTTCGTCATACAGTCACGTCGCAAAATACCAATTTTGGTGTATATCAAGCTAGCGAAACAGCCGCCAGCGCACCATGAGCGTGGCGCGTAAGTTATGCTGTACATGACATGCGTGTCATGATTTTCATGTTAACACCTGTTATATATGCTCGTCACAGAGTCACATCACGCAATACCAAATTTTGTGTATATCAATCTGGCAGAACGGCCGCCATCGCACCATGAGCGTGGCATGCAAATCATGCTGTACATGACACGCGTGTCATGATATTCACATTAACTCCCGTTATTAATGTTCGTCACACAGTTATGTCGCGCACTACCAGTTTTGGTGTATATCAAGCAAGCGAAACGGCCGCCAGCGCTCCATGAGCGCGGCACGTAAGTCATGCTGTACATGACACGCGTGTCATGATTTTCACAATAACTCTCGTTATTTATGTTCGTCGTACAGTCATGTCGCGCACTACCAGTTTTGGTGTATATCAAGCTAGCGAAACGGCCGCCAGAGCAACATGAGCGTGGCACGTAAATCATCCTATACATGGCATGTGTGCCATGATTTGCGTATTAACTCCCGTTATTTATGTTCGTCACGCAGTCATGTCGCGCAATACCAATTTTGGTGTATATCAAGCTAGCGAAACGTCCGCCAGCGCACCATGAGCGTGGCACATAAGTCGTGCTGGACATGGCATGCGTGTCATGATTTTCATAATAACTCTTGTTATTTATGTTCGCCATACACTCTTGTCAAGCCATACCAACTTTGGTATGGATCAAATAACGAAACGGCCTCAAGAGCGCCAAGACTGTGGCATGTAAATCATGCTGTACATGACATGGATGCCATGAATTTCATGTTATGACCAGTCCTTTATGTTTGTCATGCAGTCACGTTATGCCATACCAATTTTGGTATACACCCCAAGAACGAAACAGCCAGGAGAGCACAAATTCGTTCGAGGCTAGATAGATAGACATATAGATACGCTCAAACTGGCAGAAGTACGCTAAGAAAAACTTCGCATTTAAAAAGTGTCCTTCTGACCACAGTAGTTTGATACAAATGGGTTAGAGCCATGTATGAAACATCTTGCAGTACATTAGAGGCTTATTTACCATGTTAAAAAGTGGCTGGCTATGCAGTCATTGAAAGTAGATTTAGGCATGAAATGGCTACCGGCAAAGCAGACTGGTTTGAGATGACAATAGTCGCAGTGTTAAATTGGCATAATCAATGCTCACAAGGGCCACACCATACTGTGCACTTGTTCGAATGCATATTATTGTTTCCTATTCCGGCGTCCTGCAAAATTTAGGGCTATGCCTAGCGGCCACGACGCAGTGCTTGCCTGAAAGCTTACTTAATGGGATAACCTGTTTTGAACTAATCCTAACGCAAGTCTCGTCTCACACAAACGCTCGGCATGGTCCCGCAGCGTGGCTCGATGTGTTGCAGGTCTCGCAATTTGCCCAAGCCGGCCTCCGACTACTGATAGCCTGGTCTGAGTGCGAACATTCAAAAATCAAGTGTACAGTGCCGTGCATGTGCCTTTGAAACGTAGCTATTGGCTGCATTTCGAACGTCATTATTGAAAATCACGATAAAAGGTAGGGTAGGACGTCTTACAGCCACCGATACTGTGAACATATATTGTCAAAAAAAGTATTAAGAACAAATAACATGAACAATTCTTGTAAAGCTTGTTTGGGAACGAACTAGTATAAGTAATGAGGTCCTGTGGAAAGGGTGCGTGGCAGATACCATGCTTTTTTGATCTTTTCACTCGACTGCCGGATGTATTATGTATCGTTTCTTCTCGTGTGAGTGAGCGTATGTTCTTTATTTAGAGCCAGGATGTCTCGTTTGAAGGTGCTCAAAAAAGGGCGGTGCCATTTGTCTTAGGAGCCCTTGAAGATCATCGCGAGCGGAAGCTTGAAGCTTTTCATCCTTAAGGAAACGCCAGGCCTGCGTGGAACACGCAGCACAGCTGCAGCGAAAGCTGCCAGAGCAGCCTCTTTAGAGCCTTTTGCAAGCTCTCTTGGGGCAACTACTACAAGTACATTTGCATGGCACCCACTACACCATGAATCACCATAATTTTTGCGAAGTACGGAAGCACCCAGGACACCATTATTCGTTATTATCCGGAGAAGCAAGGTACCCTCTATGCACCTGTAAGGCATTCTGTGCACTTTGTTGATGCTGTGGCTGATGAAGTTGAAGAATTGTTGGCAGAACATTTTATATTAGATTGGAAGCATTCAACGACCCGTTTGTTAAGCAATTCGAATTGTGCGGCTCTTCGTTGTTATTTTTTTCTGCCACGCTCTACTCCACATGTTAATGTGATTCCTTCCACGACATGAAGCCTACTTTATAAAGTCTACGTGTAGAGGATTTTCAAGCACCGGCGTAACTCAGTGTTGAATACTCGGCTGCCATGCCGAGGGCCCAGGTTCGAATCCCATTCTATCCTGGATATTTTTTAGCATTTCGTTTTTTTCGCGCGCTAGCGGTAGAGCATCGGACGCGTTATTCGAAGGTCGCTGGTTCGGTCCCGGCCATCGGCAAATTATCTTTTCGTCCATTTTACTTTCTTCACATTTACACCATTATTACTACAAATAACATACCCTATACTTTCTTTCGCTTTCTTCTCTGTCATTGTTATTAACGTTGCGTCGAACAAAGAAAAACAAGCCCTTAAAATTTCCCTTCTTTCATTCATTCACAGCGATGGTCTCGTTCTGGCAGACTGGATGTCTTACGTTAGCGTACGAGGGATTATTGGCCAGCTGCCAGCTCCTAAAAACATCACGTGCTTCGTGGTGCAAGGAGGAAGAAAAAGTGCTCCAGACTTGCCGTAGTGTCTACTAGCGGGGCTGAAAACAGTCGCAGGTTTAAATGCAGAAATGTACCCCACGAATTTCCCACACGAAAGGGGGAGCTTGTACACGTCCCCTTCTTTGCATTGCACGTGGCGAGTTATGTGATTTTTGACGCAGTCGCGCGCTTTGTAAGCAGTTGGGTTGCTGAGCCTGCACAACTTTCCCAGCTTTTCGGAGCCGTAAAAGCGACGCCACTGTTTGCTCCAGCGCCCACTTTTTTTTAAATTGTGGGAAATCTTGTGAAGGTATGGCATGACAGCGAACCTCTTCTAGGAAATCCCAACAGCAGCGGCGTTCTGTTGGGGACCTGAACCCTTTTGGGCAGGTATTCTGCGACTGACACCAGAAGGTGGTCAGGGTAGCCTGCTTGCGCAAGGCGAGCCTTTTGGCATTGAAGGCTGGTCGCCATTAAATGGCGGCATGATTTGCTTATAGCATTGTCGAGGCAGTGGCTTACGATGCTCCTCTTGACTAATTTCGAGTGGGATGAAGAAAACGGCAGCAAAGGATTGTTTCCCCTTAGATCATACAACTAGCACATGTGTGTGTCGTGGAAATAAAATCGAACATCTAAGAACTTTAGGTTAGCGCTTGTGTGTGTGTGTCCCTCCCTGTCCCGTCCTCGTCAATTAAGTACTGCGCTTAACGTAATACATATGTCGCACCAACAAGGCCAAAGATCCACCCTCTTAGGTTCGGTCTCTACCAGCAGCAAGTTATTATTTCATCCACTTTACTTTGTTCGCATTTACATCATGTGTAAATAGAGGGAAAAGAATATTACATCACGCTGTGATACGGCCTTTGTGAGTGCGTATGTGAAAATTTTCTATGAATCTACGAAAAAGCTACACCGATAGAGATTACTCGAATAATAGCAAAACCAGTGGACGATTAATGTTCAAGACATTCAAAAATCTCTTTGTCTCCTATGAACCCGCCTAAGACGACTTGAAGGCGAAAGCCGTCCTGCTTGGATATCGTACCCGGCATTTTATATTGCACGAACACCGGCCTCTAAAATATTTTGTCACGCGAATGCCCCGAAGGTGAAGTGGTTGCGCAGCTCGCACGCACACGTTTTAATTTCTGTACCTCACAACGCCACCATAAATTTACAGATATGAGGCTTTTTTTCCTTATGAAATAATCGGCCATCACCATTTCTTCGCAGATTACTGTTCTTTTTTATATTTTCATATTGCGATAGAACTCCATTTGCTCACTCTGTAATTTTATGAAGACTAGAATGTGCCCTACTCGTTTTAGGCAATGTACTCCTCATGCAGAGGCCATTGAACGATAGCTGAATGAACAAATGAAGTAGTTTGCTGAAGTAATATGTTTTGAGAAATGCTTGAAGTAATATTTCTTTTTTCCCTTCAATGTCTCCTCAGAATATACAAGGAATGGGTTGGTGAACATAAAGAGGACATTTCGCAAGACGAAGGTGAGCACGGCGCTTTGGTTTCACCTTGTGTTAAGTACAAATAAACAATTACGCAAAGCAACACTTGAAAGACTTTTAACATATTAACTTAGTCATTGTCATCACAGGCACTGCTGTGATGACACTGAATGAAATTTTGAATGAAATTTTGTCATTTCTCAACTATCAAAATTGACTTTCCTAATTGTACATCTGTTTGGTTTCAATATAAAACGGCATGATCAATACAACTAGAGGCCGACTTCCGAGAAAGCTTCCGCAGTAGTAACCACGTGCGCAAGAGTTTACTGAGGCGCGTTTAACATATTTCAAGTCGCATTTCTTGCATTATCTCGAGCGGGCATGTACTTTCAGACGACGCTAGCCATGACAAATTTAATTCTTACCTAGCGCTTTTCGTTTCAGTTGCGCTTCACCCACGATAGTCAGGCGGCGTTTATTATTATAATGGTTCGGCTGTGGCACCTCAAGTATGCATGACCTGAGGCGGGTGTGTGTTTCTGCATGTGTACAATTTCCTGGGCAGCAGTGGAAAACGTAATAAATGTCAGCAGGGTGCGGCAATGGGCTAGTTGGTTTTGCATATTCATCAAACTGCACACTACGTTCCTCGCCCTCGTTCCATACGTCTCTCCTAACGTAGTGTGCCTTGCAGTTGTAGTGCAGTTTATCGAACATGGAAAATGTATTGTTACTGCGCTTCGTATCAGCGGAACTAAGAAGAGGAAAAGAAAAGAGAAGGTTGGATCGACAAGATCCGCAGCTTGCAGATTTGGAGCATTCATCCGTCAACCCTGCGGAGATTGTGGAATCCCGGCGTATTCACCACTCAAGTCCGCAATATTACTCGAAAATCTCTACTAGAAAATCTACTCTGGAACATCTTTCACTAGAACACAGTCCTGATATAACAGGTGTCACAGAAACATGGCTTTCTTCTGAGATGTTCGATAGTGAAGTTGTCCCTCCAAATTATTCCGTTATCCGTAAGGATAGACCTTCTCGTGGCGGCGGCGTCGCTCTACTTATAAAGAAAAGTCATTCATATGTATCGCTTCCAGCTGTAACAGATGCTAAGGCTTCTTTGCAATAGCACTTCTATATACGCTGGATGCGTTTATCAAAGCCCGTCATCTGGACACGATTGCATAACTGCAGTTCACGACTTCATGCAGCGTCATGTTCGCAACTCTCGTGTCCTGCTTATAGGAGATTTTAATATCCCAGACATTGACTGGACTCGCTAAACCCCACATCATCTACCTCGGATACCCTTATAAACTGAATGCTGAACTTTAGCCTTCAGCAAATTGTGTTTTCTCCAACCCGCTTGCACAACACTGTCGAGAACATATTAGATCTGATACTCATTAGTCAGCACTTCCCGGAAGACCGTGTTCGAGCTGACGTAGTTGACATATCAGACGATCGCATAGTCATGTGCTTGCTACCGCTTGGTTCGAGTATTGCGTGTGAGCAACGTGAATCAACTTTCGCAACGAGAGTTGCGAAAGAGCTGACGATAACAGCGTACTAACCTGTCTCGCACATGACTTCGAAAACGTTTTGCAGGTAGCTTTTAACACATCTAGTGAGACTAATCTACTATGGCTGAGTTTCAAGTCTACTGTTACGTAGTGTTACTAACGTCATACCAAATAAACACAAGAAAGTGCCAGGGAATAATTCTTGGATAACACGTGAGGTTATCCAGGCAAAGCGTTGATTAAAAAGGTTGCGTGCGTGCGGCTGCGAAAAACCATAAGTGTAAAGCATCCATTCAACAGAAACTGCGCGAAATCAGAGTTTTAGCAAAAAATGAAAAGTGCCAGACAATAATATTTTAGTGTTACACTTCCAAGCTTTATTAAAAGCAATCCAAACAAATTTTGGAGATACCTTCGCACCAGCAATAATAGACAGTCGCACAGGGGTCCAGGGGAAAGAACGGAAAAGGCTAACGACTACAAACATTTTTTTCAATCAGTGTTCACGACTGATAATGGTACCATTCCTTCAGTACTATCCCTCGATTTGCCAAGCATCGATCACCTAGAAGTCACAGATGCAGGAATACTGAACTTGCTTCTTAACTTAGATCTTAAAAAATGGAGTGGTCCAGATATTATTCCTAACTAGTTTCTTAAAAGGTACGCGGAATGGTGTAGTAAGTTTTTTGGGGTAATTTTTCGAAAGTCGCTTGCCTCATCCCAGCTGCCAGATGACTGGAAGATTGCAAAAATAATACCTATTCATAAATCAGGAGAACAGCCATTGGTTTCAACTTACAGGCCGATATCCAGTATTGCAGTGTGAGTGCAAAATATTGTTCATGATACATATTCGCGACTTAGTAAAGTCCCTTGTTCGCACACAGCAAGAGTTGCATCTCGATGTCTGCATCTTGATGTCTGTATGAGTGACTCAGGGGAGGAATTGCAACTCATTATTACTAAACTGGACAAGGAAAGCAGACCGGTAGATCTAAAAATATTATGCAGAAAACTAAAGTAATGCATAACAGTCTCGGAAGAGAACATTTTGCTATAGGTAGCGAGGCACTGGAAGTTGTAAATGATTACGTCTATTTAGGAGAGGTAGTGATCGCGGAGCCGAACCATCAGAATGAACTACAAGAATAAGAATGGGGTGGAGAACATTCGGCAAGCATTCTGAAATCATGAATCGTAGTTTACCACTATCCCTCAAGGGGAAGGTATATAAAAACTGCACCTTAACAGTACTTACCTACAGAGCAGAAACCTGGAGGCTTACAAAGAGGCTTCAACTGAAATGGAGGACTACGCAGCGGCCAATGGAAAGGAAAGTTATAGGCGTAACCTTAAGGGACAAGAACAGAGCAGAATGGTTCAAGGAACAAACAGGTGTTAAGGGCATCATAGTCGAAATCAAGAAGAAATATACATGGGCAGGGAATTCAGCCCGTAGTTATGATAACCGCTGGTCATTAGGAGCAACTGACCTGATTCCAAGAGAAGGCAAGCGCGCAAGGGGAGGACAGGAAGTTAGGTGGGTAGATGGTATTAGGAAGTTTGCGGGTATAACGTGCGGCAAGCAGTAGACCGGGTTGATTGGCGGAACATGAGAGAGGCGTTTGCCCTGCAGCGTACGTAGTCAGGCTGATGGTTATGATGATGATGCTGCTTATAGTATCCGACAGACGAACCTGTTTTCTCGTCGGCGCTTCGTCGGCAATGTTGAAGAACCGCTCCATCAAGCGCTTGTGGGTACTGCCGTGTTGTATACAAGTACACGAACAAAGGAAACCGAAGTCGTTGGGGCGAGGGCAGGTCCAGCGGGCGCAACAAGAATGTAGCCCTGAATGTACGCGTATCGTTTATTGCATGGCAGACCGGCTGTTCAAATGACTAAATAAAAATTATAGATTGGTAGCCATGGAGATAACTCGCGTGTTGAAGGGATGCCTGCCCAAACACAACCATCGAAGGCAACGGACAGGCGCCACTGCGGCACCCTCTTCCACTTAGTTTCGGTCATCTTTCCCGCTATACACGCATACGGGTGTCAGAAGACAGCTTCTCTGCGCGCCCGGCGGGCGCCTTATTCAAACGAGTGGCGAGCTGTAGATTTCACACGGTGGCCCATCCGACCTGTTTTGCGTGATGTCCTGCGTGCGTGTGCCTGTTCAATGCCGAGGGACGTTTACAGAAAGAACGCCGTTCCCTATGCCGTTCCTACATTAACGTAACGAGCTACCGTTACAGTTCCAGCAATCCTCAATGGAGCAGTGGCGTTCCTCCGCTCCTCCAAAAAGGAACTAGTTCCTGGAACGTCGTTCCTTGGAACGCCGTTTCGTACAACACTGGTCTCGTCACTCTGCCCACAAAAAGAGAAAACCTTGCCCTCAATGCCGCTCCGTCCAACCTTTCACGAAGTACGCGGCATCAGGGCCTTCTACTAAAATACCTGTGGAAACGGCGGAAAGGAATGAATGTCATCTGTTCCTGTGCGCTGATCACCACAACAGGCCTACGTTGTCAGCGAACGTAAAACCCGAAGACGATGCCCTAGTACAGGACCTAAATGCGCCGCCTCTCACAAGGAGGACGGGTCGAGCCGTTAACGTGTTCCGGGGAAAAATGATAATGCGCGCTTCTTTCTGACATTGCTGTCAAGTGGTTCAACGTCCTGTGCAGCGGCTGTACTTCCTGGAAGCGCACTCGTGCAACGCGGCCGTGGGAGTGGGATAAAAACTGAAGAGGATGATGCGGCGAAAAGTGCGCGAGGCGTGGACACCCGAAAACGCCGCAATGAGAGAAAGAAGTTCACTTCGCTTAATAAACCGTTACCGACGGGCACGTCAATCTTAATGTGTTCTTCACTCATGGGCCCTTTTCCGCGCTAATAGAAAGACAAGCTAAGGCTTATAGCGTGTGCTTAGCCGAAACGGCCGCCCAGCTATCTGCTACTACTGGCCAAGTCTCCTCCTTCCTTCTGCGTTCGATCAAACTGTGTTGCGAACCTCCTCGCATGATAATAAGTGACCGCGGATGTCTGTTTACGGAAGACGTTGTCGAGGAACGCTTCCGTATGTGTGGCTCGGAACTCAGGCATAGCATGACGCAGAAGAATGATCTTACCGAACGAACAATTCGTAAACTGGTCACCATGCTCTCAGTGCACGTTGCGCTCAACCATAAGAACTAGGGACGAACTCTGCCTTTTCATCAGCTACGCCTTTAATGCTGCCCAGCATGAGACCACCGGCCAAAGCCCTTTCTTTCTTCTTGACGTTTATACCCTGGTTACCATCTTTCTCTTTTTCGATAAAGACGATCTTTCTTGAGCGGAAACTCTCTCGTTCCCTAAAGAAGCTCGTCGTGTTACATGCCTGCGCACCACAGCATCACAAGACAAATCAAATGTCCGCTACGACAGCAATCACCGGCACGTCACTTAAGGTCTTGCAGACCTTGTGCTGCTATCAAAGCATCTGCACAAGTGGGACTCGTGCCAGCAACTCGTCGCCCCTACAACGGCCCATTCGTTGTCCTTGACCACCTCTGTGCCGTGAACTATAAAATAGCACGCTTGATAGCTAGTGGGAGACACTACCAAAACAGGTGTTACGCATGGGACTCACCTGAAATATATATGTCGGAGGGACATTGCGTAACACGTGCATTAAACTTCGGCGAGGAGGAAATATTATGCCGCGTATGTGCCGGCCAAAGAAGAGGGAGAAGAATAGTGGAAGTTCAAAGAAGATATTTCGGCAGCTTTGCCCTGTGTGGTATCGCCACCCAAGCCTTCTGTAAATAAACCGTAGACCCTACTGTGAACATAAAATATTTATACATTCTTAGCTAAACTGCGGTACTCGACACGTGGTGAGTGTGTTTGTGTAGACCACGTCAGCAGCAGCAGAAATGACGTGTAAAAAAGCGTAGACAAAATAGACCCCTCGCAACGGAATAAGTATTGCATAAAGATGCGTAAAGAAAGCGACCCTAATGCCTGGAAGTGCCGCTTGGGTGGACTGTGTGAACTGGAGCAAGGAGTACTCGGCAGCACGAGTATCGACGGCAGCATCGAAGCGACGACAGCACCCGCGACACGACGTCGCGGCAACCGGGAATGTGAGGCCGCTCACGTTACTTTAATTTTAAATTTGAGACTACAACGTCCAATCTGCCTATTGCCGCTCTTAGCTCAATAGATTTCATTAGGATTGGTCTTTCTTATTTTTAGTTAACTTCTAGGAGAAATATTTCAATCATTTTGCTATTTATCATTTTTTCATCAGTTTACAAGTATGACGTAAATTTCTACTCTCTCAAATACAAGCCTTAGCTTAACCCATGCCATCTGCTTTGTTGTTTTTAATATCTACCAGGGTTATCAGACAGCTCACACCGGTGCTTGACAGAGTAGTCTGCAAACACATGAAATTGTGTCACCCGGTACTCTTGCCACTAATTAAACAGAGCCCTTCTGTCCCATTTATAACGCGGCAGTGACGAGCGCCACCAGGCTCGACAAAAGAAAAAAAATCTTCTTTTTAAGTTGGCCTAATACCTTGTCTACTTCAGGTAATTGGATCTTACCACATGAAAAAAAATTCACAGGCCAGAATTCTGGTCCTTACGGCAGAATGGCCTTATTTTTCCCACATTTTGTCCTTTCTCTCTACGTTTCTGCCCACCAATACTCTAACCGTCTCTAACTTCTATGGCGGACGTGTTCAGCTTATCTTTGTTTTTCTTAAAACCCAAAGGTTCATGTAGGCTCGTGCCCAAACCCAGACCTCGGTGGATGGATTAATCGATACAACTTCATGCCACTTCGGCAAGGTTTAACGTAACCCGGGTTTAGGTCTTCCACTGGGAAACGCCAAGCCCTTCCCTCAACGCCGCCTCAAGGGCTTGCTGGACGGCCCGCGTTTGGATGCCGAGGCCTGAGCTGCGCAGAGCACCGGCCCACCTCGACGACAGGGTCTGCGCAGTAACTGCGATCATTCTGATAACAATATTACACTGCCACCACGTGTGTTTGAGTGTTGCTGGCTCTTCCTGGCACAATTTGCACGTGTCGTCATGATTTTTGTTTGAATATATTCATTTTAGGTGAAATGGGTCTGGAGCTGTCTCCAGGCAATGGCCTGTCTCATGCTTAGTTTGGGACTTGGTGGTGAGAACAAGCTTCTGGCGTTTAGATGTGCTTTTCTTATGTCATTATAGCTAGTGAGCCTATCCCGTTCTGCGCGAGGTGTGCTCGCTGTTGCGCGAGAGGCGTGTCCCTGTACGGCACGCCGGGTTTTGTCTCACGCCGCCTGGTGTGAGGTTTTCGCCTGAATGGCCAGGGCATTCTTGCAAGTTCTGCCTTTATCGTAGGTTTTTACAGGTGTTTGCGAGTCACATAGGACGACTTTGCATTCCTGGTCTATCAGGGCCAGTGCGATGCCTAGCTCCTCCGCTATTTACAAGTTTTGTGCATACGCTGCATGCAATGCTGGTTTTGGAGTCTGTGTCTATTACTACACCAGTGTATTTATGGCCGTCGGAATGTTCGGCTGCGCCGACAAAGCGTGCATTCCTCTCCCTGCCGAATGAACGGCGCAGTCTCCGCTCTTGCCTTTCTTCTGCCTTGGTTGTTGTTGGGGTGTGCGTCTCTAGGGATATTTGCCACCGCAACGGTGTCCCTGATTTCGTTGGGGATTGAATTTGCAGGTCATGCTGGTTATAGTACGTTATGCCGAGCTTGTTCATAATTTGTTTTTCCCGTCGTGGTGGTCGACAGGCGTTCAAGCTGCGAAATGCATTCTGCTTCGGCTACTTCTTTCAAGGTACTGTGTAAACCTAGGAAAGTCAGAAGCTCGGTGCTCGTCGATTCCGGGGCTATCGTGTACGTTTTTCGGATGAGCTTGTTCATTTTATTCATTTCACCGACGTACCAGTTGTGGTAGGCGTCTGCGTTACCGGTAAGCCTCTGCGTTTTAGGAGTTTACTTTTCTGAAAATTCCGAGGGTTTTTCAGAGCTCATTTTGGGAGCAATTTCGGCGTTTCTCGCAGTTTGCATATTGTAAAAAAGTCAGCGCAAACAAGACGGACCACAAGAAAGGAAGGACATAGTACGAGTGCCGTCCAACAACTGAAATTTTAATGGAACAAAGAGAACACGAGGAAAACCAACACAAGCCTGCGCAGAAAATTTAGGTGACGTCAAAGAAATGGTTGAACTTGCGTACTTCGCAATCTAGTAGACAAACAGACGGTTCAGATATACAGTCATTGCCCTCATTTCTGATAAAGAACGCTTCAGCGAGCTCACGCGCCCTTTTGTCTTTATGTTTCAGCATAATAACATTGTTACTGAAAAACGGTTTGCATTCCGATGATCTGCAATGTGCCGAAAGGCGTGACGTCGGCGTTCCCTTTACAGTATTGTTGTGCGAAGTCTTTCGTTGATGCATTTGCTGGACTCGCCTATATAAACCTTTCCACAGGATAGGGAGATCCTATAGACCACACCGACGGAGCAGAAAACGGCGGGATTGCGATGTTTCACCATGCAACCTCCACCCAGTGTTCCTCTTGCCCTCTTTTCAATAACAGGACAAGCTTTTCCAACGCTTTGGCTCGAAGAAAAGAGAACGTTGACGTCAAAACTTTTAGCTATCTTCTTAAACTGATGTTACAGCCGGTGAACGTAGGGCATGACAGCATATATGCTGGACTTATCGCCTGGTTCAGCAGTTTCAACTGGGCGGGATTTACACTTCTTGATTAATCTTTCAGACGCTGACACAAGAACATGTGCGGGAAACCCAACGTTTCCTAGTCGATCAGTCTGTTACTGAAAGCTATCGTTACATTTGTGTATGCAGGACTTCTTGAGGGTGGACTGTGAAGATTCATAGCGATGGCATTCTTAATAATATTGGAATGACCGGAATAATAACTAAGCAGTGATTTGTTGGAACGCGGGAAGAAGCACCAAAAACATGGTCACCTTGCAAAAACAAACGGAGGTCGAAAAACTGCAAGCAATTGTTATTCAGTATTTCACAAGGGAAATTCAGCCCAGACGCCTTTCCTTAAATATCTTCAAGAGATTATTGTGGTAAAAAGATGCATAATCTTTCCATTTGGGCCGAATTTCAGTGCTGCTCGCAGAGATCTAGTAATAACTTTTCACTGACGTCCGAATAAACATCATGGTCAGATATGCGGCCATTCATGTCACCTAACAGAAAGATTTCGGCTGCTAGCGTCCGTACTTTAGCAATTCACTATCTCCTGATTCTTTTCTCTGCAGTTATTCCCCGTCCACAAGTACGCTACCCCTAGCCACGTTTTCTTTCCACCTACTGTGCCCAAAACCCAGAATGCTCTGAACACGTCTTTTCCACTCTAACCCATTTGGCTCCGCGGTGAATTAGCATTCCTACACCCCCACCTTTTCTTTCTGATATGATTCTGTTGCGCCCTTCCCAAGTATAATTGTCAATATTTGTTGGCTTTCCAAGTCTCTAAGGTGTGTTTCTGTAACCGCATAAACGCCAATTTGTTCTTTGTTTAACTGCTCCTCAATCTCTATTTTGCCTTTTTTCCGCCACCCTGCATGTATATGAAACTAATTGCAACACGCGCTTTCTCTATTTTCTTTTACCTTTTTTCTGGTTTTCGCAGTACTACCTGTCAGAGTCCTCCTGGTTGTTTTCCCTGTTACTAACTACCCCGGACTACGAAGGACCAGCGTGTCCCCTGCGCGTCCTGGCAGTCGCCAGCCCTCTTCATGACCAAGCCACTTATCAAAGTGAATTCTGTCTCTTTGGAAACCACCCCACCTTTGCACCTCCCGGTTTATTTCCACGACCTCGAAACCCTTCTCTCGACTAATTCGCCATAGCTCTTTGTTTGCGTCGACAACCGCTAGTTGCCAGTTGCAGCCGCGCACTGATACTTCCGGTACTATGCATCCTACAATTGAACCTCGGGGGACACAATGGGCATGTCATCGACCCCTTTTGCCGAGGTCGTCGCTAGCCCTGACGATTGTTTGCTCATGACGTCATTTAGCCCTCCCGTAATTACCACGAGGTTACATTCCTGAGCTTTAGCTGTGGGTTTTTATCTCGCTTGCCTCATGGCTGAACTCGGCCTATATCCTGGGAACGTGCCTGTCAAAACTCTTTTATCACCTTTCACCCTCTCCTGAATTGTCTCTCCGCATAGAACTAAATTGGAGTCACCCGCAATAACGACGTGCTCAGACTATCCTGCTGAAGTGACCGGCGTCTGGCTACAGACTTGGTGACTAGCGTGAGTCACGGCTGCTGCTCTGTCCCCTCCCTCCCCCAAGAACTACTTCCCGAAAGCTCGGCCATGCGACCTTCTACCTGCCTTTGTCCCGCTTGATTCCCCGTTCGCTTCTTCCGCGCTGGGGATCTACGCCCTAATGTTTCCGCCGTCGACTGCCATAGAGTTACTACAGACTCCAGAGGAAAAGCTCCTCATTGGGCTCATGCATTATAATCTCTGACCACAAGCGCGCCGCCATTGCCGCCAATATAGCACCGTGCGAGCGTCACTAACCCCTGACACGCATGCAAGACTTGACGGCAGTATAGAGTTTTCATCGTAATTAATAAAGGTGAGCTGAAGTGAAGTCCAGTTGTAAGTACGTGTCAACAGAACGCGCAGAAGACGACGCATTGCGACTCGCAACTCAGTAAACGCGCCATCGGCCGCGACCTCAAACTTAAGTGGATATGGTGGCGCCATCTAGCAAATGTGCCTGCAAACGTACCCTCCTAAGGCGCGCTTCCGCGCGCAGCAAAATGCCTAACTTGCCTTGAATATTTCCTATAAATATTTGAAATAAACTTTTAATAATGCCTGCATGTTGCCAGTTTGTCAAAATTCAAGCGTTTACTTCTAATTGCCAGTAGTACTCACTAGTGAATAGCGCTACTCGTAGCCGATTTGTAAATAAATGCACAGGCAACGATCACAATGGTACAGTAATGGTGGTGTTCTTGTGGTTGGCGCTCTTTTGGCCCGTCTCTTCCTCTGAAGTCTCTACTAACACTACGTCGACTGCAACTTCTTTTTGCACCTTGACCAGGGGCGTAGCCAAGGGGGGGGGTTGAGGGGGTTCAAACCCCCCCCGAAATTTTTCAGTTTTGCTTGCGTATATAGGCACGCACACATACAAACGCACGCACGAACATACATAAAGTATGGTTGAACCCCCCCCGAAAAAAATTTCTGGCTACGCCCCTGACCTTGACGACCTTCGATAGCCCCTTCTCAGCTGACCTAAGCCTTCCTCCCATGGCCATCGTTTTCTCTCGCTCAGTGGCGAACGCATTCATCAGCTCAGCGATTCTCATCACGATCCCACACTGGGCGCGTGGGTGCGTGTGTAGAGCCCCCAAGAGAGCCACGGAAGAACGAAAGCGCTCAAATGCGTAAATATAACACACCTCGCACCGTGTGGAGAGTGTGTGTGTTTGCGTTGAGCCCCGGAAGGAGCAGCGGAAGAACTAACGTGTAATAAAGCGTAACTAAAATCGACCCCACGGCGTGTGGGGAATGTGTGTGTGTGATCGTACCACTCCCGCGGAGCTGCGGAACCATAATGTTTAAAAGGTGAATGACCACTGCCCCTTGTGGGTTGTATGTGCGTGTGATGTGGGAGTGAACGTCTCTCCAGATAGCTCAGGAAGATCTAATGTCTGAAAATGCATGAATATATTAGATCCTGCAGCTTTGGGGACTTTGTGTGTGTGTTTTTGTGCAGAGCCATTCGGGTAGTAACGGGGAAAAGTAAAGTGTCTAAATACGCCGATAAAACAGACCCAACGCCATATGTACAGTGCATGCGCGTATTTGTATACGCGATGTAAATATCACTGTTGCTACTTGATAAAAAAGGAAAGTGTGTTACAAACGAGCGCCCGCATGTCAAACCAATAATTTGTGGCGCAGAAAATCACCAAAAATGAGGAATAGATGAAGTACTGGCGTCCTAACTTTATGTCAATCAGTTGTCATCGATCCTTCCAATTCAGAGAAAAATGCTCACTGGGTGAAACTGTTACGACAGCATTAACACATCAGCATTAGAATCCCTAGTAAGTTCTCTTTTCCGAAGGTTCTCACTGCAATGGAGGCACCCTGAAGCAATACTCTTGTACGATGCGTAAATTTCATGTATATTGTTTGCTGTGCTTACCTTTGCTTGCCTGGTTAGTGAAGAGCTCTTTTTGCAGACCACACTGTTTGCACTATTCTTGTACCATGATATTTGAATGAATATTCGATTTGAATCGCGCTTTGTTTTTATTATTCGAATTTGCTGTGAAGTGTAAAAGTTTCTATTCATACGCCCCTAGCTATCACCCAATAAATGCATGTACGCCTGACTGAGGTCTGAGGTGTTATCCAAGTGTTTAGGGAGCCATCAGCTCCGACATGTGTCTCAAAATGTGTGCGCGATAGGAGCATACTGGGGAGTCTGGATCGATAGATGTTCAACAGTGTCGTAGTGGATCAGTGATAGCTACCGCCCCAGCTATGAAGGGGGTGACAGCTGTTGTCACCTGAAAACAATAAAAGCTGCTAAAACTGTATCGCCGAGGTGGCGCACGTTTGCACAATAGAAATGGGCTTCTGAAAACAGCTGATGAGGCAAGGTTTGATTTAGAAAGGTCGAGAAATATGAAACGTTGGTACAATCATAACTATGAAGTGCGTTTGCGCAGCTGTTGATGCGCATACTTCGAGTGCGACAGAGCGCGGTCTCGCCGCACTCGTGGCCTTCACAGTTTATGCCTTTATGCGTTGGCCACAGGCTTGACGATGGACCTTCGATTCGTTGAGCCTTCCCCACACCAACGACAAAGCTTTGGTGCGGTGATGTCTGCCTCAGATCTGCACATATGTTTCTACCTAGTTCTTTACATGAAATACTTCATGGTGGCCTCGCTTTAGGCGACATTATTTCGTGGGAGGTGTGAGTTGCTATTTTCTTTTGGTGTAGCAGCAGTTTGGTTATATGAGCGGACGAGCTAGTGCCACATCATGGGAATCATTGAAGTGAGCGCAACCACTACTACACGTACTTCAATACTTAACAACTTTGTACCTACACAACACTCTGCTACGTTTATATCAAGGTTTTCGCCTGGTGGGTAAAGTTGCGGTGAGTGTACAACAACTATTTGGCTATCGTTGTTATGGTGGTTACTGTTGCGGTCCATTTGAATTACTGGTGATTGACAGTGCAAGTACTTCCTGTAACGCTAATGCTCAGCTGTTACTTCCACCAAGACATTTTGCGTGGTATTTCGCATAGCAAAGCAGAATCTTGTGTGTGAGGCGTAAATACTGCACGTGTGTATAATCCCGTCCTTACTCACAGTGCCGCCATGCGTAATTCAAAACCCATGTGATTTAGACTTGTGGCTTCATCGACAAAACTCAATGATTTATCTTTGAGAATGATGCAGTTATGATGCCGTTGAACGCTTCTAATAATTGTAATGCAGCCTATTAAATGCTGTGTGAAACTTGGCGGCCAATTTGCCGCTGTATCTTCATGCATCTATTGTTCGTCTCTGTTACGTTTTTCGAACCTTGAAAAAATTAGCTTTGCTTTTTTCTATCATTATTGTTTTATGAATTAGTTCCTCATCAGTGCCCTAAAAACTGGAACCCTACCAACTTTCACGTCGGAGAAATGTTGTTTTACTGTGCGACAAAACAAGACGAGTGTTGTACCTCGAAGCCGGACATCGTGTTTGTCTTGGTAAACATCACGCGCAGACTGATACATACAACATAAACACTGTGAAGAAAACTCAGCGGCTCAACACCAGAATGCAGAGCGGTAAATAAGTTGTGCAGACACTGCCAAACGAGTTTAATGAAACGATAAATATTTCTGGTGTATGTATAGTACACATGAATCCAAGGTACAAGGAATCGCACTCGACCGGCCGAAGTCGGGCAGTGTCAGATGGTTTGAGACTGCCTTTTTGTAACCACACTATGTTAAAATCTGTGCAATGTGCAGGACGCAGGACGACTGAGGTTATCATGGTCCAGCCGGTACCAGGAATGCTACAGCGCTTCCGTGCATTGATGCTAAAACGAGTGCTTTATTTGGTGCGAACACCTTTCCTGCTGGGGACTGGTTGGATCCTGCCTGTTGTTATTGCATATATTGGCCTTAATGTATTCGTACAAAACCGCTTCCAAGTGGCACCACCGGAACACAGGTAATGTATTTTCGTGGATCTTAACCTGACCAACGCTTCCTCGATTCTTTCAATGCCAGTCAGATCCGCCCTATCTAGGCACTCACCAACATCTCCTCGATTGCTTTCCTACTCTTCCCCTTCGGCTACCGTTAGCGCCTGATTTGCATTGATGAAGGAGAGTAGCCTTTAGGTTGCGCTTCAGGCAACACGCTCTAGAAAAGGGAGAGGGCCTTAGTTCTGTGTCCATTGCACTCGCACTACGTCAGCAGATGGGGCGGACGCATGAGGTGGCAAACGAGCTCGGTCAGTCACAGCGATACGGCGCAGCATTGCACGTCCGTGCTGCGTCCGCAGAATCGGCGTTCCCCGACGCGTCCTTGTCGACCTGCATCGCTTCGTTGTTCAGTTGCTCGTGTTTTGCGTGTTTCTGTACATGTTTTCTTGTCTGCGAGCTTTGGAGAGAGAGAGAGAGAATAAGCATCTTTATTGGGGTAATATTTAAGCATCGTCGTCGAGGTGGTCTCCCCCTCCCTGGAAACCATAGGCTTTCGCCGCGTCGACAGCCCTCGCTACCAGCTGGCACTGGTCTTCGAGGGCGGGGCTGGTCAAGTCTCGATCCCAAAGCTCAAGCGTGTGGTATGGGTTGGATGCACTAACAGGTGGCCGTGTACCCCCCACCCCTCCATATGGTAAAGCATGTCCTGTGCTTCACAAAACTGCCAATGTGGGGAAAGGAAAGACGCTGAGATGCCGTGAAAATGCTGCTTACCATATCACCGCGGCAACTACACCACGTATGCCAAGGTGCATGTTGTGTTCGAGTTCCCGAGGAAGAAAACACTGAGGAAAGCTGGGATGCGCGTTTTGCCGCAGGAAAACCTCCAGGTCAACGAGAATTCCAGAGTAAGCTTGCAGACCACCTTGCTGACTACTTCCACTAATCAACACTGGAAATGTGTACGCAAGCAGGTAGAGAAACTACAATTCCAATAGCATTGTTGTAAGCAGCGAGACTGCCAAAGATGCAAGACGTCCTTCCGATCCTAGTCTGTGTTGCAGGACGTGCAGTGTACGAGATCCTGAAAAAGTTGAATTAAGCAAAATACACAGACGAGTATGGATAAGACGGTCACAGTCTCTGCCGTTCATTAACACGACGATTGCGTGAAGCAGTTGGGCCGAGGAGGTTTTTTTTTACCCATCAATGTGTTAACGCGGTTGCTCACACCTGCGCTGTCGTACAGCACCTCGCTACGTGCCGAGAACTGGCCATAATGGCCACACAACGCCAGGTCATCCAGAAGCTGGCACTGCAATTGCTTGCCAACGAAGAGCAACCTGACTTCGACGCCTGCAAGAATGGTCACACGAGCGTAGAAGTGCTAAAACACTACCTGCGATGCAGCATGAACGTATTGCTGAAAAACTTTTGTAGCGAGCTGAATAACAAACTTCTTGGTGCTCCCGATATTTAAAACAAAGATAGCACAACTCTTCATAACAAAAAGATGTATATCTCCTGAATAGCGCAAACGCTACACAAAAGTGTATTGTGTAAATAAATATTTTCCTAGTATAAATTTCTATGCCGTCAGATATCTTTCAGATTACATATGAACTCCTTCTTGCAAGAACAAACTTCAACTGTGCGTCTTCGAGACAACCTCTTTGAACAGCGCTCCGTGTTTTTTTCGAATCCGCCCCGTCGTGTGGCGTCAAGAGGACAGAGATAAGGCCTTGAGCTTTTGAAGAGGGAGCTTTTCTAGAGGCTGTTCCCTCACGACAGAAGTCAGAGGAGGGCATATTTTTGTTCAGTTGTGTTTCTAGCCATGTGGCGGCTTCTTGCATCCTCCATGATCGCTACGTTGGCTGTAACGCTAGCTCTCCAAGAGACGCGGTGTTGTGATATGGCGCGTCTCTGTTCGTGGTAACATCTGCGCTACGAATGGCGAAGCATCACTGCGAAGCTGCTGCATGCGCTGGCTCTAAAGTGTGGCACACAAGTCCAAAGTGTAGCACACGGCGGGATTGCTGCGAGCCATAGGCGTGCGCACAGGGGGGCAGGGGGGGGGGCGGCTGCCCCCTTTAATCACCTAAGAGGGCGGGCGCAAAATCTGCCCGATACATTAACCCCCCTAGTCACCTAAGAGGGGCGGGGCGCAAAATCCGCCTCGTAGATTGACTTAGTAGGGGAGGGCGGCACTGCGATGAACCTTCTCCTCCCCTGATGGGGAATCCTGCGCCCGCCTATGCTTCGAGCCACAAAGCTAAGAGTACGAAGGAGCAAATCCGTTAGATGCGTGATTGTCGACAGTTTTAGCTTAGCGTACGCCAGAGCGTTGCTTACGTAGCGAAATTGCAGGTCTTCAGCGCGCATGCCAGTACGTAACAAGTGTTGCGTGCGTACGGACGCATCTCCGGCTAGCGCGCGGACGTTGCGGGCGCTTACAGAGTGGTCTAGCGAGATTACGATGCTGAACGCGAGTGCTTTGAAAGATGGCGGCTGCCAAGAACGGTGAGGCAAGTGCCGCCAGTTTGCGGCTGCATTTCCTCTTGTCACTTGATATGGCATTGCTTCGTTAGGAGGTAGCGGAAAATCGTTCTCGTGATTCTTCACAATGGCACCAGATCGCCAGAAACTTGCAAGAAAGCGCGGGAAAAATGGTGACCGCCCGCTCATCGCACGAGCACATGGACCTCCTGATTTCACAGTATGTATCACAGGATCGGGCTATCTTCAAAACGTTAGCGTGATTTAATTACTCCCTGGTATACAATTCCATAATATATACCGCCTCAACAGATCAGGAACAGAAAACGAGTACAGCGAACGCGGTCACCTGCTTCAGGAGGTGTTCTATTTGGCGCGAGAATTCGCGTATAGCGTGCGGGTGTGCAAAAAAGCTGCTCTTCGGGAACGAGCAGCACGGTGCATTGCCACGGAAACCAAGGATACCGCTGCTGCGAGGTGTGAAGTAACGAACTCAAACAGGTACTCGATGAGTTTTGTGCAGCATTGAAATCATGGACTCACGCTTTGTCTCCAAGAGGTTAGGAGGTGACATTTTGTACCTATCTTTGCATGCACTGTTTTCAGGCGTCATCGCGAAACCACCACTGGCACTCTTTTAAGAAATGACGGATGATACGCTGGACGATGAAGCATCAAGCAGAACCGTCACCAACGAGGACTCGCGACCTGCTTCGATAAAGCCAAAAAGCTCAGCTGTGTTTGGGGCCCCCACCTAAAATCTTTTCATTAAAAAAAAGCAACGTTAGAGGCGTAACTTATTGAGAAACGGGAAACTATCATACTATAAGGCCAAAGTAGTCCAGAGCATTTCACGTGGTATATTGTCATTCTATCGCTATTTATTTAGAACGTCTGCATCTCATCTAGGAGAACGGAAAGTGGGCATTGTCACTGTGTTTCCTCACAAAAAATTTTGCAACTGAATTTTGCTCCCAGGAAAGCGCAAGCAAGACCAGGTTGATTAAGATTTCTTGCGAGAGCAGATGGCACATGACATAGCCATTACAGAAAAAGACTTCAAAATAGAATACAGGCGCCTTGCCCTAAAAAAGTCGTTTGGAATGGGAGAGAGCGTGCTCCTATAGAGGGCCTAATGCGAGAACAAGACGAGCATGCAGCAGAAGAACAGAGGGAGCGGGCCGAGGAGTGACACCTTATGCTGCACAGCAGAGGGCACTTCTTTTCATGACTACGTATCAGTGGCATCGCAGTCAACGAGACGAATAAAAGGACGACAACAAGATAGACTGGCGCCAGCTGTGTCTATCAGCAGCGCTGCTCGCTTAACCAGTTCTAAATACCCATGTTGCTATTCCTTCGAGTCTGTGTCTTTCCCGTAGCATATTTGGTGGAGCGGTGCGATCCCCGTCCTCGCCACAGAACTTCGCAGCAGGCGTTCCCTCGCGGTCTTCAACATGACCTCTCAGGACTCGAATACACCCACTCCGGTCGTCACGCCTCCTGTCCTGCCTTCCAGCCCACCGGCTGCAACAACTTTCGTGACGCTTCCCGTGTTGAAAAACCCTGGCGTGCTCTCGGGCCTCGAGGGTTCCGACGTTGACCAATGGCTGCGCCTCTGCGTACGCGTCAGCGCCAGTTACAGGTGGGACCCTACACTTATTCTCCTGAATATCATCTTTTTCCTCGACGGAACCACTTGTGTTTGGTTTGACACCCATGAGCATGACATTACAAGCTTGGACAGCTTCGAGGAAAAGATCCGTGAGCTTTTTTGGAAACCCTTTTAATCGTCAACAAGCCGCAAAGAATGAATTATGAACTCGCGTGCAAACTTCCACTGAGTCCTACATCAGTTATACAGAGTGTCCGAGCACTCTGCCGCAAAGTGGACAAAAGCATGTCCGAGCCAGAAAAAGTTGCGCACATCCTCAAGGGTATCGCCGACGACTCGTTTAACTTGCTGGTGTTTAGTAATATTTCGTCTGTTGATGTGCTAGTTCAAGAATGTCGCTGCCGGGAACAGGCTAAAAGCAGACGCATCTCACATCAATTCCAGCGGCTTCCGAATATCGCAGCGACGTCATCTTTTCTCGACACATGTCGTCGTCCAGGCGCCTGCGATAGCTTAGCACGACTCGTCCGGCGTGAACTCGAAGCAGCCGCTCCTGCTACTGTGGCACCAAGCCCCCTGACCCCTCCCGTTCAATTCCCTCGCCCCTAATTCAAGCCGTCGTGCGACAGGAAATTGCCAGCATGGGTATTTGCTCTATTTCGACGCCTCCCCGTACCGACTTCCAGCAACAATTCACGACTGCACGTACATTCCCGTCTGGCTCTCCATCCACGTTCCGCAATCCGTCCGTATGGCGAACACATAATGACAATCCCATATGCTTCTCTTGTCACCGTATCGGACACGTTTCTCGCCATTGCAGAAGTCGCTGGGGACCTACTGCACAAACTTTCCCATGTTTTTTCAATGCCCGTCCCGCTTATCCTCATGCGACCAGCCCAGACCACTTTGCCCCTCAGGAACCTGTGAGTTATCCCAGATACTCCCGCTCTCCATCACCCTAACGTCGCCAGTCTCGTTCTTCCCACCGACCACCTTCCCCGGCCTTCCCACGACGCTCTCAGACGGAAAAATAAATGTTGGAGCCCCTGGAGGTGGCGCTGCATCAATTGGACAGACCGAAAGTCCTCTATTGACCATACAGACAAAACGGAACCTTATCAATGTACAAGTGGACGGTGTGCCTGTGGCTTCTCTTGTCGACACTGCTGCTTAACTTTCCGTTATGACCACTGATTTTCGCCCAAACTCAAGAAAGTTCTCACACCTGCAACGACAGAGTTCCTCCGTGTAGCCGACAGCGGCACAGCATCTGTCGTTGGAATGTGCTCCGCTCGTGTGCGCATCGCTGACCTCCACACGGTTGTTCTTTTCCCGTCCTTTAAAAAATGCCCCAAGGACGTAGTCCTAGGCCTCGACTTCCTGTCCGCGCATTCTGCCCTCATCGACTGTTCCGCCAGTACACTCTGTCTCCACTTGCCCATAACAGACCCTGCTGCACCACGCCCGAGTCGCCTCTGCACTGCCCCATATGCTCGCCTTCCACCCCAAACACAGACCTACGTCGAGTTCGTATCAACACCACCAGTTCCCGATGGCGACTATGTACTGACACCTATCACCGATGTCCTCATCAGCCGCGACATTACATTACCACACACCATTCTGTCTGTCGCAGGGAGCTCCGCGTGCCTTCCAGTTGTCAGTTTTATTTTGACACCTGAAGTGCTCACGCAATGCATCTATTTGGCATTGCTGTCCACCTTAACTGTCCACTGTCCACCTTGCTGTCCACCTTAACCAACGCAGTGAATGCTTTCACGGTGGCCGCTCCTTCCGACCCCAATGCCCATCACCAATCCAATACTTGCCCCGACAGCGCAATTAAGTCAATGATTGCTTCTAATTTAACATCGCAGCAGACTGACGAACTCCACCGGGTTCTGCTGTTCTACATCGACGGTTTCGATCTCAGCGGCCGTCCATTGGGGAAAGCTACTGGTGTGGCCCACCGCGTAAACACTGGCGATGCTTGTCAACGTGGCTTTTTGGGCTAGTTGGTTGTATGCTTCAGAATGGGGCATAGCGCTAACACACACGGACGAGGTCTCTTCCCCCTCCGTGTGTGTTAGCGCTATGCCCCATTCTCAAACTGGTGATGCGCCTCCTATTGATAGGCGTACATATCGCGTGTCGGCGAGTGAGCGTCGGATTATCCAAAGTGAGGTCGACGAAATGCTCGCCAAGCGCATCATCGAGCCACGCTGCAGTTATTAGGCATCTCCTGTCGTACTCGTCCACAAGAAAGACGGCACATGGCGTTTCTGTATCGGTTATCGACACCTAAGCATAATTACAAAAAATACTTGTACCCTCTGCCACCAATAGATGATGCCCTTGATTGCCTCTATGGTACCCGCTATTTTTCCTCAATAGACGTACGTTCCGGGTATTGGCAGATTCAGGTGGATGATATGGATCGTGAAAAGACGGCATTTATCACCCCCGATGGCCTATATGAATTCGGTCATGCTCTTCGGCCTTTGTAACACTCCAGCTACCTTTGACCGAATGATGGACTCTCTGCTCAGAGGCTTTAAATGGTCCACCAGTTTGTGCTACTTCGACGATGTCGTTGTTTTTTCACTTACATTTCAAACTCATATCGAGCGCCTGTCAGCCGTCTTAGATATCTTCCGTCGGGCTGGTCTGCAGCTGAACTCGTCCAAATGTCACTATGGCCGTCACTAAATTACAGTACTTGGCCATTTAGTGGACGCTAGCGGCGTACAACCCGACCCGGCAAAAATCAACGCAGTCAAAGATTTTCCTGACCACGATCTGCAAAGGATGTTCGCGGCTTTCTCGGATTATGCTCTTACTTCCAACGCTTTGTGAAAAATTTTGCGGACATAGCGAGACCTCTTACGCAGCTCCTCAAGCAAGACGTCTCGTTTTCATGGAACTCAAAAGAGGCATCTGCGTTCTCAAATCTCATCGGGCTCCTCACTACTCCTCCGATTTTGGCCTACTTTGACCTTCCTGACCCTACTGAGATCCCTACGAACGCAAGTGACCAATGCATCGGCGCAATGCTATCTCAACGCCAACATGGCCATCACTGCGTTATTACATACGCCAGCCGCCTCCTATCGGCCCCTTAACGCAATTACTCCATCACAGAACGCGAGTGCTTGGCTCTCGTTTCGGTGGCCGCGAAATTCAGGCCATACCTCTATGGACGCCCATTTTCGGTAGTTACCGACCACCACACGATCTGCTGGCTCAATTTTCTTAAAGATCCCTCAGGGCAACTTGGTCGCGGGGCTTTGCGTCTCTATGAATTTTCGTACTCGGTCGTGTACAAATCTGGCCGCCTGTACCAGGACGTTGATTGCCTCTCCCGGTACGCTGTCGACGATCCTGATGACACCGACGCGAACACGGTGCACTTCATTTTCTCCGTGTCCGCCTTCTTTCACATTGGGGAAGAACAGAAACAAGATCCACTGCTGCTTGACATCATCAGCCGCGCGATATGTTCCCCAAACGATGCCTCCGTCCGACACTTTCTATTTCAAGAGGACGTTCAATACGCCGCAATTTCCGACCTGACGGCCCTGAGCTGCTTCTTGTCGTGCCAGAGCATTTACGGCGCAGTCTCCTCGCCGAACTTCACGATGCGCCCACAGCTGGACAGCTTGGCGTATCTTGCACGTACGAGCGCGTACGGTGTCGTTTCTTCTGGCCAGGCCTTGGGCGCTCGGTGCGCCGATACGTCACTACGTGTGAGTTATGTCAACTTCGAAAAACACATTCGCTGCTACCTGCTGGCAATCTTCAACCAATCGACATACCAACGGAACCGTTTCACCGTGTTAGGTTAGACTTGCTTGGTCCTTTTCCCGCATCAACATTTGGAAACAAGTGGATATCTGTGGCTACTGATTACGCTATACGCTACGCTAGTACGCGAGCTCTACCGACGAGTTGCGCTACCGTCGTTGCTGACTTCCTGTTATGGGTCGTTATACTGGTTCGCGGTGCCCCAAGACAGCACCTCACAGACCGTAGTCGTACATTTCTCTCTCAAGTCATCGCCGACATCCTGCGTTCCTGTTCCACGCACCACAATGTGACCGCTGTTTACCACCCTCAAACCAACGGCCTCACGAAACGCTTCAATCGCACTCTTACGGATGTGCTCGCTATATATGTGTGGCCGGACCACCAAGACTGGGATATTGCCCTATCCTACGCAACTTTCGCGTACAATTAATCACGTCATGACACAGCAGGCTTTTCACCTTTATACCTATTGTACGGAAGAGAGCCGGCTTTACCATTGAACGCCATCATTTTGGCCAACACCTCGTCCACTAGATCGTATGCTCGTGACGCTATCGCGCGAGCCAATCATTCCCGTCAGCTCGCCCGCACTCGCCTGACGGCGTCGCAGAGCAACCAACGACGTCGCTACGATGTCACACATCGGGATACACATTTCTTTCCCGGTACCCTCGTGCTGCTCTGGTCCCCTCATCGTTGAGTAGGCCTATCTGAAAAACTTTTGTCTCGTTACACGGGACCTTATCATGTACTGCGTCAAGTAACACTTGTTACCTATGAGATTGGCCCCATATGTCCATCGTCATCTGTTTATCGGTCCAGCGATCTTTTTCACACCTTATGGCTGAAGCCTTACAACACTGCTTCTGAAAACGGCCCTTAAAGCTCCGGGATGGTGCTTCCGCCGCCGGGCGTCATGCTACGTACCAGTGGCATCGCAATCAACAAGACGAAGAAAAGGACGACCACGAAATAGACTGGCGCGAGCTGTTCCTATCGGCAGCGCTGCTCGCTTAACCAGTTGTAGATACATCTGTTCGTATTCCTTCGTGTCTGTGTCTTTCCCTTAACAATATAGTGCAGAAGTTTTTGGGTGAAATAAAAACGTAATTCGTTTCGATCTCGCTCGTTGCTTCACACCTAACCGAATTTCTCTAATGTTTTGAATCTCTCAAGTTACAGCCGTCAAAGTATGCTAGTAACCCATGGCTTTAGCTTGAAATGACACCGCGACGGCCGTATAAATGTTCATTCCCTGTGATGTCTCAATCCACACTAAGACCAGAGGGATTCCAGAGGGTGATGCCACGTGTAGACATGAACACAGATATACCTTTCTGTTCAGCAAAATTTACTCACAAGATAAATATGCACTACCACAAGTGAACCAACATGTGCGAACCAACAAATTGGTATTTATTGTTTAACAAATGTTCTTAATTCCAACAAAATGTTATTTTTATTGCACATGGTCTTGTTGTCTATAAGGGATAAAAGCAAAACCGGACCACTTCATTGACCTAAATATCGTGAGCTAGTGACGACTGCTGTCAGGTGTATGAAAACAGCTCAGTGATGGCAAATACGAAAAGATGAAACAGAACAGCGATGAAAGTAAATAAAAAGCATTACCAAGACCCCGGAATATTCACCTCAGCAAAATATCTATACATGCCCCAAATACCTAGCTTTGAACTTTGCATGGATGGTAGCCACTTTGGAACAATTCACTGGTGTATTATGCACCTGAGTTCTCCATTAGGAATGCATTTGTCCCAGCAACAGTAGTCTGTGTAGTGTACTTTAACAAACACATTGGAATTTTAGTCACGTCTGTTGTGTACGCTATGCTGAAGCTGCGTTCAAATATCTAAAGCACTGACGTTAACATGTTTCTCGTATTAATATACAGAATGCATGTGATACATCCTGCCAGTGTACAGCGGATTGAACATCACATGTGTAGGCAAACTATGAAACTCAGGCATGCCTAGGTACTGGCACATGAGAAAAACAATGAGCTTGATGATCATCTTCAAAGATGCGCTTAGTGAACACAAACGACACAAAAGAAAAAGTACAGGACATAAGGCACTAAGCGCACCTTTGAAGATGAATCAACACCAACTAGGCCACCTTATAGCTCTTCTTGATGATCATCATCAGCAGCAGCAGCCTGACTACACCCACTGCAGGGTAAAGGCATTTCCCATGTTACGCCAAGAAGTCTGGTCCTGTGCTTGCTGCTATCACGTTATACCCGCAAACTTCTACCCGTTCTACCCGCAATCTTATCTGCCCACCTAACTTTCTGTCTGCCCCTAGCGCGTTTGCCTTCTCTTCGAATCCAGTCAGTTACTCTTAATGACCAGCGCTTATCTTGCCTCCGCGCCACATGCCCTGCCCTGTCCATTTCTTCCTAATTTCGACTAAGATGTCCTCAACCCCCGTTTGTTCGCTGACCCACTCTGCTGTTTTCTTGTTCCCTAAGGTTAACCTGTCATTTTCGTTTCCACTGGTCACTGCGTCGTCGTCAGTTTAAGTTCAACCCTCTTTGTAAGTCTCCAGGTTTCTGCCCCGTAGGTAAGTACCGGTAAGATTCAGCTGTTGCATACCTTCCTCTTCAGTGATAGTGGTAAACTACCATTTATGATTTGAGAATGCTAGCCGAGTGTCCTCCAACCCACCCCTATTCTTCTAATTACTTAAGTCTGATGGTTCAGCTCCGCTGTTACTACCTGTCCTAAGTTACAAAATCCAGTGTCTCGCTGCCTATCGCAAAGCGCAGTTCTGTTCCTAGACTGCTGCACATTACTTTTTTCTGCATATTAATTTTCAGGCCTTCCGCGCTGCTTTTCTTGTCCGATTCAGTAATAATGAGCTGCAATTTGTCCCCCGAGTTACCAATCAATCCAATGTCATCAGTGAATGGCAGGTTACTAAGGTACTCTCCGTTAACTCATATCCCTAACTTCGTAATCTAGGGCCCTGATAACCTGCTGTAAGCACGCGGTGAATAGCGCCGAGGAGCACCCTTCTTTATTGCGATTATGTCGCTTTTTTTATAAGGAGGACTATGGTGGCTGTGGAGGCGCTGTAGATTTTGCCAGTATGTTTATATATGGCTCGTTGACGCCCTGATTCTGCAGTACCTGCATTACTGTTTCTATCTCGCCCGAATCAAATGCCTTCTGGTACTCCGGGAAGGCTATATATAGGGGTTAGTAATATTCCGCGCACAATATGGTCTATCGTCGAGTAGCCTGAGCGAAATTCTGCTTGGTCCCCTGGTAGATTGAATTCTAATGTGGTCTTAATTCTGTTAGCTACTGTCTTCGTAAACAGCTTGTAGACAACGGACAGTAAGCTGATCGGTCTGTAATTTTTCTAGTCCTTGACCTCCCGTTTCTCATTGAATAAGATCTATGAGCATTCTTCCAAGATTTTCTACCCTCACCGCTAAGAGACATTGCTTATACAGGATGGCCAGTCTTTCTAACACAGCCTGTCCACCGTCTTTCAAAAGATCTGATGTTACCTGATCCTCACCAGTGGCTTTGCGTCTTTGTATTCCCTGTCAGGATTGCTTTACTTTCCATGTCCTTACTGGTGGGATGTGCACTTCCTTTGAGCTACTACTACTTCTTAAATTATCGTCCTGGTTTTGCCAGCTCCTGTACATAGCTCTAGAAAACTCCTCAGTTACTTCAACTATCCTATACATATTGTTAGTGACTTTTGCTTCTTTGTCCCTTAGTGCATGCATTCAATTTTTGCCTGTGCCCAGTTTTCTGTTCACTGCTTTGAGGCTGCGCCCGTTCATTAGAGAATCTTCAAATCTCTCCATGTTATATCTTCCTATATAGGCTACTTTATGCCTATCGATCAACATCGAAACATCTGCCAGCTGTATTTCGTGTGTTGTATTTGAAGCTTTCATGCTTTGACGTTTCTTAATGCGGTTTTCCGTCTCCTGGGAAAGCTGGCCATTGTCCTGTTTAATGATATCACCTCCGACTTCGGCTGCACGCTCCGTAATGATGCAGGTCAGATTATCAATAATTGCTTCAACGCTCAGGTTGGTTTGCTCGGTTAGAGCCGAGTATCTATCTGAAGCGAGGCCCTGAATTCCTGTACCTTCTCTCTCAGTGCTAGCTCAGTGATTGGCTTCTTCCGTATCAGTTGCTGCCGTTCCGTCCTAAAGTACAGGAGAATTCGGGACCTTACCAATCTATTGCGGCGGCATCGTATCTTCCCAGCCACTTCCACATCCTCCACGATGCCAGCGTGTGCGTCCAGCATGAAGTCCATTTCCTTCTTAGTTTCGCCATTAGGGCATCGTATTTTCCCAACCACTCCAACATCCTCCACGATGCCAGCGTGTGCGCCGAGCATGAAGCCTATTCCGTTCCAAGTTTCGCCATTAGGGCTCCTCCATGTCCACCTACGGTTTGCCCGTTTTCGGTAGAAGGTGTTCAAGATTCGTAAGTTATTGCGTTCAGCGAACTCCACTAATAACTCCCCTCTCGCATTTCTAGAACCGATGCCATATGTCCCCACTGTCTTTGCTCCAGCCTGCTTCTTGCCGACATTGTCATTAAATTCGCCCTTGTTCATTGCGGATTCTATGTCTCCTTAGAAGCGTTCAACTAAATGGTCACCATGGCTGCATGTAGGCGTGTGACCTGTACCACCTTCAACTTGTACCTCTTATTAAGTTTATTGCAGCACTTCCCACACTCTTAGTAATGCTACAGTGTTCTTATAGGTTGCCAGCTATACTTTTATGGATCAGGAATCCTGGCCCTAGTCCTCTTCGGTCAAGTAAGTCAGGATAACGTAGGTCGTGCCCGTTCTTTAGCAGTGTATAAGGTTCATCTGTCCTCCTATCTTCACTGAGCTCGATTACATCCCATTTATCACCCTCTAGTTCTTCTAATAGCACCGCTACGAAACTAAACGATGATCAGATGGAGACAAATGGCCCGCTGCGATGCTGTCAGTGAGGCACGTACGTGTGGATTCATGAAGAGCGGCCGCAAGGGATATGCGGTATCTCCACACACAACAAAAATGGTAACATTGATGAAGTAATTGGATATTTGGCTAATACGGCTCTTGTCAAATTTGTGGTCTTCACAAATGACTAAAGGTTAGTCGCACACCATTTACACATTGCCGCCTAACGAATGACTGGAGACAACTCGTCTCCAGTGCGTAGCTAGATTAGAATGAGCCGCACGTTTATAACGTTTATAAACGTTTATAAAACGTCAGTTATCCCCTTTTTGCTACCTGTAACGCTGTGTTCAGTTATACGTTAACAACGTCAGCTACCGCAGGGTATTAGTTGTCGGAGATGTACCGCTTCGCGTCAACGTTGGTGCATCAACGTAAAAGGGTGCTATAGCTGCCAAAGAACAAAAAAAAGACATTGTACAAGCTGTGACATTTTATTATGCAATAAACAATCAACTACTAATGTTGAGTGTAATGTCATACCAATTCCAATAACGGAGGGATCAGCCATGTTTGAGGCAATACTTGAGAAATAAAGAGAAATAGGCAGGTGAAAAGTCGAGGAGTATTCTATTTTCATTATTGTATGCTCTAGAAGACCTGGCCGAGTTGTCTCCAGAAAACCCGTGTTATCAATGTGCAGAATCACCTTCTTTTGCAGCCCGTATGCTTATATTTAGGATCACGTTAAAGAACCCGAAGGGGCTGAAATTTCCAGAGCCCTCCATTACGCCATCTCCCATAATCATACCGTGGTTTTGGGACGTCAAACCCCAGATATTATCATTATTATTATCAAACGAGGGTGTGTTAAACATAGGAGTCGCGACAACTGGACACCGGTTTTACTCCGACAAGGACTAACTAGCAGCACAGGTAGCGATCGCTCGTCGTCGTCCTTGTCTTCTCTCTAGGTCAAGCCGCATGTCCACTACCTTCATTACAATTATTACCTTCTTTTGCAAAGAAAAATATTTTTCACGATATTCGTCGTTCCTGTAGACACTCAGAATAAGCGACACTAATTTAAATGAACAGGACACGGCTGATCCCTCCGTCATAGGAATCGGTATAACATGAAAGTGAACTGTGTCTTCACAGAAGTAGTGCTTATTACGTAGTGGTATATGAGAGCTTGTACAATGTCTATTTGTGTTTGGCAGCTATAGCACCGTTTGTCGTGGATGCACCTATGTTGACGCCTAATGATACGTCTCCATCGCGACGACTAACGCCCATGATCATGATTAAAGAGTTGTGGTGGTTGAAGTTGTGAACATATATTTGGACACAGCGAATCGTGAATGCCGCGTAAAGATGACATCAACAAGCTCATAATCAACATTGGTATCCGATATGCACTTCTTCAAAACGTCGTCAATAAAGGACAGAAACGGCACGGTGTGCGCTTTCTAGTAATCGGTAACTGACGCCTGTGCTCATGCATACACTACCACACCGCTCTTCAGCAATACGGGACGCAGAGGTTCGTAGCTTGAGCAGCAAACGCGTGCATCCAGCTGTCTCTGTCTAGCTCCACCAAGGCACGGCATTCGCCCGTCGAAATCGTGTCCTTTCTGCAACGCGTATTGCAGCAGTTTTATTAGTCAGTGGTCTCGCAATCGAAGCAGTCGGCGGCAGAGAAATCCCGTTGGTGCATGTGGAAGCTGCACTACTCCGATTAACCGGCGCATGTTAACACGAAACGAATGGCAAAGAACGTAACTGCGTCTAGGGTGCCTTTTCGACGCCAGCGTGGCCAGGGGCCGTATTCTCAGACGATCGCAAAAGGCGACAATCTCGAAAGTATCGCCTTTGGTGCGCGCTGATTGGCAATTGAGCAGAACCGGAAAAGTCAGGGCGCCATCTAGTATTTCCGTCGACTTGACGGTGCTCTACGGCGCTCCTGACATGTCTAGAGTAAACGAACACGCCTTATCGCCATCGGTTGGTGGTGAAGTCTAGCATTTCAGTGACATAGACGGTCACTTCTAGTATTGAATCCTCGGTGGATGTGTGCAGCACTGCTTATGCTTAAGCTTTCAGCGAGCATTACCTTGGGGAGTTTTCAGCTCTCGTTATTTGCCAGCGAGTGTTTCTTTCGCGGTTTGACCGTTCCAGGAACATGATCCGTGCGTTGCTCACGTGATTTATCGCGCGCCGGCAACATGTTGAGATGTTGAGGCGATATCGCTGCGGCGGCACACTATAGCTGAGCTCTCCGAGTACGCCGTGTTAAACTCTCAACGAAAATACATTTCACACAAAATTGCATTCTTTAGATATTATACTGCGCATTAAACAATTGCACAAGAAATGTTGAAAGCACTTTCAACACGTCCTCTATTCCAAGTAGCCAGAACCAAGCCTGGCCACTGCGTAGAAGTCAGCACACGCTCGCAAACGCCGCACTCGGGTCGCTCTGCGCTCGTACGGTATGCTCACTCATGTGTTGCGAAACATTCGTAACAACAACGGCCACAACAACAATGACGTCCCAGGCAAGTGTTTCTTCAGTTATTTAACGCATCAGATTTTACGTCACCAAACGCAATACTATCGCCTTTTCCGGTCGTTTGTGAATACGGGCCTAGTGTCCCTCGCTGGTATCGAGACGCTTTAGCCATGATCTCCGATATCGCGCGCCATCTGGGGAGTAAGCGCTAGTGAGTGTCGATCCTGATGCATTACTTTTGTTTACCTCTCACAGACGGCGGCACCGCCCCGCTCCGCCCCGCCCCGCTCCGCCCCGCTCCGCCCCGCCTACCTACACCGCCAACAGAGGGCACCGTGCGAGAGAGAATGTGTGAAAGATACATGGCGCGTTCGTGAAGTGACCTAGCATCTGCCAAGCTAGCTTGGTCGCATGAGCGTCGGCCGCTTACCGTCGCGGCCGCAAGGTCGTGGGTTCGATCACCAGTGGCGGATCTTTTTGTTGGTTCTTTCTTTCTCACCCGTTCGCGTCCATTATATTAACGTCATATCCGTAACGGAAGTACATGGTGGAACCCGGCATACAATACTTTCGTGTCAAATTAGTAAGAATAAATGGTAATAACAACTCTTCGGTCTTGTGCGCAAACCACGATATGATTGTGAGGGACACCGTAGGGGGGGAGGCGGGGGGGTGTTTGACCTCCTGGGATTCTTTGATGGGTACCTAAGTCTTAGCACACCGGTGTTTTTTGCATTTCACTCACATTTAAATGCAGTCGCCACGGCCGGGAATTACACCCGCGCCTTCGAGTTTAGCAGTGCGACACGCTACAATCAAGCGACCACGGCAGCTGACATGATGGCATGATAAATCTTGTGATTGTCGTTCGGTGGAGAAGAAACAGACCTAGAGACAAACCACCTATAATAGCAGGCAACTTTTGGAGATATTTTCAACGTGTTTATGCCAGTAAGGTATGAAGAAAAGGCAACGCTTAATCATTTATATTCATCCGCAATTCGCTGTTTTTATGCAGCCAACACTAATTTTTTGATTACGAGTAGGACGTTTGTTTTTTGCACGAAATAAAAAGACTTTAGCTTTCCCATGGTATATGTTTAGGCAGTTAGTGATTCACCATTCAGCTAGCTTGGTTACTCGTTACGATGCCCCATTGACTTCTGTGAATTCGGACCAGAAATAAGAACAGTAGTGCAAGCGCTTTATATGACAAATTGAACAGCTGTATCGATATTAGTATTGTCGTTGACGTAGAAGGTAAAAAGCAGATGACCCAATATGCTACCTTGCGCAAGGTTATGGATTAGTTTTCCCAGGATATATGTTTGGGCAGTTAGCGATTCACCATTCAGCTAGCTTGGTTACTCGTTACAATGCCCCATTGACTTCTGTGAATTCGGTCCAGAAATAAAAGCAGTAGTGTAAACGCTTTATATGACAAATTGAACAGCTGTATGATATTAGTATTGTCGTTGACGTAGAAGTTAAAAAGCAGATAATCCAATATGCTACCTTGTGCAAGGTTATGGATTGTGGAAGAAAACATTACTTTTCGTCTTGCATACAAGCTAATTGTTTGTAATCATTGAGGTAAAACTACAATAATGTTAATAAATTACCTCTGACGCCATGCTGTGGTAATTTATACAGCACAATTGAACATTTATACATTCGAACGCCTTAATAAAATAAATGAAGAGAATTTGTTGAATCATTTTTAGTACGTTTCATGAGGTGAGGAAAGAAGTTTTCGTTGATCTGCCTTTACGAAAGCCAAATTGAGCAATAATATAATGTATTCGACGTCGAAAAAGTCTGACGCGCGAGAAGATTCAATATTTTTATTTCCTTAGAAAATACCGGGATTACTGAAATGGGTCGGCAATTTCACATATCGTTTCTGTCGCCTCCTATAAGAAGTACTGATACCCTACTTATATTCATATTTTACTGGGAGCACCCCCTACTGTACAGCTCGTATAAGGGTAATTGTTAAAGCTTGAGTTGTGTATGTTAAAACATACTTTACCTGTATATCAGCAATATCATGAGCTTTACTAGTTTTAAAGTTCATAAAAGTGCTAAGTACCTCATGTTGAGTAGCTAGATTTAAAAATAAACTGTTCAAACTGGTAAGAAACGAGCACATATCTGGCGGAGTTTACTGCCTTTGCTGTGAAAAGGTATGCTCGCAAACTAATCGTTTAAATGATCAGATAGTGCTAAAGCAGACATTTCGTTTTTATTATATATTACCTCGTCCGGTGAGGCAGAATGCTTTTCGCGACCAAGAAGCTGATTAGTTGGTTGTTGAGTGAATATCCCGTTTTTCCTAGAAAGACATTTGAGAACCCTTTAGTAGAGTGGATTTACTCTCTCCATGAAAGGAGCCGCGCAATCTCTGCTACCTGAAAAATTCAGTTTGAAGATTCACGAAGCGCTCATCTGCATTACCTGTCAGAGAGAGAGGAGTCTCTTTAATTTGAGATTTTGAGCCGTACAGTTTAATTAGGTATTTTGCCGGTGTCAAACAGACATTCGTTCAGTGAATATACTGTTTTTCTTTCGAATGATGAGTGTCTGCGCTTGTAACCATGTGGCGTTATATAACAGGAGCGGAATTAGCTGGACTTTTCAGTGGGCTGCTCAGAAAATATAAAAGAAATTTCATGGGGAATTGGATTATATCGGGCAAATACGAGCAACACGTACAACCACTTATTCAAAAATATATTTTAGGGGCGATGCACCTTAGGGTCGAGGCATGTCCCGTGTCCGGCGAGGCGGCAGCGTGCCTCAGTTTTGCAAGAAGCCCATTAGGGGCGCTGCGGTGTCCAAGGGCGTATTTTAATTGTGACGGAACAATATAGAACACCTAGAAGCGCAAAACCTTTATACTAGCTGGTGACTTCAACTTAGAAATTATACACCTTAGCGCCTAGCTTTGTCGTCGACGCTCACTGTCCGTTTTCATGGTGGTTAAAAAACCGTTGCTGTAGCCGAAGCATATGTGTGTATCTTAATCAAAAAAAGGTTTACAATAGACGAGCAACAATCGTAATTTTGACAAAACAATATAGAACACCTACAAGCACACGCCCTCTATACTAGTCGTCAACTTCAACGTACGCATTATGAACCTTAGGACCGAGCTTTGTCATCGACTCTCTATGTCACTTTAAATACACGAGAGGACGCTGCGGTGCAGATGCGTATGTAAGCGCGTTCCAGACCACACATTCTCTTTCGGCCATGCATGAAAGCGAAGCTAAGTGGTGGCATGCGGCGGCTGAACGGGAGCGCCGACGACAACCTACCACTCCGGAGGCGAGGGCGCGGGAAGCGGCGGTAAAAACGACAAACGGGAGATTCACGGTTACCGAACGATTCCCAGAGCTTCGCCCACTCACCATCATTCACTTCCTGGATATGCGTGGATTTTTTTTTTGCAAAAAGTGGCAGCTCCGCTTAAGGGCGAAGCAGCGAATGCGATCATGACGACGATTTGGGGACATGTGCGCGTAGCGCCATCTCTCGTCGGCGACAGCGGTAGCCTGCCGTAACTGAATGGGAAATAGGCGAAAAAAAATCATACCTAACGAAAAAAAAGCTACTTACCACAAACGACTCCCGGTTATATGCAACAGAAACCGCTGGAACATTCTGGCAGAATCACAGTGTCGCACTGCCAACCACGTGGCTTACCAGTGTTTCTATTATTTAATAATGGGGTCTCATGTGTTTCCAATGGCGGTATGCATTGTGCTGGGAAGTCACACGCTTTGCAATGCGATACTGTAATCTTACCAGAATGCGCCAGTGGGTCTCTCCTGCATTTAACCGGGGTTCGTTTTTGGTAACTAGCTTTTTTTGTCAGATATAAATTTTTCACCAATTTCTCATTAAGTTATGACAGGGCGCCGTGTCTGCCGCCGAGAGATGGCGCCACGTACAGATGTCGCCAAATCCTGGGATTGAGCAACAAGTTGTAATGTTATACGAAGTAAGGCTAGCTGCTAACTCTTTGAGATATGAGCTCGCATAAATCACTTAAACTGTGGTTTAGCGAATATATCCAGTCCACTGACCGGAGCAGTTTTCGTGGTGTATGTTCTCTATACGCGAAGTAAGCGATAAGAACACAGCAAGGTTACGAGCCGTCTCCTGATACGTGTCGAGATAGCGCGTGCGCAAGCGACCACACCCTTCGAAGGACGCAGCCCTCCCTCATTTGGCGTCCCTTCACGCCCCTTACAAAAGACGAGCGGGGCGTTTTGTCTCTGCTTGATGAGCAATCGACGGCGGGCATCGCACGCGGGGTGACGTTACGCATGCGCTCTGCGTACGATCGAGACGACCGGCTTGTTTTATCTCCGCTCAAGGCAGGACCGTAGCTAGGGGGGTGGGGGCCCGGGGCCCGCCCCCCTCCGAAATTTTGATGACACATGGTGTTTTATAGAAAATAAATAATGAAAATAGGCGTTTTTTAATAATCGAGGGTTTCAGCAAGTGGGTCCCTCCAAAAAATGCCCCCACCTCCCCGAAGGGAATCGTGAGAAAATGCGCATTTTGTGCGCCGAGAGTACACGGCGTAGTAATTTTAATTATTGACGCCGTCACACATTCGCCTTCACCGACTTCTGCCATCGCCTTGAGAGGCGCTCAGCCAGCGAACGGTCGAGAGTGAGGCGCGCGCTTCACTCTAGCGTACGGGAGAGTGGGACGCAGGGAGGAGAGAGAGCGAACGGCGAGAGAAGGAGCGGCGAAGCGCTGCACCTACCCACTCCTACACTCTCTCGCACCACATGCTCCGGTTGCTAGGGGCGAGGATAAGCGCGCGCGCCCGCAGCTGCTGCTATGGGAGAGGGAGTGAGAGCGGAGAGATAACACCTGCCGGCGCACGGACACCGACGCCTGACATAGCCCGACTAAGAAATGCATTCGCATTTAAAAAATCACAGCATATCCACGGAGTGAATGATGATGAGTGGGCGAAGCTGCGGAGGTTCATCGGTAAACAGTGAATCTTCCGTGAATTCTGCCCAGTACATCATAACCGACGTGAGATCGGGCGCGTTTATACTAAAGGTTCGATGAGTTATGACGACTTGCAGCGCACTTTAATTTTACATGTACGCTGTGAATTTTCATTGTTTAGAAAACCATTGCTTAGAAAACATCTGGCGTCTTTCGTTAAGCAGCTGGCGTCTTTTCGTTTTGCTTTAGAAACATCTGGCGTTCTTTCGTTTTGCTTTTACAAAACATCTGGCGTCTTTTGTTGGTTTATTTCATCAGTCAACGGCGTTTTGAACAAAATTTTTATTGTTTAATCACGCAGAGGAGAAATCTCACCAGGCACTACCTTGGAAGTCAAGAATGGCTGCTAATGGGAATGAGAGACAGAAGAAGTCGGCTTTTAGCTAACGCTGCGAATTTTTTATTGTTCAACAATGCACAGGAAAAATCTCCCACCGGCACCACCTTGCAGGTTAAAGCGTAAGACTGGTTACATACTACGCTACGAGGGACGAACGGGTGCCGCTATAAGGAGCTTCGCCCCTAAAATGCCTGGCTACGGGCCTGGCTCAAGCCATCTTCATCGCCAGCGCTCGTGAGCTCGCGGGTAGGATATACGATGCGGGGGATGATGTTAATAATTTGGACTTTATACGGATAATGGCGGTGACGGCGACGCCAACTGTGAAGGATAGAACCCGTCCAGAGTGTTCATATATATTTGCTACTGCAACAATACAGTTCTTCACTTTTCTCGTACCTACAAGTAGAACTTTACTTCATTAGTGCACCGTATAACCACGACGCTTCATTTTTCCTGTTACAAAAGTCATGACGATTTACTTCTGTTTTCTTGCAGTTACATTAACTTAAGCACCGTTTTCGCTGAGACAGCTACAGATTCATCAATAAGGACATTCATTCAAGAGGCTTCGGCGGACAAGCATGCTCTGCGCTACAAGGTTCTTCTAGAGAGCCAAGATATACCGTACGATGTCACTACGGATGCGTTAGAGACTCTTCGGGCACGGTACAACGAAAACTACTTTGAACACGTGTCCACATGCGCCTTCGGCAGCGTCTTCAACAAAACGGTGTAAGTAGTTTTTCCGCAAAGGGCCCCACAATTCAGTACATCGCCACACAACAACGAGGGAACATGCCCACGAAAACGAAATGTTAAGCCAATTAACCGGGCCAGATATGTTTCATCGCCACCGCCAACTTAAAAAAATAGATGGGGTCTGAAAGCGCCGACTGGCTGTTAGGCTTGCAAATGCCATGGAACATTTAAAGGGGTAGTGACACGAAAATTTTCAGTTGTCGTTTTTTCGCGTCAAATGAAATGTGAAACCCTCAAGAGCCTAGAATATGTAGTGCTCGGCACGAATGCACCCTGAAAAAGTAATTACAGTATGTTTTTAAAATCTTGTTTCGGTTCCTATTGTACCCTGACGTCACAACAAGGTATGAGTTTCTGGTCACGTGTTCGCAAGGTATGTAGTGACGTTTCCACGGTCGCTCCGCACCGTGGCTCCGTTGGTGACGCACAAGCGGTCATATAATAATAATAATAATAATAATAATAATAATAATAATAATAATAATAATAACTTCTTTATTTCCATCAACGATGGAGGAGACGTCGGGTAAAAGTTGCTTGAAACAAGCAACTTGACAGAGGCCCACAGCCACCTCTACAATGCAGGCAGCGATAGCACAGTTTCACAAAAGAAAAGAAAATCGTATAGAACACAATATTCAGAATACAAATATATCCAAAAAATTTTACAATTTCATACAGAACAAAAAAAAACAGCCACAACAGTAAAAAAGAATGAAGAAAGCAATATTTTTCTCCTATTTACTATGCGAGCATGGATTGATGAAATGTTCGCGCAGTGTTCGTGCAGAAGTTATCTGCAAATCAATTTGTAATTTATGAAATGAATTTAATAGGGTTGGTAGCGGGTATGATATTCGCTGCATAGAATAATTTGCCCGCGGAGTGACCACCTTCCACTGTTCTATGTGACAAGTGCCATATGAATGAGTGTTTTTAGCAAGATTAGATAACTCATGGAAAATCTTGTACAAACAAGTTGTTTGTATATGGAATGTTTTGGTGACGCAAAAGCAGCCATCTTGGAAGTTTTGGCACCTATATCGTCATCACAACTAGCCAGACTGCTGCGTGAAGTCACGTGAATTGGTAGTGTAGCCTGACATCAAGCTAGCGTAGATGTCGGTAGGTGTTCCATTCATTTTATTATGAAAATAAGATATCTTATAAGCTTTTGCTGAGCTTCACACTTGCTCAGAACCGTCTCTGCATACAAGAGATTTGTATGGCGGAGTAAACGCGCCATCGAAAAAAGGTGTTAGTGCCCTTTTTAAAAGGGCGCTTGAATAAAAACAGTTGCTTTTCCAGGAATACGGTTAGTTGCATCCGGCCGACTCGCAATCCACTCCATCACGTGAATCAAACTAGTCGCCAGTATTATTGCTCGCTTTCACTTCAGATATTTCTGATCGCTCAATTTGCAATCAGATGCACAGAACTACGTTCGGTGACTGTGCGAACTACGCAAGTTCCCTTGAAATCTTTCAGGAGGGAGAAAACATAGCAGGCTGCGAATTCAACGAGGCTAGGCATACTAAAATTTCGGAAATATGAAAGACCTATGCGCGTCTTCCCGCGCACTATGTTATACCTACGTGTTGTTAAAACACACCATACGACGAAATCGAATTCGCGCTAACTCACCTGTTGAACCTTTTTCGGGGCAAAATTTTAGTATGCCGGTGCCACTTGGTATCATCAATACAATTGCCTCAATATTCCGATTATAGTTGTGCTTATGCCTGCGAGATGCTTAGTGCATCCATAGGTATGACTGGCATGTAATTAGAATGTGAATGAAACCTTCGTTCAGTATCCGTACTCTAACATATCGACGGAAGATTTCGCAACTTTCTCGTATGCATGAGTTACACCATACTTCTAGTCCAAAAAACGGCAGGAAGGGGAAGATGGAGCTTGTGATGGGAGCTTCTTCAAGGCCACAAGCCTTGAAGAAGGCAAGTCCACTTGTCGAAACGTCGGCTCGAGCACCCACCCCCCTTTTAATATTTTTTTCATATAATTGTGATACCTATGTTCCGAGGAATGCTTTTAGGAGCGAAGCTCCTTATGCCATGGGTCTGTCCATACTCAGTTGGTAGCGTTGTAGTAGCCACCTCTAGCTCGTGAGAAGCGCGCGTTCTGGTATGCAGTAGAAGAAGACGACGGTGACGAGTGAGACTCTCGTGCGTGTTCGCCTGTGTGGCATTCTTTCGTCTATACTGCGCGCGTTCTGGTATGCAGTAGAAGAAGACGACGTTGACGAGTGACACTCTTGGCACGCTTTCTCTTTAGCTCGGAGTCGACAGATGGAAGGCAAGAATGCGGAACGGAGGGCACGGAAGGCGGCGGCAGCGCGCGCTCGAAGACAGAATCCTGAGGTGAGAGCTTGTGATGCCGAAGCTGCACGTCGACGCCGCGAAGCAGATTCCGCCGTTCGAGCCCGCGAAGCCGAAGCTGCTCGACAAGCTGCACGGCTGCGGCGAGAAGACCCCGCCGTTCGAGCCCGCGAGGCCGAAGCTGCTCGACAAGCTGCACGGCTGTGGCGCGAAGACCCCGCCGTTCGAGCCCGCGAGGCCGAAGCTGCTCGACAAGCTGCACGGCTGCGGCGCGAAGACCCCGCCGTTAGAGCCCGCGAGGCCGAAGCTTCACGGCTGCGGCGCGAATCGGATCTTGAAAATGTGAAGGACCATGAAGCGGGGAGAAAGCGCGCGTACCGGCAGGCAGAGCCCGAGGCTGTGCGAGCACGTGAAGTGGCTGCAAAACGCATCAGGCGGGTTCTGCCCGAAGGCGCCGACGAGAGCTTCCAGCGGGACTTCCTTGATAAGAGTTTCGGCCATAGTTGCGGTCTGTGCAACAAATTGTGGTTCTCAAACAATCTAGTCACAATATCTTCCATTAAGAAGGACCACGCTCGCGCCAATGCCGTCGCCGTGCTGCAGCGCGAGTTCGCTTCTCCCCACTCATCATCATTCACCACGTGGATATGTTGTGATTTTTCTTTTCCATCTAGTAGAACTACGCCCCGATTGCTTAACAGCCTTAGTTCAAAACGCATAAGAGGCTGTAAACAGCGTGATTAGGGCAGCAACAATAAATTAAGTACAGCAAAAGTTGTAGTTGCTTCAGAAGCGTTTGTGGCGATACAATCAGCGCATATTCCCGCTTAGCCTCCGCCGCGCTATCATTCAGCCCGGCGTAACACTGTGTCACGCTTCGCTGCATTGCGGTTACACTCAGCGACACCGCAGCGTCACCCGAGGTATACGTTACTGGCGGTGCCCACAAAAACAGGCTGCCCTGCTTGGAGGCAAGTAGTAATGATTGCGCTAACCAGATGTGCGTAGCGTCGCTATGCTAGCCCACTGCTGCTGCTGATCGAATAAACAGTTGTTCATTTGTATGCTCAGAGTCGTCCTTCGGGTAGACTCGACATCACACGCGTTCCCCCTTTCATTCTCATTCTTGAATATAAGCTCTCGGGCGCACCTCAATTTCTTACTAATGCTACTGTGGCTAGAATGAAGCAGTGCGATGAACGACACGAAGCGCCTACGGAGCGCTTTGAAGCCGCGGTTAGGAGCCACGGAGGTGCGCTCACTGTCGCTAATGTTTAGCAGATGTGATTCGCGTCGGCTCTGCTATTTCAGTGATGCCGTCGGCTCTGACCTGTGGGAATAAGCGCTAATGGCTTTTCGTGCTTGATGAACCCTACATACGTATACATAGCACGAAAACAAAATAAAATAAAAGCGTCGTGGTTTGTCGTTTCTACGTACGAGGCTGTGTTGTTTAAATGGCGGACAGCGATACCGTTGGCTTCCTTCGAAGCAGCTCTAGGACTAAGCTGTGTGCATTCCGCACCACAACAATATTATCTCGCTGGGGTAGCAGCAGATAGCATCACTTTTGCCTCCTTCAACAGCTACTTCAATTAAATATGTATATATCGATAACCATTAAATGCCCTTGTCTCTGCAGTTTCGTCAAAGTGGGTGATCTGACAGTCTTCCATATTTGAGAAGATACAAGGCATGAATCGCCGCCCTGATGGCTGCTTGGGAAGTTCAAGTACCTTATGAGAGAGAGCTCTTCCGAGACCTTGTGTAACCTGAAAATATTTCACGAAGTTTTGTAGGGGAAGTACGCAAAACACAAGCTGGTACAGATGTTGTTTAAAAAAACTAAGCCTGCTCTCTTGAAGCGAAACCACGTGAAGAAGCAACTTGATATTCTCATACCTCAGATTGGCCTTGAGCGCATCGCATCAGTGGTTAAACAGGCGAAAATAGACAAAAAGTTTTTTTTTTTTGCTGCTAAAACACAAACTGGCTGTCCCGCTTCATTGTATAGTGTCATAACACGCTTGGTGATATAAAGTATCCAACAACTTCCTGATGCACTTTTCTACTCTTGATGTTGGGCCCTTTTAGAGGGCCTAATATCGTGACGTTGTTGATTGATAGTTAAAAAAAACCCTGTTATTGTGATGGTTTTAGTTCCAGTGCGGAAGATTTTTTTCCTGTTCTCTGCCACGGGGCCAGATGACAAAATACTATGTTAAATGTTGCATCACCGAACCTAATGATGAATATGCATTTGTTAACAGCAGCATGGTATCTGTTGAGGCATCTCTAGAGCCCTTGAGTAATATTTGAGGTCTACCTTCATACCATAGGAAGAGATCCTGTTTATAGAGTTGTCCGCCGTGTGAATCGACTCTAAGGTGGCACCCATTTCAAATGATATCTTCTTCAGTGACGTAGATCAGCTGGTTATAAAGTGAAGGACGTGGTCTGCTAGTGAAAAGTATTTACTACATTGATGGCGTTTTTTGTTTTTTAGGAAAAATAGTTGTCTTTTTCACCATGTCAACCTATTTAAAAGTTTCAAAGAAAAAGCTTTTGGGTTGAATTTGACTTGTGAATTGTCCAACGACAATTCCTTGCAGTTTCTGGAGCTACACCTGTCTTTAGAACGTGACCAGTTTCCTGGTTTCTTCCCGCGTTCCCAGATATCACGTTTTAGCTTCTCATCCGGTCATTCTAAGATTATCAAGAATGTCATTGCTATGAACGCGTTAAACTCAGCCCTCAAGAAGTCTTGCATACATGAATGTGATGATACGTTTCTGGGTACCCCGCGTATGTGCCTGTGGCGGCGTCTGAGAGACTTCTCAAGTGTAAAATACGTACGGTTCAAACGCCGAGCTCGATAATTAGACAAAAAGAAAATTACACCATCTCCCGCTAAAGACCCATGTCTGGATGCGAAGCAGCGCGGACATGGTTAGGTTGAGAGGGAGATGGTGTAATTTTTTAGATGCGAAGTATCTTAAGGTCGAGGTCAATCCGGCGGTGGTGGTGGTGGTGGTGTGCGGCGTGACCACCCTTACTGCGCATGCGCATACCCTCTCCACACACCTCCTCTCCACTCACCATCTCCCCTTCCCCATCCCCACTTTCCCTCTCCACATACCCTCTCCACTTTACCTCTCCCATACCCCTCTCCCCTCCCCCTTTCCACTCTTCCTCTGAAATGCGGGCTAGACATGCCGAAATTCTCTCCTGCGCAACACCGCGATGAGCTCGAGCGCATGCGCGTCCCCTCCCCTTCTCTCTCCTCTCCTACACTGCCCCCCTCTCGCCCGCCTGTCGACCGCGTTCCCCGCTCGCCCTGTGAGAATTAACGGCCAGGCTAGATGGAAGATACGACGCGCGTAGCGTCCCTCTTCGCGTTCCACGACGCGAGGTCGGTAGCATGCCCAACGAACGCCAACGGAACGCGATCGTGCAAGTGCTCCGGCTTCGCATCGCCTCATGGTCCCCTTTAGCGGGAGATGGAGTAATTTTTTCTTGCGTTCTCGAGCCTGTGCCTTCCTCCGGCGTATAATCGGCACTGTCTTGCAGTCTTCATCCGGCTCCCGCTGCATGGAACTGCCGGCATCCGAGGTATTCGACTCCCGCAAAGTTGCAAGATCATGTGCGTCTACCTCTCTGCAATCCATGCCATTGATGTGGTCGTGGGATTCTTCAGCGAGGGAAGGAGAGCACGATCGCCCCGCGTCTAGAGCCACAGAAGCAGAGGCGGCCGTCGGCCGCTCGCGCCACGTCAAGACGCCGGAGGCGTCGCTCCTGTCTACTCTTCGCAGGAGAGAATGAGGCGCGCGAGGGGGGGGGGGGGCGAGCGTAGGAAAGGATAGAGAGGGTGAGGGCGCGCGCATGCAATGGCGCATCACGTGAGGGGGAGAGCCTGTGCCGCGGCTGCAGCGCGGGGGAGGAGAGGAAAGAAGGCGACCGAACAGCTGCGTAAAGGAGGAAAGTGGGAGAGAGGGTCTGCGCATGCGCAGTAAGGGTGGTCACTCCACACACCACCGGACTGATCTCCGCCATAAGCTGTTTCGCATCTAAAATATGCTGTCTTGCCTTAGGTACATCGACTGTCACAAACGAGCGCGTTATTAAGGCGCGCGCGCGGCCGCTGTCAGATGACAGCGGGAAAGCACGGCGCCAGCCGTTCGCTCAACAAGCGCGCGCAACCAAAAAAAGACAAGCATTAAAAGACGCCGGCACGGCGGCTCCTCCTCACCCACTGAAAACCGCCGCAGACAACCAGATCAAACGTCCGGCAAAGTCTCGAAAGATCGCGAAGGAAAGCATGATGCGACGCCGAGTGACGCCACCGCGAGCAGAACCGACGAGAAAAATCTCGCCCTTTCCCCAGCTTTGGCTGTACTGCATGCCGAAGAACACACTAGATGCTTCTGGAACCCGGCAGGGAGGAAATACCATATACCGACGACCAGTGAGTGCACCGACGACCAGCGAGCAGTCAGTTGGTCCGGAGATGGTGAAGTGATGTTCAGTGTGGCTCCGTCAGCCAGAGAAGTGTTTATGGAGCTGTGCGGTCAGTCGATCGTCGATCTGGAAGAATCGGATGATGACACCGTGTGAGCAGTGACAACTTACGTTAGTGTTTCCTGGAAGACAAACATTTGGCACCGACGACGGAATGGAACAACGTCGATTAGCGCTGGAGTTAGCGTGAGTGTTTCCTGGAAGAGAAGCATTCAAATTACGTCCAATTAGGGACTGGATACGTTGTTGAATATTCAGTACGTTGACGGTTCTTGAATAGGTTGTAATGCATGAGAATGCATTTGTAGCGCACCATCCGTTTATTTTGTTCAAGCTGTGTTAACCCCATCTGTGTTATACTGTGAGTTGTGATACCAGCCGAGTGTGCATGTTTGTGTGTTCCTTGTACTGCCTTAACTGATAATATATTTTGTTTGTGTTATCAACTCTTGGCTCTTACTCCGTCTTTGGACGGCAACCAGCAGCGTTTGCTGGCGCACTAAATGACCTACTCTAAATTGTCCGTGCTTTCGAGGTGCTTTTCGGGGGGACGATACGTCAGCCCTTGGAATCTGCCCGGCGATCGCCCCCCGATTAATGGGGCTAGCGACATGGACTGTCTCATCACTTAAAGAAAATAGCAGGAAGTTTCAAAATCCACGTTGTTTTTCCTCCAAACTAAAAGTAAGAAGCGCTTGTGCTGGAATTCAGAATTCTCTTAATTTATTTATTATTTTTAATAAAATAAATAATAAATAAATTAAGAGAAACATCGCTTGTAGTTTGCTCGGAGACGCATTGCAATCCCGCCGTTTCCGTGCCGTTGGGGCTGTTTGTATAATTCCCCTCTCATGTGGAAATGCTTACATGGGCCATTCCGGCACTTGTATACAAACGACTTGGCGAGCGCAAAAAAACGACTCAAAGGGAACGCCAATGTCACATCGGCTCATCGCAGGTACTGTGTGAGTAACCATTTGTTCAATAGCCGAGTCATTATATTGAAGCACTAAGACGAAAGGGCTTGTGAACTCTCTGAAGCGTTTTTCATCAAAATGATGGGTGATTATTGCATATCTGAACCTTCCGTTTGTTCGCTAGATTACGAGGTGCGCATGCTTGACAATTTATTTCACAGGATCTAAAATTCCTGCGCACGCCTGGGGGTGCATTTCCGTGTGCAGTTTTGTTTCCATTAACTTGAGTTGATGTATAGCGATCGTGCTGTGTCCTCGTCTTGTGTATCCTTCGAGTTGGCGCTGTTTTTTACAAGTATGCATTGTTGAGGTAGTCCGTAGCTACGACGTTCAATTTAATAACAGATGTTGAAGTCAGAAATGGCCGCAGTAATCCATTTCAATCTGTTGAAAAAAGCTTCCAATCTATTGCAAAAATAGGGCTCGATCGGTTACAGGAATCCGCTGGCCTTCACTGCGGTGGCTTGAGCTTCTGACAGCCTCACCATGTTATCACGTAATTATCGACGTCGGGGTTGAGACATGCGCGGGAAGCTGACGCGATCAGCAGTCACGTCACAATGCCGGGCGTGGAGCTCCTGTAATACATTCCTGTTAGCTATATTCACGGCACATCATCGCACACTACAGGGAAATATTCCGCCCTTGGTGATGATTGCTTTAGCGAACACGTACATCCATCGACCAATTATAACATATAAAATAGATAACTGATGGACACTGGATACATTAATATAGCTACGTGGCATTTGTGTGAAATGAGACCAACACGTACAGTGGCCATGGAAGAACTGACGTTTATTTCTTGCGCACCGGAAGTGCTCGAGGGCGCTGCCAGACTGGGTAGCGTACATAGACGGTCTTAGCGGTAACCGATACGTCCTCTTCGCTTTAAAAGTACAACATGATTACACAGGAAGTCCTTCATAAGATGCAACACGAGACTTGCTAATTCTGGTAGCCCAATCAGTGGGGAGGTCTTCTGATTATTGATGACCGCCGCGGGGATGTAGTATAAAGGTGTTCTATAGCAGTCACCGCTGAAACTCTTGGGGCCTGCACAGCTCGCTGCTCACTGCTTTGTGGTCTGGACGATGCTCTAGGCTCATCTTCCCCCGACACTCCCGTCGGTCTAGGAGGTCGGGAGGAAGGCATTATACGGTATCCCTTGCTCCCACTATTGGCGATGACGCTGTAGGCACTTTTAGTTGTCGGGGGGTCGGGGCGCACATAGTTCCCATGCTGCTGCTGTTGGCCTTGTGATCACTGAGGGACGGTCCACGCTTACGAGTGCCCGTTCTGCGTCGGTTGCTCCCTTCAGTCCTGAATAACTGCCCACACCTTCGTTGCTAAGTCCAGTAGGATGAAGCTACAGTGGCGCTGAGTTCCTAGAGTATTTTGTTTTCCGTAAGTCTTGGCGGTTCCTTCTAAATTGGCTCCCATACTCTGTTAGCATTCTGTACGATCTGGGGGCCACAAGGTCCAAAACATTAGCTTACGTGCCCGATTTGTATCCAGACCAAATACGAAACTGTCTCCGGGCTGGAGCGACGGCAGCTGCTGCCCTGTGTTCATATTTTGCTTGTGTTTTCGGGGTTTAGGAGCTGCCGAGGTTAATCCAAGCAAAGATCTGGGAGTTGTGTTCTGCTTTAGAAGAGTAGAACTTTGGGCCAGTTGATGATGCTTACTTGATATAAAAAAGCGCAAAAACGGGACAAAAAAGTCAGAAAGAGAGCGACCCATTAGATACTAGGATGGTGACACACCGTCTTCCAGTGTAGCTGCACGGTAGTTAAGGGATCAAGCCAAAACTCTTCCTTAGATGACCCTGCCTTCATGAGGAGCCTCTTGATGATGTGGTGGAAGATATGCTGATGAAAGGCGCCAAAGCTGTAATTCTCTGCGAGCTTAGAAAAAAATGCTCTCTCGTTTGCATCGGGGGAATCTGGGCATAGCCAAATGCATATCACGAGCACGCACTCTAATTTACTGGCCGAGGAGGGCAGCTGATATAAGACAAATTGTTGAGCAGTGTGAGACCTGCCAAAAACATGCATACCAACAGGCCGCTGCGCCCCTGCTGTTACGAGACACACCAAATCAGCCCTGGCACAGGGTAGGAGTGGACTTTTGCGAATATGCTGGCAAGCATTACCTAGTCGCGTACGATGTGTACTCTAACTATCCAGAGGTTGAGGAGGTGAATAGGACCACGACAAGTCGTCATAAACTCTCGCAGGTATTTGCACGTTCTGGTGTTCCACAACAGCTCTGCACTGATGATGGTCCCCCGTTTACAGCCAAGGGATGTTTGACTTTGAGCACACCATCTCTTGCCCCTATTATCCGAAATCTAATGGACTCGCGGAAAGGGGGGTACAAATCATCAACACGCTCTTCAAGAAAACAGGGTCATCAAAGTTGCAGCTCTTCGATTTCAGTTGCAGGTCCAGATAGAACTGCTCGAAAGGCTCACTTTGGTCTGCGTGCGGCTCCGGAATACGTAGCGCTCAAACGTTTCGTTTGCTCTGAGGTAAGCAGTATACCTCGAATGCTTGGACTAACTTGTCGTTGTCCTGCTTTTCTTCTCCAATGAGCCCGAAAGTGTTGTAAACGTCGATAGCCTCTTGGCCTGCCAGGTGAAGCAAGATGGCGGCTTTGTGAGCGGGGCTGCGTTGCTTTCCCGGTTCAAAGGACTCTGTGGCGGTGAAGTACAGCTCGATTCGCTGCTTGAATTGAATCCACTTCTCCGCCACACTATCCCCGAAACCTAACAGGTCTCAAGGCGGAAGCTCATTCATTTCCTAGCCTGGTCACCTGGCCACTTCTGACACCATTCATGAATTGAGACCGACACGTACAGTGGCCATGGAAGAATTGATGTTTACTGCATGCGCACTGGAAGTGCTCGAGCGCGTTGCCAGACTGCTTGGCTCCGCAGCTCGCGACTGATTATCAAATTTTATACAAGCTCTACCCAGCGTGCCCAGATTTCTTCAATGTGCCGTCAGTGTTACCAGTTCGCGCTAGACACTGTACAGAGTCTTCAGTGCCTCCCAGTGCGCTCTAAGTCACTGGTCCACACTGTAATGTACTGCCAGTGCGTTTCAGCGTACTGGGCGGCATTGGAAACGCTGTACAGTGTGGCCCAGTGCGACTCAGTGCGCATTACAGTTTACAGCGTTTGCGGGGCCGCTCAGCGCTCTGAAAGGTGCTGGGAAGCACTGGGAACGCTGTGTGTTTTGAACGGGGACTGCAAGACTGAAAAGTGAACAATTCTGTCGAAGCTGGTTATAGCGTTCCCACGTCTCATCTGGTTCTGAAGGGCAGTGGAGAGGTAGCCGGCTGTGTTTCCTCGTACGAAAAGCTGTTTAGTGGTTTTGAGGCTCTGGCAGTAGCAATAAGTGGTGATGACTAGCAGCAGCCTTCACAGATGCGGTCATCGCACAAGATTAAAGTAGGTGAGGGCACTGATACCATGCGTGCAAATAAAGACTGGCACTGCAGGAACCATTTGCGCACAGTTTGATGCAGGATCTTGCATGAGCAGTGCTCATTAGGTAACAGACGCACACGGGGCGGCAGTTGTCTCAGTCGCTGGTGACCGAGTTCCTGAGGAAAGTATTTGCGGAGTGTACACGGTCGCGATGACTCGATGCACTGCATAACATTGCATTTTAAATGGTCGTTCACCGTGGCAGAAGACACACCCGCAGGCTAGTCGCTTGCGGCAACTGAGTTGTTGGGTGGGCAGTGCGATGATGACGTGCAAGCACATTGCGCTCTGCCATTTGACCCAACGGAGCTGGAGATGGTTCATGTGTTTGCACAACGCTATTTAAGGGTCACGGGGTTATAATTGAGCAGTTGTAGCTGCGAGGTGAAGCAGATATAAATTTTGAGACGGGCGGTTAACAATAACCGAAGTCCATAGCATAAACACGGTTGTGTTCGAGTCTCTTCATATTTTTCATCTTCACGGGCTGGTTGGATATATGAACACACTATATTTTGTGCATTCTCGCCGGCCGCAGAAGAAGTAGGCATGCGAAGCAGTCAGCGAGTACCGAGCTAGTTCATGCTAAGGAGACAGTGAGTACCAAGCTACGCCGGATTTATCGACTTGAGACAAGGGTCACGAATATCGCGTGCTTTCCAGGTACGCCGAATACACTGGTGTGTAATGGGTAGCTCGTCGTCCGACGTATGGTCGGCACTCAGGTTAGCGCAGATACGTCAGTTTCATTTCCACGTAGTGCACTCTACGGAGTGGTGATGTGCGTATGATACGTAGCGGTCGTAAGCGTATGCACGCCACGCTTGACTATAGCTTGAGGAGTCATTTCTTGTCGTCTATCCTCAAGCGAGCTGTGGTTCTGTATTAGGAGTGAATCGCCTTAGAGTCTCGGCGTGTCGGCGCGCATTGTCGTGTCCTGTCGATTTGCTTGAGCGCAAGAGAGGGCGACACCGCCTCAGCGCTCGCCGTGTGGTGATAGCGAACGGTGCGGGTTGACTATAGGAACGCTCTTTCTGCGATGAACGCTGAGCTACCAGCCCACAAGAAACGAGAAAGTGCACTCGGCCGCGAGAGACAACGCCGTCGCAGGCAGCGTCTGCTAGCGAGTTTCTTGAAAAAACCGACTGCTCGCTCCATATAACCGTTCACCGGCCACCCAGTATACATAGGCACTGAACCTTGACCTGCGGGTCTCTGTGTCTAATCTTTCTTCTGTCTCCCATTGCCCATGAACAGTAATTTTGCTGTGGGAAACACCGGCGCACACTTCATGCTCCGCCCCTCCATAGGTTTCACGTTAGTGGACCTGTTTCATTATAGCGCCAACGGTTCGGAATGATTTTTTGGGACCAATTTTGAATACGATTTCAATGGGGGATTGCGTTCTTGTGTTTAAAACATATTCTGAATTCCAGCACCCTAGCACGATGTAGAAGGAACTTACAGCTGTTATAGTGTTAAAGCAGGTATGTCAACGTAGGAAAACTACTAATTCAAAAACAGCGCAAATATGTCAATTGTTCATATTTAGATGCCTTCTTGATGGTTTACAGTGCAGGTTAAGGCCAGTCACGCATTTTTTGACGTTTCTGTAAAAACAGTATCACTCTAAACGCGTGGATTTTAAATGCGAAGCATTTAGTGGGGAACCTCAGGCACATCGACCGTTTCTATCTACGTATCTACCTATCTATCTATCTATCTATCTATCTATCTATCTAGCCGCCTACGTCTGGGCGCTCCCCCGGTCGTCTCCATAACTTGTAATGTACCAAAATTGGCATAGCAGGGGATCAGTGCATGACGATTACGATTCACTGGTTTTGGCATGAATAACGGAAAATACCTGTCGCGTACGCCACGAAACCCTTTCTCTCAGTCACGTGTGGCACAAAGCCGTATACCAGAGTTCATGTTAAGCGGGTATGTGCCACAGGTGATACAGAGTCTCAACGAACACAGTAACCGCGAACACACACATTGCCACGCAAAGAAAGTGATAATATTACTAATCGTTGGGGGTTTATGTCCCAAAACCGCGATATGATTATGAGATACGCCGTAGCTATGGCCACCTGAACTTTTGACCATCTGGTATTCTTTAACGTGTGCCGATATCGCATCTAGCATCTAGCATATTGCCTCCATCGAAATTCGACCGCTGCGGCCAGGATCGAACCCGCGACCTTCGAGTCAGCAGCCGAGCACCGTTACCGCTACGCCACCGCGGCGGACGCAAGGAAAGGGAGGAACCTGAAGACAGAACACCCCTGGAAGACGCTCAACTACCATCCACTCGTCTACCTGGCCCGTAACGTGGACCCCGTGGATTACGCGAAAACCGGGGTCAATGCTTCCAACAATAAATCTGCCGAGAGAACCAGGCCTCTCATCATTGCCGGTGACTTCAACATTGATTTATCACGACCCAACAACGCCTGTTACTTATACTGTGTGAAAGACGCCTTAGATGTGGACAGGACATCGAAAGACCTCGCTGCCACGTCCAGGACAGGAGGCATCGACCACTGCATCGTAGGAGGCATCCAGGATTTCCACCAGCTGTACTGCACCTCGCACTTCTCTACACTTAGGCCCCTCGTAGCCGAAATCACGAACGGATCATATTAAAAGTCCGGTCCAGCTGTTGATGCTCACTGATCACGGTGATGATGGCCTTGTTCAAGAACTGCCGAGAAGCCCTTCTACAGATACACAGGGGTTCGTGAAACGTGCGTGCGTTCTTCGTCACAAAGGACAAATATAAGCATAACAACTGTAACGCAACTGTAACAACTACAACTGTGACTGTAACGTACGTGGAGTGCGTCTGCGCGTGCCACCTGTGTATATATCTAGGAAAACTATCCTGAATGAAGCTTAGTTGCGAGTAACGCCTGTCCTGTGCATCTGTGTTTCTCATTTGTCCTGTTCGAATACGCGCTCTCCAGTATTCAAGAATATAAGCACTACATATCAGCTTACCGCTTCTAGTGTTCGTAACACCCATGTTTCTATTGTTATCGTCACGCAACTGTAAACAACTGGTTATATATTACATATACGACTCTTAAACATATCAGTGTGCGTATACCACTTCTATGTTTCTCTAGCGTCATTTCGTTACGTTTCGCTCATTGTGAAAATTACGCCACAGTCACCATCCCGCGCATGCTTCGCATAACATCGATTCCCACAGTACGTGGGATATGCCGAATTTTTAAACACCACAGTGTTTTATGCCGGGGTCCACCAAGACTTTGAAGACGTATTTCCGCCACGGAAATACGTCAGCAAAATGAACGCCATCAGATGGCAAAGGAAAAAAAACTAAGAAAAACTTCTGTTGAGAGGAGTCGAACCCATGACCTCTTGGTCCGCGGCTATGGCTGGCTGGCGTTTAGCCCACTGAGCTACCGCCTTTTTTTTCTCTATTACTTACTTTTGCACCTCATACAATAATATTACAGTATATAAACAGTACATACAGAGGTAAGGACCGGAATGATTACATAGTGACTAGAATTCCTTTATACGGATAAGTGGCTCAAGATGTTCGAGCCACTCTGGAATTGGGTCTTTAGTTTTACACTCTTCAATAAACTTCGTGATCATTTGGCGGAAATATTCACGAATGGGCAGTGTATTGATGTCGGCATGGCGGACTGCCATGTACTTTTTCCAAATACTGTGAAGGCCGAGCAACATAACAGTATCATAAGGTGCTCCATCGTCTTCTTCATTAACTGGTAAAAACCTGATCCCGTAGGCATCAATCGGTAAATCTTTTTTTATAGTTCTCTGCAGAATGTCCCAGAAGAACACCCCTTCCCAACAATCCAGAAAGACATGTTCGATGGTTTCAGGTTTACAACAGAGAAAACAGTGCGTTCCCCACGGTACAAACAGTCCCCTTTCATGCATCCACGTTTTAACTTCTAGAGTCCCTGTATGGAGCTTAAAGAAAAATGATTTTGAACTAGATGGGACAGCCATTTTTTTTACTCGGGCCAGTACATTTTCGCCACGTCCAGCAGGGTACAAACTCCTGTAAAGTGGTACCGGTAAAACAATGTCGAGAAGGTCTCTATACAGCCTTTTTCGTTTTACTCCCGCTAGATATTCGCTAGAGAAACGTGCCAATAAAAAATTGCATGCACCAACTACTTCTTTTAGATAACCATAAAGCGCCCCATGCACATAGTCCGAGCTGACAACGAGTGAAGGTGAAACTCTTCCAAGCCTCAGCTGAATAACTGCACGTAGAAACGGGTCTCTTGTGTCTCGCAGAAACATAAAACGACTAACGACCTGTCTTAAAAACAAATGTGACAGACTAAGACCACAGAACCGAACACGACGAAAAAGATTAGTGCGACTAGACCGTTCCCACACTGATCCCCATATAAATACTGCAAACACACGGTGCAGCTTTTGCACGTTTATACGCGAGCAATGTAAAACCTGTAATGTGTACCAGAGTTTAGAGACAAAGAAAAGATTACATATGGTGGCCCGCGTGAAAATAGAAAAGTCCCATCCTCTAACATTATCCACTTTTTCACACATTTCAGTGGCTTGCCGCCGCCAGTACGGCTCACTGTCACGATAAAATTCTAGTGGTACACCCAAATATTTCGCAGGCTGATTCACCCATGGCATGTTGGCAAAAACGACTGGAGTGGAAGGCCAATCCCCATGCCAACATCCCAAGCACTTTTCCCAGTTTACCGAACTTCCACTAGCCGTACAAAACTGTTTCGCAATATAGACTACTTCGTTAACACTCTCGCAATCTGAACAAAAAACTGCCACATCAGCATATGCAAGTAATCGTACTTCATTCTCATGCAGTTTGAATCCGCGGATGGCACTGCTGTTCATCACACTCACACATAAAGGCTCTAAAAACAAACTGAACAACAATGGTGAAAGAGGGCAACCCTGACGCACGGAGCGTTGCAAGTTAATGCGCGCCCCCACCAACTTATTAACAATGAGTTGCGTTGTACAGCCCTTATATGCCATAGCCACTCCCTCTTTGATAATGCAGCCTACGTTTACAAAATCCAAGACACTCATCAGGACATCATGTCACACAAGATCAAAAGCTTTCTCTAAATCCAACTGAAGCATTGCTACACATGTCTCAGTCACATCGCAGCACTCCAGAACAGATCTGGCTTTATGTATATTGGTCGCAATTGTGCGTCCTTTGATTCCACACGTCTGGTGTGGACCTACTATTTCCTTTATTACACCTTGTAATCGCTTAGCTAATATTTTCATGAAGATCTTGTAATCTACATTTGTTAAGCTAATGGGGCGATACGATTTTATAAAGCGGAGTTTAGTTTTATCATCTGTTTTGGGGATTAGAATAGTGTGCGCCGTCAGAAAGGTGGGAGGCAATATCTTATACTTGTAAGCTTCATTGAAGAGACAAGTCAAAATTGGGGACAAATCGGACTTAAACGTTTTGTAAAAGGCTGCGCTCAACCCATCTGGTCCAGGTGACTTTCCTGGGTTTAGCCGCTCAATAGCTCTTTCAACTTCCAAATTTGAAATGGGCAGTTCCAACCCTACAACAAGACTTTCGGTGACTTTTGACATCAAAGGTAAGAATTTCTCCCTAAACATTCCTATGTCAACCTCCGATCGCTTGAACAGATCTCGATAGTAGTTAGAAAAAACGTTTTCTATTCCCTTATTATCTGTGTAAACAACACCATTATGATGTATTTCCTATATGGTATTTTTGCGGGCATATCTCTTCTCTTCAACCAGTGACCGTTTTGTTGGTGCTTCACCAACCAACAATTTTTCTGCACGAGCTCGAATTATAGCCCCTTTATAACGCTCAATGTCAAAAACTTCCAGCTTATGCCTAGCCTTGCGAATATCTTCCGAGAATGTTCCTGGTGATTTTGTTTCTTCTTCTTGTAGCAATGCAGTAAAATTATGTTTTAGCAATTCCTCCTCCTTTCTCTTCTCTCGTTTAATTGCACAGGCTCTTTCCATTGCCATCATCTTAATATCACTTTTACAATATTCCCACTGAGCACCGATCGTTATTTCGCTGGTTTTGTTAATTTTGCCGACACGTTCTAGTACCTTTTCATTAAAAATGTCATCCTCCAGTAGCTGTGAGTTCAGCTTCCAAAGGTCCCAGGAAAACTTACTTTGTCTAGCGCCGCCACAACGGATATTAAAGCAGATTAGGCGGTGATCCGTAAAAAAGACTGGTTCGACTACGTATTGGTAACACATTGGTATTATACTCGCCGTTACATAAGCTCTGTCCAGACGAGCGTCACTGGAATTCTGAAAGTGCGTAAAATTAATGTTTTGCCCCGCATCCAGACATTCGGCCACATCTTCAAGGCTATATCGGTCTATAATATCGCTAAGGGCTGCCGTACTCGGATCCCTATACGGTGCATTGCTGGTCTTGTCATGTGCAGAAAGCGCACAGTTAAAGTCTCCCATTATTACGAGCTGCCTGTCGGTATCGCAATATCCATCTAGGGATTGGAAGAAATCACATCTTTCGGATTGAACATTAGGTGCATACACAGTAATTACACGCCATTTAGAAGAAAGGTCCCTGAAATCACATACTACTAACCTCCCTGATAAACTAGATGTAACAGATTCAACGACCAACCCCTGTATACTGAGCTACCGCCAAACACATTACGGAGGCTACATGAACGCGCCTTTTACCTTTCATGCTTCCCTATCACAGTGTTCATGGAAGGATGGATGGATAGATGGATGCTATGAGCGTCCCTTTGATAACGGGGGAGTCCCACTACGCTCGAAAAAAAGCGTGCCGTTGCTACGACCGTCCCATTCGGCGCGTTTCCAATAGAAGTGTAATTTCGTCGACGCTTTAACACCGCGGGGTGGCGGATTTAGCCTAAGCCTCGCTCATAGCATCCATCCATATCGAAAAATAGCTCTTCGATGCTCGCCTGGCTGTCGCACCGTGTTCCCCGCTCGCCCTGTGAGAATTAGCGGCCAGCCTAGAGGGAAGACACAGCGCGCGTTGCGTTTCTCTCCGCGTTTAACGACGCTTTGAAGCAGTGCATATTGCGTTTCAGTGCCTATTATGAGCTAGTTGATGCCATCTTTTTGCGGGATTCACCATATGCGGTGCCCAGGTATACGTTAAGAACTTCTGCTACCCCAAGGGTTAAATCATGATCATGGGCCTTAATCATCAGTACAGAGATGTGCCGATAGGCGTCAACGTGAGTGCGTCCACATCGAGTGGTGTTATATATGCCAAACAACAGTAGACATTGTACAAACAATCAGATAACAGTTCACTGTAAACAATCAACTACTTCTGTGACGACACGTTATGCTTTCTTGTTATACCGATTCCTGTAACGAATGGATCAGCCATGTTTTTTTCTTCTTCCTGCATGTCAGACATTTTAATTTTTTGGCGTTTAAGTTACGTAGGAATCAGAAATACACGTTATCTTGTTCCTAACAAAATTTCAGCCTAGAAGCAACCTTGTAGGCCGGTATTGAGCAAGAGGCTTCGAAATGATAGTTTTCTTAACATGTTCTTTCTTTTTAATAGTGCAAACTCAGAAATATGCGTTCAAAGATTTTACAGTGCGCTATTGATTTCAATGGTGAAAAAAAGAGGAATTATAGTTACCTGCTACGTAGGTACGGCTCTCCTCTTCAACTCGACGCTGTTCTGTGATACCTTCGTTCAATCGTCTTCAATTGTCTAGAAACATAGAAGGAGTAACAGCAGTGGATGGATATGTGATATGTTTCCGCAAATTCGAGCTTTGGTTCTGGTTTGTCAGTGGCTCTGCTAATATCAAGGCTAAAAATAATTCTTCTTCATTAAATTTTGTCATCTGGTGTGCTCTCTACAGAAGGCCCTCCATCACTAAAAGGCAAGAAAACAAACGTCCTAACACGGGCATTAACTGCGCGTTCGGCTTCTTGCCCGCTTTGTAGCCGTGTCTTGGAAAGCAATCTTGAAATTTAGATTGCTGAACAAACCAGTTTCAAAATGCGTATTTTTGTTGGAAATTGTTTTTCACCCCGCATCTCCCGTTAAAAAAAAAGAAACAAGTCCATTTCGTCTTTGTACAAAAATATCTACTAAAAGGCATAATTTATAGCAACCAGCCATATAATCATCATATGATCAGCTTTTGGCTTCTTTTTCTTGTTTGCCTGATTTTCTGCTTTGTTTTGTGATGTCTTCTGCCTCGTGGTTGGCAAAATACTCTCGACGGTGGTCGATCTCACCCAACCATGTTACAATATTGCGCCTTGGTGATATGCCAAACGGCCTTGAGAACGTTTACTCGGGCCATGCTGGCATTGTTGAAAGTTGTAATTTTCACAGGTATCAGTTGTGATGGTCTCCATTCTAAGGAACACGATACATTGTGTTCTCTACGAGTATCATGCAGAGTTACCAACCACAGGGTAATGACCCTACTTGTTGGGTATTTTCGGAATTTTTCGGGCTGGGTGGGCTAGTAGGGCAGTAACACATTTTTTCGATTAGGCGTTGGGTAATTTACCCTTTTTGCTCGTCATCGATCAGCGAAAGATGCAGACGATCTACACGACCTCCCAGAGGGTGACATTCCTAAATACATTCAAAAACTGAATCTTTTTGAATAAAAGTGGAACTGTCCTAATTCACATGACACCACCATAGCGCAGACGGGAAACATAATACGTCAGTCTTTCCAGGGCGGAGCGGAGAAGACGAAAAAGAACGTGTCTCTCGCCTTCGAGTCATCGAGTGCCCAAGGGACCATGCAAGTTTTTTTCAATAACAGTGGATGGGTCGATGAAAGAGCGTCCCCTTTATGACAGTGGTGACCTCCGCTGCACCTTGATCAAGATTATATTATTATTATTATTATTATTATTATTATTATTATTATTATTATTATTATTATTATTATTATTATTATTATTATTATTATTAAATTATTATTATTATTATTACTGCGATAGCAATTTATATGGACACCCTCAACAAGTTTTTGCCGTCGCCGTCATGTCCCGTGAAAAGTCCGAATTGATAACATCTTCCGCGCATAGTTTGTTCTACCGCGCGTAAAAAAGCGCGAGCGCGGGCAACGAACGCGGCCGAAGCAGAGAACATACAAGCCGGCCCATTTCCTTCACTCGGAGGGCGTATGCAATAACTCCGCCGTTCTCGGGAGGTCTGCCATCGAAGCAGAGAAGAAACGCCCCTCCCGTCTTAAGCGAACATGAAAAGAAGCTATGGGGGGTGTCGCTCAAGCAGCAACTTTCAACTTTGGTCTTATCCGCGGTCGCGCGCGCTGTCTCGGGAGCCATCAGCGAGCGGCTCGTATACCCCATTCTACATGCTGCGCTCTCAACGCGAAGTGACTGCGGAAAGAGCATCTCTCTCTGGAGCGGCCGTATTCTCTGACACCAGTGTTTTGTACAGTTACGCGAGATAGTATAAAAAAAGAGTTAGCTCCCTCCATCACTTCGTATACCATTACAATTTGTTGCTATCGCATTGAATACTTCGCCCTTGCGGTGAACCTGTGACTTTTTATTGTTATCACATTACGGCCTAATTTTGTCCAGCAGAACCATAGTATTCTGCCTATAAAAAAAGCCTTATAAATTCACAGCCCGACTTTCTGCGCATTAGCGGAGATTAGCCTTAATTTTCCTGCTTTTCTTTTTTTTTGCTATCTGCCTACTTTTTGGCCACGTATCCCAAGTCATCTTTGACTTATTTCTATCGCCAACCTGTTTACTTTTGCAATGTTGTCCTTTTAAAACCCAAGGGCTCATGTAGGCTAGAGCCCTAACATGCACCCGGGTGGATGTCTTCACATTCAATTAAAACATGCTTCGTCGTTTCCTTACCTTCTCCACGCAACTGCATTTCTCTTCTTAACTGAATCTCGCTTTATAACTATGAGTACTAAGGCAAACCGACTTCGCTTCAAACAGCAAAGCGCCTCCCCTTGAATTATCGTAAAGTCTATCCTTGCGTATTTCGTCTTTACACTTTCGATAATTTCGCAGAGCCGTATTTCCTTCCATCGCTGCTATCCAATACAGCTTTCCCGCTTCTCTGACGTTTCGCTCAACGCTCTTTGTCAACATATCGCTTACACCATCAGCTTGATGATGAGTATCCTAGTTCTATTTCTCAACTGTGAGTCAACACTCTTCACATACAAATATCTGAATGTTTTCTCTTCCTAACTTGTCCTTCACGTTCCTTATTGTCTCGTCGAAATTAATTTTCAAACCGAATATCAATGTAGCTACCCAGTTCAGCGCGACTACAAGTCTACATGCGGTACAGTGAAATGTAGTCTGTACATTTTTATGCTTACACAGTGCTATTTTTAGGCGTATGGTAAAATATACGGTAATAAATATATTGCGTAGGGTGAGGTAGGGTAATTTTTTATGTGACGTGGGTTAGTTTCCAAAAATTGGTTGACGACGCTGGTATCTTGTTCATCCGCATTACATGCATGCACAGTTACTTACATTCACGCTTTGTAGAAGCTCCACAGCAACCATAGCATAGGCATTGATACTAGAGGTAACTTGTTTTCCTTGAGGCGACGACAAATGTGGACAAAAGTTGATTGCTGATGTGCTCACATGAGGCCTCCCCGTCTCGTTTGTGTTTGTAGCGCACTAGTGTGGGCTGCAAGCATCTGACCAGGAAAAGAGGTCGAATACGAAGCTTATTAAAACTTGCTGTTGGGCTAGTTGTTAACTCGTCATATTGTAAGAAAGAAACTTAGCGCAATTTATAATTTCCAGAAAGCACTCACAGGATCACACACGCACACACTCAAGACACACACACCACACACAGCGCTTACTACCAACTGTTTATTGTGCGTGACAGACCAGCTTATATACGTACACGTTGAAGCGCGAAAGCAATGACCAACAAAGGTGCGCATGAGCGAGAAAAACAACAAACGATGCAGGAACAAGCCACCACCCATCAACGTAGATGTAAAACTCTTAAAAAAACGAAAAAACGAAAGCAGATAACCCGCTAGCAGCAACAGCTTGTCTCGAGAAAAGATATTTCCTTTTGATGCAAAACCACAGACGGCTCGCTAACACAACGATCCTTATTTTTTTCTATCAAATATGCTTCCAAAGATACACGTGCGGATAATTTGACACTTCTTCCCAGAACCTGCATGTCTGTAAACCGTGGTTCACAACCACATGCGGCAGCATGTGCCACAAGAATTTTTGAGCATGCTCCCTTAGCCGGTCATTAAGGCATCTTTCGGTTTGGCCGATGTACACTTTTCCGCATGATAAAGTAATTGAGTATACAACCCCCGTGGAGCACTTAACGAAGGCCTTCTGATGTTTCTTCTGGCAACCGCGTCTCTTGCCATAGCAAAGCGCAGGCACAGGTTGGCGAGCTTTTCCGGGGCCGAAAATACTAGCGAGACACCATGTCTTGCAGCCACCTTTTTAAGGTTGTGGGAGAGCTTATGCACGTACGGCATCATATGAAGCTTGGAACCCGAAGTATCCCAAGCAGCTCCATCCCTTTGTGTTCCACTTTTCAGCTTCTGCAGGAGTAACTCGGTGGCCGTGGTTATGACCGAGGAAGGGAAGCCCGCCGCCTGCAATCGGCTGATCTGATCATTAAAACTAGTGCGCATGCGGTGCGGGCACGGCTTTGACAGCACAGATTCTAAGCAAAGCGAAGCGATCCCTCTTTTCACAATCTTAGAGTGCTCCTAATCAAATGGTAAGATTCCCTTCTTAACACGAGGGTGGTAAAATCAACAGAAGTGATCAAACTTCCACTGTAGCTGGAGGTCTAAGAACTGTAGACAGTTCTCTGTTAGTACCTCAGCTGTGAATCGTAGTTCACGTCCATGTTGTTTAAAAATACTAAAAACAGCATCACAACCACAGCGCTCGACCTGACAACTGGTAAAATTAGTGACATTACCAGATGCTCTTATCGAAGTAAAACCACCCTGTTGACAATCTAAACTAAGACTGGGGTGTGTAGAGGGCACCCGTTTGTCTAATAGAACTAAAAAATCATCAACATATCTAAAAATCTTTAAAACCTTTCCCCCGGTTAAAATACTATCCAAGGTTCTATATACATCAGCTAAAAAAATATCACACAGCACTGGGGCGACACAGGAACTTATACAAATTCCTTGTCGCTACAGGTAGGGCTTGTCGTCAAAAGTAATAAAAGTGACATTAAGATAAAATTGTAAGACGTTGTTGATAAAAGAAACGTCACCATTATCCTCTATGCACTTTCTAACCGACGGCAAAAGCTCATCATGAGGGACCGAATAAAACAAGTCTTCTACATCTACCGAGAAAGCATATGAAATTTGTTGGTTATTTCGGATCAATTCAGCAACATCACAAGAGCTCTTGGTGCGAAAAGGATCATTCACTGAAAGCGTTTTCAGCTTGCTTAATAGGAACCTGCTTACGTTCAATTGCCAAGAAGCACCTTCACTTACAATTGTCCTAAATGGTATGTCCACTTTGTGGGTTTTTGCCGAGAAAAATACATTCAGCTTATAGCTTTTGCTAATTGCTATAGTTGTAGCTGGCTTAGGGAGGCCTATATATTGCAGAACGCTGTGAACTTCGATTTGACACGCACTGCACTCTTTTTAACTGGTAGGAAATTTTTCCTCACAGCACTGAGTGCCTTCTCATTGAATAAACCCTCAGGCAAAACAACAAAACCCCCCTCCTTGCACGCTTGCACTAGCATTAAGTTGTTCTTCTTAAAAAACGACACAACACTGGTCAGTCTTCTACTACAGCTATTGTCCGGGACTTGGGCTATACATTTGGAGATGCAGTCCACACCATCTAGCAGGCATCTATCTTGCTCCTGGCTGGCCTTTGCAGATAGATCCCTGTTCAGGCCAACCAGCTCATGGCCGGGAGCACTAGGTGCCACTTGCCACCCCACCCCTAATCATTCCGGCCGCCGTTCTACTAGTGCCGATGACCATTGCTGGTACCACCATCGCTGATGACCGGGCCGAACAGTGACACCGACCGCTGTTACCGGCCCCAGGCACAGCCGCCTCTTCCGCGTTACCAACCGTCACACCAAGGTCCGATACCTCGTCGATACTGGCACTGAAATCTGCGTCTTTCCTCCTACATTGGCTGATAGAGACAATCCTCCCGACGCACCTTCTCTCACCGCGGTCAACGGATCGACCATCCGGACTTACGGCCAAAAGTCGGTGACTCTTCACTATGGCCCCATACACACTTCTCGCTGGCTCTTTGTCATCGCGGAGGTACGCCAACCAATAATCGGAGCCAACTTCCTATGACACTACAAGCTCGTCGTTGACATGTGGCATAGCCGCATCCTGGACTCTCAGACAAGCTTAGCCATCCAGACCGTTTCCTGTCGCGCTAAACCACTCCGGCTTCTTCAGGCATACACAACCGTTCCCGAACCTTGGTCTAGTGACATTGCCGATTTTGCGGATGTCTTCCGACCACCCTTCTTTCAGCCCTTGGTCGCTAACAGCGTTACACATCACATCGTCACGAAGGGCCCTCCCGTATTTTCCCAGGCTCGTCGCCTCGCACGAGACCGTCTCGCTCTTCCCAAAACAGATTTTGAGCACATGCTTGATCTTGGTTTCAATCGTCCCTCCTCCAGTTCTTGGGCATCACTACTCCACATGGTGCGTAATAAGACTGGTGATTTGCGCCCACGCGGTGATTACTCTGCTCCTAAAACAAGACCACTGTTCCGGATTGGTACCCGATTCCCCATATCCAGGATTTCACTTCGGCACTGCACGGCTGCAGCATTTTTAGCAAGATTGACCTGGTCAAAGCATATCACCAAATCCCAGTCAAACCCGCAGACATTCTGAAGACCGCCATTATAACACCCTTTGGCCTTTTCAAATATCTACACATGCGATTCGGTCTTCGCAACGCGGCGACACAAACTTTTCACGTTTCGTCGACCAGGTGTCACGTGGCTTGACCTGCTGCTTCGCCTATCTCGACGATATACTCGTCTTCAGTACCTCTACTAAAGCTCACAAGCACCATCTACGTCAAGTACTCGAGAGACTGAGTAAGTTCGGCCTCGTTGTTAACAGCCCTAAGAGTGAGCTCGGGGTCACGCAGCTGGACTTCCTCGGCCATCGCGTGAACGCACACGGCATTCGTCCACTACCTACTTTCCTCAGCCATCCACCGCCAGGCAGTTGCGTGAATTTCTTGGCCTCGCCAACTTTTATCGTCGTTTCATTCCTTGCTGCGCCGATATACTGCAGCCTATTAACGACCTTCTCACGGGCGTCAAAACACCGATTACCCCGGTTGCCTGGAACGATGCGGCCGAGCAGGTATTTAGAAACATCAAAGAAGCCATTGCCGGCGCTACACTCCTCGCACACCCTAAATGCGACGCCCCAACATCCGTCATTGTAGACGCATCTGACAGTGCCGTCGGCGCAGTCTTGCAGCAATCCGTTGCTGACGCTTGACAGTCCATCGCCTTCTTTTCCAAGAAGCTTGCCCCTCCCGAGCGCCGCTTCAGCACCTTCGATTGATAGCTTCTCGCCATGTACTTAGCTGTCAAGCACATTCGCCATTTCCTCGAGAGACCCGTTTTTCACATCCTTACGGATCATAAACCAATGACGTGTGCATTAGCGTCCACCAGCACTTCTTACGCACCTCGCGAAATCAGACAGTTCGCCTTCATCTCGGAATGCACGAGAGACATTCGACACGTACGTGGAAAAGCCAATGCCGTTGCCGATGCTCTTTTTCGCGCTGCTATCTATGCAAGAAAATACGGCCACACGAGCATTGATTTCACAGCCGTGGCTGCCTCCCAGAAGAATGACGAGGACCTCCAGTTGCTGCGAAACCGCGGCAGATCTGCTGACGTCTTGGTACCTGACTGTGACGTGCCCCTTGTTTGTGATACGTCGACAGGACGTCCTCGTCCTTACGTACCTCTCCAGGTCTGTCGAGAAGTCTGGATCACCCATTCTCACCACACAACGACTTATCAGTTCACGTTAGGTGTGGCCGGGCATTATCGTTGACGTCCGTCGTTGGCCACGTGCTTGACTCAGGTGCCAACAGTCTAAAGTACATCGTCGCACCGCACTGTCACTCCTAAGTACATCGTCGCACTGTCACACTGTCACTGTCACGTCACACCGTCACGTCGCACTGTCATCGTCGCACTGTCATCGTCGCACTGTCACTCATAAAGTACATCGTCGCACTCAATCTGGCACGTTTCCATCCCCGGATGCTCGCTTGGAGGATGTCCACTTCCTCCATGCGGCAACCATCGCTACCTGTTTGGTAGCGATGGCTCATAACGGCGGAGTCGACGTAACTGCGGAGGCAACAATCGAGCGATCGTCGCTCTGTGGATTAGCCGCTACGGTGTCGCTTCCACCATTACGGCTGACCGTGGTCGCCAGTTCGACTCAGCATTGTTCACCAATCTATCTCGGCTCCTCGGTGTCAACCACATCAAGATTACCTCGTACCATCTCATCGCCAATGAACTCATTGAACGTTTTCATCGCCATCTGAAGGCGTCACTCACGGCTTCCACTTTTTCTTGATCATGGATCGAACGCCTTCCTTTCGTTATGCTTGGCACCCGCATGTCTCTTCGTAGCGACTCCTCCATAGGCGCCACCGAGTTGACATTTGGTACCACTTTCGGAGTTCCAGGTAAATTCTTCAGTGACCCACCTACGGTATCTGCTGACGGTATCCGAGTATGCATTTCATCTATGCAACGCTATGCGTACCGTGGTTCCGCCTCCACAACGACGAACATCTAGCAGTGCATATGTCAGTCCCGACCTCCAGCACTGCACGCACGTTTTTTGTGACACGATGCCATGCGACCTCCTTTGCAGGCCCTGTATGATGGCCCTTCTAAGGTCGTCAACCGTGTACATAAACATTTCCGTCTGCGCATCAATGACCTCCAAGAAACTGTTTTCGCCAACCGTCTCAAGCCTGCGTACTTAGACACCGACACTTTGACAACGTCGCATCTTACAACCACTTCGAACTACCATGCTCGCCGCGTGCACATTGCGGCTCAACTGCGCGCCCCTGGGCACCTGCCACAAACCCGCGACTTCTTCGCTAGAAAGGGGACCCTGTAGCACACTAGCGTGGGCTGCAAGAATCTGGCCAGGAAAGGACCACGACGACGAAGCTACCAGCACGAGGCGGTCGCGCGTGTTCTTGTTCGCGTCTCTGTAAAATGGTTCCAGACGAAATATATATTTTGTGGTCTCACAACATGGACATCTGTCTGCCTGTTGCCACATGTGAGGGCCGAAGCGTGTCGACTTCCAGTTATACTGCGCCTTCTAAACATTTGGTTGACTTTGTCAACACGACAATATCTTTATCCGCCATAATAAAATCAACAATGTGCAATTAACGTGAAAATAAACGCACGGGACTGTGCCTTCATGCGCGTCTTACACACACAACCCAAGTGGGCCAAGTAAATGCCACGAGTGTTAAAAAAACTGCACCATGTGTCTTTAGGGAGTCAGACTACTACTTGTTCAGAGAAACAACCTCTTTCGGTTAAAAAAGTTACTTGAGGCAGAAAGCTGAGGTTGTAGATGGCCTGAGAAATGGGGGATTGGCAGCTGATCAGTTGGTTTTGTAATTTGAACCTGGTTTCTGGCTTAATCAAAATGCGGAAAAGTGGATACGCACTGAATGCTGTTAAGAAAGGCCTTTCTCAAACGAGCCAGAAACCAAATTTTCATTCTTTTAAAAATGTGACCCGAACCTGTGTCCTTAAGTTTACATTTCTTTTTTGTTTCGTATGTATGATGCACATATACATGTTTTCTTTATTTGTATTTCTGAACTGAAAGTTAAGGTGCGTCAGCTTTGATTAGTGTGCCCGTGTTTGGGTGCTACGCAAGCCTGAATTATGACTTAACGGCACGTGATATGCAGAATAGGCGGCCAACACTAACCTTACTCGGATTGCAGAAGTGTTGCTTTATTCCTTTAAGGCCGACATGGCGATGCTCTGAGCAATCCAAGATCATCTCTCTGCTATTTAAGAAAAGATTGCGCTCATTAACAAACAGTTTACGAAACACTTCGATCTAGATGTCACATGAACACTTCAAGGTAGTTGAAGTGTACAGAACACGAAAAGAAACGGGAAATAATGTAAATACAGCGCTCAGTGCACCGCGTTCTGTTATCATAACGTGCCATTTTTGTGCTTTACGTAACTTGAAAGTTTCATAATAGAAACAAAACACCGGCGAGTGAATTCAGAGCGCAGCTGTTCAGGTGTTTTTATCTTGCGATAAGTTGAGGTGTGACTGCCTCGCTAACCGAGAGAACGTGGACGGCAGCCCTTGGGCGCGTTTCACAACAGCCGAAGCAGAGAGGCCTGCGTTCATGTACTGCTATATTTCCATATATGGTATTGGTGGACACCGTCGCCACATACCTTAGTCATGGCCTCATCGGTGCCCGCACGACGCTCGCATTACTATGGTGCCGCGGAACCTGTCGTCTCGCCACTCTCTTCGGGTCATCAAAGATATCGCCGTCTTTCATCCTTCGCTGTACTCCGTGTTCCTTGTCTTTCGTCCTTGTTCACTCTATCGGTTGTGCCGACGATGACGCCGATCAAAGCAGGAACTAGCACCTATGAGCTGCGCTCTAAATCTTCTTTTAGGGGCGAAGCTCCTTAGAGTGTGGGTCGTTCCCCCCTCTGTGGTATGTATGTATGTAGCCAGCTCTAGTTTTATGATTTGCTCACTAGATGAGCAATTCACTAGATATCATAATTTACAAGACATCGTAGTGTTCCTTGATTTAATCACACTAAAAGACATACTTTGGGGGCGATATACTCTAGTGATCTTTCAACTTTTCGTCTTAATGTACATGAACAAGAAATTATTTCTACGAAAAACGCAGAGCACACAGTGAGCAAGATGTTTGCTTTTGGGACGCTTTATGTGCAGTACACGGCGTGCATTGTTCGCGAAGCCGGAGCACTTGCACGATCGCGTTCCATTGGCTTTCGTTGGGCGTGCTACCGACCTCTCGTCGTGGAACGCGAACAGGAACGCTACGCGCGTCGTGTCTTCCCTCTAGCCTTGCCGTTAATTCTCACAGGGCGAGCGGGGAACGCAATCGCTGTTGGCACGCTTTCTCTTTCGCTCGGGAGCGGACACTTTCCCTGCATTTCACAGATCACAAAGCGGCGATAATGAAGGGACCACGTCAACCAACAGTACAATAAAAGTTTATTGTTTAATATATACACGGTGTTCACACTCTTTATATGATGTACTGGGCGAATTTCACGGAAGAGTTTCACGGTTTACCGATAATTGCCTCCGGTGCTTCGCCCCACTCATCATCATTCACCCCGTTAATATTGTCACGGGGTCGCGACGTCGACGAAGACAACAGCTGGCGTGGTCAAGATGAAACTCTTTATTTGGCCGAACTTGTGGCCGGGAAACTAAAAGTCAAACTGCAGCAATACACTGATAGCGGCGAATAAAGCGTCGACCGCCGATCAACTGACAAGCGGTCAAGCGCGTCGGCTTTTATACAGGCGCTATCGAACTTTCCAGCAATATCGCTGGTGGCGGCGTTATCTCTCGACAAAGCTGGAACATTCGCGTGCGGCGCGCAATCTTAACAAAACCATCTACAACAATCGCGAAGCTTCTCGAACACTGCTTCGCGGACAGCGTCGAGCGTTGATAACCGTCCTTGCTGGTCGAACCCGAATACATCAATATAAAACAAGTGGGCGCGGCAATATGCTGTGATTTTTTATGGGCGTACTTGTGGCCGGAAAACTAGATCCAAATTCTAAATGGCCCATAGAGCGTCCCACACAGAAAGTGTTTCTACGACCAACGCAGGTCTTCTCCCAAGCCTCGCAGGTAAACCGACTTTGTCGTGCCCGTGCGCGATAGCCATGCGTTGCGCTATCACATGAAGCGCGAGCAGGCATGAGGTATTGCAGACGCTGGCACAGTGGCGCGCTGGCTCTGATAGTAGAAAACTCATTGGGCCAGTCTCTCTCTCGCTCTCTTTCGTCCTCGTTCGCTCTATCAATTACTCCGACAACCGCAACGCCACTCAATGCGGGAACGGGCGCCTAAGAGCTACGCTATAAAAGCTTTACGCGAACAGCCTATACCCATTGCAGTTCCTATATTCTATATGCAATGTCACCACTGATGTAGCGGTCTTTCGTGAGCGCTTTATCAGGCGCTGTGAGCTGGCTCTCTGTAAAAGTGATCCTTGTATGCAGCGTCATTGCATCTGTGATAATAAAACTTGTAAATACTCTTGTTTATTTCCTTTGACGCAGGATCCAGATGTGGACAAACACACTTAGCTTAATAGGGTCGTGCATCCTACAAAACCTGATCGACTCAACGCTGCTTCTTCAACAAACTGGCCAGCCGAATGCACGCTTCGAGACGGGAATTTCAGTAGTGCAACTGGCAGCCCAAAAAGCACTCGTGAGTATATAGCGGCAAGAATGGTAGCAACCCGCCACGGTGTTCTAGTAGTTATGGTGCTCGACTGCAGACCCGCAGGTCGGGGGATCGAATCCCGGCCGCGGCGGCCGCATTTTCGATAGAGGCGAGAACGTTTGAGGCCCGTGTACTAGGATTTAGTTGCACGTTAAGGAACAGCAGATGATCAAAACTTCCGGAGCCTCTCTCATAAAGAAATCGGGGTCTTCGGACGTTAAACCCCAACAATTATTATATTAAAGAATGGTAGCGATGACTGCATACTTTAACAGAGAAGCCGTTCATGGCTGAGTGCTGGCAGATCGCGTCCGCGAACATACCTACATGTAAAAAAATTTCGGCAGTGAATGTATATCGGTTTATAAGACTGTGTGATGGCTACGTTGAATTTTCTGGTAGTGAAATAAAAGACATCTATGTGGGATATTAATGAGAACTAACAGACAATAATGCCAAGGAAAGCATAGGGGATGTTTTTAGTAATAAATGTAAGGTAATTGTGAAGAAAGAAAAGTGGACGAAAAGATAGCTTGCCGCGGGCAGGGACCGAACCTGCGACCTTCGAATAGAGCATCGGACGCGTTATTCGAAGGTCGCAGGTTCGGTCCCTGCCCGCGGCAAGCTATCTTTTCGTCCACTTTTCTTTCTTCACAATTACCTTACATTTATTACTAAAAACATCCCCTATGCTTTCCTTGGCATTATTGTCTGTTAGTTCTCATTAATATTGTGTATAACAAAGAAAACGAGCCCTTGAAATTAACACTTCTTTCCTTCATCTATGTGGGATGATGCATAAACCTCTGGTGCGGTAGCGTGCGTGTTTCGCCCAATCAGTGGTCGATTCATTGCGGAAGTCCCAAGTGTTCACCCTATTCTCGCAAAAATTCTGGATAAGTAGACTACATTAATATTTGAGGCACAAAATGATTCTCGAAACAGGCGATTGTTGCGTGTTTGTGGCTTCTGGTTTATTACTCTAAAAAGCAGAAAAGCACTGCATTTGGTACACACTATGGCGCACTGATGAGCTTGGACAGCTCATTTTTTGTCAATAGCACCCATTTTTCTTGGAATGCACATTGTTACAAGCATAGGCGTGCCAGGGTTCCCCATCAGGGGGGCAAAGGTTCATCCCAGCGCCCCCTCACCCTACTAAATCAATGTATGGGGCAGATTTTGCGCCCCCCCCCCCCCTCTTAGGTGACTAAAAGGGTCAATGTACGAGGCCAATTTTGCGCCCCCCTCTTACGTGATTAGAGGGGGCGGCCGCCCCCCCTGCCCCCCCCCCCCTCCCTGTGCGCACGCCTATGGTTACAAGTGGCACCCTGCGTGTGTTCATCTTTAAAAGGCGCGAAAAAAACCACAACGGACAGGTAGGAAGGAGACAGGACGACGCGGGTGTTTCTTGCATAAGCTGTCCGTCCGTAGCGCTATCAAGCCGAGAGGTAGATTACCTTGATATAACTTAAGCTGGTGACAAAAAACGTGCCCGGTGTTTTATCTTTTATATGCATATTCATTCTGCGGTGGTCTGGTTCTTTTTCTTGTTTTTGTAATGTGTGTGTATATCTTCTTTCGCTTTTTGATTAAAGCTTCAGTTGCTAGAAGCGCGTCGTCCTGTCTCCTTCCTACCTGTCCGTTGTGGTTTTTTTCGCGCCTTTTAAAGATGAACTTCAACCAACTCGCCCAACTGTCCCTGCTAATTCTGCGTGTGTTCGTCCATCTCCTCAATCGGCGTCTTTGTTCCTTTTATCTCGAATCAGAGAAACAACTTTTGCACGTCCTTATACAGTTGCAGACCACTAGTATTTGAAAGAAATATTTATGGGTGAGGCTGGACATGTCATCAAATGTAACACAGTCCCTTATGCATCGCATGAAATGGCTCGAAGCCAAAATCCTTTCACTTCTTTATTTGCTTCTTCTTCTCAGTCGATTGGATTGGACCTTTGACCCTCACTCCCGGCAGCTTTCTGTGCCTGATGTGATTCTGCACTGCCTCCAGGATCGGAGGCATCGCAGATTTCTGCCCATCACGTGGTTTTGAAGCACTGCCTGGGATATCGACCCACCTCTCAAGAAAAGAATATGTCCTGTGATGACGTCGTAGTGACGCAACGAGAACTTCAAAATGAAAGTAACAATTCTGGTGCTAAGTGGCCTCACGATAACTTCCTACTTCGACGTCATTACGCGATAATTTTTTTTGCGGTATGCATCACTACCATGACCTTTGGGCATAGCTCAACAGGGAGCCCGTCAAAGGTGTACTGGGTGTACTGTGTGGCTGCCATTTCGCCTCGACTGCTAGTCTCGGCTTCAGTGTTTTGACAGGGCTGGCACTGACGGCGACTCTTCATTCTGTGTTGTCACAGCGAGACTAGACGGTACGGTGTGTGCAGCTAGAGAAGAGGGAGCACAGGGCGTTGCCCCGGCCGATGTGGTTACGGCACGTCTTAATAGTTGGTCCTGACGCAGCAGGAGGGTATTGGTTGAATATACCCGATCTAAATGTGCATCACCCGTTTGGCCAGACTGAACCAAATGTTCGGACAGATTTGGCGAGGTGCGAGCTTTATGATGTAGGCGCGGGTAGGCGTTCAAAACGTGCGCGATCGTTCCTTCAGAGGTGCCGCACAGGTGGGTAGAAGGGTCTGAGTCGAAGTGGTTATGTTGTCGTTGCTGAGTCGCCGGGTTCTCCGTGCGAGCCACGAAAAGGAGTGCGCTCCATCTGTCTTCTTTGTAGCGTGGTTTGCTGCACGGTTCCAGTTTATATTCCCTATAATATGGGAGTCTCAATATTATTGAGAACTAACGGGCAATGATGCCAATATTTTGTGTAACAAAGAACAACGAGCCCTTAAAAGTAATCTTCTTTCCTTCAATCTTGCAGACTGTTTACTGGTGGCTACTCTATGTCATATGTCTGTGCTTATCTAAGTGATCCATTTGCTCACTTCTTTACGTCATTCGCTTTCATTTTGGTTTCTTGAAGCTTTGGATTCCAGCCAAGTTTTTATTTAAAATATGCAAGTCGTTACATTCGGAGACTTTTGTATGCCTTTATATCGCATATTTATGTGTATTCTGGTACTAAGGTTTTTCAGGAAGGAATTTCAACTTGTTGATGTACCGTAGATTTCACCTGGCATCTCGAATTTCAAATGGTGACCAGCCCATTTCGCTGTTATGGGAGCATTAGCTGTCTAGAGTTGCCTCCCATCAGCCATTGTCAGATTTATTTCTGGTGTCAGTTGAGGCATTTCAGTTGCGGGGTTTAGCTATGTGAGTGCGTCAATTGCCTATGTTAATGTAGGGACAGCGATTGTGTCCTATAGCGTGCGAGCCACCGAGTAAAGGTTGTACGAATCATGTGTGATCATGCCTCTTCTGCAGTACATTTTTTTTTGCAATACTTCGAGTTGAGATCGCCGGACGCCAACGATCAGTTTTCTTCTTTGATGAAGCATCCAGGAGTTCTGCCATTATTAACTGCGTTAAAAATAATTTTCTGACCAAGTGTGTCGTAAAGTAAGTAGCGTCTACGAACCAGTTCTCTTCAAAGCGCAGCTCTTACAATGGTTCAGAGTCGTCCCTGGACAATGTTGTACCCGATCCAGCCAGATATCGCCTGGCTCGAGCACCTTTAGCCAAGCGACGCCCTTCATTTTTGTTTTGCCTATGCTCGCTCGGTTACCGTGAAACGCTCACCGCCTAAGCACAATAAAAATATTAAATGTTAAAATAGGCTCTGCAAGATTAAAGAGAAAAACAAGAAATAAAAATAATGTCGCATGGTTGTGATGGTTAAAGGACACTGAGAGCAAAACGATCTTGCTCATTTAGTAAGTACTCTTTCCCGATACCAGAACACCACGCTTTCTGCGAGAAGACGCTTAGTAAGCGAGAAAACGCGCAAAAACAACATGTAGGTGGCGACGCCACCTTGAAGTTTGCGCACCATGTGCCGTGACGTCACATGTTTTGACGATGCCTACTACGGACTGCGTAGTTCCTAACCCTTTGAGACGCTATGTACACAATTGTGTACACCATTTGTTTTTGCTATTTGTATCGACTAGGGGCTAAGAAAGAGCACGATAAATTGAGCTTTGGGTGAATTGAACTTCCTGCATAATAAATGTGTCTTCATTTAACTTCATTCTGCAGTGGACTTTTACATACGATCATTTTGCTGAAGGCACTGCCATATTCGACGAGTCGTTCGATATGCCGCTTCCCGCAACCCGCGTCAAAAATATAATCTTTGTTTGCTCAGCATGGACATAAGCGAAAACGAACTTTGCGCTATATTTCAAGCCTGAGATTTAATTCTATTTGTGCAAAAAACAGAGCATGAATGGCTTCAGAATAAATAGATATTTAATTACAAAGTAATTAGGAATGATTACTATAGCACTCGTAAATGAACTTATTACGACATTATTTTTTTGCAATATATTATCGAGTGCCGTGAAATAACACTGCATCGATTTCACGCATTTACAGACAGTTCTTCATAGGTGGCGTCTGAAAGGGCTAATCGGCAAAAATGAGGCACATGGTCCTCTGAGGGGGCCGTAGACTTAACATACCAAGTTTGGGGTAATCTTGTTGAGTAAGGTGGATAATTGGGCAAGTTGGTATATCTTCATCTTAACACAGCGCACACACACGAACACAGAAGAATAAGGAAACGACGACACGAGCGCTGACTATCAACTGAAATTTTTATTCACCACACACATATAAATATACACATTGAAGGGTCACATGATGAAACATATGCGTATCAGTTTACACTTTTATGACATTAGGCGCGAGTTCGGCAGAACAAGATATCACACTTCTTACGTGGCATCTAAAAAGCTAATCTCCTTTTCCAGGAGATTAATTGAGGCCTGACTAATACACCCCTCTCCCCCCTTCTTGATGTGGAAGGCTTCGATGATTTCTCTGTGCGATCTTGATGTCTGTATATGACGCTTGTGTCTTTGAGGACAGGATAGCAATTGCACTTGCTACAATGGGCAGCCAAGTGGGCATGCTCATTTTTCTTTAGCGTCGTTCTGTGCTCTCTGAGCCTTATGTTAACGCATCTGCCTTTAGCACTTATTCCGTATGTGCACAAAATGTCTCACGGTATAAAGAAAATAGGTAGGCGGTTTGGAGTGAACGTCGTGTTCTCAGCGCCCTTAAAGACGAGTAGCATATGCGCAGCGGTGCAAAGAAGGTGTGACGGCAAGGGTAACAAAGGGAAAGGAGGGTGTGGAATTAGTCATGTAGATGATAAGTGCTTTGTTTCTTGTGCCACGAATGTTGTGTATAAAATACCGTTGTCCTGTGGTGCGTCTTACATCGGTCAAACGGGCAGATGCGTTAACATAAGGCTCAGAGAGCACAGAACGACGCGAAAGAAAAATGAGCATGCTCACTTGGCTGCCCATTGTAGCAAGTGCAATTGCTATCCTGTCCTCAAAGACACAAGCGTCATATACAGACATCAAGATCGCACAGAGAAATCATCGAAGCCTTCCACATCAAGAAGGGGGGAGAGGGGTGTATTAGTCAGGCCTCAATTAATCTCCTGGAAAAGGAGATTAGCTTTTTAGATGCCACGTAAGAAGTGTGATATCTTGTTCTGCCGAACTCGCGCCTAATGTCATAAAAGTGTACACTGATACGCATATGTTTCATCATGTGACCCTTCAATGTGTATATTTATATGTGTGTGGTGAATAAAAATTTCAGTTGATAGTCAGCGCTCGTGTCGTCGTTTCCTTATTCTTCTGTGTTCGTGTGTGTGCGCTGTGTTAAGATGAATCTTGTTGAGCCAATGGCGCCAAAAGATGATAAATACAATTAATTCGTGACGTCACGAGGGAAAATTTCGGCGCGAAATTTCAAAATGAATGTTTTAACTTTATTTTCTTTTAATAACAAACCTATGATCGCGAAATTAACGACATTAGAGTTCTCAGAGCGCAATTTATCGATATAGGTAGATTCATTGTTTCTCTTTAGTGCCCCTTTAAGGAGACTGAAATAAGACAGGCAAATACAGAACACTTCCTTAGGCAAGCCTGTGCCGAGAAAATGAAAACTCAATATACAAACCATACACGCTGTGCACACATTGATTGCGGCGAGGACACGCGGCGGACCCCGATTAGTTTGATCATCGGTTGAACGTGACGTCTCATGTAGAGGGTCGTCCACGTCTTAGGTGAACACCTCATTAGTACTCGAGACATTATTGAAGCTGATGTATAATACTTAATTCGAAAAAGTGATGATTGTGCTTCTGACACCATGATTAGGCGTCATATAACGAACATTTTGTTCGTGAAGTAGAATAAACGTTCTCATTTTCACTGTTTTAATACCACGGAGGTATTCACCTTATATATGGTTGACCCAGCAAATAAATGATTGAAAATTCATTCGTTACTGCTGGGGCTCGCGTTACCTCCAAAATAATCTCGACTACTCTTGTCCGGCCCGCAATCTCATCAGAAGAGTGTAGAACCAGGGGCGTAGCCAGAAATTTTTTTCGGGGGGGGGGTTCAACCATACGTTATGTATGTTCGTGCGTGCGTTTGTATGTGTGCGTGCCTATATACGCAAGCAAAATTGAAAAAGTTCGGGGGGGGGGGTTGAACCCCCCCAACCCCCCCTTGGCTACGCCCCTGTGTAGAACAATCGAGAAGTTTCCCAAACGCCGCGGCGCGACCTGCGCCGAGCAATTATAACAGTTGAAAACCACATCGCGTTCAAATACAGAAATAAGGGTACGTGGCAATGCCCTCCTGCAGAAAACGAAGGAAAAAATACATGCTTAATTGATTAAAAAGTTCAAAATAATATTCCACAGTCTGTCAGCGCGCATAGTAATGCTTAAGGCGTGCTCTGTCGACAACTTCAGGTTTGGAACGGCGCCAGTTGCAGTTTGCAATGCCATCGCGGAGAATACCGTAGTCCAGTGCGCCAAGACGTTAAAGAACATAGTATGGCAAGAAAAATCCTCGAAGAAGCTTCTCGCTAAGTCTGCGTCGGCGTCCTGACCTAAATGTCAGCGCCAAGCAGTTCCTATATGAGGCTTCGTCGAAGCTTCTAATGACAACACTCGATATTTTGCTGCTTCTTGTTACGCAGACGGGTGAGCTGTCGCCCTTGGTCACCGAGTTGCTTATAAGAAGCGGCGTCAATGTGGTCTTCATCGGTAACAGTTGGCAGCATGGCGTCAAGCGTTGTGGCGGAGTTTCTTTCATAAAGCGGTATGAACGGTAATCCTGTGTAGTTTTCTGTAGCACCACGTTGTAGGCGGAAGATACATGCATAAGGATGGCGTCGCTATTCTTCTGTTCAATGTCAATGTTCTACATGGCCAACATCTCCGCGATGGTATTAGTCACGCGCTGTCTTAGGTCATTCGTCGGTGGGTGGTCAACGGTTGTATTGCGACGACCGGACACAGTGTATCGCAATACTCAAGCCATAGTGAGTGTATGGCTTGAGTGAGGTACATAGGTCGGCATAACATATGGATCCCGATCACACTCGCTCAAGAAATATATTTTGCGCTTAGGACTCACTCGGACTCAGACTCACCAAAATCTTCGTCAACCGGACTCACTGGTAATCAGATTCTCTACAATTTCTCTCTACGGACTCACTCGTACTCACACTCAACAAAAAATAGTATTCACTCAGACGCAATCGGACTCAGACTCACGGCTGGATCTGAGTCTGAGTGAGTCGACTCGTGAGTCTGTTAGCGCTTAATTAGCTTTTTCTACCATGGTGTCAATGCTCTTTTACACCAATAACTCGCACAATCGGTGCTCTACTTGGCGCATTTCGATCTCGTGCCTTGAAATAGAGTTATCACTGTTCGCAATCCAGTAACGACAATAATATTAAAATTTATGGCCCACACAAGACATATCTATCAAGAACTTCCTGTGAAAACGCTCGAGGAGAGGGGCGGGGGTGTTGGGATATACGCCTCCGATTAATAATTACTCAGTTCGCATATAAACGCTAGTGCGTTGAAGTATGCGTGAGTAGACGTGAGCATAAACGGGAGCTGACATAAGGCTGCTAGTATCGCTGAAGTAGATAGTGCCATAACTCGAAAAAAAAAATGTGGAGCTCACAGAGACTCATTCAAGAAATATATTTTGCGGATACGGCTCACTCGGACTCAGACAAACCAAAATGTTCGTCAACCGGACTCACTGGGACTCAGACTCATATCAGACTCGGCAGAATATTACCCACCAGGACTCTGTGACACAGACTTACATTCACGGCTCGCTCTGAGTCTGACTGAGCCTGAGTGAGTCGAATAATGCGTGAGTTTGCCGACCTATGGTTAGATCCGCCGCAAATGCGGTCCCACTGTCGTTGCCGAGGACCTTTGGAGCACCATGCCTCAGCAGGATGTTGTCTAGGAAGTACAGGGTGGATGGAAAGAAACACTACCAGCACGGCGTGCCGTGGGGATCACGCTCTCACCTTGGTGACAACAAAAATATGCCAGAAAGGTTATTGATTGTATCGTGGACGACCCTAATGGCTTTTTATTAGCATTCAAGCTACAATCGCCTGAAAAGAAATGCGGAACAGCTGATAAAGTAGATGCCGCACTGTTCGCGTTTCTTTCTGTCCCCACTGTACTAACTCTGTGGTACTACATTTGAGCAGGGCTCTCGTTTCTTCGTTGCGGCTGAGGTAGTCTGTGGCCACGACAACCCACCTATTGCCGGACGTTAACGTCAGAAGAGGCCACGTATGCCCATCCCTATGTGCTGCAGCGTTCGGTAAAACGTCTCGATCGGTTCGACCGGAGTAGCCGGGAGTAGCGTACGGGAGTAGCTGGAGAGACCCGTAGGCGAAAACGATTGCAGAGGAGACCGCTTCGCACGCTACGAAGAAACGCCTTAATCGACGCTACTGTTGCAGTGTGAATTGCCACAGATGTAAACGACTGATTAACAACGTCCAGTGTTACTGATTTCCATAGTTGTCATACGAAAAAGAAAGGCGAGAGCGCTGGATACGGGCCGTTGCGAGCGTGTTGGGAAAGCGAAGTACCCGCGTTCTCCACAGCCGGTCGCATGAAGTGTGATAATGTGGCTCTGCTGTTGTTTTGCGTAGCCTTCATGGAGAACCATGGTAACCTTGACTATGAAGCTCAGCAGAGGCTCTGACCACGGTGCGTGCCGTGTTTTAACTCGGAGTGAGCAGCTACAGGCAGACTGAAGACGCGTGATGCGCACGCCGCGACATCCTATAGACGATTTTCCGCAGCAGCCTACAGGCGCTGCCATGTTTGATCACGTGATCGTAAGTGGCCTTCCCCCAGCCATTTGCCCCAGCCAACGCATTGGGCCAGCGAAGCGGCCGTGGCCGTACCACACAAGCTGGTTGCAGCAGGGTGTAAGCAAGTCACATGCTTGCGCAGCAAAACATAGTTCTACATGCAATCGCCTCAAAGTTGAAAACGTTGAGACATTTGCGTTTGTTTGGCACGTACCACGCCACAACGATAAGCGATATGTTTAATCTACTTCGTATTTATGGTGTACGCCTTTAATTGTTGTATTAGCAACCGCCAGTAGCTGGGGTTACAAGCCAACATGGCAGCACCCATGCAGACGCGACAGCCCGCTTCGATCCGAACTCGCGCTTGCTACTCGCCCACTGTCCTCACAGCAATAAAGGAATGGCAAAATCGGCCATCGCTTTGTGTCAGCTCACTCTGGAGAAAAAGCGTCAGGTATGCTTTGTCTTTATATTGCGATCAGCTGTGTTTATTTAGCCGTGCCTGCTAAGCCTTTTCTCCGACAATATGAGAATGAATCTTGGAAACACTGAAAAATACCGACGAGTACATTGCTCTCGAAGCTTCAGGACGCGAATATAAAGCAAATAAATGCCTAGGTTCTGAACTTACGGGCCACCCAGCGCAGGACGACGACGTGATAAATTCGAGGCGGAAGGAAACTGCGTCCACACATGGACGCAGTTTACTTTTCCGGCGCTGCCGTCTGCTCGCTTTTACTCGCGGGCGCGCAGACGCTATGGGAACGCCGAGCAGACGACGCGATGCGGATGCAGACATATTGAGCAGCGCTGCCAAAGGCCACGCCAAGGGGATGGCCAGGGCATAGAGTTTCCTACAATACTTACTAGAGGGAACTCTGGCGCTACTGTCTATGGGAGCTGCAACGCATGGCGCCTCAGCCAGCATGGGAATGATGGGTAGTACACGGATTTGTCTAAACTTCGTACTTTCGGCTCCGTTTGGCTGGGCTTCGCCTGCATCCGCTTTGTCGCAAGATGAAGTTCAGCAAACGTTCAACAGTTCCACTTCACCACTTAACTTTTTTAGACTCACCAATTCGAATCTGGTCACGAAGTTCACAACGATCCATTCTTTTATCTGAAAGAAAACCAAAACACAGCAATAAACAAAGCCACAAGTGCGTTCGAAGCCCGCAAGTACAAAGACTAGGCAAATCCTTGTACTACCCATCATTCCCATGGTGGCTGAACGATCGCAGCGCCAGAGTTCCCTCTAGTTAATTTTAGGAAACTCTATGGGCCAGGGTAGGGGGACGGCCACGGTGCGGTGGCGCCATCTAGTTTTGATTGAACAAACCAGCTGCGGAAAATCGTCTATAATCTGAGTTGGTCGTCACCGCACAGAATTGCGGACGTACGTTTTGAAGGCTCAGACTTCGGGTTCTAACTAAGTAAATCGCAAAATGTTGGTCGTGACCACCTACCTTCAGGTTTGTTTTGCCCGTGGCCTCCTCCGCAGTTGCCGTAGCTATCTCGGAGGCCACGGTTTTGCCTTTGGTTGTACCCCGCGAAAGTGGATACGCACTTGCCTCCATTTATTTTATTTTATTTTCACATACTGTTAACCCTTTGCAGGGTTTTTACAGGAGTGGGAGCGAAGGGGAACAAAAAGAAAAACAGAAAACATTCACATCAATAGTAACAATCAATTTTGGACCGAGCAGCCTTTCTCAACAAGTTCAATTTAAGGAGGCTACATGCACGAAATAAAGTGGTAGTGGGCGCATTATACATATTTAACACCCGTAGAAAAGAAAAGAAGGATAATAAATCACAGCTGTAAAAGTTGGTGCAAATACAAATGTTGGCAAGCAAGTCAATTCAAGGAAGTAAACAAGGAAATGAAAATACAGTACATACTATGTTATCAGCGTTATGATTAAGTGCTATGTGTATTTTGCAACATTGCTAGAAAGTCATCAACTGTACGCTGTTCGGCTATAAGTCGGTCAAGAGCATTCCATTCTCGAATGCATCTAGGAAAAAAAGAATAATAGAATGTGTTATTGTTGCAAGAGTACTCTTGGAGTGTGTGATCATGTGTGTGACGTGTTTGCCTTGTTGTCTTGGTTTTCACGTATTTAGCGTGGTCTATTTTAAAACAGTTGTGCAATAACAGGTATAAGAACTTTAGGCGATGAATTTTTGCTCGACTTTCGAGTGTCGGCAAATCTGCGTGGCGTAGTAATTGTGTTGGGGAGTCGAGGCGACGATACCGGTTAAAAATAAATCTAATCGCTTTGCGCTGCACTCTTTCAAGCGTGCTGATACCACTATCCGTGAATGGAAACCAGATTATGTTCGCATACTCCAAGATTGGTCTGACAAGTGTGACGTATGCTAGAAGCTTAGTGTCGCGGTCAGCGTGGCGCAGCGTCCGCTTAAGGAAGAATAATTTTTTTAAGGCTTTCTCGGCTATGTTTTCTAGGTGCACTGTCCAACTGAGATCGGAAGTTATAGTCACACCAAGATATTTATACTGGCTTACATTTCGTAGCACGATGTTGTTGTAACCGTAATGGAAGGGTAGGCGTGATTTCTTTTTTGTTACTTGCATGGCGACTGTTTTGTCAGAATTAATCACCATTTGCCAGTTAGAACACCATCGCACAACGTCATTCAGGGCATCGTTCAGTTCAGTTTGGTCACTGGAGCTTTTAACCTGTTTGTACAATATGCAGTCATCTGCAAAAAGCCTAATGTTTGCGTTAATGTTGACTGTTAGATCGTTTATGAATAGAAGAAATAATATCGGTGCCAAGACGGATCCCTGAGGAACACCGGACGTAACGTTTAATGTGTCAGAGACGTGATCACTGCAGTGTACAAATTGTTGGCGACAGGACAAATAGTTGGATATCCAACGGGTCACTGGCCCATCCCCGAGTTTGCAAACCAGCTGGAAAACTAGCTTTTCATGGGAAACCCGGTCGAACGCTTTTGAAAAATCCATAAAGATTATATCAATTTGGGAGTGTTGATTGATGGCTTCGGCCAGATCGTGAATTGTTTCAGCTAGTTGCGTTACGGTCGATAGGCCTCTCCGAAAACCGTGCTGGTTGGGGTGTAATAGGTTATTTTCTTCGACAAGCTTTGTAATGAATTTAAGGATAATGTGCTCGAGTAGCTTACAGCTAGTGCAAGTTAAGGAAATGGGCCTGTAGTTTGATGGAGTCGATTTGTCCCCAGATTTATGCACTGGGATTATTTTTGCAAGTTTCCATTCAGAGGGAATCTGCGAATCTTGAATAGATTTTGTAAATAGTAAGCGCAGGTACATACTAACCGGTTCCGCATACCGTTTGAGAAAAGCGTTCGGTATCCCATCTGGACCACAACTCTTTTTATCATCGAGGTTTAACAGCAGATTCAGTATACCGCTTTCAGTTATTTCCGGAGTTTCAGATAACTTCTTGTCGGTGGGTGGCCTAATCTCGGGATGATGCACTAGCCCATTATCGATCGTAAAGACGGACTGAAAGTAGCGGTTGAAATTGTCTGCCTTATCTTTTGTGTCTATCGAGGGGGAGGCGTTTTGGCCACTGTGTTTGCCACTTACATAGCGCCAAAATTTTTCTGGCGAGGTTTTGATGAATTTTGCTAGCGTGGTACCAAAATAGTGAATTTTTGAAGAGCGTACTTTGCTTTTCAGTGTTCTTGATAAAGTGGCGATCTGAGCGGTGTAGCCAGCTCGTGAGCTAGACCTCCTAGCTTTCCTCAGCCTACTGATTTTACGTTTTATATGAATTATGTCGCGTGTGATCCAGGCATTATGCTTTCTTGTAATTTTTCGCTGTGTGGGGACAAAGTTCTCAATGCAATGAATGACACGTGCCTTGAATTGTAACCATATGTGATCCATTGATAAATTTTTGTCCATGCAAAGATCATAAAAGGCAAGAAATTCGTGATTAAGATATGTTATTATTGCTGCGTCGTCTGCTCTGTTGAAGGCAAGAACGTGTCTATCGGGGCTATGGATTCTAGAAAGACCAGATAGAGGCAGTGTGCATAGGACTGAGCTGTGATCAGATATTCCGTCTAAGATTTCGATGCGCGCCTGGTCTTCTGGAAAATGGTCACTAACGAGCACAACATCTAGAATAGAGCTGGATACGCCCTGTACACGTGTGGGGACGCGCACCAGCTGTTCGAGGTTAAAATTGAACAACATATCTAGTATGACGTCATTTGCAGCACTTCGCACTTTTTTTGATGACCATTCTATTTCAGGCAGATTGAGATCTCCAGCCATGATGATCATACCACCCGTCACGTGATCGTGCATATAATCCAGAAGAAGTTCCAGATAACTTGCCTCAGCATTAGGTGGTCGGTAAATAACTCCAACAAATACACAGCCCTTTTGCAGCTGCACTTTGCACCACACCGCTTCAATGCTAGGGTTGCCCGGTAAGACAGAGTAGCGCAATTCCTTCTTGAAAAAAAGTGCCACGCCCCCTCCTCTAGTCTCTCTATCTTTGCGCACAATCACATAACCTGGCGGCGTGACCTCATGGTCTAGGATGTCCGAGTACAGCCATGTTTCCGTGACAGCAACTATGTCAGGTTTAATTTCTAGAAGGAGAGCTTCGAATTGATCTACTTTATTTACAAGACTACGTGCGTTCACATTCAACAGGGTTACTTCTGTCGACTTCGAGTGACTCTTTTTTCTATGCCAACTTCGTTTTTTTTCACTGCAATTATATCTTCTCGTTCACTATCCCAAGCAAAAAGTTGACCGTTGATTCGCACTTTATCGTGCACCAGTGACACCCTTTCTTGCCTGTCCCGGTGTTCTTTCGTTCGATCCCACAGTTTCTTTCTAATGTCCCGAGTATTACGAGAAAAGTCTTCACTGATAGAGAAACCTGAGCCCTTCAGCTTCGAACACTGTCTGAGGATTGAAACTTTGTCTCGATGATCGAGTAGTCTTAGAATAATGGGTCTGGGTCTAGATATATCAGCTGGCTTCTTTTTTCCTAGACGGTGGATTATTTCGATTCCCTTGGTTTTTATCTGTAGCACACCATCTAAAATCTTCTTTTCGACCAACTCGACAAGCATGTCTGGCGATTCATTTGTTGTTCTTCAGCACCGTAAATGACAAGGTTGGACCGACGGCTCCGGTTTTCTAGATCATCCACTTTCATTTGCATAGCCTTTAGGTTTTTTTCTAAGTTAGATATTCGTTTATTGCACTCAGTGACCTGTTTTTCAAGGCCAGTTATCTTTTCAAGTTTTTTGTCAATCGCGTCAAGTCTGGTGTTTGTTACGGATTTTTCTTTCTTAATATCTTGAATGTCTCCTGCAATTTGCTTTAGCTGTTCGGCTATGGCGTCTAGTGCAGGGCCTGGGTTCAACTCAACATCTCCGCTCAACAGTAGCAACAAACGCAAGGAAACAATCAGTTTACAAAAGGCTTCACGAAGCGACCGTGGGCACGGCAGCAGAATTAGGCAGACATCGTTACTGCGAAATGACTTGTCATAGCGTCTGCTCACCTGCGGGATAAACAGGAACGGGTTTGAAGGCCGCATCTTTACGACGCCGCCGTGCCCACTGCCGATTGTGCCGTAAGCGCTGTCTTTTAAAGGATCGTTCCATGGTGACGTCATCGGTGATCCCAGAGGCTCTGACGATGTAACACCAGCGCCATCGTTGAAGGACCGGTAGCGTTCGTCAGTTGAGGCTGGGTTTATCAGCAGATCCATATCGCCGTTGAAAGTAGGTCGAAGCATTGGTTGTCGCTCCGCACATGCTGCAGAAAGGCCTAGAAGAAGCAGCAGGGTTCCAATCTGCGGGATAAACAGGAACGGGTTTGAAGGCCGCATCTTTACGACGCCGCCGTGCCCACTGCCGATTGTGCCGTAAGCGCTGTCTTTTAAAGGATCGTTCCATGGTGACGTCATCGGTGATCCCAGAGGCTCTGACGATGTAACACCAGCGCCATCGTTGAAGGACCGGTAGCGTTCGTCAGTTGAGGCTGGGTTTATCAGCAGATCCATATCGCCGTTGAAAGTAGGTCGAAGCATTGGTTGTCGCTCCGCACATGCTGCAGAAAGGCCTAGAAGAAGCAGCAGGGTTCCAATCTGCGGGATAAACAGGAACGGGTTTGAAGGCCGCATCTTTACGACGCCGCCGTGCCCACGCCTTTGCAGTATATACAAACGGAAAACGGCCATGAAGAGACTATTTGAGGATGCATAATAAAACAGTCCAATGCACAGGAAGCGAGAGATGAATTAAGGGAGAATGCAACTGAAAAGGCGAAAATCGCCGGGGCCATTCGTCCCTGATAAAGCGAGCTTTGTACCACTGATTGTAAGATGCATAGCTAAGAATATTGATTGTGTATGTACTCCATCGCTTTGGCATTACGTATATACCCGTCTGGTGACAGCAAGGTGTTTGGAGGATCCCCTTTACGACCTGATTGAGGGAAATGTACCAGGGGTGAGAAAGGTGGATAACCCTGATACCTTATGGAGAGGGGCTGAGAAAGGCTTAGACCAGAGAAACGACTCGGGGCCTGCAGAAGGAGGGGGGGAAGCAAACGCTGAAATAGCAGCCGCGGTACAAACTGGGGCCACGAGCAAGTTACGCAAGACTATGAAACCACTGCAGGTCACAGCCATTAACGGGTTAGATATAACAGTGGATAAATTCAAAGAGCTGCAGGAGAAGGCTCGATTCGATTATTTTCCGTCGCGGAGCACCCGTGTAATTGCGGCCGGCAGTTCACCGCTGACGTTGTCGTAGAATAACTACAGCTCTATAGGCGCCATTGGCACTGCACGCCTTACCAACCGCAAACCAATGGACAAAGTGAGCGCCCCAATCGTAGAGTCATCAACTTGCTATCAATGCATGTCTCTGCGGACCATAAAAACTGGCAAGCTGTGCTGCCTTAATAACGTATGACTAACACCGCCAAACACGAAGTCAGAGGTTATACACCTTTCTTTCTCATCTACACTCGCCAACCACCAAGCTTCCGGGACACCGTACTTCCTTTCTCGACGAACGAAAACGCGTGTCGCGCACACCTTATGTCGCCCCGAAGAAAAAAGCATGTCGACTGGCCCGCCTAAAAACTCTCTCGCTCCATTCTCCTGCTAAAGCCTCTTACGACGCAAGACGTCTGCCTGCCACCATTGCAATATGGGATCTCGTGTGGCCGTGGACACTAGAAGGACTATAGGGACTTTGCTAAAAGCTTATTTCTAAATACACCGGTCCATGCATCATTGCCATGTTGCACGACTGAAGTCTTACACTCAGCGAGCTCTCTCACCTTCCATCTGGCCCCGATGAAAATGTAACGCGGTGCTGGAAGAGCGCGAATGAAGAACGAAGAAGAATATGTGCAAGGAATTTGGTGATCGGCAGCATCTAACCGTCTCTTCTCTTGACCCTGCTGCTACATTGACCTCATTGTAGGTAAACCCATATTATCCGAATCAATACAGTAGCACATCATATGCAGCTTGTGAACACCAAGAATTCCATGTAACATGTACAGTAGCGGGCCGTATGAGATGGATCACCGGGCTACGGCTTAATAAACGTTTACTTATAATGTACTGATATGGATGTGGCGTGTTGAATTGCAAGCGTTACCTTTCCACTTGAGCATTGAGTGTTATGAACACTTTGACGCTTGCGAAATGCGTTCAGCCACTATGATTATTAATTGGCGATTTCAGCGTTCTCTCTCATATTGCTCATGACGGTACGTGTCGCGTCATCGTGAGGAGGATTTGCTTACCTTTAAAAGCAGCAGGTGGCGTGGGTAAGTGCCGGCCAGCGTTGATGTGCTACCAAGCCCACTGGAATGCGTGCGGCTCTGGCCGCTTAGCCATACATGGCGACGCTATGATCTGCTCAGTGACATACACCAAAAGCAGTACAGTGACATGCGCCGAGAACATTATGCACAAGCCATGTGATTCACGAGAGCGATTAACATTCATAATCGAAAACTTACCAGATAACTTCTGACCAGAAAAGCCAGCTGATGGCTATCCAGCATCGCAGCCTGTCTAGCTGCTCAGCCACTGTATTTGCAAGTGGACCGAGCTCTCGGAGACGGCGCAGGTGTATGGAGCGCTTAGAGAGCTTCTGGTTCGAGGAGCAATTTATGACCAGTTACCACCCGATCTTGTCACCATACCCAGCAATTCGGGACATCGCTTTTAGTTCACCGTTTTTCACACCACGTGGTGTACAGACCTTGAGGATCCAAAATTCGCGCGACGGGGACGCCGACAGCGTAGCGCCCACAAAGACAGATGACGATATCAGCTTTCACCTTCGAGCGCGAACCGGCAATCGCCGGCTGATAACGACAAGGCATACCACGACTGGGCGAATGCTCAGCAGTGGATCGACAGTTTTGTATTAAAGTGGCTCGTTCCTTAATCGAGACGACGGAATCTGGAAAGGGCGTCCTGCCCTTCCTCTCGTCTCCGGCCCCTTCAGTATCTTTCATCCGATCGTGCTGCCGTTGGCCTCCCCTGGTTCCTGTTATCGTTGGCGAGAATGCCTTTGGTGGCTGTAGTGTTTTGAATCGCTGAAACTAATTTTGAGAAAGACTACCATCTTAAATTATGATGGTCGAGTTGTTGCAGAAAATGCATGCTCGGCATAGACTTTCGTCATTTGAATGGGGTCATTTTACAAACCCACGATATTGCACAATTGGGTGAAAGGGCCAAGCCACGTGTTATAGTCGCTGACAGAGACTTCGTTTTATGGAGCTGAATAAGCGGCATATGTAAAGGCACGCATTTGGTTAAATAAAAACTGATTACTCTTCAGTAACCATGTTCTTTAAAGCATTTTATATAAGCGGATTTAGTTTGAACCACATTCCTTTCGTTTCTCAAGCTCACAATAAAATGCGCTTCAAACAATTTATATTCTTAAGCACTTGGCACGCTGTAGAGCGCAATCTCGCGTTGCTTCTCAGAGTTTCTGAAAATACAATAAACGCGAATAGACTGTTGTATACACGACCCAGAAATCCACCTCGTTGCCAGAGTAGATATATGCGGGTATGCAGATTTGTTCGAAGTCGTACAGTGAAACCGCGCCGTCGCGGCCAGTACAAACAAGACACAATAAGAGAAAGAAAGCGCAGCTTGCACGTTGCGCAACGCTGGTACAACAGCGTTCGAACTATCTTTCTTTAAGCTTTGCTAGTGATGTCAAGCTTTTGCTAGACTTGCTAAGGTTTTGCTATTAGTACTAACTATGGTTAGGCTTGCCTATCCTATTCCAGTATCGGCCGATTCATACTAATAAACAGCGCGAAAGAAACGGAAGAGAAAAAAGAATAACTACGCAAGACAAGCGCCCCTTTTGTTTCTCGTTTTTTTTTCGGCTGGTTCCCCACACCGACGTTACTTTGCCCCACACTACCTACGCACGTGTCACGCGTTTTTGGCGGGAACGTGTCACGTGCTAGCTGTTACGTGATGTTATGATTTTAATCACTCGACTGGCTGTTAAGTGGTTCTTGGCGGGAACATATCACGTGACCGGTTATTTCTATTTTAGTCACGTGACTAGCTGTTACGTAATGTTTGTTAAGTAATTTTAGTCATTTGACTAGTTGTCACGTGACGTTACGTGATTTTCAGCCACATAAATACGTTACGCGATGCAAAGTGATTTTAGTCACGTGACTATAGCTCTTACGTGGTTTTCAGACATGGCACATAAGTTGACGTTACATGGTTTTAGTGGGAACATGCCCCGTGAATAGTTATGTGATCTTAGTCACGTGACTAGTTACGTGACTTTATTCGCGTGACTAGTTGTTGCACTGTCGAAATTTGGGCTTGTTGGTGCATTGTGACGACTGAAAAAAGCGCTAAGAAACGGGGACACAAGAAGAGGACACACGACACAGGCGACACAGGAGTTGTTGCGTTAGGTTACGTGCTTTTAGTTACGTGGCCACCTTTTACGTATTTCTGGTGGAACATATGTCTGACTGGCTGTGTTGCGATGTTACGTGGTTTTACTAACGTGATTAGATGTTACGTGGTTTTTAGTCAGGGAACTAGATGTAACGTGATTTTAGAGACGCGACTGGATGTTACTTGTTGTTACGGGATTTTTGATCACGTTAGTAGTTGTTACGTGCTGTTTCGTGATTTCAGCCACGTGACTACTTACCAAATAATGCTTGAATTCAGTCACGTGGCTAGCTATAACATAATGTTAGGTGATTTAGACACGTGACCAGATCTTGCGTGATCTTAGCCAGGTGACTATTTGTTATGAAATGTTACGTATTTTAGCATTAGGACTAGTTTTACAAGATTTTTTGTCGCGCGGCTTGTTACGTGATTTTAGCCGTGAGACTACTTCTTACGCGATGTTGCGTTATTTTTTGCTCCCGTAACATGCTCGCCGATCACAGTGACTGCGTTCCCCGGCCGGACATTTCGGCGAACGCGTTTTGCGAGCGAAGCAGAAGATGAAGAAGAGGACAAAGCGAGCGCGTGCCGGTTCATTTCTATTCGCACTACCCGGCGCAACGAAAAGCTTTAACAGCTCCGTACGTTAAAAGGCCTCTCACCAGGATCCGTTGCTTTGGTTTGGAAAAAACCTTACTGAAAATGTTTATTACATTCTGAAGGTTTTCTGTTGCTTATGTAAACAAGGGACCTGTAAGGGTGTCGAAACGTATTTCTTCTTGTTCCCTGTGATCGACGTTTGTTTACCGTGAGGAAAACGTGTGTTCTGTGCGAGAGGTTCCTTCGAACCCTGGATTACACCTTAAGTTGAAGATAGCAAACAGGTAAGTTTTAAGCATATCAGTTGATTAGGAAGAGTTGCATGATTTCTATGTTGCATGAAGACGAACTCCTCTGAGAACTCATGCACCCTTTGTCTTTGCCTCGGCAAGAGTCCGCAAGCGGAGTTTTTTTTTTCCCGGCTTCCTGATAGACACCGCAGCCTCGGCACTAATACACGTGACGAGCCTCGCGTGTTTTTTTTTTCGCTGTCTAGCTTCGCGGCGCAATTCAACTGACGACATGGAGCGCCTCGAATTAGAAGGTTAACAGAAGTTGCGTGTCATAGTCAGTGACGCTAAAATCATTGCGCTGAAGTGCGTAACTAACATTCGCGGGAAGCTCGGCTTCCTCAGAAAGGCATGGCCATGTGTTTGAAATGTTGGCCACCTTTGTGCCATGCGGCAATTTCAGGTTTTAACAATATCTGGGGTTTTACATCTCAAAACGATGATATGATCATGAGGGATACCGTAGTGGAGGGCTCCGGAAATTTCGACCACCTGGGGTTCATTAACCTGCACCTAAATCTAAGTACACGAGCCTCAAACATTTTCGCCTCCATCGAAAATGCAGCCGCCGCGGCCGGGATTCGATCCCGCGACCTTCGGGTCCCTCAGGTTTCGTAGACTTGTTCCCAACGTAATGACGTGCACTGGCCCTTTATTTGACTGCGGTGCGGAATCGTAACGAAGAAATCCAATCTACGAACCTCACGAATTCAAGCGCGACATCCATTTCTGTTTTTTTAGTATAACGACTGGTGTAATAATAATCCATAATAACTTGCAGCGCACTCTGCTACAGGACGAAGAAGCGACACGACGACAAGCACTGATTTACAAGTGAATTTTATTTTACCTTTATTTCGATCGTACACGTATGTATATATACAAACAGAATTGCACATGCGCGAGTACATGCTGTCGAAAACTTCTTTTGACAATCATAACACGTAATCATTTATTTCACTCAATGTTAAGAAATGCGTGCGTGACAGTTCGCTCCCCGCAAGAATGATAACTCCTTGGGAGATGTAGCACTATTGAAGGTTTACTAATCGCCGTTTTTTTCTTCAATTGCCACAGCTTCAATAATCAGCCTTTTTTTCCCTCACATGTCGTTTAAAGGGGCCCTGCGACACTTTTACGACTGCCTTAATTAGCACCGCAAATACGTGTAGTTATGAATGCCGAGACGAACGCAACAAGAATTATGGAAATTGGTGCACGAAAAGTGAAGTTATTAGTCCTCAAAGTTCAAAACTCAAGCAGACGACGACGAGAAACGTTTCTTTTTTTCGAATTTCACTCTCCCGCTGACGTCAAAGACCGGTTCCAATCACCGCGCGCGTCTTATAAAGACATACCGGAAATGTCACCTCATGGTGGCCTTCACACAGTACATTGCTACCCCTCTTTTTGAAGGTGTTGTTACCATGCTTACGACAAACCACGTGCGTCAGCTAGAAGACGCTCCCATGATTTATCGCGTAGTGCACAAAATGAGTCTGGAAGACCTAACAGACCTCGAGCGCGAGCTCTTGCGACGCAGCGATTGCTTGCATGTCGTGCACGCCATTGCAAATTGAAAGTGCGTCGCTGAGCCCCGCGCAACGCGAGGATGGCTCCATGGGCCCAGACGAAACGCTACGCCCGATGACGCGGAAGGCGTCGGCCGGTAAGCGTTTAGAATTATTTTTAGGGGCGAAGCTCCTTATAGCGGCACCCGTTCGTCCCTCGTAGCGTAGTATGTAACCAGTCTTACGCTTTGACCTGCAAGGTGGTGCCGATGGGAGATTTTTCCTGCGCGTTGTTGAACAATAAAAAATTCGCAGCGTTAGCTAAAAGCCGACTTCTTCTGTCTCTCATTCCCATTAGCAGCCATTCTTTACCTCCAAGGTAGTGCCTGGTGAGATTTCTCCTGTGCGTGATTAAACAATAAAAATTTTGTTCAAAATGCGGTTGATTGATGAAATAAACCAACAAAAGACGCCAGAAGTTTTGTAAAAGCAAAACGAAAGAACGCCAGATGTTTCTAAAGCAAAACGAAAAGACGCCAGATGTTTTCTAAGCAATGGTTTTCTAAACAATGAAAATTCACAGCGTACATGTAAAATAAAGTGCGCTGCAAGTCGTCATAACTCATCGAACCTTTAGTATAAACGCGCCCGATCTCACGTCGGTGATGATGTACTGGGCAGAATTCACGGAAGATTCACGGTTTACCGATGAACCTCCACAGCTTCGCCCACTCATGATCATTCACTCCGTGGATATGCTGCGATTTTTTTCGTTGGCAGCATCGTGCCAAACTGAGCGTTGCGTGTTTCGCAGGTGCCGGTGTGGCCGGTGTCGCTCGATGCCGCAAAAGACAAAACGCGGAAGAGTGTCGTTTGATTACCATTCCACAGCGCACCTAGCGTCGTGTTCGTTGTTTTGAAAATATACCACTTAGAAACAGGAATCACATGTTTCTGGGAAAGCATAAAAAGGGGTTTTGTTCCTCGTAGGCCTCCGTAATATGGCCTAGCTACCAACATATGAATATTGCACGTGACGTGTCGCGTCAAGCCAATCAAAAACGAACGGTCTTTGTCGTCACTGTCACATGACATCACGTCACTTCCTGTAACAGAAATAGCCGATGTGTGTCGCCATGGTGCGAAATGAAGGTAGTTTATCCCGTGAATTAAAGTTCTAACCGTTTCGATTTCGACGTTGCCACTTGCGCAACAATATCGGTGCATTCCACAGTACCAGAAGAACCGATGAAAAAGACATGCTCAAATTTTGTCGCAGGGCCCCTTTAAGCAAGAACAGTAGTGTCACGGAAGATAGGAGTGCAGCCGCACTCAGAACAATGCTGCGCCAAAAAGCCATCTGTATACCTTTTTCCGTGTTTTGACGGTGCAGTAGCAGACCCACGTTGAGACATCTTCCTGTTTGTCCCAGGTATGCAGCACTGCATGAAAGCGGAATGTCATAGACCACGTGTATAGTACACACAGCGATCGGGCTCCTATGCCTAATGTTGCAGCCTTCTTTCTTATTCATAGGACAGGTTTGCTTACATTACTTCAACAGCTTATTGGAGCGGAAAACAGAACCGTGACCTCAGATTTCTCGCCGATTTTCTCTAAGCTGTGCGGGATCTGATACACATATGGGATTGCCACTGATGGTTCTTGTGAATCTCCAGTGTATCCATGCGCAGCCTGACGAACGTTTACCTTTTTCAACAAGCTTTCCGCTACAATAAGCAATTGCTCGAGATAACCACGGCATGGCAGGACGAATCTGTCTATAACGATATTGTTGGCTCAGATCTACGCGTTAGAAATGAAATTACGCCGGTATGACCCGAACTGAAGCCGGTTAAAAAAAAAGAACTGAAGCCGGTGGAATGGAAAGTATGTGCGTTACTTCCCCTAAATTGTCCTGTTTCAATCCGTGAGTAGTGTACGTGGGGGAACCGATGGATGGAAACACAATATGATATAAACGTTTCCTGAGCAGGAATAAGGGCCTCAGGCAGTCTAGACGATGCTTTCATAGGTGGATCTATGTTATTTAGACGCGTGCATTACCAGCCCTTGAAAGCCTAAAAACCTTTACGATGATAAGTCGCCTTTCACGAATATTGGTCGAACCATCGAAACGTCCGCCAACCGGTATGAGACCTTTGTTCCTCTTCAGACAGCATCAATAGCGCAATGATTCGGTGCTTTCTACTTGAGTTTCCTTTTTTTTGCAAATTCAGTCATGCAATACTACCCATATGCACGAACGAAAGAAGCGTAAATTTCAGGGCGCGTTTTCTTTGTTAGACACAATATTAATGAAAACTAACAGACAATGATGCCAAGGAAAGTATGGGGGATGTTATTACAAGTAATTGTAATGTAACTGTGAAGAAAGACATGTGGACGAAGAGATATCTGCGTGTGGCAAGGTATAACAATTTTTAGATATCACACTGGGATACCGCCATGTTTATGAGCAGCAATTCGTCTTAAATAAAATTTAATTTAATTTAATTTAATTGTAATAGCTTTTCTCTATCATCCTGTATTGGCCTTACCCCCTTCTCCTGCGCAAGGTGGCCAGCCGGTCTAAAAACTGGCTAACCTCCCTGTCATTCCGCTTGTTTCTATTTTCTTTCCTTCCTAATTTTCTCCTTTCTGCTACCACAAGATATAACCAACTGGCATGAATAAGTGAGCGCATACGTACAAACTCAATAACAAAGCATATGCATGACGCACACAAACATCCACACGCGCAGACAGATGGAGGAAAACCACTCGCAACTTCACACGTCTCTCGGTGATCTCGTCGAAAGCAGACGCTTCGTGTGAGCGAGCCGCCCGTTACTATGACAACGGTAATCACATGCAAAAAGATCGCATGGCGAGGCCACACGAGACACGCTCTATCCCCAACTTTCACGGGCATGCGTTCCAGCATTTATTTTATTGTTTTGAGGAGCACGCAGGTATCTTTTCTTGGCAATAAACCACAAATGCGCCAGCAAAAAAATTGAAGGACACTTTGTAAATTGCAAATTGTGTTTGGTAAGCCGGTGACCATTCGACTGACTGTGCCATGTCTTTGTTTTTTTTTTCTTTTTCCTTTTCTTTGTGCATGAATAGCGTTCGGCATAGCGTTTGGCATCGGGGGAATCCACATTCTTGGGGTGCTTCTCCGAACCGCTTGCCGTGGAATCGCTTGCCGTCGCCCCTGCCCATCTCCTGTGAAAGACAGTCGCGCTAGCTGGTTTCCGCTCAAACCGCAAGTACTGTTGGTCGGCGTATATACGCCGTGGCTTTGCTGTGGCTTAGCACGCCTATGCCAGTTTATACGTAGCGTTAGCAAATGTTCAGCTGATTATTCTTAGCTTTCCAGATCGTCTAGGATGATTAGCCTTCTTCTGTTAATTCTTCGTAAACTCAACCGCTAATTGCGAGGCAACTACTATGGGATCCGATGAGATAAGCTTCTCGGCTCTTCTGCGCCGTTGAACAGCATTTGCGCTCTCCTTCTCCATGGCGTTACCCACCTGCAAACGCCAGTCAGAGGCGCTATCAAGCGGCTCTAGCGCAGTGTCAGACGGCGACTGCACAACGAAGGCGAATAGCTGCGCGAGCGCCGGCGCCACTGTGTCTGCCGCGGCTACGACGTCATTCATCCCGAACGCACAGACCAGCAGCAGCGAGCCGCGCGCGGCGGTGGCGGAGGCGCGTGAGATGCCGGCTCCGGTGAGCCAGCTCTGTGACATCACTGATCCTCTCGCATGCGCAGCACGGCTCATGAGGATCCACGCAAAATTGGCTCTGGCTAGGCTAGTGTAGCTAAAGCTACAAAAAAGGTGGTAGTACTTACTAATTTCGGTTTACTAACTAGTTGTCACATATATGGGTCATTCCACGCCAAACGTCCCAAACACTGTGCTCGACCCTCTCCAATTCAATTGTAAAAAATTGTGGACGTTCATGTCAGTGCACTATTTGCCCTCGGAAAGTATTTTTTGGAAAAAAAATTTTCTTGTCTGTTACAGTGATCTGAATTTTGCCGTAGTGGGTGAAACATAGGTTGCAAGGAAATACTCTAAAAAATACAATACTTTAAGGAACGCCTTAAATATCTGCTGTTTACTTGAAAAGGAATGGCACTATCTTATTATCGCCCATTGACGACCGCTATTTTGTCTCACGATGCGCTTTGTGGTGAAGCAATGCTGCAATTCTGCGCCCACTTTGATTATTTTTTAAAAATTCTTTGAATATTACAGGCAAAATAGGACTATATCACATGGCTGGATAGTTGGCAGTAAGCATGTAAAAAAAGTATTGAAGTCGCTGACCGAGTAGTTGCGAAGTGGAAGGGGCGCAAACATTGAAAAATGTGTGAAATGCCCGACGTTCAGGCACATGTAGAGTGCTGATGCATTCCAAGTAAAAATGCACGCTTGGCCTCGTTGGGAAGAGTAAACAAAGGAGATTTAGTAAAACTTGTTGTTGGGCTAGTTGGTGCATGTTACAAGAAAATTCGACGACGCACACCACCGAGGAGATTTATTTGTGAAAGTTTAATCGGAGTGTTTTTTTTTTTTTGTTTTAGGCGAGAAACAAAAATTTATGTTGAGCGTTCGCGGCGTGCCTGGGCGCGGGCCCGTCAGTCCGCTTCACTACGCCGCCACTGTTCCTTGGGGCAACGGAAGTATGTAGCGCCCACGCGGGTGGCAAGATCGTGTGCTGCTGTGAGTTTTCACGTTGCTGAAAACTTGCAAATAGTGTATATGGCTGGCAGAATGTTTCGGAAGGACACTATAGGCTGCCGGTTAGTAGTCGGAGCAGAGCACGATTTCACTGCCACGTCACTGCTTGCACACGTACGACAGGCGCAGAGCTTGGGTTGTGTTTTCGATCTCTGCGGAGGTTGCAGTTCTTACTTCCGTTGCCGACGTATGGTCTTCGCCACTTGAAAGCCTGTGTTGCTGAGTAGGTGGTGAGCCCGGCATTACGAGTGGTCAGTGATGATGGCACGAAATGGTTAAATGTGCGCGTATCTTTGGGGGAGATTGTAGACTCTAACCTTGCTGAGAGCTCAACTTTCTTCCACGCTGCATGCGAGGCCTTCATCTTAGTAATCACCTTGCGATTACTAAGCGAAGCTGATAGACATATTTATCGCTTTCGGTTTCTGTTGTACAGGTTCTCCGTCTAAAATATGACACGATAGCAGTATACTCACCGTTCGCAATGTTTATCTTACGCGCTGCGAAGGGATGCGGCCGAAAGACGAACCTTCGGGTGCCGCGTGCTCGCTCGGCGACGCGATCACCGGAGCAAAGTTCACCTCTGCCGAAGATCCGAGCGTAAGAATACGTAGCACCATTCGGAGTCGAGGCACGAATGGCGCGCGTCACGTTCAAGCGAGCTGCCCATAAAAAAGAATTATAAGTGTATTCCCGGTGCCTGTTAGCCACTTTTATTATATAATAATATATTCCAAACGAACCATCACTCGTTTTCCCTGACACTTCGTCGGCGGCACTGCGGGAAGCCGAAGAATGCGTCTCGAAACGTGAAAACTCACAGCAGCACACGATCGTGGCACCCGCGTGGGCGCTGCATACTTCCGTTGCCCCAAGGAACAGTGGCGGCGCAGTGAAGCGGACTTACAGGCCCGCGCCCAGGCACGCCGCGAACGCTCAACATAAATTTTTGTTTCTCGCCTAAAACAAAAAAACACTCCGATTAAACTTTCACAAATAAATTTCATTTGTTTACTCTTCCCAACAAGACCAAGCGTGCGTTTTTACTTGGAATGTATCACCACTCTACTTGTGTCTGAACGTGGGGCATTTCACACATTTTTCAATGTTTGCGCCCCTTCCACTTCGAAACTACTCGGTCAGCGACTTCAATACTCTTTTGACACGCTTACTGCCAACTATCCAGCCATGTGATATAGTCCTATTTTGCCTGTAATATTCGTAGATTTTTTAAAAAATAATCAAAATGGACGCAGAATTGCACCATTGCTTCACCACAAAGCACATCGTGAGAAAAAGTAGCGGTCGTCAATGGGCGATAATAAAATAGTGCCATTCCTTTTCAAGTAAACTGCAGATATTTAAGGCGTTCCGTAAAGTATTGTATTTTTAGAGTATTTTTTCGCAACCTGTGTTTCACCCACTACGGCAAAATTCAAATCACTGTAACAGACAAGAAAATTTTTTTTCCAGAAAAATACTTTCCGAGGGCAAATAGTGCACTGATATGAACGTCCACAACTTTTCGCAATACAATTGGAGAGGGTCGAGCGCAATGTTTGGGACGTTTGGCGTGGAATGACCGATATGTTACAATCCTGTTAGTAAATACATTTAGTAACGGGGAGGTTAGTAACCGTTACTACCTTCGCCGTTACAGACGCAGTTAGTAATGGTTACTACCCTATTCGTTCCTAACAAGTAAAACATAGGTAGGAACGGATACTACCCATAAAAATAGAACGTAGTAACCGCGATCATTTCGCCTCACGAATCACCCGTTATTATACGGTCAATTTCTAGAGCATCAACATAGTGATTAATCATTGAGTAATTACGCACAGGATGTCAAGAATGAGAAAAGCACACATACACAACGACCAGTCTACACGACACGTATAATTCATGAGCGGTTCCAACAGTACATATACCCGTGCCTCTGGGGAACACCGCTGGGGCCGGTGAGCAGCTATATAGACTTTAGAATGAATAGCTTACGATGCGCGCATGTATTTATAGAGCGTACAATTTTATTAGGTGCGCGTGCTCACGTAGCGTAGTAGGACTTTTAATCAAACATATTAAGACATAACAATACCCACGACAGGGTACTAAGCTGACTGATATCGCCTCAATGAACTTGAATGGATCCATAGGGATCCACAACAACACATTAACCCAATGCAAGACATTTAAATACCTAGGAGTACATATATCTAGTGATCTGTCCTGGGCCCATCATATTCTCCAACTAACTAATTCCTGCAATCGCCTATTAGGTTATCTACGCCGTAACCTATCATCAGCATCCCCTGCAGTCAAACTACTAGCATATAAAACGTTGATTCAATCCAAACTAGAATATGCCTCTGCTATTTATGACAATCACCAAGTTAATATAAACAATTCCCTTGAATCAGTCCAGAACCGCGCTGCCAGGTTCATTCTTTCCGATTATTCCTACAGATCAAGTGTATCCGCCCTAAAATCCCAGCTCTGCCTCCCCTCACTTTCTTCTCGCCGCAAGACTGCTCGTCTAATATTATTTTTTAGGTTTTTCCATTCGCTGCCTCCAGGAAACCAAATCATCATTCCTGCACATCGTTCCTCTCGCCACTCGCACCAAAATGCTGTATATCTACCACGTGCTCATACGACCACCTACCAACGTTCATTTTTCCTTCATACTGCCGGAGAATGGAATGCCCTTCCATCCGATATCGCCCTCATCACCGACATTGCTCACTTCAAAGCTGCCATTGAAGACCATCTTTCAAGACATGAAACCTAACCAGACCCGCCAGTTTTTTCGTTCGCCCACCCCTCATGTAATGTCCCATGTGGGACCTTTGAGGTATTATGAATAAATGAATAAAGTAAGTAGGTTGAAAAAAACCTCGTAATAATAGCGTCTAAGGATCGTTCAAGAAGTTCGTTTAACAGGTCCATGGCAGAACCTTAGTAACGGTACGCAAGAAGTAGTAACCATTGAAAGTTATGTCTGCTAACGTAGGTAGGAGTTAGTCACATCTGCTGTTATTATTTGTTAGTGTTACAAGCTTTTTGCTAACTTTTTTAAGAGTGTAATTAAAGGTTCGTCGTTACTGTTATGATTATATTTGGCCGAGCAGCGATGTTGGAGTACCGAACGAAATTTACCAGGACGTTCGAGTTTCCGAAATGAAATCAGCGACACAACTGTGGGTCTGTATCATGAATGGGCGTGGACGGAGAGACGCGAGCATGAGACATTACAGGCTTTTTGGGACGCTTGTGCCCTATGGTTTAAAGTAGATACGGCGTTAGTGATGTTTTCACGGCTGCCAATAAGCTAGGTAAGATTTGTGCCGCTGTGCAGAGGAAGAATGAGCGAGTAAAAGACAAGAAGCGGACCGATATTTGTTTCGTCAAACACACCAACAAATTCACTCAATATCGTACAAGTGTGCTGTATAAGGTCCCTTTGAGCTGCGGCTGCTTCTACGTAGGGCAGACGGGTCGATACATTAACCAGAGAGTGTTGGAGCATAAGCGATCGCTAACAGGAGGCTCACCTTCAAATCTATCTGTACATTGTCGAGATTGTAAGTGCACGCCAAAATTCGATGAATGCGCTGTGTTGTACCGGCAGAGAAATGAAGAAACGCGCCTGATGACTGAAGCATGGCATATCAAGAATAGTAGTAGCTAATGCGTGAGCCAACCGTCAATTACCTTGCATAAAGATGAAATCAACTGCCTTAACAGTTATCTTCCACGTAAAGACCCACGCGTGCCGGATTGATAGCTTCGCCTGTTACATGAGCATGCGCAGATAAGTTTTCGTGCCTTCTTTCTTTTCTGCCGTTGTGCGTCCATTCAGTTGTTAGTCGGCGTTTGTGGTGCCCTGACTTCTTTCCTGTGTCCGTGTTTGCACGCCTTGTCTTTTTTTAGAATGGATACTTACCAACTTGCTCAGCTCTCTGTTATTCTAAGAATAATGAAATAACCAGTAACCCTTTCTAGTGATAAGCTCGTCTCTTAACTTTGCGTAAGATACCGTTCACACCTTTATTTAAATGTTTTTACAGCAAGGTGAAGCGGGCATCGACACTCCCCTCTTTGAAGTCGCCCATTCGATCATGCTAAACTGGATCTACTGGGGTTTCGTAGTACCCATGAGTATTGGACTGATTACATCGAGCTTCGTAGTACTACCGTCGATGGAAATATGCAACGAAGCCAGAGAGTTGCAGCTGATAACTGGTTTGTCAGGATGCCTTTATCTTGGGACGAATTTTCTCTTCGATCTCCTGTTTTATCTGGTGCCACTGACGACAATTTGCGTTGTATTCGCTATGGCCTTCAACCTCTCCGACAGCACGCAAAGTAAGAATTGCTTCCACATGATCTAGAACAAATTTTACTGCACTACACTACCCCTAACCGCATGTAAAACACACAAGCTATTCCACGTTCCTTTGGCCTCTAAGCGCCACGTCTAAGCGCTGCGACTCCCACCGCGCGATTGGGAACGTACAGCGTAAACACGACGAATTGCAAGTACAGTTTCCAAATTGCAACAGTGTAAATAGTACTAAAGAAGAAGCGATAATGAGTAAGCCTTCCACGATCCTATGTCGACATGACCCTATGACGTATCCGTCAGCATATACCCTTGTGCAATATTTGCACCACCAAAAAAAACATCAAGGTTGAGAAAAAACAGCATGGTGTAGATGTACCTACTTCAGGAACTCAATATTTGTGTTTCGTACATCACCTTCCCAATGTGCGTATACATATGCCATGCCAGGCTGTATTTGAGTGAAAGCTCTTATGAGATCACAACAGCAGCCGAGTTTGATAGCGTAGTTGTCTGCCGCCGCTGTCGGTGTCCGTAACCGCTATCAAACATCATGACAAAGAAAATGCTGAGAATCGAGCGGGGTTGTAACTTATGCCCCCTGCGTAGCAGTCGAGTAACGTACCCCACCACCACGCCTGCGCTTGTCACTCCTTCGCAAAAAGGCCCCATACGTACACCATGTCGGGCAAGGTACCGTGATGACCGATGTAATATAGCGTAGTCGAAAAGTAAATTAAACTCCAGGCGTCACACAGTTTGAACTCCGCAGCGAATATGCGTTAAAGTTTGCACCCGTTACAAATGGATCAGTCATAATTCTTTATCGTCATTAGCTACAGCATCAACAAAGTACCTGCACATAAGACCTTACATACGTGTAGCGGATACATAGCTTCTAATGAATTAATATTGATACACTGGCTACTTCGTCACTTCACAAAAATATGATAATTCATGGCGCAGTGGGCACCTTCGAAATGTCTTTGTAGTAGTCGCCCTAAGAGCTTTCAACGTGCCTATCCTTCAGCTTTCGCTGTGACCATTTTGGGTGCTCCGCGCAGGCCCAGCGTTTTTTTTTTTCTAACAGCAGAAATATTTAACCTCGGCAAAGCCCTGTGTGGCGCTAACAGCAAACACTCATTATCATGAACGGCTTCCACCTTCGAACTAGTATCTTGATTAACGGTCTCTCCCTGCAAACTATCGTAACCATGAACAGCCTCTACCTCCAAATTTGAACACGTCGCCTAGCAACGTCACGTTGCCTACCAACATATAGAAGGCAGGATGAAATGAAAGAAGTTGACAGGAGACGTAGAATAAATAAATAAATAAATTGGCAGATCCCACGCGTTGTGGCAATCGATTTCATGCGAAGCAGTCATCGAGTACTTCTATGCTGTATATTAAGGCTTTGAGCGAAGCGTTACGAGGTGGATCGACGTGTTTTTTTAGTGTAGTAGCTGTGTGCACATCGTGGGCTTACCGGGCATGTCGACAACACTGGCGTTTAAAGGGCAAATTATACTGCGACGTAACGTCACCCCGCGCGTAGAATACATAATACGTCAGTATTATCGCAACGAAGAGCACTTTATGGTGCAATCATGTGAACATCATACTTACATTTCGTTAATGTATTTCTCCGGGGTCGAACAATTCTTCAACTTCTGTATAGCTTGCTGAATCATAGGAATAAAAATGTATTGTTTATTAGACTGCTATAAAAGCGGAGCCAACACTGGAACCACAGACATTACTCTTATATGACGCCTGTATCGTAGGAATACATATGTAGTGTTTATTGCTTTCTGGTAAAATTAGATAGCCAGCACCACAACCACAACTGACGTTGCATCGACATTACGCCTGCTTAGGATGTTTTTCCAAACCAGTTTATAGACCTGGCGTGGCACTGTGGTAGAATACCTGATCGCCACGCAGAATACTTGCACTCTTAAAAAAATGGAGTGAACCTCTCTTCTTTAAGGGAGAAACGGCGATGTCGCCAATGTTCGTCTTCAAATGGAGAAACCGTTCCTCCCTTTTCAATGGAGAAACCGTCAAAATCAAGATGGCTGACGCCAAGCCAGTGAAGCGAGCAATAGATTTAGGCCTAGCGAGTGCATCGATTCTCGACTGATAAAGAGTATGCGGCACTGGCAATCACAAAAACCGGTCCCGCTGAGCTTAATATCGAACGATATGACAATAAAATCAAGGAGACAAACCTGTATTGATGAAAAGCTCACGAAACGGAACCACAGAACTCGTACGCTTCGCTCGGCCAGCGAGACGGCCTTCACTTTAAAAGACACGGATACTGCAAAGGAGCTCTCACCCGGAGACTGTTCGTTAGGCTTGCTGTCTTTATTTGTCGAAGCGTCACACGGTATAGCGACGTTATCCACGCGTTTTTGCCTCCAAAATGTGCATTCTGTAGCATCAAAACAATCCCGGCGCAGCAGAGCATAGCTTTGATAGAGAGATGTTCAACTTCATATAAGTAAGTGGAACTGTGAGAGCGCCGCGGCCGTGAAGTAGGTGGTAGCTGGCGCCATCTAGAGGGATTAAACAATACTAAAAAAACAGTTGTTTCTGTCAGAGGCGGCGTACGTTGATACTGCACACGGCATTTCGGGGAGGTAGGCCCATTCATGGATTACTCAAGGACACCGGAAAGTTGATACAGCTTTTATTAATACGCACACGTTCACTAGGCAGACACATAGTACACACAATGAATTCAATACATACACAATTCATTCGCATGTATAAAACCTATAACATGAACAATTCACTACAGACGCATACGTACAGACGTTTACACATACCCCTCTATGAAGCGCTGGCCCTTATATAGTCACTGAATTAAAGTGGGCCATGATGGCACAACGATGCGTCATTTTTCTTCAACTCCTTACGATTCCATGGCTGCGTCACAATATACGCCGACATTATTAAATAGTAGCTATGGCTTAGCCAAGCGCCACCAGTTAATCTAAAGCCTCATAATAATGAACAATATAAAACGACCATATTGAGAACCGTTCATACCATTCTGACGGCATTTTGAAGTAGCGCCATCTTCCGACAGCGGCCACAGATGAAATTTCTCTCCCTGATTTCTTTATTTTCAATAGTTACTGTGGGAGGGAGCAGCATCGGCATCATGTTCAGATTCTGTCGCCTTGCGGCCTTTGCCTTCTTCGCGTCGACATCGTTGAGTAGTTTGGCTGGTTTGGCGTTGACATCTGTTCACATTCTATTTATGCGTTGACCACAAGTATGACGACGGGCCATGGATTCTTTCAACTGCTAGCCCTTCAATGACAATGCTTCTGATGCGGTACAGCCGTCTCATTTGTGTATACGTACGTTACAACGCGGGTCGTGCGAAGAAACAAGACAAGATGGCCTCGCACCGGACGGTGGTTTTTCGAGAGCGATGTCAGTGGCTCTTGGCGCCGCGGCAGCTCGATTACTTGAGTAGAGAAACTGGCGCTACACCGCGCGAATTATGGAAAAGAACGCTACCCACACTACGTGTTCTGTAATATTTCAGTACGCTGTATCTACATGCTGCCCTGCTGCTGTTACGTCACGGTATTCGCCTTGCGTGTGAAATTGCGGTCATTGTGCGACAACTGCGTAGTTGTCGTTGTGGCGGTGGTTAGTCTTGCGTTGGATTTGGAATACTCTTTTCACAAAGGTGAGTGAGAGTGTTAGTGATTATCTACTGTGCACAGCTGTCATTAGAAGCGCATCTTGTGTTGAGTTTCGCACGCCAAAGCAAAATCCTGAGAACGAGAGATACACACTGCACGCATGCATAAGTCCGTCCTAATTCTCAGTGATGGCATGCATATTCCAAAACGTATGTGATTGAGAATTTTGGCTTAATTGACACAAGTCATTGAATTATATTTCAGATATGTGCAATTATGATTCAGGTTAACGTTAAAATGCGGCCACGGCGGCCACATATCAATGGGGGCGAAAGGCAAAGAACACCCATGTGCTTATGTTCGGGTGCACGTTAAAGAACCCCAGTTGATCGAAATTAATCCGTAGTCCCACACTACGGCGTCCCTCATAATCATACGGTGGTTTCGACACGTCAAACTCCAGCAATTATGTTATCGTACTTTCACGCATGCGCTGTCCAGTGGTATCACGTTTGCTAAAATGTTGTAAAAATTAATTTTCATGGTTCTTTATATTGCTTGTTGTATTGATAAGTGCTGTGTAAAACTAAAAACGCGTGCTCTTGCCAAGTATGTTAACGCTGAAAAAAATTGAATTATTGGTGTACAGTCTAAGGTGTTCATTAAAACAAGACTGTTTTGTAAAGCGGGACTTACTGTATTTATGGCAAGCAGATCGTGCGCAAACGTATACAAACAACACGAGACGCACGAAAGTATGCGGCGCATCGCGCACACGCCGAGCCTATAAAAAAAGGAAAAAAAACGCCACACACGTTACTCAACACATAGAACAAAAACAATGAACGTCACTCGTGTGTTGCTCGCATCAATCCTAGGTACAAGTAATTGCACACGGAGAAGAACACACGGAGAATTGCACACGACTGGCCGAGATCGGTAGCACTGGATAATCTGATCTGAGGCAGCCGAGTGAGCGCAAAAGGGCGTCCGCTCTCCGCAGCACGGAATCACGATGAAACTCGGCGTGCGCATGCGCGCGCGCGCAAGTCACGTGGTTGAGGAGAAACGTTTCTCCCTTGGTGCTTGCCGCAAGAGGGCGCGACGAGTAAATCGTCCGCAAAGGATAAAGTCTGCTCCGAAGTAGGAACGGGCCCCGTTGCTCCATTCTCGCTCCCCTTTTTTTTAGAGTGTGGGTTCGATTCCGGCAGGGATCACAAAATTTATTCCATTCGTCGAGTCAACGCTGCCGATGTCGGTTTTTTTTAACGCTCTCGCATTTAAATTATCAATGTCTGTTCTCACCATTCCTGGGTAGATATAAACTGTCAATCATTTGCGGCGAATACCCGTACACCGCGGCTCGTGGTAAACGGGTATGTGCCACACGTGTCTGGAGGAAAGGGTTTGACGACGTACGCGACAGGATTCTCACCCTCCGAGCAGCCCCGCGCAGTGAGGCGGCCAACACAGAGCTAGGTTCCCCACTTCTCACTTATCACGAGGTCACACAGCATTACATACGCCAACGACAGCGATACCAACCACCACCAGCGCCCTTCACACGAGAGGAGGCTGTCGCACTTCGCCGACTGCAGACCCGAACATTTCCAAATCTGCACTTCCTGCACAAATTATATCCGACTCGCTATACCAACGCCTGTCCAGGATGTGGCGCCATCCCCACAACATTTCACGTCACCGTAGAGTGCACCGCTGCCTACTTCCCTCCCCTCCCACCAATCCTTCGGTCCACCCGTACCCCAGAGCAGTGGGAAGGCATCCTTCGCGAAGGCGCCCCCGAGGTCTGTCGGGCGCTCGTCCAGCGGGCCCGGGCTATCGCAGAGGTTGCCATAGGAGTCCCGGAATAGGGACCCTCCCCGTTTTCTTTAAATTTTAATAAAGGAATGTTTTCATCATCATCACGTTATTCATGTGATGACCCGAGAGTCATGTTCGTCAAATCCTCTTATCCTCCCATGCCAATTTTGGTCTACACCAACTTAAGAGGCGATCATGAGAGCACCCAGACGTAGGCGGCTACATAGATAGATAGATAGATAGATAGATAGATAGATAGATAGATAGATAGATAGATAGATAGATAGATAGATAGATAGATAGATAGATAGATAGATAGATAGATAGATAGATAGATAGATAGATAGATAGATAGATAGATAGATAGATAAAAACGCTCAAAGTGCCAAAGGTTCGCTAAGCAATGCTCTGCATTGAAAACAGAATACTATATCTTCGCGGTGCGAGATTTGAAACCGCGCACCCACGGTAGGAGGCAAGCGTCGTAGCAACTCAGCTACACAGACACACTAGCAGAGCAAGCATCCATGTGAACCATAGAGCCACGCGCGCTTCTTATTCATTTTGATGCAACCGACCTGCTAGCCGTGTAACCACTGCCTTGTCCGCGCTGCGCCGGATTGTAGAATATTTTTCATTAAATCAAATTTTCCTTACCAGGCATGTCGGCAACACTGGCGTTTAAAGGGCAAATTATGTTGCGACGTAACGTCAGCCCTCACGTTAGAATACATAACACGTCAGTATTGTCGCAGAGAAGTGCACTTTATGGTGCATTCTTGTGAACAACACACTTAACTTTCTTTAATATATTTCTCCGGGGTCGAGCAATTGTTTAACATCGATATAGCTTGCTGAATCAAGGGAATAAAAATGTAATGTTTATTAGACTGCTATAAAAGCCGAGCCAACACTGCAACTACAGACATTAACCTGATATGACGCCTGTATCGTAGGAGTACATATGTAGTGTTTACTGCTTTCTGGTAACATTAGATAGCCAGCACCACAACCACAACTGAAAGTAGAACACTTTTTGCATGTAGACCGTATCTGCAAAATCCTCAAGTCCCAGTGGTGGCGTCAAGTTAGAACTCTTAAGGACCTACTTCAAATCGCATGTACGACCCGTGTGGGTGGTCAACCTGGTTCACGCCAGTATAGATAACGGTGCGACGTTACCGATTCCACCAATGAATTCCCGCTACCGGTGCAGAAGAAAAACGGAAATCCGTTGCAGGGCCATGTGCTTAACCTCACTACGACGCTCATTCCGGAGGAACACAAGAGGGTGCTGAGACTCGGCCCGAAGTACTTTCGAGCCTCACCTGAATCCCTTTGAAAAGGTGGCCACAGCGAGGGCGGTGTCAAGGTGTGCTAAAGAGGACGAACGTTAAAGAAGTGTTTCAGACTTCGTTAATACCATTGTCAGGACGGGAAGACCGCGGGGTGGCAAGGACGCGCTCAGCCCATTAGTTTATTTTTTTGTGAAAAAAAAAAAACTGCATGTACTGCTGGCCGACAAAAAAGGATACTTCGCCGTTATGAATTCTGAAATGTATTCGCAAAAGATTGAGGCAGCAATTAGGAAAAGCTTCAAGGGTGTCAGGAAGAATGCCGCAGAATTGAAACAATGAGCGCTTTCTATGTTAGAAGGCGTGAATTTGCAACGATTAGTGGCTGGCGTAAAGAAGGCAAAAAAACCTTGAGTTACAGGTTATCTTTAGGGTGAACTCGCACGAGGAGAACATGCCTTTCCGGGCTATTGTCTCTGAGAAAGGTAGCTGGCAGTTGGTTGTTTCGCGATTTCTGCAAAAGAACCTTGCACACTTGAACATTATTGACCCTTTTCGCATACCGAATTCTGATTCTGTGTGTGAGCTCGTGAAAGGTATCTCGCTGAACTTTAGTAGGGGTGGCTTCAGCATTGATATAGAAAATATGCATTATTTCATTCCGCATGCCCTCGTTATGAAATGCAGAAAAAGACTGCGTAGTGTTTGACAACGATGAAGAAACCTTCATCGATGGTTGCGGCATATCATTAGAATGTTTTCTTGAACTTCTGTCTTTTTACCTGAAGAGTACGTTTGCTTCATGGCAGGAGGGTCTGTGTTCAAAAATGCGGAGTTTGTACAAATTCATGCGTGGGCCCACTGATTAGCGACATTGTGTTAGGCTACATTGACAGGTAGCTGCAGAGTCACCTCAGTAAGTGTTGCGGTGCTGTTTTCCGCTATGTTGATGACATTGTCATATTTTGCCCAAATGACATTTACCGTGACGGCGTTGATGGGGTTCTCGCATTGTTTGATCAGCACGGTATAGGCCTCGCATTTACTCAAGAACCTCCTAAAAATTACGAGCTACAGTTTCTGGACCTAAAACTAACCTTCGGTAAAAATTATGTGTGCTGGAAATATAATTCAAGGTCTGTTAAACCCATCTTGAACTACAATTCCGGTCACTCTAAGATTGCGAAGAGGGCCATCGCGAAGGCTGGTTTAAATGCGTCGCTGAAGAAATCACGTGTGCATATGTCAAATTCTGTCTTTCAGGACCAGGTCAAACGCTTAATTGATGCTGGTTATCCCGACGTGGTAATTTCATCGGTGTGTAAGTCTATCGTACGTAAGGTGAAAGACAAAGGTGGTAAAGCAAACTGTGATGAAAACGCAAAAGAGCGGTTTTTCCTAATGTACACAAATTGGCATACGGTCTTAAAGGGACCCTCCAACACTTTTCCTGACCTCATTGTTTTACAGTATTTACTTTCGGGTTGCGTAGACTGGAGGCTGAAGAGTTTAGTGCAGCAAGAACGGCAGTGCTAGGGGCACGCACTCCGAAGTTATTCAGCCTAGAACACTCAAAATACAATAAAATGGAGGCCTACCCTCAACTCGATTTTCGCGGGGTCACCTGACCACGTTTCACTCGCCCTGTGACGTCTGATGGCGCCCCAATGAAATGAACTGAAAAATCCTACGTACGGGAAGCTTGCATACAATTTTGGCCGTTCTTTCCAACGTATTGATGACGCCGTTGCGATAGTAACAAACAATGTGGTGCATTAAGAGTGAACTGCGCGTGCGAAACGAGGCAGATCGTGAACGCCTCTACATTTTTTTCTAGTTTTAGTCGTGTTTCTTGTTGCGACGGCGTCTATATCAACGCTCTTACATTTTTTTCCTTCAGTTTCTACAAACAACGGCGCCTGGAGCGTCCCGGGCGCGTTTCCCTCCAGCGCCGTGGCGTTCGGCGCATTCTTTGCCGGGCGCTGCAGTTTTAAAGCTGAAATGTCTAAGATCGCCTGTCTAGTTGGTGTTCAGTGAAAAAAGCATGCTCAAGAAAAAGTAAACCCAATAATAACCCCTTTTGTGATGCAACGCCACTATTACTTCCAACGTTACATTTATCCAATCATAGGCCAGCGCTCATCTTCGTCATTTCCGCCCGCAATAGTTCTGGCGAGCGCCACTACGCGTTGATGCGGTCAGGAGCGATGTAGGCGCTTCAAAAAAAGTGTTGGAGGGCCCCTTTAAAGACGTAGGGCCAAACAACGAAACGTTCCTTTCCTTCGACCGCGTCTTCACCTTACGTGAGGCCTCCTTACAGCCAAGTACCGACGGAGGACGCAAGCGTACTCTGAAAGCTCCCTTCACCCGTCCTCGCGGGAGGAATGGTTGCCGCGCTCCTGCGTTCGAGATTATCGAATATAAGCTTTGCTCACAAGCGTTTATTCTGTAAAAAAAAGTTGGGTCACCACATCACTTTCAAATTGAAGAGTTTATAATCGAGACGCGCGTACGCTTTCTTCCAACTGCGATTACTAAATGTGAAAAGCCACCGTAGTCGAGCGCAAAACGTGGTGCGTTCTAGCAACACTGAAACGCCCGCCTCTTTAAACGCTGTCAATCTAAAAAACGCGTCACCGTGCACGCATGCTCGCGTCTCCCCGCAGAGGTGGGGTGGGAGGGTTGCGTCGGAAACAAGCATCACGTGGCCTATCTCATCACGTGGGCTAGCTGTGAGGTCAAGCGCTCGTTCAGGGCCAGGAGCGGACCTAAGGGCGCACGAAGGTAGCCCCAAAGCAACCTTAAGCTGAGGAAGCGCCAAGGAAGCCTTCACCGAGGGCTCCTCAGTGAGGAAGCTTTCAGAGTGACATAAGGCGGCCTCACCAAAATGAAGGCTTCTTTACTGAGGAAAGGAACGTTTCGTTGTTTGGCCCGTAGGCTCCAGGTACTGCGTCGACGTTCTGTTTTCCGCTTAACATAAGATAATGCGATTGTTGATAAAGCGCTGAAGCATAAGGCAGTAAGGGGAAAGTGCATCGTTAGTCATAAGAACAAGTACGTCACTTGTGTAAAACAGGTTGTGTATCTCATTCCGCTATCTTGCGACAGAGAGTACGTGGGACAAACGAAACGATGTGTCCATGTTTGACTAAGGGAACATAAGTTGTTACTCCAAGGGGTGGCGCGCCTTCATCTACCGGAGCATTGCAGGTCATGCGGTTGTTATCCCTTTTTAACAAGACCACCGTCATTTTTAAGCATCCTAACAAATTGACAAGATAAATCGCTGAGGCCACTATATAACGATTAGTAATAGCACGTGTATAAGTGAACCATCAGTCGCACTCAATGAGAAAGAATTTGGTTACCTGTGCCACACTTGATTATCTCAAATTTTTTGCTACGCTTCCTTGATGCATCTCTTGTTCTGCGCATGTCAAGTTGAATGCACTCAGTACATACATGTTTCACCTTTTTTCAATAAAATATCAGTTGCGAGTCAGCGCCGTGTTGTACGTTTTCCTTCTATTGTCCTCGTGTGTGCTGCGCTGTAATCGAGTGACGAAAAAAGATTCCGATAAGCTTGAGTGCGCAACGAGAACAGAATAGTTTATTCTCGAACAAACGCGGCCGCCAACGATAAGGCTTGAATCTTCGATGCGACATGTACTAAAGCCCACGTGCCTTGCCGCTGATTCGACCACCGACGACTGTGTGGACCGATATCGTTGCACTTTGAGTGTCATCCGCTTTCTGGGCACATGTTCTTAAAATAAAAAGTCAGATCTTTACCGGCTGTAACTGCTTTCTTAGCCACGTGACTTCTGTTGGAGGTGATTGTTCCTTGATATTCCGGATGACATCAAAAAGCCGTGATCCGAGCGCAAGCCAACGACACCCCAAATGCATCGTTGACCATCGAGGTAGCCGCAGACAACTGTGATTACCAAGATCATACGGACCTCTAGCGAAGAATACCAGACATACCCCGGCCATGACAACGATACCAGCAACATCGCGCCAGCATCTATCTTGCTACAAAGACCAAGGGAGCCACCAACATTCCGTGGATCACCATGTTATAAGTGAAGGGTTGGCTGCAAGGATACGAACGAGGGACCATGTTCAAAAGGTGGGAGCGCAACGAAAGGTTGCGCCACGTCTATATCTCGCTTGGAGACTGTACGAGGACGTGGTTTGAGAATAAAGAGGCAACGCGAACGACCTGGGACCCCTTTTGTGCCACGTTCCTGGACACCTTCACCAGTGCCGCCCGTAAGGAAAGGGCCGAAACCCCCGTTGTAAACACGCATCCAAATTCCCTATGATTAGTAGAGCACTTGGTTGCATCGCGAACTCGACACCAGGGCAACAGAATTAAGGCACGAAGATGACGCACACGCAGCGCTACTGGCAAAAACAGTGCTTGTTGTTCCAGACCTGACCACCCTATATACATCACAAACGCAACATTGAACAGGGATCACATGGTGCTAACAAAATACAGCGCGAGCAAGCCACCTAAAAAAACAGCATTATAAATAATGATAACCGCTCAGAAACGTATTGTGAGCGTTTTTGCCAGAAACCTAGCTCTTTAGTGGACAATGATACAGATGCCTTGCTAACGCAGTTATCACCAAGAGCATCGATATGCTCAGCTTCTACGATGAGGCGGATGATTTCGTCCATATCACGACCCAAAATGATAGTCCTGCTAACCTTTGGCCGACAACCACACGCCTGACTGTGGAGGGCGAAGAAACTGTTAGGTGGCAGCTTTTGAATCTTGTTGTTGTGCTCTGTTAGCCGCACATTTACAGCATCTTCGACTGGTCGTTTTTGAGTGCTCCGCACGCGCTGACAAAAGTACGTAACATAGCAACTAACCATTGCTACTAACATTATCGGGTCGAAAGATGATCAGGAAGGAGAAACATCACTTGCGTACCTACTTGTTCTCGTTGAAAATGTTTAAAACTGTTGAATCCAACAGTTCCAAACACAGTCAGAGCGCTCTCAAACGACCAGTCGAAGATTCTATTACACACATGCTGGTGTGTCCAACGAAGTATTTCGCACAGGACAGCGGGATGCGATAGATGCCGAATGCCTTGTTTTCTAAGAACTTGTGGTTGTGTTTGATTCCAGAATCTGGTTTTTCAGTTCTAGAAGAATTTGTTTTCAAACAGAGGCTCCATAGCTTATGGCGCACTGAAAATACCACCCTTATATTTTCTCGTAGGGCCACTTCCTTGACTATATGAGACAGTTTAGGGATATAGGGGAAAGAAGTGCTGAAAGAAGATTATATGAGCCTCGTTAATTATGCCGTAATATCTTACTTTTATTGGCTTATGGGAAAATAGAGACGTTTTATCGGACCTGCCGAATTACTGTCCCGACGACCGAGCGCCTGCAAGTTGCATAGATTTATTTAAACGCTTTAGTTTTATGCTGGTCCTTTGTTTACGTCTGTTCAGCCTTTGAGCCAGATTATGAATCGGACGCCGCGATACCGAAACATCCGTGCAATCTCACGGCAGTAGAGGGCGCTTGGCGTAACAACCGGCAGAACTTGTACTTCACTTACGTATGTACGAACATTTCGACATATAGGTCCTTGTCTAAAGCATGCAGTTTAGGAGCCCAAACAAGTAGTTTGGTAACGGCTTGGGTAATAGTTTGAAGTTAATGAACAAGGGGGGCATGCACCATGGAAATGTGGCGAGGCGAACTGCAGCACGCCGAAAAAGAGGGAACCACAAGACAACACCCCGGACCAGCTACAGCGACTACATGTGGTATCAATGTTTTTACGACGTTTATGCACGCTGTGTACAGAAAACACGATCGGCCGTGTACCGGGTTTTATAGTGCCATTCCGCCACCCACGTGGTGACCAGTCAGCGGGCCCGTGTTCTACGTGAAATTGACCACCGGCGCCAGCATTCTGCTCAAATCGGTGACCTTGAGCACGGTGCAAGTTCACAATTGCCACTGCAACGCGTTTGCTTTAATTCCGAGAGTACACTGCTAGGAGCGATCCTCGTAATCAAAACAGAAAAGGTGTCGGACGCGTCACCGAACCACCACGAAGTGCTTGTTCGATCGCCTGTCAGAACGATGGCGAAAACAATAGCAGACGCGACAGCTCCACGCGCTACAAGAAATGCCAAATCGACGCAAACGTTGCGTTGTCAATTGGCACGGACGTAAAGCACAGAACGACAACGTTCAGTTTAACTGATTTCTATTGCTTTCGCATGAAGCAGAAAGGCGAGAGCACCGGATACGGGCCGCTGAACGTGTTGGGTAAACGAACTACTCGCATCTCCACAGCCGGTCGCGGGAGAAAGTGTCGTAATGTAGCTCTGCTCTTATTGTTTTGAGTAGCCCTGACAAAGAACCGGGGTAACACATATCGGACTGGCTGCACACGCCCCCCCCCCCACCCTCAGCCATGTGTAACATAAACCGTGAAGTAAATTTCTGGTTTACTTTCGCATATATACAATTAAGCGTATTTGAAAAAAAGTTTCATTGAGTTTTTGGTTTTCCTTATTTGTCCTAGTCGCGCTTCAATCGTACGGCTAGCGTTGGTGACTGTGGTAATAGGTTTCCGGCCACTCTTCGTTCCAAGTTTCGCGACCGATTAAATTGGACCATGCAGTACCTACGGAATCAAACGCGGCATCAAATTTTTTTAGTGTAACGACTGGTATCCGCAATTACTCAAGAGACCGACGTCATGTCCCCACGAATCTGATCTCTAAACATAATGTTGGCCCTGGTCTACGCGTTGGAGTCGAAATTACGCCGATATATTTCGAAGCAAAGACGGTGGAAACGAAAGTATGTTCCTTACTTAGCCCTAAATAGACCTGTTTCAATCCGTCAGTACTGTGTATCAAATTATTTTTACATGTCTTTTGCATGTGTTTTACGTGTGTTTTCACGTTGTTGTATTCGGGTTTACAAGTTCTTTAGTATTAGAGCTACTGTGATTTCGTATTTCATCGGAGAAAGAGAGCACCACTTCCTCGCCAAATTAGGCGGCGCGGGCTGCAATAATAACTCGATAGCGTCAAAGAGCCCTTGTCGCATGATATGCGGTGTCGGATTCGTTGTTGACGTAGGTGGCGTTGTCCGTGAGTTGAATAAATATCCCAATGGATTCAAAGAATAAAACACAGGGTGCGAGCCGGAGTAGAATTCAGGCATTCCGCATGGCAGATAAGTAAGTTTTCTACTACAGAGCCACACCGGTGCTCGAAACTGCTTTGGAAAGGGATCCCATACATGCTTCGTGTCGGAGGAGGAGTCACTTTAAGAGACATAAGTATTGCGAGGCAGAAGCGTAGGATCGCACCATGCGTTACACCATGCGGCTATGCGCTTTCTTGCAACAGGTATAGAGTTTGTTCCCTCCTGTGTTTACACATTTGGCTAAAAAAAACACAGACGTCTTCAATGGTTTTATTGCAACCGGAGTTGCCCGGACACCCCCAGTGTATTTTTGTCGTCACCGTAGAGGTCGACATCGCCGCAAAAAATGAGCTTCCCTATAAAGTCGGAATCGGGAACATCGGCTCATAAGCCGCGTGTTTGTATGTCAGTGAAAGCGTGTGATGGCTGCGAGCGATCGCAACTTGACCGTGGAGGCCATCTGCGTCCCCCGAAAGGCGCATGAGAAGGTCCCGAAAGATGGACGAGCGCAGCTACGGCAAGAAATCTGTATTTTGAGTGGTTCGGCATGGTTGGCCGTCATTGCACGCACTGTATGTTTACACGCTTCAGCTGAGAGCTCATTCCTTTGTACTTTTCTGTTCTTATCATAAGGTTTGCGTTGAAGACATACACCGCGAGTAGGTCACTTCGCTCTCGGCAGCGGCCGCTTCTTGTTAAGCAACGCCTTGTCGCCTTCTAAAGAAACAAGCTGCTAGCCTTACTTCGCATAACACTACAATTTGTTGATATTGCATTGAATCCTTAGCCATTGCGGAAAAAAATGTCCTTTTTTGTTTCTTTGTAGATGCGCTGCGTCTCGTGATGTTCTCGTCAGCTCCAATAAATATATTTCTGCCTTACCTTATTTGTGAGCATAGCGCGGATGGTGGCACGGCCTACGCAGCCATTCTTGGAATATTTGCAGTTGGAGGTAAGTGGTCTGCTATGTAGCGGCTGTCAGTCGCTCCTTTGTGTCTCTCGTCCATGTGTAGAATACATTCCGCCGTCACCATGGTTAACCTGCGTTTCTTATAGAATTAAAAAAAAAAGATCTCTGCCTGCATCTGGCTGGACGGATTCAACTCGGTTTTTAGTTTTGTGCCCCACTTACCCTTGCTGTTCTTTTCAGCGAGGTAATAATCCCAACACTGAAATTCTCTCCTTGCCGAAGTTGGATGACATGTTTCAGTGATAAATGTCAGCTCAATCGCTGCCTTCGGGTGGTGAACATGTGTATATACCTCCCCTCTATAGGCAGAGCTCCTGTCAAGTACTGCCGCAGGATAAAGCTGCTACTACTGCTAACACAGATTGCCCCACAATTACATCCACTGCTACCGCCGTGGAGCTTCAACTGCCAAACTGCGTGCGAAACAGTTCCCAAGCTTGCTTTACTCAAGTAGCGCCAAGTTTTCAACCTCGGCTTTCGACTTCGCAGCAAACGAGGCACCAGAACGACGTCTCAGCTAGTGATACGCTTCAATATTATTAAACACAAAAACGACTTGCTTGCCGACGTGCATATTTCTAAACCTCAAAAGGAAAGTCCCACCGCGTCTTAAGGCATCGCAACTGAGTAAAATCTAGTAGTTCTGTTTAAAAGAGGAATTGGCATCACGCTTACTGCGACCCTCTCCGGATGCGCGTTCTACTTGACGTGCACACCTCCTAACGGAGCGATCTTAATATTTTGGAAAAACTTTTTTTCGCAAAGCCTCACACTAATGTTTAGCTTTGGTTTCCTATAGATGCCTTATTGAATCTTCGAGCGTTATCGTTGGTGCTCGCATTAGCAATAGAATAAACTGCTTTACCCGTGCCCTGCGCGTAGTCTTAATAGAACAGTCTAAACAAAAAAACATTGTAGCGCGTTCTGCGACGAGGGTTGGAAGCAGCTTTTTGTAGATGGAGCTTAACCAAATTGTAATAGAAGGAATAACCGCGGTTAGTACTATGCACGGTACCCAAGGTATATGTAAACTGGAAGCGAAGCCCATGTGGCAGCGAAGCCCATAGCGAAGCTCATAGAAGCCCATGTGTCAAGTATTTGGCGGCTCGTTGCCACTGTCGCCATCTACGTATCGCGGGGAGAACTAAAAGCAAGGAAAAATTTTAAGAAAATACATATGACGTCACAACCGGAAGTGGTAGTGACGTCACGCATTTGCACTACATGCCGCGACATCCAGCAATTCTGAGAGCCAGAAGATATACTTTTTCATAACATGATCTTTTTCACATTCGAATAAGCGGACTATGCCATGTGGTCTGAAGCAGACACAATGTGAATTTGTCGCCTTTGCCGAACCGAACTTCCAACACACCTCTGGCGCATACTTGCGCTATTTACCTTGCTTGTTTCTGCTCTAGTGCACATCGTAGCAAATTTGCTACCCACATAAAAACAGCAACACTACGTGACTGTGCTCATAAATGTGGGTGAATGGATGGATAAGTGGACGATTGAGTAGACTGAGGCTGCTATTTGTGCTCGATTGATAACTAGGCCGAGCCCCGTGAGCCACCAAGCTCCATGTTTAATTATCTACATTTGCCTGCATATTTACATCGTCTTTCTGTCTAAAGAAACACCGCAAATAAACACACAAAACTTTGGGCTACTATGCTCTCATCCTTCCTCCAACATTGTCGCCATCGGTCATCCAGTTAGCTTATATTGATATTTATTTAGGATGATGTCACGCCCCGTGTATACCGAAATTTCACAACCTGAAATGTCAAACTTAGTGACGCACGAGACCACTTGGTGGTGGTGAAATTTTATAGCCCAAAGGGGTCCTGAAGGACACTCGGCTAGGTGCTATGTATAGAGGGCATCTCCCGCGTCGGGACAGATAGCCCAAAGCTCTCCGCCGCTGCTTCAGCGTTTTTTCTTTGTAGCTTGGTGACCTTAACATAACTCATTTACCTGCTTTGTGCACAATTCACCCACACAATCTTGCTCTTTCACAGGTCCAGCTCTAGTCATCGCGTATCATTTGGCGACAACAATACTTGAAGAAGGAAACGTGAGGACGCCCTTCTTGTTTTTCCCGCCATTCCAACTACCAGCGGCTTCTGTTCGTGCCGTAAATTTTGAGAAAGAAATTGAAGCATGCCACTACATGAGACAAAATAAAAATTTGACGTATGACGTGTTCTGCTGGTTCACAGGAAAGTTCAGCTCTGCAATCAAATTTTGCTGCGCTGGTACGTATATTCTTTTGAACTTCCTGGTTCATGTTAAAGGTGCCATATTCTTCAAATTATGGGGTCGCACTATTGCAAACACGATTATTATTATTGCGCATAACTTCCATGAATATTTCATGACACTGCAACTGCATTAAAAATGTCATGATTACTAATGTTGTTTTTCCCCCATATTTAATTGTATTTCATTTTTTTTACATATTTTGTTTTTTATATTGCAATATGCATTGTTTTTTCTACGCAGCGATGGAAAGAAATACGATAGGTATAATCAACGCCTATAACCTTAACGGAGCCCTCCGACACTTTCTCTTCTTTTGTACAAGCGAGTGCGCTGACAGCTACACAGAGGGTTGGGGGGAGGGGGTGCATGCCCCGCCACGGTGGTCTAGTGGTTATGGCGCTCGACTGCTGACCCGAAGGTCGCGGGATCGAATCCCGGCCGCGGCGGCTGCATTTTCGATGGAGGCGAAAATGTTTGAGGCCCGTGTGCTTAGCTTTAGGTGCACGTTAAAGAACCCCAGGTGGTCGAAATTTCCGGAGCCCTCCACTACGGCGTCTCTCATAATCATATCGTGGTTTTGGGACGTTAAACACCAGATATTATTATTATTAGGGGGTGCATGACCGGGCGGCAAGAGGGTGCGTCCGTTCATAAGCGCATCTCATGACCATGATCACTTCCTTTTCTGTGCTTGTTTTTTAGTCCAACGCGTGGCTTCTTTTCAGTGTGATCACGAGGGAACGCGCGGGCCCCTCTAGGCATACCGCAGCCGCCGCTGTAACTATAAAGCTCACAATGCTCAAACGAGCGAATGGCCATGCTCACTGGATTTATGGCGCTGTCATTTGGGTTTGGGGCATCATTTCCCTAGAGAAGAGCGAGCGATGTCTGGCTGACTTGGAGAATTATTTTTAAATTTTAGGCCGCGTGTGGTGGTTTGATGCTTCGGTCGCACGTTCCCAGGAGCCTCGCTCCTGGGAACGTGCGATCGTGTGAAATGGTTAAAAAGCATTTCAGGGCCCCTAAAGGGGCCCCTGCGACACAAATTAAGAATGTCATAATAATAATAATAATAATATCTGGGGTTTAACGTCCCAAAAACAAATTAAGAATGTCGTTTTTTTTATCGCTTTGTCTGGAACTCGGGAATACACCGATATTGTTGCGAAGGATATAACGCCGAAACCAAGGATCTTACAATTTTATTTCAACGGAGAACCACTTTGATTTCGGATGACAGCGACATACAATGGCTATTTTCGTGATCGGCAGTGGCGTTTCATCCCGTCGCAGTGACGACAATGGCTTGCCGTTAGACTGATTTGACGCAAGTTGCATGCAATATTTATATGTTCTTAACTGGGCCTCACTGATGTGTGATAAATATAAAAGCAGCTATTTACGTCGTCAGGTATAAATTAATTTCTGCTTGAAATGTCCAAACTTCACAATTGTAAAACGACGCGCTGTGCAACGGCTGCAATGAGGCGAGACTTCCAGTGTGTCTATATTAGTAGCGCGTGACTAGCCTGCTAGTGACTTCAGTGGCAGAGTAAAATGCGAGACGGAACGTTTGTTCCCCTCGGCAGCTGGGGTTTTGAACTTGGAAGTAATAAATTATATTACCATGCACCAATTTCTATATTTTTGCGTTCATCTCTATTGCAAAACCTAGCGCACCTGAGCACCAGCGTCCAGTGCCATGCGTGATTATGGGCTCAATCTCGCGCTGGATTGTGGGGCGCTGGAGCGGCGTCTTACTGGGAGGCGCTGTGTACTCGAGCACAACCGGTTCTAGAGCGTTAAAACGGCAGTGCCTACCTGCCACACACAATTATATTGGTATAGAAAGTGATGCAGATTGCATTAGCGCATTAAAAAAGAAAAAAGAAGGCCAAGCCGTATAAAAAAGAACAAGCTTGCGCTACGTGGATTCGAATTCGCCGCGTTCTGGTCCCCAACCGAGTACTCTACCACTGCGCCAGGCCAGAACACGTTGACCTCACCTTAAAATGACTAGTCAAGACTGTAACACACCGTTTTGTTTGAGATTTTGGCGCTGGATACTCAAGAAAGCCGCGATCTTCCTTTCCACATCAGGCTTGCTTCTTTATTAGACGGAACCAAACGGCTGGCGGCAACGCATGACATGCCTATAATGGCCAGACCGCTAAGCTTCTTTTATTATTCCCGTCTTAACTCCAAAAAATGTCAAACAGATTGAGCAGCAGGGTGCAGTTGGACAGCTGCTACGGCTGCTTTCTAAGATCCGTTTCTCGCTCTTTCTAGTGGTCAACATGTACAGAAGCTTAACGATGACTCGTTTGATGAACACGCGCGTACATGATTTCATATTGAGTTGTTTTCTCGCGCAGGCGACTATATGCCAGTACTGCGAGCGTACCTCTACTGATTTGCAGTTCTGTCGATGCCTACAACTATGAAACCGCTCGGCAAAAAACAAATACAGTCCGATAAAAAATCCGCTGACCAGTTGACAAGTATGTGTTCTTACGTATGAGCCAGAGAAGTATCGGCGAGTGCGGCCGGCCGCTTTCGGTGAGAGCCTGTGTGCGTTGCTGAAAACGCCGCATCGATGGTCATCGCTCCTTGTACAGACACCGTACACGAGAAAAAAAATGGTTAATTTAGGTTAACGGATGTGTAAACTCTATTTTACAGTCATTCTTTCACGTCGGAATTGCGTGTACTTAAAGCGAGAAGCGCCGGTAACATGTAGACGGACTCGGCAGGCACGCTAGGCCTAACGCTCGCTGGGAGTCGCACTGGGCAGTACCGATCTTAGCGTAGAGGAGTTGCGATGGTTGAAGTTTCTGCACTTTAGCTTCGAAACCTTTCTAATCTTTCCTTGAGTAAAACCCACGAAACACGAAACCTCTATAAAACGTTTTATGAAGGTTTATAGAGGTTTTAAACGTTTTAAAGACGTTTTATAGAAGTTTTGTGTTTCATGGGAAAGGCCAACCATCAAGTCTTCTGAAGGCACACTGACACACTGGCACGCTGGCACGCTGGAGAGTCCGTGGTGTTCTTGAAATTGGGGACAGCGGCACAAGAGATGATCGCTAGAGCACCAAGTCGGGTCGTTGATTTAAGTTCACAATGAGGACTAAAACTGCGCTAAAAACCCAAAGGCAAAGACTAGGAAAACAGGACTCGCGCAGTTGTGAGCCTGCGCGAGTCCTGTTTTCCTCGTCTTTGTCTTTGTGTTTTGAACGCAGTTTTAGTCCTCAAGATGATCACTAGTCTCTCCACAGTTGCGGTTATCGCACATTGTTGAATCTGCCATACCAATCCGATAGGTGAATGAGCTAGAAGACGCTACACCGAGCCACATCCAACACAGCAACGAAAAGTTGACCATAGGAGTGGACAGGAAGCGCTGTCCTGTCCACTTCTACTGTCGACGTTTTTTTTCAGTGGGCTTTAAATTATTTTCAAGACATGAACCCAAACCAACTAGCCCAACTGGCCATCTTGCTCGACCACAGCATTGTAAGCAGGAAAGGAGGCATGCATCAAGCAGCTGGTGTGTGTCTCCCTTCGTTTCGAAACAATCGCTCAGTAGCGCTACTTAAAGGGCCCCTCACCAGGCCACATAGCGAATTTCAAGTAGACACTGGAAGTTGTTATGTGACGAATGAAGAGCATTACGCCGCAAGAATTTTTCAAAGCGATTACTTACGAGCTGACAAAATTTGTAGCGGCACGAAACCGATAGAGGAGGCGAGCTGCGAACCCTTGCCACTCACCCCGCGTAGCCTTCGCAAGCCAAATCCCTTCCCTGCCCTCTTTTTGCAGCGGAGTCATGACGCATACGCATGAATACGCCATGCACATGCATGGTCACGTGCGCGTGACGTGAACGTGACCGTGCATGCGCATGACGACCTGTTCGTGCGCGATCAGGTCGGTGCCAGCACACAAGAAGTCGTCTAGTTCAACAGCGTCTGGTATCGCTCCATCGACACGGCGAAGCACGTCCAATGCTCCAGCCAGTGGCTGTAGGTCATCGCTGCTTGCAGAAGAAACAGACGCTTCCGTCTCCGAAATTTTGAGCTTCTGGGTTCCCAACTAGCTCATCGGTTGTAAAAAGTGTTGCGGATTACTACCGGAAATTTTCGCTATTGTTGGAGTGCTTTTGAAAACATCTCCGCTGTCGAGAGGGCGCAAATGTATTGAACTCTGAACGTTCACCGGGGACGCCGTGCTTCTTCGTTGCCGCGAGAATTTCGTTCTTGAGGACTTTCATTGTTGAGGGGTTCAACTGTCCTTACACAATCAATTTGCAAGATTAGCTGAAAGGCCTGTTATTTTTCATGCAATACGTTTGTTTTTCAAAAGTAAATTTTGATCAAATGGAGATGTTTTTATCTGATTTAAAAGAAGGGTCTGTTTTTAGGATTCTCAAAATGTGCTAGAAGATGCTTCAACTTATCGAGTCTCGCACTGTGACGCGAGCTTGCGGTGTCTCGAAGAACAATGCCATTTAGGATTACCAAACACCAGTCACTCACTTCTCCGCTCTTGTATTTGCAGTGCTCCAAAATAAAACAACAGAACCATGGCGCGACGGTGATCTTCTCTCAACTTCTGGAGAAGGAATATTTTACGACCTGTCTTTTATGCTCATTTACGGCATCCTCGCCTTTCTCTATCTGCTCTACCGCGTCTCGCCAAGACACGCACTGAGTAGTGCATTGCCAGTGAAAAACACAGCCACCTCCAAAGACGAAGACGTGGCAGCTGAATGGACTGCCGTGGAGGAATTGTGCTCGCACAGAAACTTTGCGAAAAATACCCTCGTAGCACGAAGGCTGCACAAAAGCTACGACGCGCTACAGGCTGTTACAGAACTCTCTCTCGCCTTACGACCAGCTGAATGCTTCGGCCTGCTCGGCGTCAACGGTGCTGGAAAGACGACAATGTTCCGAATGTTGACCGCCCTTACCCCGATGACATACGGCGAAGCCTTCATGAGGGATGTTGCGTTGTCTCAAGAACCACGGAAGGTAACGTATTCTGCGACTTTTCACAGTTACGAGAGCCACGCTCGCAACTTGTGGCAAAATGCACTAAAATTTATATCGAAGCATGTAACATCAAGCATGTAATGTAAAAACTTGGGCTAGCTTGTTATGTATATTAAAAATGGAAAGAGCGCTACTTCACTCGGGTGAAGATCCAAGCACAATGACATTGACAAGCGCGATCTTCTAACTGAAACTTAATTGTGCACAAACGTTATACATGATGGTGCAAAATATTAGCATCATATGAAAATTAATCATAAGCAATCATGTACCTTCGTGTGCAATAAAACGTTTGTTGAAAGCCGTCCCATTCCTGCTAGAACAGTTCGCAGGTTATCACGGTAAGTATTGCGAGCTTTGATTGATCGTAGGTTGGTGGGTGAGTCACTAAGAACCTTATGCGAGGACCGCTGCTCCTTTTCATATGGCTCGACTAAATTTTTTTGTTGTCTCTCACTGGCGTATTAATAAATCTCATAGGCGTATCTGCAACATGTATGTAAAGAAAAAGACATTAAGGATTAATGAGTCAAGCGCTTTTCCTGGGTTATATTTCTAGATGGCGTAGTACATCGTGGACAGGAATTAACATTTCGCAGAAATTCAATATTATAGAGTGAAGAGCGCTTTCTCTTCTAAAGTAATAAACAAGCAATAAGGCCCAATGTCAGCTGTGAGAATATTGGCAGAAATGTTAACAGCAGATTTGTAGGTGTTTGTAGTAAACCTATTGCCGTTAGAGAACACAAACAAAACAGGCCCCAAAAGCCTAGAAAGCGGCTCAAAGAAAGCTCGCAGTTCTTCCGTACGTGCGCAGGCTATCCGACAACCTGAAAAACGTAGAACGAGGTGTGGTGTCACTACTGTGTTTACGGTACCTAATAAGCTTTTGAAATTGTGGCCACACATCCGGAAGATAAGGGAATCATTCAGTACTCAGAATTAATAGACGTACTAGAAAAAGCGCAACCAATGCTACCGTTTGTGCGAAAGAGCAGTGGCGTACCAGATTACTTTCAGCTGCGGTAGATTCCATGTTGGGTAATTTCGACATTGCATCCACACCAGGTTGAGACAGTACCACTCCGCGTTACGGAGCTCAATGCACACACAACTGGTGCGCGCTGAACTTAAACCTCAAGCGTGATTGTGCACCATCTTCTTCACTACTTAAGCCCTTCGAATGCTCCGCGGCGTTGCACTGTCGGGTCAATTCTTGTGGGCTATCTATGGTAAGATCTAAAACTGGACCCTCCCCTACGGTATCGCTGACCTCCTAAAGCGTCGCGTCCTTGCTGATATTTGGGCCATCTTTGTGCTCTGTCACGGTTTGCGGGGGGTCATTTATAGGTTGAGGCACGAGGAATGTCTCCAGCTCTACACTAACCCCCTTTGGGCTGCTGGGACAAGCCTTTTCTACGCAAGGATCACCTCTAAATATCGCTCCTGATTGTACGCCTGCGACATCCTCGCTCTCTGCCCTTCACACTCCTGAGCCTTTCTTGCGCTATCAATAGGAGACTTTTTATACAGGCCCTCTCCGATTGTACTGCCGGGTTTCAAGATCATATTGTCCTCGCTAAGTTTAGGACCAGCTTTGTCATCTTTCTTGACTTGCGGAAGGTAATTCTGTGTTTAGGCGCAAGGAAACTCTCCAGCTCCTCAAATACCCTAGAAGGGCGGCTTGAACTAGCCTCGATTTCACTAGGAACACCTTTCGGAATAGTTTCCGACTCCAGACCGACCAGGGTCTCGTTCTCTACAGGATCTACCTTCACACAATGCATGAAACGCGTACCTTTCTATGGCTTAACGAACAGCTACTTGTCGCTCGTTTGTCTCCGCGGAAGTATCTGTTTGCATGTCACCCTCGCTTTGATCCTAATGGCGTTCTTTTTCTTGAAATGGATTTAGTTTGCACATGCAGTACGTTTCTGCCGCACTCAATTTTTCAGAGGCTCCTCCGCTCACTAGAGCTAAGTCAAAATGCCTTCTCTCATCTTCAAGCTGCATTCTCCTTAACTGCGTTTTTTTCTCCTGTTTCTCTCTTTTCTTCTCGATTTCTCTTTCTCACTCCTGTTCCAGAAACTTTTCAAAAATCTCTTACGCGTTTTTGATGTCCTCCTCAGTGGCTTCTTCAACAGTCAGCCTATGAATGTTCTTCCTAACCATTAGTTTATCTACTTCATTGCCTAGACGCTTACACACAACCAACAATTGATCTTTTAGCGTAATCCTCAATTCCATGAACGAACAATCCAGCTTCTGTTCAGCGCAAACTCGGACAACCACAAAATTAAGCCTTGAGTGTTGAAGCAAAAACCAAGCACTTGCCACAAACACAGCAACATGTCGCAAGGCTCACCACGAATTGTAAGGAGTGTGGTTTTGCGGATCTCGTTACGGTAGCTGGCCCGCGTCGTCGTCCGCACAGCCGATACTATCCACTGAGGATAACGCATTTTAGAGGAACATAGGTTTATTTACATATTTACAAGTGAGAAAATTTTACTCCATATTTCACAACATAATCCAAATTTTCTTACAAACGCTTTAGGCTTTTATTGCCCCGCGTCTGCCAACATTGAGACACTCGGAAAGCGGTGACAGCAACTCCCGCGAATCCGGTTTTTCGCCGTTTCAGTGCTCCGGTCACCAGAAAAACTGAAGAGGGCCACTGAATACATCCGGTGTTGGGCATAGTTAAGATGACTAATGGGGTTCACAAGTGCACCACACAATGAAGACGTAGCTGAGTACGGAGGGACGTTAGCTTCCGAGATTTTTGATGCCGGCAATTGTGTCCAGCATGTGAAAACGCTGAACATTGCGTTAAGGTGAAGACGGGCCCTGCTTCGATGAGAACCTTTCCAGGTTCTCATCGAACATTGAATCTGCAGTACGACGCAGTGCGATTCAATGACTTTGAATCTGCAGCGCGACGACACAAAGTTTTCACTTTGTTCTGAAAGTTTAGTGCTATAAACTCCCAATCATAATGTGCTCGGATGCACTGTCCATCACGAAGGAACGATCAATACAATTACACCAATAAATACCTCCTCTAAGACGCGCAGTATTGCATGGTGCTGTACTCGCGCAGTACTCGCCGGGCAACTCAATACGCAATCCTTCTTTTTTCAAAAAACAGCAACGCGATGAACGTCGGTGTCTAGTTAAGCATGGTGATTTGCGGCGATGCTTGAAACGTTCGAAAAGCGCTTGCACGTGATGTATCGAAATTTTACTTATTGGCGGCGTCATTTATTAATTGGTGTTACTTTGCGTTCACGGTAATATTACGTGCCCTAAATCGTGATGAAGTTTTGTTTATCTTTATAAGTCACCACCCTGTTCTTACTTTCACCAATGTAGTGGCAATCCAGAATTGGCTACTGCCCTCAGGGTGACTCCTTGCTGGGGAAGCTTGACGCTTACGAAAACCTCTACCTGTTCGGACGTCTCCGAGGGGTACCAGAAAAAAGCCTGCCAGATATAGTTTCACAGATTATTGAAGCCACAGATTTGCAAGAATATGCTGGCAAGAGATGTGACTATTACAGGTAAGTTTCTGCGTAAGCAGTCACGTAGCCAGCTTGTCATATAATGTAATAAATGGGGTGATTTGACATGTCGTTACCACCATAACGCCAAGCGCACTTCTCTTGGTATTTTTATGTAACTGGCCCGTTACACGTATGAGCACTGCCTTGCGCAAACCGCCGCCGAATGTCTTGGAACCTTCCAGATCATTCCAGAATCTTCTAATAGGTTTGAGCGCGCAAACGGGAACAGTAGTTTATTCTGGAACTAAGGCTCGAGTGCTCGATGCCGCATGTATAAATGCAGGCGCGCCTTACCGTAGATTTGATTAACCCGTTAATTGCCTCGTACCGATCACGTGACATCGTGTCTGCCACCGTGTGGACCCAAGACTCCGCCGTCTAGTATAGCCGACTTCTTGGGAGTCGCAGAATGACATGAAGGTGATGGCACCGAGAAAGAGATCTAGCTCGCCACGAGACAGAGCCAGTCCTTTGTTCGGTTTTTTTTTTGCGTCGCAAACAGATTGCTGCTGAACGATGTGATCCATGAAAGTGTCATAAAAATTCCTTGAAATATGCAATAGGAGCTCGGACAGTGTCACATTGAGGAAGAGCGGTTTTCCAGTGTGGCATTTCCCGCTCTTCTTGACAGTCTTTTTTTTTTCCACCGCACTGCATATTTTAGAGAGGCATTAGCTAGGCCGGTCTACCACATCTTCGTCTTCATCCACACTGCTCGATGAAGACACTCGTGCTTGTGCACGAGAATCGACATCGACATCGTCGTCTTCGCTGTCGCTGAGACAGCTGTCGTCACTTTTATCTTCAGGTGGCAAGCGCGTGCGAAGCTTTTTTTCCCATAAAATGAGCGGAAGTACATCATGAACTTGTCACACCGGCAGTCATCGCTGACTGACTCAAACGCCGGATGTCACGAATTCGCGACATACCACAGAAGCGAGGATTGCGCAGAAAATAACGTACTTCAAAACAACGTGACATGTCGTGTGCAACCTCTTGTATGCGTGCGCACCGAAAATATTTTATAGTAGATGGAATTTACGTCCCTCGGGCAGAAAACAACGAAGAAGTAAGAGCTGTTGCACGTGCTTCGCGCTCTCCGGCAACTGATACACAACACTGGCTTCCAGATTGCAATACCTCACACGCGATGACGCTAGATATCTCGTGTTGAAAGCTACGTTCGCCGCAAATACGTGACAGCCGCTGTTGAAGGCAGCAACGCGTTTCGTGTGTTACTTGGTCGGCGTCTTTCGGTATGTCGCGAATTCGCGACAACCGGCAGTAAGGGGTTAAGGACGGCCGCCGCTCTGTTCGCCACTATCAGTGTACTGTGTGCATTGCTTGTAGTCGCACTTTTCGTTTCCCGGACGCACGTTCGCCCAAATAAAGAGTTTTGCGTTAAACATGCCGACTGCTGCCTTCGTCAACGTCGCGACAACGTGAAAATATGAATATGAGTCATGCTATAGGGGAGAACTGCGGACTGATTTCGACCACCGGCAGTTTTTATTTTTTTTAACGCGCACCAACATCACGCACACGGGTGTTCGTTGCATATCACCGCTTGAACTTATAGAAATGCGGCCGCAGTAACCTGGGATCAAACCCGCGTCTTCGAGGATTTATGTGCGACACCTTAAGTGCTAGACGGCGGGTGTTAGTCAGCTGAAGTTGTCGAGAACAAGTATGTCAGGGCTGCATGCAAATAAATGTATTCTAAAACACGAAGAGGCGCGACGCGAAGGAAAGCTTTGCGCCTCTTCGTGTTCTCGCCCTTCTTCGCCGTCGCTCCGGGAATTAAAGAGCCGCCATTCTGAAATCTTATTTGTCACCATCGTTCGCTCTTTGTTTTTTTTTTATTTTCTGGTTTAGAAGGTGTTCATAAATCTCTTGCCTAGTCTCCTTTTTTAATCAGCTATGAAGCTGCCAATCCTGTAAAAAAGAAGTAATGTCGCATAGTTAGCACAGGCTCATAGCTGCCACTCATAGCTGCAAGCGGCGTTAGATTGGGTAAGCCCCAATCTAACGCCACTTTGCATGTTCACAAAGGGCATAATTCACACGCGAAAGATCAACGAGTGCAGATGAGGAAAAAGCCCGCATACCTGAATGAAGGTAAGGCGGACTCATAACATGTGGTGCGTAATAATTTCTTAAGCTGACAAAATTGTAAATAAAAATGAAAAAAAAAAATGGTACAGTTAGCATTGGTTGTTGCCAGTCGGCTTTTAATCCTATCGCGAGCGCTTTCTTGGGTTCATCATTTTTACGGCAACTTCTCTGAAAGTAAAAAAAATGACGTCCACAGCGGCTCATGAAATGCTTTGGCATTCGAGAAAATGCGTCAGATTCAAAATTAACGCTACGTTAACTAGGAACGCAAGCACCGGTGCCGCAGAAGACGAAAAAAAGATCACACTTGCGTTTTGTTATGTCATTGTAGCTGTCATTTAACGTTAAAACTGTGGTATCCCAACCACTCTCGAGTCAATATTACGCGCGGTAGTCATGGTGGGGCTGCATACACCAAACTGTTTGGATTTCAGGCAAGTCGTGTCCTTCATGTCAACACTGTCACATGTTCGTCCTGCGCGTACACATTCTGGTACATGCCATGCTAGTAAAAGAACCGCGGCAGCTTCGCGACATTTCGATGATGTCAGTAGTTTCATTTATGTTAAGATCGAGATTATGTGAGTGTGGTGGAAATTCATGTCGCCACCCGTCGTTCATGTTTGTCATACGCGCACATAAGTTTATACATATTTCAGCATATAGCAAGGTAATGAAATCTTCACCATTATATCACAATGCCCCTTGCCACGTATTTACACGGCGTAATGGCACATGCATGACATTTATTTCATGCAATTCATGTTGGTGATGCACTAATATCGTGTCTCTCGATTGAAATTCACCTATCAATTGTACCATGGTCAATTTAAAATCCCACCCAATCGTTACATAACCAACCCGCCCGTGCGCTTAGATCGTATCCATCATAATAAGACAGACAACCATTCAGTCATCTGAACGTTCATCAGTACTCATTATTCCCTCATGCTTTTTCATTATGGAATAAGTTACCTCAGGAGATCGTTAATGCGGACACAATACAATCGTTCGCCCATCTCGTCAATGACCTAGCACTTGATTTTTAACATTGCAATATATTATGTTCCTCATAAGTGCTGAGATTTTTTGTATTTCTGTATGAATGCCATTATTGCTATGTATTAATTATATTTTTCCCTGATGTTGAGAATTTTCTGAATTTCATATCTTGCATTGTATTTTCATTATGTTTTTTATTCTGATTTTGTCACTGACATTTGTTACCCACTCCTGCTTGGGCCCGAACAGGGCCTGCAGTATTTGTAAATAAATAAATAAAAAAATAAAACGGCTGCAAGAGGACTCAGACCACCTAATGTGTCTAATGACGCGCTTCACACGATGTACATGACATAACCTGTAATTTACGTTCGCTGTACACGCATTTCATATCCTGCACATCTTTTATATAACCAAGACCGTGTCATACATATCATGACCCCCATTACATACATCTCAAGCATTTCATGTTATGATTTGTGGCATATGTTTTTAATACGTCCATGTGATGTCATGCGCACTCTTCTATTTAAGAAGTTTTGAAACAGTCGTGAGAGCAGGAAGACCATTTCATGTATATCAAGATGTGCATGAAATAATTTTGACTTATGACTTATTATTTCGGTCATTCTACGCCAACTGTCCCAGCCTTTCGGCTTGACCATCTGCGATTTGAACGAAAAATATCGAGGACTATCTATCCAAAGCAAGAAGTGCTCCGCCAAAATATTGTTGGCGAAAAAAATGTTTCGGTGCCGCAAACCGCATGTGAAGTTTTTCGGAAAGCTCAAAACTATGGCTCGTCAAACGCTTTTTTCAAAAAATCTCTTTTTTCTAAATTAGGCTAGGAATGTACAACCCTACGTGGGCGCGAGGTTTATCACGGAACAGCTAGACAACATGATCATCTTTGCCCGTGCTTATTTGAATACCTTACTTGCGAGTATTGGCCTGAGTCAACGAGAAATGCGAACCCCGCTTGAGTGAACTTAACTACATACAGATGTTCATTGAAGGCCGGCATAGTGTGCTTATGCAACAGCGGGAAGTGATACCGATGCGTGTAACACCCCATTGCCTGCGCAAAGATTTCTTCCTGACTTGTTTCTTGTGTCGGTGTTTGCACGCCCTGTCTTTTTTAATGAATACTTACCAACTAGCACAGCTCTTTGTTATACAAAAGTTTGGTTGCAGTTGACCCTAAGCTAAAGTGTGCCAAGACAGTAATAATTGGTGTCTTTGCCAAGATGCAATATTCGGACCTCTACTTCTTAATTGGACCTCATTTTCGAAGTTTATTATCCTCTATCATTTACCGTGGATGCTTTTGTGCAGGCCCCAGGGGTGGTCTAAATAGTAGTGTATTAGTTTGACGAAGCTTTGGCGATCGCCCCTGTCAACTACTAATGCCTAAAGATGAATTTTCTTGTACGATAAACCACACCCACACCGCCGAGCCGACGCCTTCTCGGCAGCCTGGAGCTGACGGCGACTTCACACCGAACTATACCGCAGACAAATTTTCTCACATTATTAACTTTTCTAAGTGAAACGAGAACGCTCTTCCGCTAGTGAGGACATTAGACGCCCGTTTTATCGAAACGAGACCAGGAACGCGCGCGCACAAAGCTCGGGTCTCAGCGGAGCGGCGCGAGAGCAAGCGTCGGCAGATGGTATCCGAAGTAATGCCGCTAAAGCGGCACTCGCGCGTCATCTGATAAGTAGTAAGCATTTTGATGGTAAAACGCTATATTTTACATCGCTGTCGCTTGATTACCGGCCCAGCAAGGGATGACACGACGTGCCGACAACCCAGTCGGTAAGCCCCAATCTAATCACTGGCTCGCCCGATCCATGCGATACCATCCCCTGTTTTCCTCCGTGCGAATCTAAAGAGGCTTGTACTTAACCTCCCGTACACGCGTCACCTTTCGAACAGCGGCGATTCACATGCTTACGGTCACGGAGTGATCAAGCAGCGAGCACTCCGCTCGTAAAACAGCGGCTGTCGCCGTGGCAACAACCAACAGAAAGGTGCCTCTCAATGGTGTCGCGCTCTCCGGCAATAAGAGCGCCGTGTGCAATGCAAGGTTCGTGAGAACGCCCTCCGATTTTTTTTGTTATTTGAGCTTTTTCTATGCGGTCATCGTAAGCGAGAAGAAGGTAACGGAAAGGCGGAACTTTGAGCTTTGAAACGGCTCCAGGATGGCGGCGCTCGGTGGCAGGTAAGACAAGATACGGCGTCGTGAATTGCGCTGTTTTACCGCGAATCTGGGCTTCTTTATCACCGACCTCACTTACAAAATTAACTTTTTGCGGGCACTTAGAGTGCGTTCTCAGGTAATCATTTAGGCACTGCTTAAATAAAAGACCACAGATGCCAAAACGAGTGTTTTCCAAAAATTTATTTTTCTTTGGCTATAATCGCGATTTCACCCCCGCGTCCCCCCTTAATAAATGCCGACAGCCGAGCGCGTAAATGCCGCGCAAATTGCATTTCTTTATCGTGTTAGTACGCGCTTGTGCGCGCACTGGCAAGAGAAAACTGCAGCTATTTCTTTGCTAATCAATTAGAGAACACCGATATGCATCATTCGGGGCTTCAAAAGCCCACACAATGCGTAAAACATGCGTTACTCCGCGTTAAATCAACACCCCGCCACCGTAGCATCAGCCGCGCTGGACCAAATATGGTGGTGGGCCGGACGGTCGCGGCACTTTGCTCGTTACAGTGATATTATTCAGTGACAGCTAGCAGCGCCGCGGTGCGTGCGGAACGTGAACCGAGCGTCCGCGGAGGTCCCATCGTGTGAAGCTGGAATTGACAGGTATGGTTTTATAAACGAGGGGTTGTATCAGTGTATTGTGGAATTACGTGACACCGGATACAAAAGAGTTAGCTGATAGCCTTACATCGTATTACACCCAATTTACTGCCATCGCATGCATTCCCTATTGAAAATCATAGCATTGCCCATCATAAAATTTATGATGGAAATGGTGGGAATTCTGGTGGGTATGATGGAAAACGTGGTGTACATGATGGGAGTAATGGTGGACATCGTGGGACCCTTGGTGGGCGTGCTGGGTGGATGGTGGGAGAGTTGGTGGTTTGGTGGACACTCGGCGGGCATAATGGGTGGGTGGTGGAGACACAAAGTTGGTGGGTGGTGGAACAATTGGTGGGTGTGCTGGGTGGATGCAGGGATGATTCGTGTTTGGTGGGAGACCCGGTGGGCAAAGTGGGTGGGTGGTGGCATACGTGGAGATGTGCCGAGTGGATGCTGGGTGCAATAGATGTGATAATAAAAACATGATGAGTAGCCTCTGTCGATGGACACGTACGTTGCTGATTATGAATGCTTCGTGATCAGGCTGCACGTATGATGCATAGAAGTACTCATCCGAGAATTATTGTGATACAACTTTGAACTATAGGGCACTGTGCATCAACTGTCAACGCGCATCTACATGTGTTTCCTTGCATTGAAAATGGAAGTGAGAAGAGTTCACTTCTGAACCAACGAGCGAGAGGCAAGCGCTGCACATGACAATTAACTGACGAAAGCCCTAACTAATTGGAGAAAGCATAAGCGACGAAGTTGGCTAGCAAAAAGTAATACCATGGCCGCCAAAGCATTTCACCTAAGTATTCAAGTAGACTGAGGAATGAGTGTGTTCCTTTTTCTAATCATAAACAAGACCAATTTCTATAATATTTCGTGCATTTGTACTTTCTGAGGCAAGCTCCAAAAAGTGAAACACATGCATTGTCGAGGAAATTTCCTTGTGACGTTCAGGCACAAACAAATTTTTTTAGCATTCTGCCCGAAGATGCTGATAAATTATTTTGTGGCCAGCAAGTTTTGACATGGAGTAGACAAGGAAGATTTGCGTCTGTTGAAGCGAGGTGGTTTCTTTTGCAAAGGCATTGTTGGCAGAGGAAAGCATTTTCGAAAAAATGCATGTGATACCTGGCGACCTGAACAAAAAGGTGATCTAATTGTTGGATGTTCGGAAACTATGGGCTTTCAACCTCAGTAAATTGTGACAAACGTCTCCAACTTCTCATGCCGCTCAAAATCTAGCGCCCCAAGATTCTTAGTTCTCACATCTTAATTTTTTTTAGTTTGGACATGGGAATATTGGTCTCTGTGTCCTTGCAAAAGCAGCTCTTTTCGTTTATTGTTGTGGACGCTTTCAGAGTAAGGGCTCGTTATGCTGAAGCGGTTCCTCACATGTGAAGGCTGCTCAATTGTATTGGATTTGAATGTTGACATGTAGAACTTCTTCACTTGTAGGTGCACGACAAAGTGTTTGCATATGTAAGGGACTGTATACAATGTAAGAATGACTAGTCCGTTTCCAAACTGCCGAGGCTTTTTGTTAGGAATGTTGTCTGTATATATATCACTGATATTAAATGAAAGGGTGGTAGGATTGCATTGTCACACAAAAGTATGGAATATGTATGGGTTCTAATGTTTGTAAACTTGGTGACGTTTAAAAATGGTCGACGAAGTATACGTTCTGGTTGATCATTTAATACATTAGACAAGAATGAAGAAGAGACCAAAACAACACCAGCGAAAATTCAATGATAAATCAGTACCACCTTGCCCAACTGTCGGTTCTGAATGGTGCCCTGATTAGAATCTTTAGATCAGTAGATGATTACCTTTTCTTTATTGAGTGCCGATGGTTCGCGGCTACGGCAAATGCGCTAACTTTCTACGATAAAGGTATGTTAGTTTGAACGTCACGTCTGCTGTTCTGAGCAAGGATGGCATTCAATTCGGGGACCCTAGCATATAGGTCAGTGGCTGATGTCACTGAGCAGTCTGGACTGTTAAGTGACATACAGTGACATGACAGCAATGAGCAGTCTGTTAGACCAATTATATACTTCAGTTTGACCCATTCAGTGCTGGTGACAAATGGCATCAATGTTTGCTGCCTAAAACCTGTGTCCGGTATTGAACAAATATGCTGTGTCCATTTTGCATCTCTGCCATTTCTCAGACTGATTTTGTCACATTTTTGCCTAGTTGCCATTATTTTTATCGCACTCAGCGAGTAATGCTATTGTTTGGACGCAGAGGACGGAAAGCAATAGGTGAGCCCAGTTTTCGTTTAACACTACCATATGAAAAAAAAACTAGTAATGGATTCAAAGAAAGCATGGGAAAAACAATTTAAACCTCTTTTAATTGCGATTTGTGGACATTTCATTTCATTCTTATGCTGCAGCATTCACCGCCGTACAGTTAAACAGCACACTTATGATTAATTAATTTGTAAGATATGGCCTACCAGCAAAATCTATTTACTTAAGTATAAGCAGCCTTTAGTAATCGCAGTGTGTTTGAGCATAGGAGTATGAACAAAAAATATAAACAATAAAAACCATGCGCCTTAGTAGGATGACGTGGTTAGCTGACCCTGTCCTCCTTAAAGTTTTCTATAAACTTTCATGCCTTCCCATCGCGCCAAAAAAAGCAAAGTTCTGCACGCAGCACATTCAAGGCACAATAACGCAACACGCTCACACCATCTTTGACATGAAGAATGTTACCAAACATTGTAGCTTCTCTTTCTTTGCTGTTTCACATAGATTTACAAACTCAAGTGCCAGTGGCACTTGTAATGGCACAAACAATCTTTGGTGAATTGCATCTGATGCCAACATATGTGAATGTGTATTTGTGTATGTGTATGTGTATTTGCAAGTCCATTACAATAAATGAACAAGTTATTTCGAAGCGTGTTTCCCCTTAAAGGACACTAAAGTGACAGCTTCAATCAGCTTAGACAAATAAATTATTCTTTAAGGTATGTAATGTCAATAATTTTACCTTCATAAGTAAATTAGTAGAAGAATAAATGAAGGCGTGTTTCACTTGTTGAATTTCATGCTAAAACTCAGCACTTATATATCAACATGACTTTGCGAATATCACGTCTTTTTGCATATTTTGGCCACACTGGTTCGCTAAAATATTGTGAAACTTATGTTAACATTTGGGTCTGTAGGGACACAATCTAAACAATATTGCCCGTAGCAGGTCCTGGCAAAATCTGACGTCACGGAGAGCTAGTGTGGGAACGTCTATGCAGCGTCGCCTCGAGTATCTTCTTTTTGCGCATTATCTTGCTTACCAATGCCACAAAGCTGAGCTAGTTCGTAGGGATTCATGATAAAAGATGGTAGGCACGCAACACGGACACAACAGTGGTCGGCACAACACAAACGCCGACTAACCTTTTCCGGCTAGTCGGTTATTAAGCATTTGTGTTGTCCCGACTTACCTTTCATGAATTATCTACCAAGCATCTTCTCGCATAAAGAGTGGTGTGTTTGGTACTCTAAAGTTGTCTTGCGCTGAATGACAGAAATTGTTTTTCTCTTTAGAATCCTTTTAACCCGCTTTCTACCACAGACGGTCTGAGTTCGTACACAGATTGTACTGCTCCTACCGAAGAACTGGGCTCGTCCACGCTGAAAGAAGCGTTTGGGTGCGCTACAATTAAGCTACTCTGATTGTTTTCTGTACTGTCTTTGACTTACACAAATAGTGCAGTAAAAAAATATCAACCGCGCTCAAAGCATGCATTTTATTGAGAAGGGGCTGGATTCTGGCAAAAAGGGTGTACGTGTGCTAGCGGCGCGCGCGTGCTGGCAGACAGCTTTGTTCAGATTGTTCGCTGAAGTTTTGTAGAACTAAAAATATCAGTGCCCCTGCAAGTGTGGCAGCGACTACACGGAATATGTTTTTCTAAATCCTCAGATTCGGATGACCATCGAATCTCAGCCTATTCCAGGGCTTTTTGTACGGGCTCCTTGTCCCCGCACATTATTATTTTTCTAATTGCAAAGACATTTTCTGCACCAAAGACTGAATAAAAATTAGGGCAACTTCTCTGTTGCAGGGCAGTGAAGCCAATCTTCTGCATATTTTCAAAAAAATATTTTTCTTTTATCTTGCGAATAAAGTGCCTTTAAATAGTTTTTTAGTTGTTTCGGGACACGTGAAATAAAATGGGCAAATAAAAAACCGGTATTTTTGTAGTTTTTTTTTACAAAAAACTCATTACGGAAAGAGTTAAAGTGGTTCCTTGCATATTTTTGTTAAAGATGGCTGGCATAAGAAAAAGCAATATGGAGTCTCAAAGCACACAGCAAGGACATCCATTGACGTACTTTGCAGCTAATGGGGTTTGCACACCAGTCTTGGCAATGAACGACGTACTAGAACGCTACGGACATGTGGACTGATACGTGCTGCCTTTTATTTGACCTGATACTGTTTAAGCTTTTGGTCAAAGTGATTGCAACGTGTTTAATTGATGTTATAGCTCCAAATTTAGCAAAAGCAGTTCATTTGTTTTTATTCAATTCTGTTGTAGCATGCCTGGAAAAGTACATCAAAGCACACCCCATCTGGCTCGCTGCACTACCTCAAGAAAACTGCCTTCTCCCATCTGCAAGTTCCCAAGAAGTTACTTTATGAAGCAAGCCAGCAGGGTGTACGTGTTAAGCATGGCAGCACGGAGAACAAATAAACATGAGTATTTGGTGCAAGATGCATTCATTGATTCCATGCTGCATGACATGTGGCTGCATGCTTGGCCACGTGTGGACACAGCAAGTAAACACGTTAAGCTCAATGGTAAAAGGTTGCCTATAATGACGTTAGGAAGCACGATGTCTTATTTTTGTAAATAATTGCATAGGTCCACTTTGACTCGGGCGTCCAGCACCCATCGTTATCTGCCCATCACGCAGCATACACCCAGTATGTACATCACCCACTGTCCACCCATCATCTGTCCATGATCCAATATCCACCCACCGTCCGTCCACCATCTGTCCATCACCCAGTATCCACCCACCATCCGTCCATCACCCACCATCTGTCCACCATGCGTCCATCATTACCCAGTACCATAATCCACCAAGATGATGGGTGGTGGGTCCCATCATGCCCACCATTGGGTAAATTTTCAATAGGGTTGCTTCGCCCTTGCGGCGAAGCTGTGATTTTTGTAGCGTTAGCTACACTTGCCTAGCTGGAGGCGATTTCGCGTGGAGCGTCAGACTCCGCGACCGCCGCGCGCGACTCGCCGCCGCCGGTCTGCGCTTTCCAGAGTGACGTCGTAACCTAGGCTGACGTATTGGCGCCAGCGCGCGCGCACCTATTCGCCTTCGCTGTGCAGTCGCCGTCTGACACTGTGCTGGAGCCGCTTGACAGCGCCTCTGACTGGCGTTTCCAGGTGGGTAACGCCATGGAGGAGAGCGCAAATGCTGCTCAACGGAGCAGAAGAGCCGAGAAGCTTATCTCATCGGATCGCGAAGTAGCGGTTCAGCGTACGAAGAATGAACAGAAGAAGGCTAACAATCCTAGACAAACTGGATAGCTAAGAATAATCAGCTGAACCTTTGCGTACGCTACGTATATCCTGGTAAAGCCGAGCTAAGCCACTGCAATTTTTTCTTAATCATGCGAACGCCGCCAAGATGAAGAGAAGACGAAATCTGCACACCTAGATTGGCGAGGCACGCGGGTGGGCTTGCGAATATTTGAACGACACGGCGGTTTCTGCGTGAGGGTTACGTTCGCACAAGACATGTAGATATTTTGCCACCATGAGTGACATACTCTTTTAGGATTCGGGGCGGAAAAGTCCACAGAAAGAAAAAAAATCACAGCATACCCACGGAGTGAATGATGCTGAGTGGGCGAAGCTGCGGAGGTTCATCGGTAAACCGTGAATCTTCCGTGAATTCTGCCCAGTACATCATCACCGACGTGAGATCGCGCGCGTTTATACTAAAGGTTCGATGAGAGTTATGACGACTTGCAGCTCACTTTAATTTTACATGTACGCTGTGAATTTTCATTGTTTAATCACGCACAGGAGAAATCGCACACACGCACTACCTTGGAGGTCAAAATCCAGTGCCTATATATACGGGGTGGTCAGTGAACGGTTGTGCAGCGCGAGCGGTCGGTTTTTTCAATCAAGACGCTGCCGCCACGCTGCCTGCGTCGGCGCCGCTGCGCCGCGAGGCTAGATAGGGGGGGGGAGCGTAGGAGAGGAGAGGGCGATACATATCACGTACTGTCGCAGCGCATTGTCTTTAGGGAGCCTTCATGTGTGCACGCCCCCTCCGTCTTTAAGACTGGTTACACACTACTACGGGACGAACGGGGGCCGCTATAAGGAGCTTCGCCCCTAAAAGAACTGAGATGTTGTCCACTACTTTTAGGGTGGAAACGAGCGAAGCTGTGGCTGTGGTTGTCAGGCACACTAAATATTTTAATAGTGAATTTATATATATTATCAATATCAGATATGTTGAAGGCGTTCTTGAAAGCACCGACGAGATCCGCGGCTTGTAAAACGCCACAGGCGCTTGGAGCTCCTCGAATATTCTCAGAATGCGCAGCTCCGCCATATTTGCTAGAGACGACTCTGCGAAATTGGCGTCTCGACTGGTCTGACATGGCGAACCACGTACCAGAGAGTACCAAGGGTTATTACATCATGCCGTTTCGGGGTCTTTTATTTAATTACCTGAAAATTGAACGTCACTTTCATGAAAAGTGGCATACATTCGTCGCTGAAATATTCGATCAAGAAAATAGTCGTCAGTTCGCCCGCGTCAACGCAGAAGCAAGGCGGTAGCACCGCAAGAATCGTACGGCGCATCTGGTGGTGCAGTGTTCTTCCGCATCGACGATGAAGTACTACTGTGGACACCAGTTTGGAAGCCTGGCTCGTGCGATAATTTTCAATTTCCCTTCCTAGGTCTATAATCCGTCTTGGAGCAGACTTCTGCAGTGAATGCATGATCTCGTCGAATCTGTTGTGTCTGCAAGTAAGTTATGCGGGAACACTGTAGCGCAATACACAAGGACCGACAAAGAACACTGGACTGGCGCTTACTTCAACTGTTTATTGAAGAAACTTACGGGAATATATACGGAGCAGAAGAGCCCAACTAAGCGACGCCGTCATGTTACCAAGAGTTTCTACGTCTGTCGTTCACAACGCGTGATCCGTACCTTTAGTTGTAACGACAATGGCCGCTACAGGTGGGGGAAATGAGTATGGGCGCTTATAGGCACTTCCTCGTCTGTACATGATCATTGTCATCGCACGGGCTTTGCCCGATTCATTGCTCGTACGAACTCATCTTGCGATTGATCTGCACAATAAATTTGATATCTTCACCACGTCTTCAGAGCGTAATAAAGGCGCGTTAACTGGCTACGTCACGACATTTACATAGGTGGTGGCGGAAGTGCCGTTTCTGACAAAAAATTACGCCATCTCCCACTGAAGGGAACCATGTGGCGATGCGAAGCAGGGCATGGGTCGCCTTAATATTCCGTGATTGCTCAGAGAGTGTAAGGGGGAGAGGCCACAGCGTCTTACCCAGCCCCTTACACAGGCCCGAACGCGCTAGCGCCTGCCCGCAAACCTAGTTCCCGAGCGGACGGTCGCCAAGGGACGGACACAGCCTCGAGCAAAAGCTGCTTCGCATCTAAAACAGTAGAGTAGCAGATATTTGTTGATAGCAGCAACAGCGGCAGAGTTCATTTTTTGACCGCTGGACCGGTCTTAGTGAGGGTTCGTGAGAAAGTACGGCGCTACGCGAACATCGGACATCGTGGTTCTCGATCTTACTGAAAGAAGGCACGAAATATGTACACTCTAAGAAAAAAACCGGCTGAAGGGAGAGTAAAGTCAGCTTTAGTCCTCAAATCGTGTCGTTAGTCCCAACTGCCGCGAAGTGCGTGTCGTGTGCAAATTCGGAGGACTAGACATACCTCGGAAAATACAAATGGGGGGACGAACGGTTGCATTTACTCCTGCGGGTAGAGGTTGAAGGGAAGACGTTTTTTCTGTGGCCTTTGTTTGCAGCAAGGCTCAGCATCGAACGAACGCGAAGCAGTGATCGTAGACCCACGAATGCCTCTTTCAAAGGCCATGAGCTTAGCTCTCGGCCAGGTGCGCCCTATTGTTCCGAAGCCCTCCTTTCTACTCTGTCGCGGTGCGGGTTGCAGGCGGCGACGACCTGAGGGGTAAGGAATTCGGTGAACGCATGTTCAAAATGTTCACTGCACAGATGACAAGAAGGCATCGGCGCGTCGGCCCGCTTACTGGGGCGATCAAGAAAATAACGCGAGAAAAGTTTAATTTAATTTGTAGTGTGTTAATATTGTGTCATAAATTATGAGGACTTGAAAGTTAGTTCATCAATAAGCTTCCCAATATTCACTGGCGGTGACAATCGTGTAAATCTGACGGACGTTTCAGCGCTTATGTTGGGTATCCTTCCGCGCCACACTCTTTCTTCTTCAGTATCGCTCGCCGGAGTGTTGAGTGCGGGTCTTGTTCGTCACTTGTGATCTATCTTGCTCTTGTTTCGGGGTCAGCGAGTGCCGCTATTTACGCAGACTATGAACGCAGCTGTGAAGAACATATCTCGCTGCATGTGCTGCAATTGTGGACGCGCATGCACGTTTGTTTCTGTGTACCGGCTGTTTATTGGACCCAACATCGTAACTTTCCTGCGGAAAAATGGATACCTCAGCTTACATGCAAGACTCCATCGCAGCTTCCTTTCTGCAAAGCTTCAGAGATGGACACCGTCACATCGAGGTGTGATCAACAGTTTCTGGATTTACTTGCTCTGCAAACAACGTCCCTCTGCTAATTTTGAAGGTAAGTTTATTATTTTCATTGCCTTGGTACATTGTATTATAAATAATATGAAGACTAAAAAAACATTGTGCGTCGCATGTTTTTGAGCATGCGACTGCGCAATTATTGGGGCTTACGTGATTAAGTCGTTCTCTTCTAGCTACTTTATTTTGTAACAAAATTTTCTTTTTTGTATGTCTTCCAGGTAGGACTCGCCCTAGTAATTCGGGAACAGGCCCTACACCAACTAAATGATGGCATTCGTTCCTTTTTGGTGTTTTCGTAAAAATAAAGATTGATGTTAATAGAATCGTGTTTCTCTTTCTTCCTTGAATACATTATAGAACACCGTAGGTTATCTGCAACTTACACAATCAAGAAATCAAAACCGTTGGTAACCTGAATCACTGTGCATGTGTGTGTGTGTTTGGTGTCATTCATGTGACCTGTGTTCCCGTGTCGTGGTTTGCTACTTCTCGCCAAGTTTTTACCTTGTTCATAGGATTCAAAGTGTTTTAAAGGATTGAAAGATCAGGGCACGCAACTAAATATTCTCGCTAGGGCAAGTCTTGAAGCCGGTATACACAATTTCTCTCAAGTTCGGCAAAGTAAATTCGAATGATCAGCATTATTGCTTGCAAGCGCTCACTGAATGCATTATTAGCAGTTAATACATGTAAGTTGGGCACCACTTCTAAAGCACTATTTAAGTGGCATGTTTCCGTGAAATGTCCGTTCCTAAGAGCGCAGGAACTTCGCCACCATTTTTTACAATTGCGAAGCGCGATTTGCTCTCCCAAGGATCATTTCTGAGGATCAACCAATACTCCTTCAAGGAGTAACATTTGCTCCTTCAGGGACCATTTCCAAAAACCAACTGTTAGTCCTTACCGGAGTAACATTTGCTCCTTCAGGGACCATATCCGAAAATCAACTGTTACTCCTTACAGGAGCAACCGTTAGTCCTTTGCAGTTAATCCTTCAAAGACTAACTGTTTATCCCCTTGCAGTTCATCCCCAAAAGGACTATTGGTTGTGGCAAATCAGTTGATCCCCAAAAGGACTAACCTCCATACCCCTTTTAGTCCTTTTTTTCTTAGAGTGTACCCTACCGAAAGAAATCCTGACATGGTTTTACTTTCTGTGTAAATAAAGAGTTACAGATAATTGTGAAAATCGTATTATCCGTGCCAGTGGCACAAGAACAAAGAAAGCTAGGGAGAGAACGAGGAGAAAAGCGCAATTACAGAAGAGGGAGAAGCGGAGCGGAAGCATGAGTAGGTTATCTTAAAACACTGCGAATGCGAGCCAGGTAGTACTTATCCATAGCTAAATAGAGCGCAAGGTAACCACGGACAAGATGCAGCGCTAGTCTTCATTGCATCTCGTCCGTGTTTAACTTGCGTTCTTTTCAACTATGAATTGAGCAGGGGTCGTAAAAGATCAAGGAAAAGAAATCATAGGCGGTCACATCGTCGCGTTTTCGTGAATACAGCATACACTTAATGACAAATATTGAAGACATTTGATAGATTGCCAGCGAAGAGCAATAGATTCCCAGTGAATAATTTTGTTACAACATTATTAGTACGGACCGCCCAATACAAGTAATATTATTTCCAAATTAAGAAGTTAACGTTCACGCAAACGTGGAGGACCACAGCAAGAAAAGAAACATTCAAACACAGCGCTTTCTTACTTCACGTTGTCATGTTTCCGTTAAGACAGAATGTTTGGCGTACTAATAGCGCACAGGCTAACGCAAGCAGCACGTTTTGGGCCAAATGAGCACTGCTATGTTTTAATGTTAATCACCCGGCGGCGTCCAATGCTTGCGTGCCCAAGAACAAATAGTTCACTTGAGCACGTTTATGTTCCGCGCTTATTTCTTAGTTCTCACCAACTCCTTTTTTATTCCCATGTGTTTCATGTTCATTCATCGCCGCATTTGGAAGTGGTGGAAACAAGCGCAAGCTCTCCGTCGCGATCGCCTTGATCGGCCTTCCTGGTGTCGTGTTCCTGGACGAGCCATACGGTGGCATCGACGTGCTCGCGAAGACACGCATCTACAAACGACTCACCGCCATCAAGGAGAGCACGAAATGCAGCATCGTACTTACTTCACACAGGTATTGTTGAGGTATTTGACCTCGACTTCCATTTTTTCCGAATACAAGCAAATTTGTCGAAAGCGCTGACGTAATATACGGACGTACTAGCTTCAAGACGCCATACAATATAGAAATAGATTGATTGAACAAGAGAAGGTGCTTCAGACAGGCTTGCCCACGTACCTATAGGTGACACATCTTCTGTAAATGGCGTCTTCTCATCGTTGCCATGTTAACCTTATACCAAAGTTTATTGCTGACTTCATGCCACGTGATGTCGCTGTTGGTGTTATTTATCTGGAAAGAATGAACTGGGAAGAAATGAGCGTGTGCCTCTCTTGTGGAGGAATAATGTTGCGGATCTCAGAAAGCCGCGGTAAAAGAGGGGAGCAAAAAGAAAAAAAAAACACAACCTCAAAAGCGAAGCTAGGGCCAGAAAAGGAACAATGAGCCAAATATGAGAGAAAAAAAGTATATTGGGCTCCCCGAAGCAGAATGCGTCGGCATCTCCGAATGGGGTGGACCGGGTGCAGGTAATCAAGAAAGTGGAGACCCGGGAAGGTCACACTTGAAAGGCTGAATGAGTGCTTTAGGGAAACTGGGCAGCGCGGTCCGGAGGACACGTGTATGATGGGTGGAGCCATTCGCAGACGCAAACATCGGGCGCCGCCGCCGCGGCCAGGCAAAAAAAAAAGGTCCCGAAATTTAGCTCGTATTCTAAAAAAAGAAAAAGAAACTCAGGAAACAAACAAAAGTAATAGGAAATGCAGGAAAATTATTGCGGAAAAAGGTGCCTTGCCGATATGTCGTTGAGCGTAGAAGCGTGGACAGAGGAAAGTGACGGAAGTTCGAAAAGCTAGATAAAAAAAAGGAGGGACATAAAAATACTAATAATACAGTAATAAACAAGAGAAAAGGACTGTAATAAACTGAATAAGTTCAACTAAAATTTTAGATTATATAAGCTAGTTGGGAGGCTGTATGCTATGAATGGGAACATGGTCAAATTTACTTGAAGGTTAAGCTAATTGGCTGTCTCTTAGCTATCTTGGAATTATGCTACGGGTTTTAGCCATCAATATTGCAGCTTGCCAGATCAAACACGTGATCAAACGTCGTGCGCGAGCACGACGTTTGTCCAAGAGCGTAATCGTAAACGTTGTGCGCGATCACCGTGCACACAACAACGACATGCAGTACCAACACGTTATGTGGTTTCCTTCAGCGACAACGCATACTACAATAAGAAATACTGACAATGTACAAAGCGTAACATTGAATATCACTTACCTCTGGCAAGAAAGCACGCTGGCAGCGTACACTGCAGGATGACCGCCGGGTTTCAAGCGATGTGCAGAGCAAGGAATGGCCAAGCTACCCGCGTCCGACCGTCCGCCGGTATTGGCCGCGAGATCAAACGGGCCTGACTACGACTATGTCGTAGTCAGGCCCGTACCCAGGAAGTTTTTTCGGGGGTCCCACTTGTTGAAAACCTTGACTTTTTGGGAAAAGCACCTATTTTTATTGTTTGTTTTTGGTAAAAACACCTACATCACCAAAATTTGGGGGGGGGTTAAACCCCCCCCCCCTGGCTACGGGCCTGGCCGTAGTAATTTCACGCGAAGCCACATCTTTTTATTTTCTTTACATCACCTTGATCGTTTGTGTTGCGTTGTTATAGATTGACGGAAGGCAGCGGACATTATTCGCATGAAAAACGTACTTTGGTCCCGTGAAATAACCGGGCCTTTCTTCCATTACTGTCCTGGAAGTAATCAATCAAAGAACGTTCCGTGCTGTACAGTTACTTTTATGTGCTGTTACTAGAATAAAAACAAGCGTGTTCGTGTTAAACGTCCCCGTAGCGCTAAAGTGCTGTCAGCGACGTTGCTTTCCTCAGTAAACCTATCAACTGTCCTACATTTCATGAAAAACTGAATAAGAAATGCGGATGAATATTTGAGCACGCAGCGCACAAAGTGCTATTTGAACTCATCGTGCAGGAGTACGGGATTTCTTTTTGTTGGGGGGTGTCCAGATGAACAAGAAGTAAATAATTAAGTCGCACTACAGCAGTGCGTATAGTAGGTGGAACACAAGCTAAATATGTGCAAATAAAACAACAAGAAAACGTCGTCCACTGCAGAAACGCCGACTGTTGCCGAAGGCGGGCAACCCATTCGTTGGCAGAATGCGCTACTCTCACAAGTAATAGTAACGGTCGGCGCGCTTCGTGCATTATTTCGGGAATGAAGAAAGCACATATTACCAGAAAGCTGCAGTCAATGCATTTTGTTTGCCGGAAATCGGATCAAATCGCTCACAACAAAGCGCTGCTGTCTGCGTTTGTATATGCGCCGACAACCACCCATCCACACTAGCGCGGTGACGGTGCTGCCACCTGTAGCCCGATCTCGCGGCGAATAGCTCCCGAAGTGCTCGAGCATCAAGCAGTTTTCCAGGCACACAGAGCTGGTCGTCGAGTAAGAATTGTGGCGCTGCTACTCACTGATGTGCGGAAACATTTGAAGCGGGCACGGTGTAAAGAGGGTCTCCAAAACTATGAATCACGTCCGTCGATTACACCGAATAAAGGAGTCGCACGGCCGGCATCTGGTGACTATTTGCCCGATGCCGCGGATCATACTCAGAGAAGAACATGCGGTTACGTCAGTAACGGCAACATGCGACACACAATGCGAGGCAACGCAGTAAAAGTCGACCGCATGAACAAAACTGGACACTACGACGCACACACGAAATGCAGAACGCCGCCATGTCTCTGGAAGAAAAAAAAGCGACAGGGTTATGGTGTACTAGAATGGGGTAGTGTGCCGTCTTCCCAGCAAACCAATGGGAGAACGGTGGTCACTTTCGCGATGACGCCACCTGGAGGGCACCACGATCGAACGGTGTGCCCGGCGCGTGAAATTTAAATCGAGATTGCCAAACTTTCTGCCGTTCTCGAGTCAAATGGTCACGTAACACGATTGAAAATAAATATATTTACAAGATTTTGCAACCCTTAAAGACATTTGGTACAATTATTGGTATAAATAGGGTGCTTCTGCGTCTTCTGAGCTTGCACAATTCCTATCGCTGAGCAGCGTCCCGGATCGTCTGCATGCTTACTATTTTGGTTGCAAAATTGCTAAAAAAGCACATCACTGCTCATTCCTTGTATATGTACGCCTGTCTAGCTATCATAGTAATTTGAAGTTATGCGTCGAAACACACCAGGAGGTCCGGAAGGCTAACATTAACAGCATCAGGGGAGTTGCACGACCACCCGTCACCTGCATCAGCCAGAAGAGCGGTCGCAAGGTTTTGGACAGAAAAAATACAACGCTCAATGACGAATGCTGCTCCATTTCTTAAGAGATTTTACCCCTCAAAGGGGCACCAAAGCGCAGGAATGCAGCTAAATACACCGCGATGTATTCGGGGTGTTGGATTTATCGTACTAATTTCCAATCGGTCTGCAAAAACTTGAATGCATCAGGCTTCCTCAAACACTGAGTCTGCCACGCACACGGCAAAAATCGCTAACGCGTCATCAGAAACAGAAGGGAACAATCATAGAGTTTTGTGCAATAACCCAGAGAGGAAACTGGCACTGCGATCGTTCAACCACCATGGGAATGATGGGAAGTACAGGCTTCGGATTGGATTTCGTTAGCTAGCGAACTATCTACGGATCTTTCTCTACAGTTCAGTTTCGTTCTTGGCGAGGCCTGGGCAGAGGGGTGCGTGGCAAAGCACTCAAGCAGTGCCTTTGTTTTTCATAGAGGCTGAAGACCACTAGGTTTCTTCGTTTGCTGCCACATTGCAGCTTTACAGGTTGTATTTGACAATTTTAGCAAAGCGTCCTGCACTCACCGCTGCGCTAAGATGCAGCGTCCCATGCCAGTGCAGGAAATTGCATAGAGTTCACGTTTTTCTTATAAGCGCTACTTGTCAAAGCTCATTCACATCGACTGCAAAATGACGGCGAAGCTAAGTTGACGCACTGTCACGCTCCTCTGACTCGACTTCACAATAAAACAAGAGATGCGTTGGAGACAGACCGTGGGCAGACGCACCTGGCATCGCAGTAGATGATACGTTAAGTGTTTCTCACTCAATAGAGTACTGTTATTTCCACAAATAGATAATGGGTACTTTCAAGGGAAAAACTAGTGTGTTTGTTTTGAAGTGTTGTAAAAATATAATTCATTATTTCGTAATGCCAAATCTAGAACACAGTTGCAGAGTAATGCATACCCTGATGGTTGAATTTGTCCAGGTTTCACTCACAACTCACCGTCACGCAAACGTTTTGTAATACGTTTTACGTACAAAAGAATGAAGCAAGTTTTTTCGAAATAAGTTCATATCGCTTTGTATTACACTCAGCAAACAAGCGTCGCGAATCTCAAGAACCTAATCCATCCGAAGCAAATTCGAAGCCTGTACTTCCCATCATTCCCATGGTGGTTGAAGCGCCGCTCAAGGAGCTCGCGTAGACACTAGCGCCAGATTCCTCTCTAGGTATTATTGTAAGAAACTCTATGGGAACAATCAACAAGGTTCCCACATGCACACACGACCAGCGCGGCAACTACAACTACGGATCTTGGCGGCTTTGTATCTCAGCTAACCAAATGACGTCAAGGGGCAGCGTCAGTGTTCTGACCGATCTCGCAGCCGTCAAAGAGTGACGGTGGTAGTGAAACGGACGGTGTGGGCGAACCAAAGTGAATGCGCGGGAACGATGTGCCTTGTGATGAAAGATGGTGAATTTCATATTCCTGCCGCTCTATATGGGCATCGTCGAGCTTCCACGACTACACGGCCCTCGCCAAAAAAGTACATTGACAACAAGTCCTACCGATTGACGAAGCAGAGAAAATGAAATGCCTAGTGGCACACCGACCTTAGAAAAAACATGCCTGATCCCTCCTTCATGGGAATCAGTATTGGCCTCGAGGCCCACCACTGGAAACGCCGGCGCCACCGTCGGCGTGACGTGCTTGGCAGGATCACGTGGTCTCAGCGGCCGCGTCGGCTGCTTGTGGCGCACTGCCGCGTGCTTTCAAAACGAGTTTCAAGTCCCACATGCGCTGCGGTCTGTTCAAATTCGGAAGTTTTCTCCTATTTTCTACTCAATTGAAACCATTTTAATAGAGTGGCTGCCTCCGAAGGCGACGAACATGGGGCTCTACGGCTCGGTGCCGCAGTGCCGGACTTACGCAACGGAGCCCAGTGTCAGCCTGCACTGGTAACCGCGGGACAAGAAACAGCGTGAAGCATGGGTTGTAAAGCTAAGAACCGGCAAGTAGCCATCCGCTACGAGTCTTCTGTGCAACAAGCACTTCCGCGACGAAGACTTTTGTTACTGCGTCGGGCCTGCGATGTTCGGTGAGTAGCACACAGCGCACACTGAGACGATGGCTCGCGCGCGCTTCCCGCCGGCAAATGATGCTTATCTGCCACAGGATGGTAAAGGCGCTACCTTTTACCACGTGCGATGCCATCTCAGAACCCTCCAATGCGACCTCTTGATCGTCAGCCCCGTGCTCAGCGTCCACAAAATCGGCTGCAGATGCGCAAGTCATTGTTTAGATACGTTAAACTGAAAAAACGCACAGGGCCCTCATGCAATCGTTAAAGATGACTAGAAGGCGAAAGCCATCTTCTTGTCAGTCGATGTACTGATTCTCCCGCGCCCCCCTCCAAAAGCGTACGGCGCCTAACGCGGTTTTGCACGGCCTCCGTGACCGATCACGAAGGCAATGCAAAGCGACCATGACGTGTGAATACGTCATCATGTGACATCACATTATGTGACGTCATAAGGACGCTACTATTTTGGTGATCTGTGACGTCATGATGACGTCATATGGTGACACCATCACGTGACGATTATTTTTTGCATCACTCGTGTTGACGCCGCCGACGCGGGACGCCGACGGGCAGCCTTCCCATTTGATGAGGCGTGCATTGCTTCATAAGCTACATAAATTTTGCATTGCCTCCATGATCGGCCCACCGGCCAACCCCATGTATTTTCTTGGAGCCTCATTTATTTACGTGGGAAAGATGCCACCCTCTTGGCGTTAGACACGACACTGCTACCAAAATTGCTGGGGTACTCGCCAAATAATTACTATCCTGTTTTGCGGCTGCTGGTTGCTGCAGTAACTTCTATTTTATTCACCGCTATTTCAAGTTCATGTGCGTCCTAGTTCACAGCCGACGTTTGCAGAGCAAGTCCGGCAAACGTTATATACTGTATTTTCTTTCTTTTCCTAGGCGTCGCATGCTACTACATGCTCGGTCTCGTAGACTGGTTCTTCTTCCAACAGCAATCTCGAAGTGGTGAAGCTTTTGTCTATGAATTTGTTGATGACAGAGAGCGGCAAGTTCGCTGGAATGCAAACGGAACGATAATTAGGGAGCATTAAAAAAAGGCGTCGCATTTGCTCACGTTTTGTGTGAGCGCCAAACGAAACGAATGCGCTGAGTAAAGAAACAGAAGCAGCGGCATTTGCCCGCTGAGAAGAACGATCAATACGCAGTGCGAGACAACTTGTCAAATGACATTGAAACGTACCCGAATTTAGACCGAAAAAAAAAAAAACACTGAATCGTCGGGACGGTAGATCACAAAGTTGCCATGCGCACCGAAGCCGCAGTTTTAAGGAAATTGTTTTTGAACTGCTGTGAAAGCGTCCCCGCAACAGCAGTTGTTTGTTTACTCACAAATTCTCATATTTTGCGGCCTAAAGTTCACAGCGCGGTGCCAAAACGCGCTCGTAGCAAAAGCGAAACCATCAGTACGAACGTATACATGCAGACGATCATACATGCAGAGGCACCGTCAGTCGTCGCGAACCCGTGCGATCGCTGGCTTGAGGCTTCATTCTGTTATGCTCCGTTTGGTTATACAGGCAGTCTACTCTAACGAGGTATTTCACATAGTTTGCACTCAGCGAGTGACTACCTTTCACGCAAGAAGCCGGTTCGGGGGTCTCCAACGCGGTGACAGCGTGAAGCGGGTGCTCGGTTTTCTGCAAAGAGACAGCGACTGTAGACTATCTTGTGCTTTCAGTTCGTCGAAAATGATTATTTTGACATTAAAGAACACAGTTCATTTCGAAAGTACTTACAGAAATGCCCTGGAGGGCTTCCGCGAGGTGTTTTTGTAGAGCGCCGACAGCAAAACCTATGGGGAGCGCGCCGGCGGTATCCTGCCTAGCACGCAATCGAGGCGCGTCCGATAGAGGGCGACTCCGTAACTCCTCGAGGCCAATAACACGTATGTGAAACGTGTCTTTACAGAAGTAGTGCTTATTGTGTACTGATATATGAGAGCTTGCACAATATCTACTGGTGTTTGGCAGCTACAGCACCGTTTGACATGGATGCACTCACGTTGACACCTACTGGCACATCTCCATCGCGACGACTAACTCCCATGAATCGTGCTGTGCTGTGCACTTGAGTGCTGCGCATCTCTTGGTAGCTTAGTCGGATTTACCCATTGTGGTAGCTGAAGTTGTTAACACATATCTGGACACACCGTATCGCGAGTCCCGCGCAGAGATGACATCAAGAAGCACATAATAAACACTGCTACTCGATATGCACTTCTTCGAAGCGCTGTCAATTAAGGAGAGAAACAGCAAGGTGTCCGCTCACCAGTAATACGGTAACCTACGCCTGTGCTCACGCATACGCTACCACACTGCGCTTCAGTAACACGGGAGGCCGAGGTTCTAGCTTGAGCCACGAACGCGCGCATATGTTCCACGTCCCGCTGGCCTCTGTTTCGCTCCACCAAGGCAAAACATTGGCTCGTCGACATCGTTGCCTTTCTGCAGCGATCACTGCAGCAGTTTTATTTCGAAGCATTCAACGGCGGAGAAACACCGTTGGTGCATGTGGAAGATGCACTACTCCGACAACGCGCCGTCACACGCTAACACGAAGCGAAAGGCAAACAGCGTAAATGCGTCTGGGCGAATCCCCGATGCGAGCGCGGCTAGTGTTTTTCGCTGTTATCGAGAAGCTTTAAACATGGCCTCCGAGAGTGCGCGCCGTCTGGAATACTGCCGACGCATAATCTCGGAGGGTATGCTTTAACTCCGTTGTCTCCGAATCGTTCTTTATCGGCGCTAGTAAGTGTCATGCTCCATTACTTCATTGCACCACTCACGGACGGCGGCACCATCCTGCCCCGCCAACATAGAGCACCGTTCGCGAGAGAATGTGTGAGAGCTATAGGCGCGTTTGTGGAGGGCTGTGCATCTCTTGATAGCTTCGTACGCAGTGCGCTGGGCGGTTATCGTCGCAGACCGAGAGGTCGTAGGTTTGATTCCCGGCGGCGGAACTTTTTCTTATGGTCTGTTTCTTTCTTATCTGTTAGCGTCCATTTTAATAACGTCATATCCTTGACAGAAATACGTCACGGAAGTCTTCGTGAACCCCGGAGTAAAAAGCTTTCGTGTTAATTTTTTTTTTACATCTTAGAGCTTTCAGACATGGTCTACCTATTTCGATAGTGCCAGACATTGCAATCTGAAGACTTTTTTGAAGTTTACGAGTTTAGAATATATTTATTGTGTGTGGAGAAGTCATACGTTAGGATATTTTGGTCGCGTGTTGAGTGCTACTTTTGGTATCAGATTTTTTATGTGCTGCTATTTAGTATAATTTGTTAAAATAGTTGTGATTCAATAGCAGATTTACTCTTCTTAATAACTATATTTATTGCACTAGCTTGCTGGTGAGATTTGTAGAGGGAAAAAATATAACCGTGCAACCAGATGGAACAATGCAGTTTTCACTGAACAGACAAAAAAAATTGCTCATACGCGTTTTGAGCTAGATCATTCAAACTTTCATGTAATATAGAAAAATGTTCAGCAAACATATTGCATATTTCAGATTATTTTTCGTTTTTTTATGTTGGGAGCACAACATTAAAAATATTTTGTGCAATGTTCAATAAATCTGGTATTTCATAAATGTTCTTGCATATTATACCCTCATCATAATTTTTAAAATAGTACCAATAAAAGGTAGAATAACGTAACTTTATATTGATATATAGTATTACATTGTATCTATGAGAATACTCTAATAAAAATAATTACTAAAACACACAAAATGTGGCCAATGTTCCCACGGTCACAATAGAGTTAGAGAGACAAATTAGAGTTAGACACCACACGGGAAAATAGGTGCTATTGCTACGTTCCCGTGCTTAATGTAACCTTGAAATTAGGTGATGAGTACAACCAACTACGTCATCTTAATAAGTTCTAGAAAATCAACACGTAAATTATTGTGTCGTGCTACCGCTCTCTTTATAAGCTTCTCTTAAGCTCATAACAAATACTAATTAAAAAATTTGCCAATTTGTCCCTACAATATAGCATTAGCAGCAGCAACGTAATTTCCCCTTGTTGTAGAACTCGCCTGCCAAGACACCAGGCACATTACGTTCAGGGCCTTCATAGAGGAATTGTGCGGAGGCAAAGAAAGAAAACCCCGCATGTGCATATCCTCTTTCTTATTTTTTTACCATGCACTACAAACTTTATTGCAGCATGGAAGAGTGCGAGGTCTCTTGTGACCGGATATGCATTATGGTTCAAGGAAGGATGGTCTGCCTGGGAACACTGCAGCATCTGAAGGATAAGTTTGGCAAAGGCTGTTACATCAAATTCCTGCTTGGCGACACTCCAAAAATCCAGTCCCAGGAAATAAGAAAGGCTGTGGGTGAAGCTTTTCCAGGCATGACGGTCTTGAATATCTCAAAGGTAAGTCTCGTGTTGCTTTATTTTACCTTGTACCTTGTACCGTGTAACTCAAGTGGTTCATACGCCATGCCCTGGCGGAAAGCGCCCTTAACTGTCTGTACGCTTCGCTGGTCCGAGGAGCATGCGAGGTGCGAATTTGGAAGAGCGTGGGTTGCCTGTGGGGAAGTCGACGCTGAAGCGAAGAGACATTGTCAGCAGAATGCGAACGACACCGTACTTGAGCCACTGTTTTCATACGAATTGTGTGAGCTCAGAACAATATTAAACTAAATGGCGGTCACACTGACTGGCACGACATCAATGCTGAAATGTCGTTCGCAAGGTGATCTCGCCACTATTCCACAGACATGTCAGTAGACTGTGTCACTGAGAAACTTAGTATCCTATGAGGAGGACAATGAAGTGAGTCTTGGTAGCGATTTGTCGTAGTTTAATGGGCTTTGGTGCTGACGACACCAGCGACATCAGCCTGCCTACCGGTGCAGGCGGCCGGACGCAAAGCGAGTACACCGAAACGTGTTTCCGGGGTGAACAGAATCATTTGCAGAATTTAATTGCGAGCCTTTAACTTGAAGTTTGTGCCTGTGGAAATTTCGTTGGCTGAACGTAGGGCACCTCGGGCGAGTATGTGGCGTAAAATACCACTTATATTTTTTTAGTATATTCGCAAATCATCGCCACCAAGATGTGGCAAGCTTTGAATGTGGCTCGCCCGCTGGCCACGCTGCCCAGCGGGCTAGCCTAATGCACAACGCCAAACTTTCCTATTGTAGTGCATTGTATAGCCTTCGGACGAATATTACAATTAGCATTTTAGCCACCGGCACCCCACTACCAGCTCCAAAGGCAACGAGATCACAATAGTGAACTTTATCAGGACAGGCTGGTCTCACGATCAGAACACGTGAGACAAGATTAGCCTCGCTAAGGTGGCAAGTCTCGCCAAAGACACACGCGCTGTTTCACGTCTTTGTGCGTCTTGTTCCTTTCGAGCGCTAAAAGCTACATCACAATGAAAACACAAACAAAATTGGGCATTTCAAGGGCTACATTGCCTGTTAATACATAAATCTCGATAAATCTCAATCCAACAAAATTCGATTTTACGAAGCCTCTGATTTAACGAAGTTTTGGTTCCCCTCAATACGCATAGGGTTCAGCCCTGTCACCAACCTGAATTAACGAGCTAATTGGAAAACCGAACCTGGCTTAACGAAGCTTTTTCTTATATAACTCAGTGAAAACACGGTGATTTCTTCCGAATTTTGGCCGAGACTGGTTTTTCTAGGAGCGTGCACTTTAACGATATCGCGTTAGAACTTGTGGGCACCATTATTAAGGCTATCGCCTGACTTTGAAGAGGCCGCACTCTCTGCCCGTGTACGAAACAACTGACTAGGCAGCCGGTAGCGCCCTTGGTGCCGCAGGGTGCCAGATGCGCTGGTGGCTGCTTTGGTTCTCTCATGTTTTATGCGACGCATAGCTCTTATCGTCTCCTCGCAACATTCTTGCTCGCCCTGTTCGCACAATCACATCATTCGTTCTGCACGTCATCGCACATCATCAGTCTATCATAGCTTCTGGTGACCCTGCATCACCCGGTCATAGTGTCCCTTAGGGGCGTATCCAGGAGGCGGGGTGGTGAGGAGGGGGGATGGTGGTCAACCCCCTTCCCCCGAAACTCTTCAATTTTGCATGCGTATTGATATGCAAACTCACGAACGAAGATATGTAAAGTGTGGCTGAACACCCCCACCTCTTCAAAAAACTTTCTGGCTACGTTACTCGTTTCTCCTACATGTGGGCCGCCCTCTGACCACGCTCGCGGAATATTTAGACGCGCAGGCTTGGCAAAGAATTCAAGAGCTCTTGCCCTATCGGCAAAACAACGGGGGCAAGTGGCGTGTGCGTGCCTGACGTACTATATTCTTTTTTTTCATTCTTTTTTGTTTCCATCGTATTTCGCAATGCTCCCTCCTACCTACTTCCTTTCTTTATGACTTGTTCGAGGTGACTCGAACAAGTAGGATACTCGCCGACAACCGCACGATCGAGACAGCATGAATTGATGGAAAACGGCGCGTACAAATACGTATGTAACCGGCGCGCCTTCGAGGGCCGAATTTCTTTACGCTTGCTAGCGCTGCGTTTTCCGCTTACAACAACGCCGCCGAAATCTGTGAGTTATAAAAGGTTGCCTTAAAAATGAAAGCAGATTGAGGATAAAAAGAAGCATGTGTCGAACACGTGAAAAAACGGGAATTATTTTGATATATCCTATAATTAGATTTAGAGCTTTGAGGAATCTGCCGTATTTTCGGTGCCAATATTGGTGCGCAAGTCGGCACTGCTTCCTCACTGCTTTGCCATCATGCAAAGAATGCACCTTTTTGTATTTTTTTTCCCGCGGTTTGTAGCTGGAGGTGCTGGTTAAATGCAGGTGGGTTGTAGGCGAGAAAACACGGTTTCAATGTAAACAGTGACACAACATCAAACGCAGCTGTGCGTATTCGTCGGGTGCCTGAAGCCTCAACAACCTCTGCCCTATTGTTGGAGTTGTTTTCCAATATCGCACTCAGCGTGCTTCTTGGGATGGTGTATGTAGGGGCGATGTCAGGCGTCTTTTCTCTGCGTCCGACTGTGTTGATAATCGCCACCTTCGCGGTGAATAGCCAGGCTTATCCATTCTACGGCAGAGAAGCGAATGGCAACCCCGCACGACGACCGCGGCGACGAGGAAGCATGGGAGAAAGCACGCGCAAGCGATGGTTTCTATCGTTGAGTTAATATACTGACTCTAGAGGAAAAGCTGGGCCGGTAGACCAATAACCACAAGAGCGCCGACATCTTGGAACGTTGTCATTGTTGCCATTACAACACTTTAAAGAAGTGCTAAAATTTGCGCTATACAACGCTCACAATACTCGAAATATCAATCAAAAAGAAGCATTTTCACAATCAAAAACGTGCTGATATTGTTTCAGGTTAATTGCTTATACTTTTCGCAAATATACAATGGCTTTTTATGCCATTTACTGTGCGCAAAAAGGAACGTTTCCAGGCCTCTTTGCTAGATGGCGCCACCATATCAGCGATGTGCACTTTGAGGGAGTGCACTTCGCCGCTACTGCCATTTGCACGCTGTCGAGCAGGAACGCTTAGTGACACTCGCTGCAAAGTTCACTTGCCGGCAAGTGCGTTCGCCAAACTCACTTCGCTGCGACGGAGTGTCTATCTTCGGTAGCAGTGGCTTGCAATAAATACGCTAATGCAAAACGCGGCGATCATGGTATTTTTAAACCATCGATCTATTTAATAGGATTACTGCCGTGTATTCAAACAAATCGTACTACAACAAAAAACCTCGCTACTCTTGCCCTCGGGCACTTTGCGATAACGTCCGCTAGGGCGATGCGGGAGCACATGCCGTGCAATGGCCGCGTCCGTCGCGCTGTTTACTTCCATGCGCATGTGTAGGTCAGTCATTCTTTGGTCATTTGCGGTGGCGTGTGCCACTTGTACGAAGACAACGTGGTCGGACGCAGAGACGCGGGCGCTCATACGCCTTTGGGAGTAGCAAGTGAGTGCTGCCAAAGCACACTACAAACGCCCGTCACCACTACGCATGCCACTACGCGTCCCTTCTGCACCGGAGTCCGCCATTTTTGTTTTGGATTCGTCTTTGACATGACACTGCCTTGTTTCGGCTCGCGATGACCAATGATATTGTGCGGTGGCAATATTTACTTCATTTGCGCGCAATGTTTATTGTAAACTATGTTCATGCCTATCATATGCTATTAAACAGCGAGCATTGCCAAAAGTAACAAATATATGTTGCGTTACTAAACCACCTATTGCCACTGCTATCATTTCCAAATCACACTTCTCTTTCTTGTGCAGCAGCGCGCCGCCAAAGTGACAGTCTGTGAGCGTAAGTGCACTCGCTCAAAGTGACACTAAATTTGCCACTGTGACCAGGGTATAACTGTAAGCTCGGTTTGCGCGCCGTGTATATCGTAGCTGTCGTAGTGTCCTGCCGTGTGCGTTCCGTCTCACCACGTACAAACAACTAGACTTTTTCTTCCAAGGTGAAAACTTCAGTGCAAACGAGGATGGACCACAACGAACAGATAAGACAGTCATTGAAAGTTATGTATCAACCAGTTAGCAAACGAAGTTTTTCTGTTTTTACAGTCTCTTTAATGCCGATAAAACCTTCGTGTAGCGTGTAACTTTTGTTTGATTCGAGGTTTCGGGTGACGTCTCACTCACGTTCGCCATTGCATATACTGCAATCCACATTTTTCTGATCTCTGCGCTGAATTACGGCAGCACTGAGCCGAAATAAATGCGGATACATGTGTCGCGTCGTTGCGAGTTGAAGCACCGCGCGAGAACGGCCAGCGCGCTGTTCGCTTCAAGCTGCGAGTCCGTCGAGTGACCCTTGTGCCAGCGAATGGAGAAGCTCTTTTTATGCATTATTGGTAGTGCATGCCTACCATGCATAAACAGCTGGAAATTTTAACTGCTATCATTCGCGCGAACTGCACGGAGAACACTACATGAACACACATCTTCACGCATCTTAAAACAGCACGCACACGTAGCTGGCTTAGGTTGGCAGAATAAAACTGTATACTACAACCAAACCTGGCAAGTGTCTCAGGAGCTTGCAACGGTCGAAATGCACGTGTGGGCGAGGCATAGGTGGAGCAGTCTTCACGTGACTGTGATCTTTGTAGATGTAGGCTTCACCCGCAGGGGGATCACTGGTAAACGTCTCAAGATAGGCAAGTTTGGGGCGATCAAAGGAGACGATCTCTTCACACGCGCAGGATTCTTTTGCGTTTTGTGGAGCACATGGTACGGCCCGTCGTTGGAGGGCGTAAGAAGAGCCTTAATGATGTCCCGTTTGAGGAAGATGGCGTTGTAGATTCGTGGGCTGGATGCATAAATATGTTCTGGTCAGGAGATCGAGGCGGCACGGGAGGCAGTTGCCGAATGCAGTCTTGTATGCATTGAACGTAATGCAGCGGCTGGAGCGGAGTGGCCGAAGAACTGAACAAGTCGCCTGAGAGCCGTAGAGGTGCACCTTATGCGAGTTGGCCGCTGAACAACCAAAGTGGCGACGAAGTATGGCACGTAGGCCCAGAAGCACCATGCGCGCAGTAAGGGCAACCTTCAGCTGGCGATGGGGCCACTCGGCCATACCGTTGGCAGACGGATGGTATGCCGTGGTACGGCAGTGCTTCGTGCCAAGCAGACGGTTGAGGAAAGCGAAGAGTGCACATTTCTATTGCTGGCTACGATCGTATGTGAGTGTTGAGGCATCCGAATCGCGAAGCCCATGTGGACACGAAGGCCCTGGCGACCGTTTCCACAGCGATGTCTCGGACGGGCACAGCTTCAGGCTAACGGGTTAAGCTGTAGATAATTGTCAGGATGGGAGGGAGGGAAGTCGTGGCAGTCGTGGGAGGGAGGGAAGTTGTCCAATCAACTCTAGGCGGACTTGGTCAAAACGACAGCCAGCTAGGTGGCACGGAAGATTGCGTGGGAGTCTTCGTATGGCAGGTCTCTTGGTAGTCTGGCAAGCGAGGCACAAGCGAGTCCACTGGCCAACGTCAGTGTTAATGCTCGGCCAGACGTACCACTGAGTAAAAAGGCGTTGCGTGTCTCGAATACTGGGGTGGCAGATGTCGTGAAGCAATTTAAATAATTCGCGATGAAAGGCAGCCAGCATGAACGGGCGAGGTGTAGCCGCTGACGTGTCGCAACAGAGTGAGCCGGACACAAACGGTTAAGGATCTAGTTGCAGACAGAGGGAATGGTGCCACGCAGCGCTTGCAGCTCAGGGTCTTCCATTTACACCTTAGTGGGACGTTGCCAGTCCACGGCAGATGAAGTGCTGAGTGAAGTGATGCGTGAAAGTGCATGGGCTGCCTCATGAGCTGCCTCGCCTCCAGCTTCGAAGAATTGCTGTTGCTGTACCTTCGATCCACAGCGGTCGAACACAATGGAAAGATGTATGTACAGAGGAACGGCGTTTGCACCGGCTCGCGCATTGCACCTGTGTTGAGTGACTTTCTTCTGGCACATTATGATGGGATCCTCGAGGAGAAGCTTCAGTCCGCCGGCTGGGTCAGGATCTTCCGTTATGTAGATGATTTCCTGGTGGTATTCCGGGTCCAACCAGAGCAGACCCCTTTTAATGTGGAAGGAATATTTGGCATGTCCCGGTCCTGTTTTCCAGGCCTTACTACCTTCACCCGGGAGCTACCTGTTGAAGGCAATATTCGCTTCCTTGACATGTAAATCTACTTCGGCCGAAACCATACCTGCTGGTCTTATTCACCTCATTCGAAAGAGCTTCTTCTGCCGTTTTCATCACAAAGATTGTGAAACGAGCCATCGCTTGTGGGGCTCTAAGAAACGCCCTAGTTCTTTCCTGCCACCACTGAATCGCAAGCAGCTATGGGTCTCAAGTTCAGAGGCTAAAGGAGGGTGGCTACCCGGAGAGCCTGCTTTCTTTTTGACTCCAGCTCTATTGCGGGAAAGAAGGTCCACCAGGGAACTGATTCGGCCAATCCTTCGAAGGTCTAAGGCAGTGGATATTCCGTATGTGCAGAGCGTGTTTCACCGCATCAAGGCCACTGCGCGAGCGGGGGTCCACGTGGTATTGTCGGCCCCCAACAAACTGAGCTCCCTTTACAAGAAGGGTGAATGAGAATAATGAAACCAGCAAGAGTTGTGTGCCGAAGCATTCAAAGAACTATGTTCCATGCAGGTTCGAAGTAGTGTACGAGATCCCGACATCGTGTGGGAGTGCCTATATCGGGCAGACGGGCCGTTGCTTGAAAGACCGTCTGCGCCAACACGCCAACAACCTTAGTTCTAGGACCCGCAGGTGCCTAGAACACCTTGCTCCCGGTGCTGCACTACCTGGTCTGCTGCGTCGCTTCGCATCCTAGCTCGGTGCACCAGCTTTAGAGCTTTCACTGCCTGTCTAGGCATCGTCACAGGAAGCTGCCGCGGGCCAGCCCCGTCGCCTCTGCGGCGAGGGTGGCAGTATGGTAGAGCCATTAGAGGGACGCGGCAGAGGAGAGACCACGACCAGGTGTGCTTCGAAGCTAGATTTTCTCATTGCAAGACATCTACAAACGACAACCTTCTCCGGCGCTATCACGAGCGCCTCACAGTGCAGCGAAGGATCCGAAGGAAGCGGTCGTATCTGTCCTCACCTCAGTCCACGCATCGTGCGCTTGCTGTTGAACTACATCGGCTTCGCACTTGTGGTGTTTGGTTGTGTATGACTACAGCGCACGTGAGCTGCTACGGAAGCTGAGCAGAATTCTGTCACATGTTCAGAAGTAGCACACCCTAAAACCTAGTCAGCAAGTACGAGCGGCCGAGTGGCACCTTCGTCCCTTCGCAATATTTTCATGATGACTGTTGGCGGCCGGCGATATGAAGGAGCAGAGAAAAGAAGGAGGTGGAGCACGAGCTGCAAAACAAAGCAGGCGGAGTGATTGTTGAATCACTCGGGTCTTTATTACGCGAGAACTCAAGCGTGCGATGCGGCATGAAGTGTCTTTAGAATTTGCGAACCAGCCGAAGGCATGGTGTTTTTGGAAAATTAAGAAGTGGGGCTAGGGTCGCTTACGTCCTTAAACAGCCTGCCATGTAGGTAGGAATGAAATTTTGATGGAGCGAAAACGACGAAAAGAGACTCTTTTTTCCGTTACTTCTGCCTTCGAAAAGAGTGACCGGCTCGCGTAATCATGAGCCTGTCTTGTCTGACCTTCTTTTAAGTGCGTAGCACTTTAGGGGACCGGCTTGTCGTCCATCCGTAATTTCAATTGGCGTAATCACGCTCTAGATTGAGTGGTCAATGCATGCCCAACAATGCTAGCAATGTTCGAAACCAGGTTTACTCAAAGGAAGAGGGTGTAAAATAATAGAGATTACAAAAATTATCTCGAAGCAGTCGCAAAAATTAGCTTAGAATCTTTAAAAACGCTTCGGAAACATGCGAGCGGAACATGCGCTGCACTACAGAGGGCGCCACCGCCTCACAAAGCGCAAAAATGTTCCTCCTACCGGCACTTCCCTCGCGCCTTCGTCACTACACTGGAGGATACAACCTGACTGAACTCGCTAAAGGATACACGTTTCTCAACTGCCGTAACAAGCAGGGACTCGATAAAGCGCTGCATAAGGTAGCGATCATGCCGCACACCGAGTTTGCGAATCAATATAACGAGATTTTGCTCGCACCCGGGAGATGCTGCATACTTACCTGAAATATTGACATCATCGACGGTTTGGTAAACGGAGGAGTGTACGAACGGGACTCGTGGGGGGCAAGTCCTACGCACTTACTCAGGTTTCACAGTAGTGAGCTACGTTTAGCGAAGCACTACTCTCTCGCTACACTAGTTTTCTACACAAACACGGCGCCGAGTTTTGCGCAGATTGCCAGGCAACACACGACGTCGGGCCGATATTTTTTACAGCAGCTATGCGAGGCACCCAAAGTGGCCGGGAGTGACCCATTATTGGCTGAATCGTTCAATTTTGCCGCCAATGCTGGGCCAGTTTAGCGGCGCTTCATCCAATATTGAGTTTTCACTGGCCACACTGGGCCTAGTTTGCCGACGTCCTGCCGATATTGGCTGAGCCAATGGCTTTCATCGGCAAATATTGTGCACGTTCTGCCGTTCTTCAGCCTATGTCGACTGAGCTTGTAATGCAATAGAGCATTAGGCACTTGAATGCTTGTCGCCTAAGCTGCAGAAAGCCACTACATGGATTGGTGTACTAGCACAATTAAAAAAGTGCGTCTATTGTATCGCGCTGATACCGCACGTACGATTTGGGGCGCGAAGTATCGCCGACTGAATAGCTTGCATTTTCTCGTTAGTTTCTGCTTTGACAATGACTAAGAGTTATCACACTAGAGCAGTCACTTTTCTACCCAAAAGGTAGCCTTCAGAAGAATGACTGACTCACATTAGATGACCACTTCGTTGACCAATTGTTCAGCGCAAGAGAAATGTTTAAACTTTATAACATATAACATTACCTTCATGGACCAACTTCGAAGTGCTCCTCTTTCGTAAATATTTGCCATTGATCGGCCACGTGTTGACTGCTCTTACGTCTCATCAGATATTTGTTGTCTTCATATTGCGGATTTACTATTTACTATCATTTTATTGCGATAGCAATTATAGGGACACTCTCGGCTGATTTTTGCCGTCGCCGTCGCCGACATACGCCGGATATGTATAATCTATGTATATATAGAAAAAAGGCACAAGAAAAATAAAGCAGAAGAAAAAGTCTGAAGTACGCGACCATGGATTCGATCCAGCAACCCCTCGCTCCCCAGCGCGCTGCGTTAGACAACTCAACCACATGCCATGGATGCGCCGGCGAAACAACGGCGAACCCTTTATTTACACCTTGTACCGCTGGTGGTAAGCTAATCTTGGAGGAGCGTGAACGTGTTTTCTATCGCGCAACGTTGCAAATTTTCTTTCAGTTTGAAAACTGCCCTTGAGACGCGCACGACAAAGTGTCCCTTTTCTGTACCCACTCGTGATGCGGAAGAAAAAAATCACAGCATATCCACGGGGCGAATGATGATGAGTGGGGCGAAGCTACGGAGGGAATCATCTGTAAACCGTGAAACTCTTCCGTGAAATGCGCCCAGTACATAATATAAAGAGTGTGAAACATCGTGTATATATTAAACATCAAACTTTTATTGTACTGTTGGTTTACGTGGTCCCTTCATTATCACTTGTGATCGGTGAAATGCAAGGAAGAAGTCCGCTCCCGAGCGAAAGAGCGCCAAGAGCGACCGCATTCCCCGCTCGCCCTGTGCGAATTAAAGGCAAGGCTAGAGGGAAGACAGGACGCGCGTTCCACGACGCGAGGTCGGTAGCATGCCCAACGAAAGCCAACGGAATGCGATCGTGCAAGTGCTCCGGCTTCGCATCGCCTCATGGTTCCATTTAGCGTCCCAAAACCAAACATATTGCTCAAGGTGTGCCTTGCGTTTTTCGTAGAAATAATTTCTTTATCATGTACATTAAGACGAAAAGTTGAAAGCTCACTAGAGTGTATCGCCCGCAAAGTATGTCTTTTAGTGTGATTTAACTCTCGTACGTCAGGGTCCTCGCGCCGTTGCCGGTCCACCTCGCCCGTTGACGATCGGGCGAGGTGGCTACATGCAACTACTACTACTACACTTTAAGAAAAACATCTGGCGTTCTTTCGTTCTGCTTTTACAAAACATCTGGCGTCTTTCGTTGGTTTATTTCATCAATCAACGGCGTTTTGAACAAAATTTTTATTGTTTATTCACGCACAGCAGAAATCTCACCAGGCACTACCTTGGAGGTAAACAATGGCTGCTAATGGCAATGAGAGACAGAAGAAGTCGGCTTTTAGCTAACACTTACACTTCTACTTCTACTAACGTTTCCTACTGGAACATGCCAATGGCTGCTAATGGGGAATGAGAGACAGAAGAATTCGGCTTTTAGTTAACGCGCACGCTGCGAATTTTTTATTGTTCAACAACGCACAGGAGAAATCTCCCACCGGCACCACCTTGGAGGTCAAAGCGTAAGACTTGTTACTCACTACTACGACCACGACGACTACGAGGGACGAACGGGTGCCGCCTTAAGGAGCTTCGCCCCTAAAAAAGAACAACGAACACCGGGCACACCTTCCATGAGACACCCCGTGCGGCTGGAGACGCAGGGGGGCACTCCACGCGCCGCAGTTTAAAAGAAGAAATATCTAAGAGCGTCTGATTCTCCATTGTCGACACTTGCAGCGCGTTGCTCTAGCACATAGATGTAACAACTGTGACAGTTGTTAGTTCATGCGTGTCCTGTGCAAGCCTGTGCGTTCTTCGACGGCGTCCTTTGTGCTTCAGCGGCGCGGTGCAAGTATCGAGCTGCTTCTCGTTCTTCGTGCGACACTTCAATTTCTTGCTATCGCATTCATTGCTTCGACGTTCTGGGGAAACTGTGACTTTCTTTTGCGTATTCTGTTACTATGTTGCACTGGCATTTTTTATTCGCTTGTGTTCGTACTGATCCATCGGGCGCACATGACAGGTTTTCATGCGCAATTCCTTTCCGTTACAATCTTACTTTGAAATTAGCAGTGCATACGTCCATGTCTACCTTGATGTAGAGTTCATGGGATCTTATGGTACCACTCGCAATGGTATTCAGGTCGCGTGCAGTAGCTTAATCATGTTTTTGACCAGTAACGCATCACTGGAAAAATTGTGCTTTCCGTTTAGAGGATAGCGTTAATTTAATTTTCAGGCATGTGTTGCGAATCCATAACGTTTGCTAACCAACCTAACCCTATTTTTTTGTGAATTTGATAAGCATCAGGGGCGGGGCAGGGGGGAGGGGAGGGCTCATCTGGTAGTAAATAACCCGCTTTTAACATACTCTTCTAGTCTGGTTGCCACTCCTAACCTCGGTTGTTCGCCGGCTCGTCTGATATTAGCTTTGTTTTCTTCCGGGTCATCTTTAATCCTACTTTAACACTTCTTATGTTTGCATCTCCGGTATTTTTTTCGTGATGAGTCACTGCTAAAAAAACGTCATATCGCTCGCAAAACGCAAGTAGCTAAGATATCTCCGCTATGCTTTATTCTTACTTTCCCTCGTCTAGTTTTTATAGTATTTACTGCGAATGTGCCTTCAATAACTTTGAATATACGCGTATTGTAACTCACCGCTTGACCCCATTCTCGATCATGAGTTTGCTGCCTTTCTTGAGGAATTGGACGGCTGTGGGATTGTTTTAGATGTCGGCTCTGGTACCAACATATGTTTAGGTATTCCTGTATGGGATAATTATAATTACAATGTATTTCCCGAATACAGCGCGAATGGCACTCGTTGAATACGTTTGGGCCGCGAATAAGCTATTCTAGCACTAAATGCCGTTTTACTTTATAACACGTGTGTCAGCTTTTCTAATGAAGTTACTGTACTCATCGAGCAACTACCACTACCGGTTTCCCCATCTAAGCTAGCTACATGCAGACCACGACGGTACAGTATTACTGTACTTACCGCACGGTAAACCACCACGGCTAAAACATCCAAGCGGCTATACAGGCGGCGTCCCGACGTCGGCAGGGCCGACACCACGCCACCATTGGCTAGCTTACAAAGACCCATTGACGGCTTGCTGTCATCGGCTGAACAACGCCAGGCTCGTCTCGGCAGACGCTGGCTAGCCCACGCCGGCCCAACGCCGGCATGCCCAGATCGGTCCAACGCCGGCTAGACAACATCCGGCCGATGTGGGTGAAAGTAGCGCGAGCGGGATTTGCAAATGTGGGGCCAATTTTGCTGCCGACATTTGCCGACGTTGGGCCGCGATTCGTCCAATGCCGTCCTGCTGCCTGGGTTGGGTCGGCGTGATTTCCTGCATCGGCGTCTTCGTCGAAGTGTACTAGTATCAGCGACGACTGCGAGCGTCACTACACTTTTTGCAATGCTTCAACTTCCGGCCTTTGTCACTTGTATTCCAAGTCCGCTTTAGAAAGAAAAGTCAGTGGCTGCGCGATACGGTAAAGTCCTTGACAATCCGTGTATTTGTACTAGCCGCAAAGACCGAGAAATCGGCATACCGCTTTCTTGTCGGCTGGTGGGAAGGCAGCGATGGTGGCTGCCATCAGTAGGTCAGGGCGGGCTCCACTCTTGCGTGTCCTAGGAAGAAAAACTCCTCCTACAGAAACCACATTTTTCCGGCTTTAGCGCAAGCGCGGTTGACCGGGTTGAGTGGCGGAACATGGGAGAGGAATTTTTCCTGGAGTGGGCATATGTCACCGTCGTTATGGTGAAGGAAAGCAGAGGGATGCACACGTGCACATTTCGTTTCGGCTATTTTCTTTGAATAAACACAAAAGGTACTGTCATCAATATTGCATGGCTCATGGCTTATTTGACATTGCTAATTAAAAGTCCAAATCACAAACTAATTTCACTGCACGAAAAAGCAATAAAGTCCAAACTCACTTTCGTTGATGGCGGATGGCGTACGCGGTTGTACATCACGCTTGTTGGAGCATTCGGAGCGTAGCCGGGGAACGACTTGAAACCAGGGACCGGAGCGGAGCCGATGGGGGTTCTGTCCAGATGGAGTCACGTGCGTCTTCCTTTCGCCAGAGCCAACGTTCGATTGCCCCGAGCTCTTGGTCGTCTTCTCAGAAATGTTGCTGCCCTCTCCCGAGATTTCCTTGGGGTCAATTGTAGGAGAGGAGCATTTCTTCCTGCCGGCGCCGGTGCACATGGTGTTTACACTGAACTTTGCCCGGCGCCGGGACCGTGGGCCACGCGCAAGGGACAACTTCGTGTTCTGCCGTAAGATTTGGTGGGCCCACTCACGGGGGCTGCTTCGAATTCGCAAGTATATCGACGTCATTGCCAAATGACGTCGCCAGACAGTGCATTTCAATTTGGTAATTGCAGAGAGTGCAATAAAATTTGGCATTTGAATAATCAAATGCCAAATTCACTTGGCATTTGAATATTCAACAAAGTCAATGTGAATATGCGGACTTGTGACAGCATAGTCAGGCTGATGATGATGGTAACACATGGTTTTGCCTACGTGATGCCAAGCGAAGACATGAGGTGAGAGCATACTTCCTTCCTCCTCAGCGTCTCTTCCCTTTCCTGCCCACTTCGTATATATGGATATGCTATAAACGGCTGTGCTATACATGTCAAGATGTACTTTTGGGCTAGTTGGTTCATATTCACAGTAAAACAGCGCCGGCAAAAATAACAGACCAGACGAGGAGTTGCGAGTCCTTTTCGTCACCGCTGTTTTACTGCTATACATGGTTCTGCCTGCCTAAAGCCATATGTGATTGTGCTATGCTTCACCTTTCCGTTTCTCTTTTCTCTACTCTTTCCCACCCCCTTCTTATGCATCGTTGTGCTTTACATAGTTTTGCCGATTTAATGCATACATGCTTATGCTATGCGTTCCCCTATCTCTTCCTCCTTTCCATCCTATTCACCCTCAAATAAATCCCCCACACCCTCGCTTCATTTTCCCAGACTCTTGCTATATACGGCGATGCTAGAGATTGTTCTGCCTGCGTCACTCCATACATGGCTATCCTATGCTTTACCCTCTCCCTTACTGCTTTCCATCATCCTCACCCTCATTTCTCTTTCATGTCCCCCTCCTATGCATGGCTATGCTATACATGGTCTTGTCAGCATGATGCCATACGTGGCTATGCTATGCGCCCCCTCTCCCTTCCTTCTTTTCATCCTCCTCGCCCTCACATTACTCCTAATCCTCACTTTCCTTTTCCGCACCCTCGGTATACATGGCTAAGCTTTACATCGGTTTGCTAGGCTTTACAATGCTATGCAATGCTATGTGTTTTCATCTTCCTTCCTCCTTTTGCTCCTCCTCACTTCCCTTGGCAATGCTTTACATGGTTTTGCTTGCCGAACGCTGTACAATGATATATTATACTTTACCTTTTCCCTTCCTCCTCTCCATTATACTCACCCTCACATCACTCGTCCTTAGCCTCACTTCTCTTTCCCATCCCCTTGCTATACATGGCTTCCTTGGTCACACTACAGTTTGATCAAAGAACCCGTACGAGTCCCGAGACGTCTCTGTGTTTTCATCTTTTCTTGGTCAGTGACCACATCTTCACCGTCATATTTCAGTTTTGTAGGTTTTTTTTTTCTCTTGCCTGTAAAGCACCCGCCCTCTTGCTTTGCAGTGCGGACCCTGCAGTGTCGGCTTCATCGGCCCTCCACCTCATGAGGTTGCTGACCCCTGCTATACATGATTGTGCCTGCCTAGCGCTATACATGGCTATGTTTTCCTTGCCCTCTCTCTTCCTCTTTTCCATCCTGCTCCCCTCACATCACTTCTCATCCTGACTTCATTTTCCCGCTCTTGCGATGCAAAGCTATGCTACACATTGGCTTGCGTGTGTGACGCCAAACGGCGACATAGGATGACAGCGCACGATGACAGCATATTCCCTTCCTCCTTCCTCTCTATTCCTTCTTTACGTCCTCCTGACCCCCACATCACTCCTCCTCACCTCCTCAGCCTCACGTTCCTTACCCGCCCCCTTTAAATACATGGCTGTGCTATAGATGGCTATGCGAAACGTGGTTTTGCGTGCGTTACGCCAAGCAACCTGAGACGACGACAGCATACCATGACAGCATAAAATAGCCCGGGCCCCTAAAGTGTTCTGCACTTAAAGAGTCTTCGACACTCACCGTCATGGCGGCGAGACGCCCTGGCTACTGCTCCCTGGATCACATGCGCGTAAATACGCCAGCATTTGGATGGGACAACAACCTTTGCCATTGCTCAATCACTTGAGCATCGGACGCGTTATCCGAAGGCTCTGTTCCTTCTGACTCAAAATTATTTTCATCAACTTCAATACATTTTCATTTATATCATAGTTACTATTTTGCAAGCAAGGACATCAAATCACCCCCCGTGGAACGTTTGACGCAACGTTGATGCAATAACGCAACATTTGATGAACGGCCTCGGTTTATTTAAATTTTCTAGCACATATCATAATAGGCGTACATGTCGACGTATAATTGTTTAAGCTGTGTTTAATGACCATGTTTTAACATGGAAAGTCGTCTACGCCGGGGTTAAACAAGACTTTACTGACCTATTTCCGCCACGCATATGACGTTGTAGGAGGTACACTGACAGTTGAAAAAAGAAAGGTAGAAGGTCCGTCACTGGGAATCGAACCCATGACCCCTCGCTGCACAGCGCGCGGCGCTAAGCGACTTGGCCATAGAGCGTACCTTCGTCAGCGCGCTAACGGCGAGCTGTTTATAGACGCCATTTACCGTTGGCGGTACTCAGATCTCGGTGGCCCTTCAGCGTGTTCGCGTTATCACTAGCGATTTGGCGCGAAGGACGCACTTTAAAGTTTGTCGCCCCGCTCGTTGCGATGCGCGCGCGCCTCCTACCTGTTATATACACTAGTACATTGCCCTAAAGAGCGTGGTCGCAGGTGCGCGCGCTTACCGCGTGATGGAGAGGGTTTGTACGTCTTGTGCCTTCCCGCGAAGGTTGCGTTGAAGTTACAGAGCGCACGAAGGTCACTTCGCTCGCTGCAGCGGCCGTGTTTGCGAAAGCAGCGCGCTGCTTGAACTCAAAAATATAACAACTGTGACAGTTGTTAGTTCGCGCTCATCCTGAGCATACTTAAGCTATCGTTTCGTGCGTCCTTTTCTGTGTTTGATGGTGTTATGGCTGCCAAACACCGGTAAACATTGTACAAGCTCTCATATATCAATGCACAATAAACGCTCCACTGCATCTGGGAAGACAAGTTTCATTTTCGTGTTATACTAATTCCTACGACGCAGGCATCAGCTATATATTTTATATTTTGGTGCACACAATAGTTAGAGCATATATGTTACCGTATTTCGATGCAACGTTTAAAACTGGTATATTTATCATTTACGTTCAGCCATGAAGTATACATATTATCTTACACTGGTATAAAGTTTTAAAAACGGTCATGTTTTAGCTCATCTTGACGCGAGAGATTATTGTTACTGATACATTAATAAAGGGAGACATATTCAAAATTTCATGTATCCATAGAATAAAACGTACTGGTTGGCGCATACTCATATAACGTTTAGTAAACAGTCACGCGTCCACATTTTCGTGCACTCATGTATTAAATTTATATTTAACTGCTCTGTTATGAAATATTTCAAGAATTGGAATGTTCTACGAGTTATTTGCACATGTTGATAGGTATAATGTTAGCTTGTACTGATATAACGTTTAATCAACGGAAAAGTTTAATTTTTGGCGCCTATGAAATAAAAAGTAGGTGCTGCTCATTCAGATATAACGCTGCCGGGCACGCTTTACATTTTTTTCGCTTCTACATTACTGCATACATGTTAGCGTATTCTTACTTCAAGATTTGCATGCACACACGTTCTCATATTTTCGTTAAGCCATACGACAAAGTGTACATTTCATCGTATACTGAATAGAATTTATTAAACGAAGACGTCTTCATATTTTCTTTTGTCGATTTATTAAAGTGAAGATGCTACCGTATAGTGATAAAACGTTCGATATACGGGCACGTGTTCAGAATTTGTTGGACCCATAGAATATTATCATATGCCGATGTAACGTTTAACAATTGCAGCCATTATCACATTTTCGTGCGCCCAAAGGTTAAAATGTACAGTCGTCAGCAAGCTTAACTCGAACGGACTGGTCTTGTTTGACTGATGCCAGCCGCGAAACGCTCGGCGCTGTTGCCTAGATAATACCTCGGTATGCTTGGATAGTATGTTGGCATGTATTGGTTACATCTCGGCAATAGAGGCCAAAGAAATGCGGGGCTGGCGCCAATCAAACCGTTTCGGGACACGCTGCGGAGCTTTCGAGTTAAGCTTCCTGGAGACTGTACATGCTACCTTAATCTGATAGAACTGTAGCGAGAGACGTGATAAAACGTCACTTTAATAGCAGGCGATGGGCCCCAGCGGAGCAGCGGTGGCTGCAGCGTCCAGACCGCCAGGAGCGTCAGCACGTTATCTTCGTCTTGCGCCTCGGGCTGTCGGCACGCAGCAGGTGCAGCTCGGTGGCGGAAGAAAACGATGATGATGATTATGACGTTGATGATATGCGATAATGATGACGATTACTCCCCCGTCTCCCCCGCAGAAATGACCCCGATTTGAAAACTATCAGGGCGCACATACAAGAGGGTTTGTGACGCGAGACATCATGAGAAGGCACAGTGCATGATTGTTCCGGTTGTTGGCAATGGCAGAAGTGCAGCGGACGAAGTGCGCCAGAGTGCTGTGGTCGTGCCCACTCAGGTCGCACGATGACGTGGTCGGGTCGTTCGAGAGCGCACCGGGTAGCGCGAGCGGACGTTGCTGGCAAAGGCGCCCGCAGAGATAGTGCGATGTGTCAATGCGGAGCCACGACGAAGCGTCGACGAGTAGCAGCCGCGAGGGGGCTTTTGGAGCAGAGAGCGCTAGCTTCATCGGCGTAGTTTCGTGTGGGGTGGACTTGCGGTGTGATCGGCCGTCGACGTGATCGCATCTAGCGTACCTGCATTCAAGTTGCATTCCTGCTAATTCACGCCCCGCGTCATGAACTCGGGATCATCAAAGTCCTGGAACCCAGCATGCCTGGACTCTGCCGGAGGGTCGGACTGGTTGTCCACCTGCACGGCTGGTACGGAATATGCGGGCTGTTTTGCCATTGAGGATCCTGGCACGTAGTCCTGAGTCGTTTCGGTCATTGTAGCAGTATCTCGGAAGTTCAGTCGTAGCTGATCAAGCGCAGGAACTGATGCTGCGGTAGACTTCGAGGACGATGGTGGTCGCTGCTTGCAAGACCCAGAGTGTTGAGGTCGATGGAAGGTCACGCTGTTCGGACCGCGAGGACATTCCGCAGGACGGCGTGAATCGTAGGCTGTGCCGTGACGCCATTCAGTGCGAGGAGCATTGACCTGCAGGAAACACGATCGGGCTGCTATAGACTGGGTTCATAGGCTTCACTGGTGGGCACAGTCACGGTAGCATTTCACTGGGCTGCTCGGCGAAGGGCGTGCTCTTCCGGTCACCAATGTAGCAAGAAAGGATACATGAAACGACGTGACGAACGAGCGCACGCTCCTGGCGGTCTGGACGCTGCAGCCGTCGCCGCTCCGCTTCGGTCATCGCCTTTGAATAAAGTGGTGGCACCGACACGGTCACGTCAGCCGCCGTCACGTCGTCTCATGTCTCCCCCTCTCGCTACATTGGGGACCCAAGTATAGCTAGAGAGAGATAGACGTGGTACGACGCAACAGCGGCCGATATGGCCTTGCCGTTCTCGCCACTTTATTAGGAGGTCATGGGCTGTGGCGGAGCGGCGGCGGCTGCAGCGTCCAGGCCACCAGGAGCGCGAGCGCTTTATCTTCGGCTCGCGCGTCGAGCTCTCGTCGCGTATTAGGCACATACGCGGCGCGGTGGCGGAAGAAAAAGAAAATGATGATGATTATTATTATAGGTGATGATGATGACGCTACAGAACGCCATATAAACGGTCATGTGTTCTTTTCAGATTTTCGCGCAACCGCGTGGTAAAGTATACGTGTTACCGCATACGTATACTTTATTTATAATTCATAAGTATGGCATAATTCATAATGGCGATTCATAATTATGAATTGCCATGTTTCCATATCTTCCTGCACCCTTATAATGAGGTATGCATTTGACCATGCGCTAATATCACGTTGGCTAAACGGGCATGTGTATACATTTTCGCATTTTTATCGACCCATTAATTAAAACACGCCTGTTACCGTATAGCCATGTATCATTTAATACACAGACATTTTTACATTTCTTGCACCGACAGTGTAAAATATACGTATTACCGTATGCTGATGCACTGTATATTATACTCCAATTTTTTTATATTTTCGTATATGTTATGCACAAGATCTTCTCAAGAGAATAGCCGCCGCGGTGGTAATATAGTTACGGTGCTCGGATACTGGCGCTAAAGTCGCGTGGTCGTTCCCCACCGTGGCTGTCACGTTCTTGATGGAACAGGAAGGCTTCAGGCCTCTATACTTAGATTTAAGCCACGTTAAGGAAGCCTAAGGGGTTGAAATCTCCGGCGCTGTCCACTATGCCATGCCTCAAAATCACATGGTGGTTCTCGCACGTATTTCTCGAGCTGTTTTCAATAATTATTACCCTCTCTAACTTTTAATTTCTTTCAAGAGAGCCGACTTGCAGCGTGCTGCGATAGTAAAATTCCATACATTCTTTCGCCCCTTGCACGTCTTATAAATTACAGTTGCTATCAATACTTATTGCGCAGAGATGATTGTGTAGTGCTGGCTTTGCAACGCGAATGCATTTGACCCCTTCAGCCCTGAATTTTTGAAAAGGCCGAAAATATTTTTTTTCTGGTTGATTTTGCTTTACTACCGCCTCATGAGCACGAAAATAATGTATTCTGAGCATTCCATCAGTATATAAAAAATGGCGTGATGTCCTGTATGTAGATCACCAGTGCTTAGTGGTTGTAAAGTCAAATATAGTGAATTTAAATACTGCGATTTTTTGTAACCTACTAATACGTAATTATTGTGAACCTAGCATACCACTAACCATGTGCTAGCTAGTGTGTCCGAAATGTACGCGCGCAAGCTTTTGCGCTTGTGATAGACGGGTCTTCATTAAGCTTGAATGACTGTCATCTCGTTATTGGAAACTTTTGGAAGGTCTAACGCCAAATATATTACCGTATCCTCCTTTGCTGCGCGAAATGTTTTCCGCCCATGTCTGCAAGGGCAAGCTTACCGAACTGGTCTTCATCGTCATTACATTCTAGCTCACTCACGCAACATTTATACAGTGCAGTAAACGCAGTCGGGTCCATTATGTCCAAATTGGTGTTTGAAGTCTTCTTGCAAATTAGCATAGAAATATACGCTGATTTTCCAAAGCGAACAAGAACTCGGACGATGACACAAGTGCTACGGCTCAGCATCACCACGCAATGCACTCGAAGCTGTGACGCACATTGAGGCATGGTGTCCTAATAGGAGCAGCTACAGGGGCTTGTTGGTGTTGCATCTTGGAAATTCGCGCTTTTTTTATCGTACGAGGACGGACTGAGTACACGCAAACACAGAGCGCAGACTAAGAAGTGTTTTATTTCAAGGCATTTTCCTCACATATATACCCAAGTGAAAGCATCGCAAAAACCCGAAGCAAGATAAAATATTCAAATGGGCATGCGCATGACATCAGTTAGTTTGTTCCTATGAAATGGATTTCTTTTGAAGAAAGAAAATAGCGCACAGCATCAAAATACAGGTGGAAAGGCTGAAGTGCAGTGAATTTCCTGAATGTGTGATTGCGTCGGTGGCTGAAAATCTGTTAAAGACAATTAATGGAAAAAGGAATGGTAAAGGTGAGGAACCCGCTACCGAAAAAGCAAGATCAATAGTTCTGCCACACATGCACACAGTCTCACATAAGCTAAAAAAGATTGCAAATGCACAGAATGTCGAACTGGTTTTCTCGGCTCCGGAAAAACTAATAGCAATGTGTCGAAGGGTTAATGGCTGCAAGGGAAGAAGCCAGAGTAACGATTGCGGTGTAAACCAAGTTAGAAATTTTGTGGAATGCAATAAGGAAGTAGTTTACGACATTCCTTTGACATGTGGTAGGAGATACGTCGGACAGACGGAAATGTGTTTAAATACAAGATTAAGAGAACATCGAAATAACTGTCAACTAATCACGCATCCGGGAAATATAGCAACACATGTTTCGCAGTGTAAATGTGAGCCGCTTTTCGAGAAAACCACAATCTTCTCGCAGGTACGCGTAAAAATGGAACGATTTATAACCGAATCTTCCATGATGACACAGGCACATGCCGACGAATGTATCAGCGCACCATCCATTAATCTTTCTTCAAAAGAAATCCACTTCATAGGAACAAACTAACTCATGTCATGCGCATGCCCATTTGAATATTTTATCTTGCTTCGGGTTTTTGCGATGCTTTCACTTGGGTATATATGTGAGAAAAATGCCTTGAAATAAAACAGTTGTTAGTGTGCGCTCTGTGTTTGTGTGTACTCAGTCCGTCCTCGTACGATAAAAAAGCGCGAATTTCCAAGATGGTGTCCTATATTTAGGACATGGAGATGTTGCATTAGTACGGGTGATGTGTAAATGTTAGGGAAGGCATATTTTGTAAATAATCAGTTCAAGTTCTTAGAAACAATAGTGAACATTGGCATAGCTACCGAGAGAATAGTAAATCAGTTAGCTATAATAAAATTCTCGCTTGCAGCATTTTGCGTCTTTTGCACTGTCCGCGATCTTGCTTGCGACTTCGCAGAGTTCCCACTCTATGGAGGTCCGAGGAAGACGATGATGAAAAAAACTACAAGCTATGTTTGCACTGGGGTTTTGAGGATACCTCAGACACTTTTCTGAATTTGTTATTTACAATATCATTGATAGATATATTTGTTCGCGTCCTCTTTATAGGACGCCAGGGTTGAAAGGGTTAGCATTATAATTATTTTCATCGAACTAGCATATATCTGTCCTGTCTGTCTTTCTAGCTCTATTTGCCCGCGCTGTTTTCTATGATGAAGCCATGCCAATAAGCTCAAGTTGATACCCTTTTAGCATATATCTGGAGATCATGAAAAGTATCAAAGCAATCTTGCTTTGCAAATAATTTTTACACCGCAGAATTGATACTTGAGGCAAAAAAATATGTGGCTTGTCGGCGGAAAGAACGGCTAAGTGTCTGCTTGGGCATTTCCTAGGCCTGAACGGTAGGCTGTTGTTAATGTGCGCGTCAATATGTACTGACTTTGGCTGTGTGTGCGCTCTTTCCTGTTGTGTGATCAGTTCGCATTAAAGCACTTTTCACATTAAATTGTATTACCCAAGGACGGTACAACTTCGATTGCTGTGTCAGTGCCGAATGTTCAGTCGTCATAATTATGTGTATGCTCTTGCCAATGCCCTGCGATATCATGTTTTGTTGTCATTTATTCCCATGAACACAAATGGGGCAATTTCTTTTTCCTAAGTTTAGGCCATGTTTTCTCATTTTTTACATATAATTTGCATTTGTGTGCTGTTTATCTGGCCCTACCTTAGAGTATTTGTTTTTATTCGCAGGAGGAAATCGAAATCCGGACCCGTGAGAAGCTTCCGTGGAGCGTCCTTTTTCGCAACGTTGAAACTTTGGACAAAGATATCGGTTTCGAAAATGTTCTTGCTTCAGATACCACCCTGGAGCACTTATTTATTGAGTTTGCTGTGAAAGGACAAAATGAAAAAAAAGAATTGGTCCCCAATAAATCATCATCAGCGTCAGCATTCTCAAAACAGCTTTATCGGCATCAGCGTGAACTTCCGCAGATCAGCCTCACTTTTAGCATTCGGAAGCCATCAACGTATGTGGCTATGGGCAAGTACTGGGCAGTTGGATGCGTACCTATGCAAATAAAGATCGTTGGGAGCGCTCCAATTATTTCGGCACATAATGTTACGCAACATGATATATATTATGCGCATCTGTGTACGTGTACTGCTCCTATGTCCTTCTGTATCTCGGCAGACATTGGTGGATGTACACCGTAAACGAAAATACACCCAGCTGGGAGCTCATGGGTGATGATGCTTCCGCTTAAGGTATGAGGCCAAGTGGAAAAAACGAATATTTTTTTTTCAAAATGTCACTTTGTCGTTGGATATGTTAAATGCGCAACTTATCGCCCATCATTTAGCTTGCTAATGGTTTTGTCTACGCAGTTTCTTTCAAAAGATACGAGCAAAAATGTTAGGCCACCCATCATCTACGAAGCCGAAGCTGAATGTACAAGTTTTGTTTGGGTCAAAATATTAGCTTTATATTTATACCAAACAGCCGCAGCGTGGCTGCATGAAAGAGGAAGACGACGTCGCTTTCTGGCTGTTGCTGGACTGCCGTCATCTTCTCCACCGTGCGTTGTGCATCCTAAATAGTAATTCAACAAGCTACCGGTAGCATTATTGATGAAGGTGGACGATTCCCCTCATCGACTTTGCCTCCCGGAGCTTCATCACCGCCGACCCCTTCAACCCCAGCCACAACCCACCTCACGTTCTCGCCACCCCGGGATCCAGTCACTTTCTCCGGAGATGGTACTCCCGAGGTTGATGCCTGGCTGAAGCAGTACGAGCGCGTCAGTGCTACGCACCACTGTGATCGCGCAGTTATGGTCACTAACGTTCTTCTCTACCTCGACGGCACTCCGCGGGCATGGTTTGAAATCCACGAAGAAGAAATGACGAGCTGGGATCTCTTAAAAGAGAAGACCCGCGATCTTTTCGGCGATTCACGTGGTCGTCAGCTCGCTGCAAAGAAGGCTCTCGTCGCACGCGCCCAGACATCTACTGAACCCTTGGTTTCCTACATTCTTGTCGCCTTGGCTCTTTTTAGCAAGGCCGACTAGCTCATGTTGGAAGACGAGAATGTTAATCACGTCCTAAATGGTATTGCCGACTGCGCCTTCACTCTGCTGGTTTTTAACAACGTCGCGAGCATCGACACGATCCTTAAAGAATGCCGCCGTCTAGAACAGGCTAAAGCCCGCCGCGTACCAAAGCATCACGCGCCTTCCGAACACAGTGCCTACTTCCTCTTGTGATGACGTCTTCCGCCATGCCCCTCGATGTGCGCTGCTCGTTGCGCTGCCTCGAGAAGTCTAGGCAGCGGAGCCGGTAGTCACTCCATTCCCAACGCCTGACCCTTCCCCGACCATGCTTTCCTTGACCCAGGCCACTGTACGACAAGAATTATCGAACATCGGTCTACGTGCTGTTCCACCTGTATACTCTGCTGAACCTTTTTATCGTCGACCGTCCGCTCCCCGACTTACTTCCAACTATTCTCGACAACACAACCTGTCCGAATGGCGTACTTTTGACGAGAAGCCCATATGCCTTAACTGCCGACGCGTTGGCGATATCGCTCGCCATTGCCGCAACCTCTGGGCTCCACCTGCACACAATGTGTCTCCAAAGCAGTGTGAAATATATGGCAAACAGAACAGCCTACACGGACTTAGTAACTCAAGCAGACGTTTATTAGGGTCCGCATGTGCCCAGAACGTAAAGATGGCTCCTTCGTTCCTGGTAGAACGAGCGCACGCATTTGAAATGGTTGGAGTGGATTTTGTGGGACTTCTCTTCGTGAAGACACCGTTAAGAAGAGGCGAAAAACTACATTTCTCTATTCACATGTGCAGCTTCAAGAGGGATCCACCTAGAACTTGTGTCCAGCATGACATCTGAGACATTCTTGATGGTCTTACGTCGATTATGTGCCAGACGAGGACTTCCCCAAGTCATTTATACAGATAATGCGAGGGCCATTAATAAAACGACAGGAGATTTGCGAAAGCTTTGCAGCATGCCGTTACAAGATTAGGTCGCCAGACACCTGAGCAGTAAAGGCATCAAATGGAAGTTTATTGTGCCCAATGCTCCATGGTTGGGTGGATGGTGGGCGCGGCTGGTAAGAACTGTAAAGACACCGCTTCTCAAGATTCTCCGACGAGCCTTCCTCGATTCGGAAGAACTTATGACGGTGATTGCCAGTCGTCCTCAGCACTTGCTTCTTCTATGCCGACCACATGCTCTGCTCCGGCCGCAAATATGACCAAACCTCGCTACGACAGCTTACCCTCCCATGCTCGCCGTCAATCTCGCTCGCCCCAACAATCTCGCCGTGCTGCCTCCCCGACCTATTGGCAGCGCCTCCGACCAGAAATCTAGGCACTGCAGCTTTTGGAGATGGAGCTGCATTGACGACCTCAGCAAGAAATCCTCGTTTAACGTTAAAGGGACCCTCTAACACTTTTCCTGACCTCATTTTTTTACAGGTTTTACTTTCGGGTTGCGTTAACTGGAGGCTGAAGAGATTAGTGCAGCAAGAACGGCAGCAGTAGGGGCACGCAGTCCGAAGTTATTCAGCCTAGAACACTCAAAATACAATAAAATGGAAGCCTACCCGCAACTCGATTTTCGCGGGGTCACCTGACCACGTTTCACTCGCCCTGTGACGTCTGATGGCACGCCAATGAAATGAACTGAAAGACACTACATACGGGAAGCTTGCATACAATGTTGGCCATTCTTTCCAACGTATTGATGACGCCGTTGCGATAGTAACAAACAATGTGGTGCATTAAGAGTGAACTGCGCGTGCGAAACGAGGCAGATCGTGAAAGCCTCTTTCATGTTTTCTAGTTTTAGTCGTGTTTCTTGTTGCGACGGCGTCTATATCAACGCTTTTACATTTTTTCCCTTCAGTTTCTACAAACAACGGCGCCTGGAGCGTCCCGAGCGCGTTTCCCTCCAGCGCCGTGGCGTTCGGCACATTCTTTGTCGGGCACTGCAGTTTTAAAGCTGAAATGTCTAAGATCGTCTGTATAGCTGGTGTTCAGGGAAAAAAGCATGCTCAAGAAAAACTCAACCCAATTATAACCCCTTCTGTGATGCAACGCCGCTCTTACTGCTAACGTTACATTTATCCAATCATAGGCCAGCGCTCATCTTCGTCATTTTCCCCCGCAATAGTTCTGGCGAGCGCCGATGCGCGTTGATGCGGTCAGCAGTGATGTAGGCACTTCAAACAAAGTGTTGGAGGGCCCCTTTAACGACAAACCGGAATCTTTTCGACGTTTCTATAGACAATGTTCCTTTGAACGCGTTTATAGACACTGGGGCGCATGTGTCTATTATTAGTGCTGCTCTTCGCCTCCGACTTAACAAAGTAGTCACGCCTGCCCTAAACCGAGCCCTACGAGTCGCCGACAGGGGAACTACCGCCATTATTGGCATGTGCTCTGCCCGAGTCACTATTGAAGATAGAAGCACTGTCGTTCTTTTTCCCGTTATCGAACATTGTCCTCATGAATTTATTCTCGGTATAGATTTTCTAGCCACCCACTCTGCCCTCATAGATTGATAAGCCGGCTCTCTTCACGTTGATTTGCCTCTCCTTTCCGATCCGACCGACCCACCTGAAAGACGTCTAAGCTGCATCGACTTCATACGCCTCCCGCCTAACTCCGTTACACACGTCGACTTATCCTCCACGCCACCTGTACCTGACGGCGAGTACATGGTTGCACCGATTCCTGCCGTGATGTTTACGCGTGGTGTCGCTGTTCTGCATACGATTTTGACAAACACGGGAAACCGCATTTGCCTTCCCCTTGTCAATTTCTCACTGACTGCACAAGTTCTAATATACAAAGTAATGTACAATACTAATACACAAACTAATATATATATATATATATATATATATATATATATATATATATATATATATATATATATATATATATATATATAATAGCAGGGAATAACTTTTGGACGCCGGTAAATAGTATGAATAAAAAGAAGACACACGTCGAAAAACAGAATGGTTTCTTTACGTTTCGGCCGTGGAACCGGCCTTCGTCAGAATAACAGACAAAGCGCTGCCGCTGTGTCTTATTCTGACGAAGGTTATTCTGACGAAGGCCGGTTCCACGGCCGAAACGTAAAGAAACCATTCTGTTTTTCGACGTGTGTCTTCTATATATATATATATATATATATATATATACAATATTATTGAGAACTAACAGACAATAACGCCAAGGAAAGTACAGGGGGTGTTATCTGTAGTATTTAGAATATAAATGTGAAGAAAGTAAAGTGGACGAAAAGATGACTTGCCGCCGGCAGGGACCGAACCTGCGACCTTCGAATAACGCGTCCGATGCTCTACCACTGAGCTACGGCGGCGGTCATCCTCCCGTCCACTTTCTGGGGTATATATGTTGATTTAAACCTAGGAGTGTCAGTCAGCGCCAATCGCAGCCATGGCGGCGAGTGTGGAACACTCTTTTTTGCTTGTTGGCGTCACGTAGCACGTGATCTTTCTACGAGTTGGCAGCTGACCAATAATCCCTCGCATACTACCTGAAGGCATTAAGTCTGCCAGGACGAGACCCTCGCTATGAATGAAGGAAAGCAGATGATTTTTCAAGGGCTCGTTTATCTTTGTTAGACACAATATTAATGAGAACTAACAGACAATAACGCCAAGGAAAGTACGGGGGGTGTTATCTGTAGTATTTAGAATATAAATGTGAAGAAAGTAAAGTGGACGAAAAGATGACTTGCCGCCGGCAGGGACCGAACCTGCGACCTTCGAATAACGCGTCCGATGCTCTACCACTGAGCTACGGCGGCGATCATCCTCCCGTCCACTTTCTGGGGTATATATGTTGATTTAAACCTAGGAGTGTCAGTCAGCGCCAATCGCAGCCATGGCGGCGAGTGTGGAACACTCTTTTTTGCCTGTTGGCGTCACGTAGCACGTGATCTTTCTACGAGTTGGCAGCTGACCAATAATCCCTCGCATACTACCTGAAGGCATTAAGTCTGCCAGGACGAGACCCTCGCTATGAATGAAGGAAAGCAGATGATTTTTCAAGGGCTCGTTTATCTTTGTTAGACACAATATTAATGAGAACTAACAGACAATAACGCCAAGGAAAGTACAGGGGATGTTATCTGTAGTATTTAGAATATAAATGTGAAGAAAGTAAAGTGGACGAAAAGATGACTTGCCGCCGGCAGGGACCGAACCTGCGACCTTCGAATAACGCGTCCGATGCTCTACCACTGAGCTACGGCGGCGGTCATCCTCCCGTCCACTTTCTGGGGTATATATGTTGATTTAAACCTAGGAGTGTCAGTCAGCGCCAATCGCAGCCATGGCGGCGAGTGTGGAACACTCTTTTTTGCCTGTTGGCGTCACGTAGCACGTGATCTTTCTACGAGTTGGCAGCTGACCAATAATCCCTCGCATACTACCTGAAGGCATTAAGTCTGCCAGGACGAGACCCTCGCTATGAATGAAGGAAAGCAGATGATTTTTCAAGGGCTCGTTTATCTTTGTTAGACACAATATTAATGAGAACTAACAGACAATAACGCCAAGGAAAGTACAGGGGGTGTTATCTGTAGTATTTAGAATATAAATGTGAAGAAAGTAAAGTGGACGAAAAGATGACTTGCCGCCGGCAGGGACCGAACCTGCGACCTTCGTATAACGCGTCCGATGCTCTACCACTGAGCTACGGCGGCGGTCATCCTCCCGTCCACTTTCTGGGGTATATATGTTGATTTAAACCTAGGAGTGTCAGTCAGCGCCAATCGCAGCCATGGCGGCGAGTGTGGAACACTCTTTTTTGCCTGTTGGCGTCACGTAGCACGTGATCTTTCTACGAGTTGGCAGCTGACCAATAATCCCTCGCATACTACCTGAAGGCATTAAGTCTGCCAGGACGAGACCCTCGCTATGAATGAAGGAAAGCAGATGATTTTTCAAGGGCTCGTTTATCTTTGTTAGACACAATATTAATGAGAACTAACAGACAATAACGCCAAGGAAAGTACAGGGGATGTTATCTGTAGTATTTAGAATATAAATGTGAAGAAAGTAAAGTGGACGAAAAGATGACTTGCCGCCGGCAGGGACCGAACCTGCGACCTTCGAATAACGCGTCCGATGCTCTACCACTGAGCTACGGCGGCGGTCATCCTCCCGTCCACTTTCTGGGGTATATATGTTGATTTAAACCTAGGAGTGTCAGTCAGCGCCAATCGCAGCCATGGCGGCGAGTGTGGAACACTCTTTTTTGCCTGTTGGCGTCACGTAGCACGTGATCTTTCTACGAGTTGGCAGCTGACCAATAATCCCTCGCATACTACCTGAAGGCATTAAGTCTGCCAGGACGAGACCCTCGCTATGAATGAAGGAAAGCAGATGATTTTTCAAGGGCTCGTTTATCTTTGTTAGACACAATATTAATGAGAACTAACAGACAATAACGCCAAGGAAAGTACAGGGGGTGTTATCTGTAGTATTTAGAATATAAATGTGAAGAAAGTAAAGTGGACGAAAAGATGACTTGCCGCCGGCAGGGACCGAACCTGCGACCTTCGTATAACGCGTCCGATGCTCTACCACTGAGCTACGGCGGCGGTCATCCTCCCGTCCACTTTCTGGGGTATATATGTTGATTTAAACCTAGGAGTGTCAGTCAGCGCCAATCGCAGCCATGGCGGCGAGTGTGGAACACTCTTTTTTGCCTGTTGGCGTCACGTAGCACGTGATCTTTCTACGAGTTGGCAGCTGACCAATAATCCCTCGCATACTACCTGAAGGCATTAAGTCTGCCAGGACGAGACCCTCGCTATGAATGAAGGAAAGCAGATGATTTTTCAAGGGCTCGTTTATCTTTGTTAGACACAATATTAATGAGAACTAACAGACAATAACGCCAAGGAAAGTACAGGGGCTGTTATCTGTAGTATTTAGAATATAAATGTGAAGAAAGTAAAGTGGACGAAAAGATGACTTGCCGCCGGCAGGGACCGAACCTGCGACCTTCGAATAACGCGTCCGATGCTCTACCACTGAGCTACGGCGGCGGTCATCCTCCCGTCCACTTTCTGGGGTATATATGTTGATTTAAACCTAGGAGTGTCAGTCAGCGCCAATCGCAGCCATGGCGGCGAGTGTGGAACACTCTTTTTTGCCTGTTGGCGTCACGTAGCACGTGATCTTTCTACGAGTTGGCAGCTGACCAATAATCCCTCGCATACTACCTGAAGGCATTAAGTCTGCCAGGACGAGACCCTCGCTATGAATGAAGGAAAGCAGATGATTTTTCAAGGGCTCGTTTATCTTTGTTAGACACAATATTAATGAGAACTAACAGACAATAACGCCAAGGAAAGTACAGGGGGTGTTATCTGTAGTATTTAGAATATAAATGTGAAGAAAGTAAAGTGGACGAAAAGATGACTTGCCGCCGGCAGGGACCGAACCTGCGACCTTCGAATAACGCGTCCGATGCTCTACCACTGAGCTACGGCGGCGGTAATCCTCCCGTCCACTTTCTGGGGTATATATGTTGATTTAAACCTAGGAGTGTCAGTCAGCGCCAATCGCAGCCATGGCGGCGAGTGTGGAACACTCTTTTTTGCCTGTTGGCGTCACGTAGCACGTGATCTTTCTACGAGTTGGCAGCTGACCAATAATCCCTCGCATACTACCTGAAGGCATTAAGTCTGCCAGGACGAGACCCTCGCTATGAATGAAGGAAAGCAGATGATTTTTCAAGGGCTCGTTTATCTTTGTTAGACACAATATTAATGAGAACTAACAGACAATAACGCCAAGGAAAGTACAGGGGGTGTTATCTGTAGTATTTAGAATATAAATGTGAAGAAAGTAAAGTGGACGAAAAGATGACTTGCCGCCGGCAGGGACCGAACCTGCGACCTTCGAATAACGCGTCCGATGCTCTACCACTGAGCTACGGCGGCGGTCATCCTCCCGTCCACTTTCTGGGGTATATATGTTGATTTAAACCTAGGAGTGTCAGTCAGCGCCAATCGCAGCCATGGCGGCGAGTGTGGAACACTCTTTTTTGCCTGTTGGCGTCACGTAGCACGTGATCTTTCTACGAGTTGGCAGCTGACCAATAATCCCTCGCATACTACCTGAAGGCATTAAGTCTGCCAGGACGAGACCCTCGCTATGAATGAAGGAAAGCAGATGATTTTTCAAGGGCTCGTTTATCTTTGTTAGACACCATAATAATGAGAACTAACAGACAATAACGCCAAGGAAAGTACAGGGGGTGTTATCTGTAGTATTTAGAATATAAATATGAAGAAAGTAAAGTGGACGAAAAGATGACTTGCCGCCGGCAGGGACCGAACCTGCGACCTTCGAATAACGCGTCCGATGCTCTACCACTGAGCTACGGCGGCGGTCATCCTCCCGTCCGCTTTCTGGGGTATATATGTTGATTTAAACCTAGGAGTGTCAGTCAGCGCCAATCGCAGCCATGGCGGCGAGTGTGGAACACTCTTTTTTGCCTGTTGGCGTCACGTAGCACGTGATCTTTCTACGAGTTGGCAGCTGACCAATAATCCCTCGCATACTACCTGAAGGCATTAAGTCTGCCAGGACGAGACCCTCGCTATGAATGAAGGAAAGCAGATGATTTTTCAAGGGCTCGTTTATCTTTGTTAGACACAATATTAATGAGAACTAACAGACAATAACGCCAAGGAAAGTACAGGAGGTGTTATCTGTAGTATTTAGAATATAAATGTGAAGAAAGTAAAGTGGACGAAAAGATGACTTGCCGCCGGCAGGGACCGAACCTGCGACCTTCGAATAACGCGTCCGATGCTCTACCACTGAGCTACGGCGGAGGTCATCCTCCCGTCCACTTTCTGGGGTATATATGTTGATTTAAACCTAGGAGTGTCAGTCAGCGCCAATCGCAGCCATGGCGGCGAGTGTGGAACACTCTTTTTTGCCTGTCGTGAAACTTTTCGTAATGGACATTTTTCTAAATGGTTATTGCGTGAGCAGGTATAGCTTGTCGTCCGTTGCCGTAAAATAAATAGCAGAAGGGTATACGCGTCTAATATTTGTCGGCGTTTCAACCGATCTTCATCAAGACGAAGATCGGTATTCGGTCGAAACGTCGACAAATAAACGGTTTGTGTAGAAGCGTAGACCTTTCCCGATATATATATATATATATATATATGTGTGTGTGTGTGTGTGTGTGTGTGTGTGTGTGTGTGTGTGTGTGTGTGTGTGTGTGTGTGTGTGTGTGTGTGTGTGTGTGTGTGTGTGTGTGTGTGTGTGTGTGTGTGTGTGTGCAATGCCAGCTTGCTCCGAACCATATTTTGCGAAACACAATGGAGGTGCACTATTCTTAGGGAGGGGCCGTAAGCATACAAACTGCAAGTGCCTAATGTGCGGGAAGTAGGACGATAAGCACAGGCAAAAATGCTACTACGATAATCAGTCATATTGTTTTATAAAACTAGCAAGTTATTCGGGATGAGTATTCTTGATAATGTCTTCGAAGGTGCTGACGTTCGCTCATTTTAGTAAAAAAATCCTTTTGAAAGTTTCAGCTGAAGTAGGCATATCGATTCAGAAGCATACGAAAAAGTTTCGCGCGTTTTGCACTTTATTCGCGGAGCGGTGGCGTGTTTTTATCATGGAGATAAATGGTTGACACCACTGTACGTGGCATCTGGTCCTTGATATTGAGCGCGCGCCCCGTCTTCTTTGTGTAGTCCGTTTAATTAGCGCCGCTCTGTCAAATTTTGTCGTTAATTTTGGTATTGAAGATGCTGAAAAAACTTTGGTGGTTTCATGGACTGGCACTCTGTATGTGATTTATTAGTGTCAATGGCTTCAGCGTCCTCAATTCCCGTGTTTTGGCATGATTTACAGTTCTCATGTTTTACTTTTTATTTTTCAAAATATGCAGAAAAGCGGCGGCTGCATTTTCGATGGAGGCGCAAATATCTGAGGCTCGTTTACTTAGATTTAGGTGCACGTTAAGGAGCCGGTGGCCGAAATTTCCGCCCTCCACTACTGCATCTCTCGTAATCATATCGTGGTTTTGGGACAATGAACCCCAGATATAATTATAATTATGAAAGTACGCAGAAAACAATCATCTGAGCCCTTGCGTCGTCAATGAAGGTCATGGATGGTCCTTAATGGATGGTGAGCACTTGTTCTCGGTGAATACGCTTGTTTCATTTCTTGTGCATTCTTTTGCAGCATTCTAGGCTTCATTTCGACACGCTGCGCTTAAAACTTTAGTGCTGTTGATTTTACGTAATCTGTCTTCTTCTATTGCGTTTTGATGGCTTTTTGTATATGTGTTTCTTCTTGTATTCCTTTCTCAAGTGCTGGGTAATCATCCGAAAACTTCAGCTTATTGTCAATAAATAAAATAATTGATACTCAAGTATTCCTTTGAATTTTATCTGCTAGATCTCTGTTGCAAATAAAGCAGTGACTCTGCAGGGTTTGCATGAGAATTCCTTCATGTAACCAATGATTTACGATAAATATTTATCGCCGGAGTTGTTGAACGGTCGCTTAAAAACGCCCCAGAAATAAAATAATTGCACTATTATGACAGAAAAAACATCCAATGGCGGGCGGTCTTAGGTAAGGACTGGCAACCGGCCCGCTATCCAAAAAACCGGCCGGGCCGGTCTAAAACCTCACAAGTGGCAGCCGTATTAAAATCCCCGAGAATTGATTTCGGAATCTTTGCTGAAATTGGCCAGCAAGTTGCGGTTCAGGGGTGCTATGCCGGATGGCCCGAGCTTCTCTGGCACACGAGTTTGCTCCGAGCTCGCATTACGGCAGTCATGACAGGAAGACAATGCGGAGCACGCGATAGCAGTATTGATAAAAAAATGCCCCCACCTCCCCAAAGAGAATCATGAGGAAATACGAATGCATTTCTTGCGCCGAGAGTACACGGCGTAGTAATTTTAATGGCGTAAAGCTGGATACATCGACGCGCTCAAGTGTCTCCCTTTTGGGCGCCTCTTTCAACGAACGCTTCCTACGTGCGTTCGTAATCACCTCAGGAATGTTGCCACCGCCTTCAATGCAGCACAAATGCGTTTAGAACGCGATGTTTTCAGGCTGTGCCAAGGCAGCACAAACGCTACAAACGCGTTTCAAACGCACTGCATTGAGGCGGTGGCGTAGGGAGGAGAGAGAGCGAACGGCGAGAGAAGGAGCGGCGAAGCACTGCACCTACCCTCTCCACACACGCGGGAGCTCCACCGAGCCAATGCCACCTAGAAAAAAATTTGCGCTGGCCGAGCTCCCGCGATGCGAGCGCCCTCACACGCCAGAACGCGCTCCTCCTCTCCACTCACTCTCCAATACTCCGACCGCACCAGCTGCTCCGGTTGCTAGGGGTGATGATAAGCGCGCGCGCCCACAGCTGTAGCTATGGGAGATGGAGTGAGAGTGGAGAGGCGCGCGGACAACGCCGGATGCCTTACATAGCGCGACTAAGAAATGCATTCGCATTTAAAAAAATGTCGCGCGCATCTTCCCACGGTGGGAACTCGAGTAAATGCGTCGCAGAGTGGTGGGGGTATCACGTGAATGTTGCGTAATTAGGTATGGTTTGGGAATGCTTAATTGTTACACGATCTGCACTCAAAGTACGACTTGAACGGCTCCAGCGTGCACGAAGTTCCGGGTCCGCAGCTCGCTTCAAACGCTTGCGTTCAGCGTCGTATGCTCGTCTCTTCGCAGCCTTGTCTTCTGCGTTGCTTGCTGCTGTTGACGCCGACTACGGTGGGGGTAGGGTAACGTTGCCTTCAACGAGTGGTTGGACGCTGATTGAAGGTACTGTTGCTTCCATCGCATCTACTCGAGTCAAGCAAAGCGTCATGTCATGCGAAAGCCAAGTAGAGGCGCCTTTGACTGAATTCCGAACGCGCGCTCCGCCGCTTATATACACACCGCCCGCGTTCGATCGAGAGGAGGGAGGGACGGAGAGGAGGGAGGGTGGGAGGGAGGGAGGAAGAGAGGTAGGGAGAGGAGAGGCCTGCTGCCGGCACGAGACGAGCCGAGCATGCGAGGGAGGGAGAGGAGAGGCTTGCTGCCGGCACCAGAGGAGCCGAGCATGCGCAGTGGGGGTGTGGACGGCGGCCGACGCCGCAGGTGCGACTAAGAAATGCTCCGCATTCAAAACGGCTACAAGAACAAGCATGGCGTCACAGATGCATGTGCGGCATTTTCAGCGGTTTTCAAAGGAACGCCGCGTGCGAGCGCGTCAGCGCCGCCACTCAGTCAACATTTTGACAGCGCAGCGACGTCAACGTGATTGTCGCGCTATCGTTTTGCCAGTTGATCATCGCGCCTCCCATGGGCATGTTCGTGGGCATTTGTCTACTTTCGGAAACTTCTTTCGTTCCACCTGCAGCATGAAAACTTCCACTGTGGTGCAGCTCGTTTCGTTTCTCTGGAATATTACAGATAAATAAATGGACAGGTTACTGTTATACTACATTACACGTGTAAAGGGTTTTCCTGTAGTAACGAATCGGTAGCAGCAATGTGTTCACACACATGTAAATAATAACATTTCTTACCGCAAATCCCACCAGGGGAGCTTGCTTCGTGGCTGTGAGTGGTACGTCGTGAGCGCGGTGAAATTGAAGGCCAGACATCGTAGCGACATGATGATATAACCTTTAGTTCTTCGTGCGTGTGTGCACAGTCTGTGCGATTAAGCTAATAGATGAATCGTGCCGCTCGCTGGCGTTGCGCCGGGAGCACTGCTCCTCGGCAAGAGCACACACGGTGGGCGGACCCGATGTTCGCCGCAGGCGTCTGTCAATCAAATCGATTGACGTTCTAACTCGGGCACAAACTCGTTCATTCTGAAAATGCCCCAGTTCAACTCGTGACTGACATAGTGCCGGTGTGCCTGTCAAGTATTTCATGCAGTGCACGCTACTCAGCAGCTTCTTTGCATATAAAATAATTTGGTCAGCTTGCGCTACTTGTGCAAGGCTGGGGCCTTTCACCTAGCTTCTTCTAGCTTATTACGTGGATCGTCTACTCAGTATGCTTGGTCTGCTTCGGCGTAATGACCGTGTCCGCTCGGTCTCAGTATTGGTGCTATTGATTAGCTAAGCCTTAATTAACATGGCAGTGAATAGTTATGTCTCATTTGGTAATGTTTTAATAAGAAGACTTTAATTACTCAGATTTCATTACCAAGGTCCTAATTAGCACGAATGTACTTAACATAACGTTAATTAGGGTGCTTCTCATCGCCGCGTACTTGGTGAGAAAGCTCCTAATTAGCTTGGCTTGAATTATCGTGCTCCTGATTAGCGTCATCTTAATTAGCTTGACCCTAATTAGCTCGGTCTTAACTCACATGATATTGAATAGTCCTGTCTTGATTGTTAATGTTTTTATTACCTCGACATTAATTACTCAGGTTTAATTCGCAAGGTCCTGAATAGTACAGAGGTAATTAGCGTAATACTGATTAGCTCTCTTCTAATAACACGATCTGGGTGATTAAGGTCGTGGTTATCCTGATCTTAATTACAAGTTCGTAATTAGCGTCGTCCTAATTACCATGATCTTAATTGGCTTGTTTCTCGCTTTACACGGCTTCATTAGCACGGTATCAGTAATACGTGGCTTAATTGGCTTGGCCTTAGCATGATTTCGCTTAATCAGCTTCGTCATAGCCTGTCCTGACTTAGCTAGGTATACCGCCCAGCCAATTAGCTAATCAGCCTGGAGAATATGTTCGGGGAGCGAGCAGACGATTAAAAAGAAGCAGAGGGCGCGCGCCGGCCTAGCAAAGCGCTTGAATGTACAGGCCGATCATGGTGATTATACACGCGGCCTCGCCGATTAGCTCTAGCGGCGGTGTTGTAAGGCGCACGGTCGGAACTAATCTCAGAGGCCGCGGTGTTGATTATTCTAAAAGATACTTAGTCCAGACATTAACCGCTTGAAAATTAATTCAAACCGGCCCGCGCGCAGATTAAAAATATAGTTAGTAGAACTTTCTGTCACTTTTCTAGCATGGGTGCGCTTCTGCATTCAGTGTAGCGACAAACAAATGAAAGAAGGTGCCTCTAGTTTGAAGACACCACCTAACCATCTTGACCGCCCTTGACGTGACGCCGCGTCCCATCGTAACCAATGGGACGAAGCGTGCGCTGAGGGATGGATTTCACCTTCTTGTACTGTTAGCTGTTCAAAAGGGGGTGTCGCCAGAGCTCGGAAAATTCTCGAGTTTCGCCAAACTCTGGCCATCCTGCATAGCACCCCAGGCCGAACCCAGCGACATGAACATGTGTCTATATGGGAATGCCATCGACCGTAAATGCGCTAAAGGTGCTTGACATCACGGAATAGAACAAATGGGATTCGTTGGGGCGCCTATGCAAATTTGCAAATTTTATCTGGATGAGAGAGCGAGCGCCGTTGGCGGAGCTTACATTTATTGTTAGGTTGTCACCGACTATAGGTGGTATAGGCATAATTTCGCCCATGCTGTTAGTGAGGGGGGGGGGAGACAGAGATCCTCTGCCTCCAATAAGGAATAAATACCTTGGCAGATATGCGCATATATGCATTTTACTCTTGTAGATGGCTAACAGGGCAAATGATAATAATTCTTGGGGTTTAACGTCCCAAAAAGCAGGGCAAGCAAGAAACCTTCAAGCCACTCTCTACGTTGTTCATCGCTTTTCTCTTATGTACCGCAATCGAAAGCATGCCGCCTGAAATGTCCAACCTTGCAGCGTGTACTCTGGAAAGTGAGTTGAAATTTTAAAACAGAATTTTTCGATCTGCGTTTGGTCTTTTTCTATTGGTGTGAAAGATGCCCAGGACACTGGTTGGTGGACGCCATGACGAGTGTAGTGCCGGTAAAAATTAAAACCGAAAGCGCATTGAATTTCTGAAGGATTACTTTATTTTCGCTGAACACTAATGTAATGAATGTAACAGTCATTTTCATGTGCGCTATCGTTTGAGTGAAGCCTTGTTATACGCAGCAAAAGGACGAGTAGTTGGTTGGGGTTCATATTGAACAGCGCAAACAACGAGACACAAAGAAGAGGCTGCACAACACGAACGCTGACTGACAATTAATTGCTTTATTCAAGCGCAAAGAAAAGAAAAAGAAAGGAAAGAACAGAGATGCGCACGCACCCTAAGCACGTGACACGAGATTGCAGGCATACAGCGAATTTAAGTATTGTCAAAGTAAGCCATCTCGCAATCGAGCAATGCAATCGATGGAGTGCTGACACACGTGTCACCATTTATTATACGACTACAGAGCACTTGTTTTGCTGTAATCGCTGTATATGCGTTCATTTTAGCACTGCTGCCGCAATCCAAGCAAAGTTGACTCATAAAAACAAAACAGCGCTGTAGCAGACCTCAACAAGAAACTAGACACTTCGTTGGAAAACCTTAGTGAAATAGAAAAGAGAATTTTTGAACGCATGAGGGTACAAAATTTAGACCCCTACGTCTAAGCACCGGAGCGCGATGGTTCTTCGAGTCGGGACAACATAAGCGATGATCCAGTTTTTGAGAGGCCTCCGTCACAGCGAGCTGCGTGCCTTGAGAATGTCAACTGGTAAGTGTATATACTTAGCTGCACTGAACGACTGGGTTCTAATCCATGCACAACACCTGTCGCTCCGGTTCCGCTGCAAACGCTGCACTGTAATGCCTACAGTGATAAGGTGTGTCTCCTGTTGGGACGCCCCTGTTATACGTAGCGACAAGCTCTGCGTCACGTTGGAGGACGATTTCCGTAATATTTGCCTCGACACTATCATCCTAAGGGTGGCTTACATCGATGTGAACGGCAATGGCGGGAATGCCGGCATTGAACGCAACCACAAATGAGTCTTTGCGGTAAAGAATTTATTTTACACTACTTATGTTTTTTGCTGTTTCAGAAGGCACAGGCACACAGCGTATCGGCAATTCACTAAGTGGATGTGGGGATACCTCAGGCTCCGGAACAGAGGAGTGGTGGAATCATGCGCAGTCCGGTACATCCGCGATAGTTTTTCATCGCCGACGTACGACGCTTCGAGCTCCCGACCCTGATGTGAATACACAAGCAAGCACTATGTCACCCCAGAAAGCTGTAGTGCGTGTCTATTGAATGAGTGAGAAAGCGTAAGTAGATTTTCCTCGGCAAACAACTGCACTGGATCTGATGGGCTTTGTTAGCGATTTTTAGAAGTGGATAGTTTTATATACTGGTTATGCGCCCTTGAACGAAAAATATCGATTCAAAGTCGCTAAATTTCAAAACGAAAATTCTGCAGTTGACAGCTTAAGCAGATCAAAATGTGAAAGCTTAGTGATGTATTTAAATCTTACGAAATTGATATATTTTACATTGCTCTAAAACGTACTTCTAATTTGCGAGCAGGACTTCTGTGAAACGTTTGCTACACTGTAATTAGTGCGCGGAAGCTGCATATAAAAGTATCAAGTTTGGCTGCTTCAGATAGCTTGGGACCAGTGCTTCTGTGAGAACAGTGGGACCAGTGCTTCTGTACAAGCACTGAATCGCTTTCCTTTTGCAATGCAGGTTCTGCTTGCATTCCTCGTGCCATTACTATCGGCCACACCTTCGGTGTGATATGCGTTCCTTCGTCACCCTCGACATCGGAACACCTTCACGTTGGCGCAGCTGACGTGGTGCTCTTTTTGCCACGTGATATCACGCCCATGCTGCCTCTGCTCATTCCTGACGGACTCGTCTTCAATCAACCACCCGGATCGACAGCAACATCACCTTCAACCAAGTACTTAAGAAGCCAGCACAGCCCAAACCAATTCAGTGGACACGGGACCAGTGCTTCTGTACAAGCACAGAATCGCTTTCCTTTTGCAATGCAGGTCTGTACAAACGTTTCTTTATACGCAAAAAAAAGTAACAACATCTGCTTATTGCTGGTTCCGTGTCCGCGGGTTTTAAGTGAAGTGTTTTGTGAATGCTTTTTATGCCCTTTTTGCTGTTATGCCCTGGTGACGTTGAGAGCAACCCCGGGCCCCCTACCAAGCGTTCGATCACGCTCGGTGACATAACATCTTTACCCTCTGATCCCACTGAACAGATGAAAGTCATTTTTCAAATGCTTAAAGATGTTCACACCCGCTCACTGGAAAGTTCGAAGGTGCAGACTGAATTAGCAGCTGATGGTAAAACAATTAAATCTGGGCAGAAATCGATGGAATCCAAAATCACTGCTATTCAGAACCGCCTTGAGGTATTAGAGGAAAATTATAAAAAGCTAGAAGAAGTCAGCCAGGAAGTTATCAGTATCCATAATCAGACAGATGAACTTTCCGCACAGGTCTCCTCAATACAAACACGCGTACAGGATCACGATGACAGACTCCGACGCAACAACTTAATTTTCTATGGTATTCCGGATGCGGAGGAAACCTGGCAAATGACAGAAGAAAAAGTTCTTTCCACTCTCAACTGCCACCTTCCTTCTCCCCTTCTTTCTGATGCAATTGAACGTGCGCATCGTCTGGGCGCCTTCCGCCAGGGCAAATGTCGGCCCGTCATTGTTAAATTGCTACCCTATAAAACAAAAGATGCATTACTTGCGACACGTATAAACCTGAAGAAAGACAACATCACTGTAGCAGAGGATTTCTCACCTGCTACACGTGCAGCTCGGAAAAAACTACTTGATTTCGCCAAGAGCCAACCAGGGCCCCCCAAACATAAATTGATCTACAACAAGCTACATTTAAACCAGAAATGCTACATGTATGATCCAGATACTGACGCAATCATAAACATTCAAAAGCATAGTGCACGGACCAATTCCCCTTTTGCAACTTTCAGGGCCTAGGAATGCGCGAGGGGCAGTGGTAATGTGCCTAAAGCTTCCGTATCGTGCCTTTTTACTAATATCAGAAGCGTCCTTAATAAGTACAACTCCCTATCATCAGCTATCGACTCGTGTTCCGCTAAAATCATCGCGTTGACAGAAACTTGGCTCTACGCGCATGTGTGCGACACCGAGTTATTTCTAAACGCTGATCGCTTCTCTTTTTTTCGCTGTGACCGTGGTACACAGAGAGCCGTTGGCGTGCTTCTGGGCATTTCCAATGATATCCCATCATCATCTGTGCACGTTCAAACTAATCTAGAGATGGTATGGGCTGTGATAACGCTTAGTCACCTGAACGTAGTTATTGGAGTGTGTTACCGCCCACCCTCACCCCCGTCTACATTCAGTAGCGATTCTTCAAGATGCTATTAACATTGTTACTGCACGTTTTCCTACCTCTCCGCTGCTGTTGTTAGGCGACTTCAATTTTCCTAATATAGCTTGGAATTCCCATTCCGCTTCACTTTTTCCACTCTCGTCCCAAGCTCGCGAATTCTTAAATGTTTGCTCGGTATTTTCATTACAGCAAAAGTGTACTCAAGCAACAAGAATAGCAGCGCACGCTTCAAACACATTAGACTTAATACTAACAAACAGTGCGGATATAATTTCGCCCATAACGTACCTTCCAGGCCTTAGCGATCATTTGCTCCTATATTTTGACATTAAATTAGCCCGCCCGAGAACAAACAAAAAGAAAAAAATGATACGTGACTACAACAGGGGTAACTTTGAGGCGATCAACAATGAACTTTCTAACCACCGATCTTTTTCTTGACGGTTTCGACGATCGGAGTGTCGAAACTAACTGGAACATGTTTTCAGATAAAATCACGCAGCTCACTGATCAATACATCCCACACCGTATCGTAACCAACAGCTCAAATGTTCCCTGGTACAATAGCCATATCACGCGTTTATTAAACAGAAAAAAGCGTTTCTTTCGCGCCGCAAAGCTTTCGCCTACTAGTGATCGCTGGGCTTTGTACACAACAGCGTCTGCGTTGTACATTCAAGCCCTTCGAGATGCAAAAAAACATTTTCATTCACATGTACTGCCCTCTATGTTGACCACTAATGTAAAAAAATTCTGGCGAACTATTAATCCCTCAAACAATGACGTTATCACGCTGACCGATTCCTCTGGTGACCCCATTTCATCGGATGTTTGTGCCACAGTTTTTAACCGTACATTTGCTGAGAACTTCTCAGCTATCTTGGTTATTCATACTCCGACAACTGTCAACCATACTTTTGAAGCTATGCCGCCTATACTAATCTGTACATTCGGTCTTCTTAAGCTCATTAATAAACTTGGCCTTCATTCAGCACCAGGATGTGATAATATTGGTGCGAAGTTTTTGAAAAACACTTCTACCTATACTGCGTTAATCCTGTGTAAATTGTTTCAGCAATCACTTGATCATTCCGTTCTTCCAAAAGTGTGGAAAATTGGGAAGGTCATTCCAATTCACAAGTCTGGCAGCAAAACATCTCCTCTTAACTATCGCCCCATTTCTTTAACCAGCACATGTTGTAAAATGTTTGAGCACATTATATTCACCAACCTTGTCAGTTTCCTCGAATCAAACTTTGTTCTCTTCAGCACAACATGGTTTTAGAAAACATTATTCATGTGAAACTCAGCTCATATCATTTACGCATGTACTACATCAAGTTCTAGACCGATCATCAATCATCGATTGCATATTTTTAGATTTTTGTAAGGCATTTGACAAGGTATGTCATAAATTACTACTGCTTAAACTAAACAAGCTTAATATTGATAATAATTTACTGAAATGGATTGAGTGTTTTCTTTTAAACCGCTCACAATTTGTTTCCTTTATTGGCTCTAACTGTGAATTTACAGATGTGTATTCAGGCGTTCCTCAAGGCTCAGTCCTTGGGCCTTTATTATTTCTAATCTATATTAATGATCTTTCTTCCGTTGTAAACTCTAACATTCTTCTATTCGCGGACGACTGTGTCATTTTCAGAGAGATAACGAATACTAACGATTCTTCCTCACTCCAATCTGATCTTGGTGCAGTTGCTAATTGGTGTAACGAATGGTTAATGAAGCTAAATATTAATAAATGCAAAGTCATGCGCGTTTCTAGAAAATCTTCCTGCCCACCACCATACTACATTGATAACATTAATTTAGAATCACTCACTTAATATAAGTGCCTCAGCGTGTACATTACAGCAAACCTGAACTGGTCTACTCATATCGAGCACTTAATTAACAAAGCTAATCCCATGTTAGGCTACCTTCGTCGAAATTTTTACCATGTTCCTCCTTCCCTGAAACTGCTCCTTTATAAAACACTAATTAGATCAAAATTGGAATACGGTACACCGGTATGGGATCCCACCCAAGCAAACAATTTATGCTCTAGAAATGGTTCAGAATAACTCGGCACGTTTCATTCACTCTAATTACAGTCGCACCGCCAGTATAACTTCCATGAAATCAAACCTTTCTCTCCCATCATTATCATCGCGCAGAAAAGTGTCACGCATTGCCTTCTTTCATAAGACGTATCATCATCCTGCACTACGCGATCGCCTCATCCCTGAGCCATCTTATGTATCCCATCGCACAGACCATCGTCATAAAGTCGGACTCGCTTCATGTAATACTACGCACTTTTATCATTCATTTCTACCACGAACCTCTCGCGATTGGAAGGGCCTTCCCGCGGACGTTGTGAACATTATTCATCATGAACAGTTCCGTAATTCCATAGCTAACATTGTATACTCAGGCTCTTTCTAAACTCACTGTAAATTCACATTTTGCTCTATTGTTTCATGTGCGGTTTCTATTACTTTTTTTTGTTTTTTTTTACTTCCTTTGTTTCTTGTTTTTTTTTTGTGAGCGTGTTGTTACCACTCCCCCTCTGTAATGCCTCTGGCACTGAGGGGTATAATAAAATGAAATGAAATGAAAATGATTCTGTTTTCTGGAATGCGATCACTCTTCTAATGCACAGCTGCACGTGTGTACACATCATGCCACTTAGTTCTTTTACAGCGCCATGCCATTGAAAGGTTTGCCTAGAATTGTAAGCCAAAAGAAAAATACTGCTTTCAATAGGCACCAGCCTTCCCTTTCTAACTTACACAAAAGAAATTTCAGTGAATTTGGTACAGTTTTCTACAAAAGCATTTCTACCTTTTAGGTGTATTTGAGTAGGTGGCACACAAGTTCTTAAGATGAGCCAAACTTCATTTGAAGAATTTGTTCCTTGGTTGACTATACTGTTCTGTATTCCGTGCGTAATTTCAAGTGGGTGCCATTGATCAACAAAGTGGAACACCAGTGCTCCATTTGTGGCTCTACATATTATTATCACTGGAATCTATCTCCCTACATTGTTTCTTTAGGCAAAAAATCAAAGAATTGTGTGCCAAGTTCATGCCTTTTCTAAATTGCTAATAATTTCAAAAGTGGACTTTCAGCAACATTTATTTATATATATTTCAATACATTGCAAGTCCGAATGCAGTAGACGAGAAAGTGGGTAACACACGCACTGAGAAAAATTTCAACAAAACAACCCAGCGGTGACATAAGTGAAATTCCACTCCCTGTCACAGTCCTTTCATAAACCATCGTATTCACATGCAACAATGTCTATTAGTTGGCTCATTTGACAGCAAGGTTAAGACTGTGCGAATATTCAACACATTTTAAGATACTTTAGTACATTTAAATCCGAATTAGTGCTCAAATCGATTATAATTGCTTGAGACACACCACTGTTTTAAACGACGAGTGTTAATCGTATGTTGACTGAAGTGCAAAGTGATTCCAGTTGAGGAATTGCCAAATAGAAGCTTATTAAAACAGTTATAGCAAGGAGTTCCTTTTTGTCTTGTTCGACAAAACCATAATCCCCGAGATAGCATCTACAAGTGGTACACTTACTGGCATAATATGTTGGAGTAGTCATCAGTGGAAAATGTCATTATCGGACAGGTGCACCAAGGTGCGCAAGAATCTGATTAATTTCGTTTAGTGCCATGTCGTCGGCTTGGATTTGTCATCACTAAGATCCACCAATCATGTGTCACGATTCGTTCAGGCTGATAACAATATTTATTATTGGGCACATGCTCATGTCAAAAACTGCTCGATTACTCTGTCGATCAATGGGGCATTAGCGTCTATAGATGCAAGCGCTGTTTCGGCCACCATGGATTCACAGATCTTGTCAGTGATTGAATTTGATGCTCCTATTATCGGGCACACTTATGAAAGCGGAAACCTGCATAAGGCACGTGGCCATGTTTGCGGAAGGCCTGCTCAGAAGCAACCATTTTTTTCCCTCAAAATGCTTGATCCGCTGATATGCGGCCTTATGGGTCTTCGTAATGCGAAGCCTTTAGTGCCATACTCCAAGAGGTTCTCTACAGAGGTCACTTTTGATGAACACAAATGGCTGCACTTTCTGATAATATGTGCAATGCTGTTACATTGACCTGCCTTAGAATTATTTCCTAACTATCTGATACCTCATTTTTGTGATGCCTTATTTCAGTGCTGTTCTATATGTGCTACCCAATTTTAAAGACGATAGTCTTTCTTGGGGAAATTAAACGCAGAAATTTTGGTCTGTCTGTATGTCTGCCTTTCTGTTTGTCTGTCTGTCACCCGATTCAGCCACCCGGCCAAAGTTGAACCACTTGCCCAAGGGCCAGCCGTCTTGAACTGGTGTGTATGTTCATACTTGTGTACATTGTCGATGAAAAAGCAAACATTACGCATATCTGAGGCGCAACATCACCACGTAATTATTAGGTGGCGTGTTTCTTTACGAGAAAATACATAGATACGTTATTCTAAAGATCCTAGTTTCTTAATTAAAGGGCCCCTAAACCCCCAGAGTTCGAAATTTAGTTGTGGCGTTGCAGTTGTGCACGAGTCTACAGCGAACGCTGGCGGAGTTGCACGCGCTTTCTCGTTTCGCTCTTTCCTTCGCTAGGCTGCGTTAGTCGGCTCGTCTATCCACCTCTCCGAGTGCCCTACCTCAGCGTCCGAGGTGGAAACGCAAGAAGCGCGCGCATCTGGTAGCATAAAACAGGCTCTTGTTCGCCCACTGACAGCATCTCCTGCTCGCGACGTCACCTAATCATACAGGTGACGTCACGACGGCTGTTGTCGACAGAGCAAAGGCAAGGAGAGGAGCAGGCGAGCGTCTGTTGGTGGTTTAGTGGCCCTTTAAGTTGCGCTGAATATGCGGCTGCACTGAAAATGCGGCTTCAATGAAAACGCAACGCTATGACGGCGACGAACGCCTTCTGCGACGGAAGAAGGAAACCCTCTGCACAAGCTCATGTTTCCCGACGTATGCCAGGTGGCGCTCATATCTCACGCAGCATAAAGTCACTGGAACGGGAAAAGTACCGCGTTCTTCTTCTCTTCGCCGTCGCGCCCTTTCGGCGGCTTCACCGCATAAATGGTCGAGCTCGCTCGCCTCGCCAGTGTCTCCCGGCCGCCAGCGCACGGCGCTTTGAAGGAAGATAGAATACATTCAGAAAAGCGTGCAGGAACATTACGACATCCCGTATCGTTTTGACACTTCATCGCAAGCTTGTTGATGCATCGAAGAAGGCCTGGGTGCTGCACTTTTGGGTGCAGCAACCGGCGGGAAACGGGCAAAGCAGTCTTTGCTATTCCGAGTGGGGAAAAGGTTGCCATGCGACGGGCTGTGTGGCTAGGGTGGCTAGTGTGCCTGCACAGAATACGGCGCGAAAAATTGGTTCCCACGACTGATACTCGCCTTTCTGAGGCAAGCGTTTCATTGAGAATTCGCAAATGTTGTTTCGGGTAATGTTGGCGTCTCCGCTGCACTAGTGTATCTTGTTTCGCGTGGTTGCCGCAGAAGGTTCATGCACAATAACATTGCCGGGCAGCTTTTAATTATGTTTGGCGTTTCACGCATTTGAGCTCACGTATCAGTGCGCTATGAAACCTGACTACTACAGATTGGTACTGCGTGGCGTGACTGTATGACTAACATAAATAACAATGTACACCATGAAAATAATGGCACGCATGGAATGTAAGGCATCATTTACATGCCATGCTCATGGTGCCCTCGCGGCCGCTCTCCCCTCCCCCTTTCCACTCTTCCTCTGAAAACGCGGGCTAGACATGCCGAAATTCTCTACTGCGCAACGCCGCGATGAGCTCGAGCGCATGCGCGTCCCCTCCCCTTCTCTCTCCTCTCCTACGCTGCCCCCCTCTCGCCCGCCTGTCGACCGCGTTCCCCGCTCGCCCTGTGAGAATTAACGGCCAGGCTAGATGGAAGATACGACGCGCGTAGCGTCCCTCTTCGCGTTCCACGACGCGAGGACGGTAGCATGCCCAACGAACGCCAACGGAACGCGATCGTGCAAGTGCTCCGGCTTCGCATTGCCTCATGGTCCCCTTTAGCGGGAGATGGTGTAATTTTTTTGGTATACAAACAGTTAACAAAACGGCCGGAAGCGCACAAAGTGTAATGTAAACCATATCGTACATGTCATGCATGTCATGGTTTTCACGTTACCACCTGTCATTCATGTTCGTCATACAGTCACCTCGCGCTATACCAACTTTGGTGTATATTAAGCTACCGAACCGGCCGCGAGCGCACCATGAGCATGGCAATAAGTGATGCTGTACATGACAGGCAAATCATGATTTTCATGTTACCACCTGTCACTAACGTTCGTCATACAGAAATATCTCGTCATATCAATTTTGGTATATATGCACTTCACTAAACGACCGCGAGCGCCCCAAGACCATGTCATGCATGTAAATCATGTTTTAGATGGCATGCTTCCATGATTTTCACGTTATGACGAGTACCTTATGTTCGTCATAAACTCTTGTCATGCCATATCAATTTTGGTGTGTATCAAGCTAGCGAAGCGGCCGCAAGCGCACCATGAGCGTAGCATGTAAACCATGCCGTACATGGCGTACACGTCATTATTTTCATGTTAACCATTTGTAGTTTATATTCATCATACAGTCATGTTATCCCATACCAAATTTGGTATGCATCCCATTAACGAAACGGCCAGGAGAGCACATAGTCGTGGGCGGCTAGATAGATAGATAGATAGATAGATAGATAGATAGATAGATAGATAGATAGATAGATAGATAGATAGATAGATAGATAGATAGATAGATAGATAGATAGATAGATAGATAGATAGATAGATAGATAGATAGATAGATAGATAGATAGATAGATAGATAGATAGATACTACGTTCAAACTCGCAGATTTTCGCTAAGAAATAATTCGCAGTTAATAAATGCCGACAGCCGAGCGCCTAAATGCCGCGTGGTTCGCATTTCTTTATCGGGTTAGTACGCGTGCGTGCGCGTGTAGGCAAGTGAAAACTGCCGCTATTTCTTTCTTAATCAATTAGCGAACAACGGTATGCTTAATTCGGGGCTGCAAAAGCGCACGCAATGCGTTAAACATGCGTTACTCCACGTGAAATCAACACCGCGCCGCCGCAGCTTCGGCCGCGCTGGACCAAATTTGGCGGCGGGCAGGACGGTCGTGGTACTTTTCCTGTTCCAGTGACTTTAACGCAGCGCTCGTCTCTCGACTTTCGGTGGGATTTGCAGCGTAGCACGTAGATACGCGGCCAATTTTTTTTGTGTGATGCCGCGTTTTCATGTTATTTTATATGTACAATTTTTGGTTGAATGCTCTGCTTGATCTCAATATCAGAGTTTTATTGCTGGGCTGATGGCAATATTGAAGATTGAATGCTCTAGTTACTGATATATGAGAGCTTATTGCAGTGTGCAGAGACCAACAGTGCAGCGATTGCTGTGGTCATTGTGCTGATGTTCTGTAGGAATCATTTTCATGTTGTAAAAAGTTCCATGAATAGGCTGCTTTTCATGAACATAAAACATTACCCTTTATATATTATGTGCAATGCTGAAACACTGAGCTCCCTTTGAAAAAGTTCCGCATTATGTGATAGCCCATTTTTGTGATACCTTATCTCAGTGTTGTTCTATACGTACTACCTTATTTTTGTGATGCTGTACTGTAATGTTATTTTGTATGTACAATTTTTGGCTGCATTCTCCATTGAAGTGTCCGCTCTTCGCTTTCGTGTTGTTTCCAACGATGCCGCTGGTAACTTTGATTTGGAGCATATCGTTGGCTCACTGTCCTAAAGAAACAGACACAAACACAACAAAACAGGGAAATGAAGCTAGTGCAGCCAGCGTCCTTGTCGCCGAGACCCTTCACGATGGTTATCGCGGCGATCAAATAACTATATATCCTATTCGTCCACGGGACATTCATTCCGCATCTGTGCACTGGTTTTAACTGCACGATGTATAGGTATTCAATATTTAATATTCTCTCCGTATATCGTCACAAGAAATATCTCTGAACTGAAATTAAATGTAAATAAATCGAAGCCCTTGTACACACACTTTCATTAATACCCCTAGTTATTACATTTCTTTTCTTTCATGCGGTAGTGCTTTCACCTTGACCTCCTTCACGTCCAAATATTCACTTAACTATTCGCGCAGTATTCAGAAACATAACATGTTTTAATGTTGTTTTCACTGGTATTGTTTTTGTGCTGATGATTAAATAATATAGAAGAAAAAAAGTCCCCCGGAACTCCAGGCGAATTTTTACAAGAACTTCACTGCGAATTCATCTCTGCGGGCTTATAGTCAACGCTTCACACCTGAAGTGAAGGCTAAAGCAAAATCACGTTTCTACTTGATGAAGATCAGTGTTTGCTTCCTTCACGGGCATTATACGTGTTCGACACGTGTGATTTAGGAGATTCCGCTGACCTGTGAAAAAGTGCACATCAACCAAACAAGCCGGTGCATGGGCACCACTATTATTTGAAGACTCCTGCGGAGAAAATATGACTCGCAACTGTTGGGAATGTGGCTGCATCCCACTTTTTTTACTTTTAAAATTCTTGGTAGAGCCAAGGGGAACATGAGGGCGAAATTATCGAAGCCATTCACATAATCATGTAAGAGGACAAAAATATCAGCACAAAATCTCACCAATAGAAAGTAAGCTTCATATCGAACTGGTGCTAACTACTTGATCTGTTCAGCTACCAACGTTGTTTGATGCGTGTTATGCTCTTGAGCTGCACGTGCCCGCCTGGTTTTCCTAGAGTATGGTTCATTTCAATAAAGCCCAGTCGTTGTGATGTCGTTGTTGTTGTAGCCTAGTAAAACTGGCTGATACCTTCGAGGGGATTGACCTCACTGCTAGTTTATAAATGAAATGCGGTAGCAAAGAAATGAATGAAAACAATACTAAACACTACATAAGATGACCAAAGGGTGATACTTGATAAAAAATAAAGATTATGCAGAGCATATTCTCAAAACACTGGCAAAATACCTGTGGTAGCAGCGTTGTATGCACCATCTCGCTCCTGTGTGCTTCATCTTCTGGCTAGTTCAAATCCTCAAGAATATTTCTTAAAATTATGCTATTTATTTAAACAAGTGCAATCTCCGAGTGTTTTTGAAAAATATGTTATCAATTTTAAAAATTATTTTTTATCGTAAATTGTCAGTGATGAAGTTATGATAGGGCGGTTAGACTCAATGATAATTCGCAAGGTCAAGTGGCGCTTTAATTTGGCTAGATTATCTCTGGCCATTAAATCACCATCCATACTACCAGACGCTATAACATACATAACGAATGCACTAGTGAATTTGTATCATATTGGCAGGAGAACACAGTCATATCGTTTTTTCTTCCGTTAAATTTACGAATGACATCTAGATTGCAATGCTAATTCTACTGCCAAGAAGACAAATTTTGTACATTCTTCTTAATACATGCACTAAACCTGCATCTGCTTCATTTCATTAGGGACACGTCGGTTAACCCGCCGTTTACGTGAGCCACGCAAACGCTGTATCAGCATAAAAGCAACGTCATACAGCGGCTGAATAGCTGGACACGCGGCAGCGGCTTTTCGTCGAAGAGAACGCGTTAGCGCCGTCGCCTCCTCAGGCATCGTCGCGAGGCCAAATGACTTTTGACGTCGGGTGTTTAGAACTGCGCGTTTGCTAGAACAGTAAATGTACCACTCGTCTACTTGCCGATGACGTAGAAATTCTGCAGATCCCACGCCATGTGGGAATTTGTTTCATGCTAAGCAGGCAGCCAGTAGTTCTATGTTGCATTAGATGGCCTTGAGGCAAGCGTTACGGCGTGGGTCGACGTGTTTTTTAAACGGAGGAGTTGGTCTGCGCATCGTGGGCTTAGCAGGCACGCCGACCTAATTGACGTTTAAATGGTAACTTATGAGCTGCCGTAATATCGGCACTCACGTTAGAGGACAGACGTCTGTGTTATCGAAACGAAGTGCATGCGACGGTGCGATGATGCGAATATCATACGTAACTTCCGTTAGTGTATACTCCTTCGTGGTCGAGCAACGCTTGAATATAGCTTCCTAAACCATAGGAATACCAATGTAATATTCATTCGAGTGCTATAAAAGCGGAGCCAACACTGGAACCACAGTTGACGTCAATCCGACAAGACGCATGTATCATAGGAGTACATATGTAATGTTGATTCCTGTATTATAAAATTAGATATCCTGCATTACAACCACAATTGACGTGGCACCGACATTACGCCTGCATAGGATCTTTTTCCAAAGCAGTTTCTAGACCTGGCATGGATCTGTGGTAGAATACCTGACTGCCATGCAGAATGCTTGGGTTCGATTCCTGCTGGGATAATAATTTTTGTTCTTTCTTTCGTCAGCTCAACGCTGACGGTGTCGGTTTTCCTTAACGCTTTCGCATTTCTCGCCGGGTAGATTTAAACCTGGGTAGATATAAACTGTCAGTCACCTGTGGCGCATATGCGTATACCGCCGCCTGTGGTATACGGGTGTGCCACACGTGTCTGGAGGAAAGGATTTGACGGCGTATGTGACAGGATTTCCACGTTATTCATGTTATGACCAGACAGTCATATTCTTTAAACCCTCTTACCCTCTCATAGCAATTTCGGTGTACACCAAGTTAACGAGGCGATCACGTGATCACCCAGACGGAGGCGGCTAGATAGATAGATAGATAGATAGATACGTAGATAGAAGCGCTCAAGGCGCCAAAGGTTCGTTAAGAGATGCTTCAAATTTAATATAATAGTCAGGAAGGCACTGGAAGAACGTGTACTTGCGTGATGTCTGAGTAACGTGAGTTTTAAAAAGCGCACAGCGAGTTGAAACATTTACGTCATATGTTCGTGTTGGAAATTACGCTTTTCGCGAGTTATGTTACATGCGCGACGGAAAACCTTCAGCTTGAGGCAATATAAAGGCACACTCTGAGAAAAAAAAAAGCGTCAGAACAGGGTTACGGCACCGTGACTCCCTTAGGGTATCCTATTTGAACCCTTTTGAAAGGTAAAAGCAGAAAAAAAATTTAGCATTTGCGAAAGAATCACGGCACTCCCATTTTGCGCGTTTCCATTGGCTTCCGTGATGAAGCCGCCGCCGTATACGCCGTATATATCGCGCGTTTGCCGTTCGTCGCCGTCGTGGCACCCCGACGGAGCCGGGCTGGCCCGGCGCCTCCGCTTCCTCTCTCAGTCTCTATGGTCTCTTAAAGTGCGTTGCGTTGGTTGCGCGGTTGCGTCACTTGCCTGTCTTGTAATTTTGTGTTCGAGCGAACATGCGCCTATTCGGTGGCGGTGAGGCCACGCTCCGTGTTCGAAGTGACGCTTGCATGGCGGAATATACCTGGAGCTGCAGACACGGAAAACGTGTGCCTGTTAACGTGGGGTGCACTGCTTTCGTAGGTACTAATTCCACAGCTTTAGCTGGGCGTCTTCAGCATCTCTGTGGAAATGCGCTGCCAGCCATTTCCAGCAGCAGCCAGCGTGCGCGGAGCTGTTTCGGATGCGTGACCGAAACTGTCAGTTAACGGGTTGACACCGCTAAGCGCGTCGCTCCCATTAAATGAGCGATGCAAACAATTATCAAAGGCCATTGTTTGCTGCTCGCACATTGTGTTTTCACTGCACAATGGGCAAAATGTCTTTTTTAGATGCGCTTTATTCTACGTAATGACATTTCCATCGACACTGTTGTGTGCAATATGCCTCCGCCCGTGGGAACGTGGAAAAAAGAAGTCTGTGTAGAAAACGCTTAGCGGCGCTATATAAACTTGTTTTTGTTGCCTTAAAGACGGTAGTTTAAGATGCAGATATAGTATGATGCTTCCAGCACGTTCGCGGTAGTCACGCCTCGCCGGTAAGGTGAAAAGCAGGAGACTTTCGACGGCGCTCGTTGTTGCGGCCATGGCCGCGCATTATTTTACCCTGCTTCTGTTTGCTGTTTTCGTGGTTTGCGTACATATGCGATGACGTTTTACGTTATAACACAATCAAGTGAGAGTACGTGATTGTGGGAGCTATGGGTGGTAATTCCAGCATATCACATGGCTGATCTTGACGTAGACGGCGTCAGCGCGCGCTGGGTGTCGTTCAGGTGCACTTAGTCGCATGTCTTTATCTGAGTATTAAAGGATGGGCTACGTTTTTAACACAAGCAGTCAGTAACCGCTCACGACGTGACCCTGACTGCCGGAGGCTGCTCTTGGGTATTAGAATAAGCCGGAACCAAGCCGACCATATTCTGAAAGCAAACTTAAAGCGATTTCTCAGAAAAGAAGTGCTGTCATTCGTGCATAGCCAGTGCCTATTGCGAAACGATGTTCGCGGCTTCTTTTACGTGAAAAATTGTTTTCTTTGCGAATTATTTTAAACAAAACACGTGTCAGATGTGCACAGTAACGGCGGGTCGAACAAAGGGTGTTTTTAATACATATAATCGGTGTGGGTGTGTGTTCGTTATTCCCAGAATCCCGGATCGCCTTTCCCGCCTTTTCACTCCTGTTGACAGCCACGCTCGGGGAAACGAAGGTGTCGCTATGGTCCGGCGCCTCACCACTCGTGATGGGAAAATCAACAGCGGCGTTCGCCCTGTCAATGAGGCAGTCGGTCCCATATTTTCTTTGGTTGTAAAAAAATGACGTACGAAAAGAGGTGCGTGGCACCCACGCAAAGGAGCCTAAACAAATTTTTTTTGATTGTTGAAAAGAGGCTTACATCATCTTGTGCTGCAAGTTTGTCGCCAAGTGACGTGTTACAAAAGCGACTATTTGCAAGTTGTGTTTTACAAGATAACGGCAAAAAAAAACATTGTTCCTTACGATGCCTGTTTTCATTTGTTGCTTTGTTGTGAGCCTTTATTATGTATGTGTAAATCAATTATTGTGTAGGTTTTGGAAACTCTCACTGCAGTGCCGTTTTCGCATCATGATATCACGTTCTGCTTTTCAGACAATTTCTTGTGCCTGATCACGCTGAACAGTAACGACATCCTAGCAAGTCGCAAGACTGATGCCTCCAGCGTCACCACTTTTTGATTTATTCGTAGTCATAAGGACTAAATATGGAAACATGATACCTATTTCTGCAGTTTATTTTGCCTCATATTTTATTTTGCCTCAAGATAAAAAAAGAGAATGACCCTATTTTTAAGTGTGTCGGCCTCATGCCGCCAATTTCCCACAGGGTGGCTGCCCTCCCAAGCGACTATGAACTTCGTTCTGCCGAGTACCAGGCCGGAAGGGCGCTTGTCCCTATTTTACCGATAGGTACCCGGCGGCACCAAATCTCTGCCTCCCACAGCAGCGGCGGATGCTCAACTATTTCACCAAGGCTGTGATGGGTTAGGGTGCGCCCAGGGGCCTTCACAGAAACTTATGGGGTGACCTTTCAAGATGAGTACCCATTAAAGGCCAACTAGGGCGATTTTTCGAGGTCGATGGATCTCAATGAAATTCGCTGGCTACGTTCCTTTGAACGTTTCCGTCATTTATACCAAATTACAGGCTTGAGACATGCGCAGATTGTTTGTAAATGAATTTCAAAGATTGTCTGCAAACGCCCTCCTGGCTTCCCACAATTATTGGCAACATTGCGTCTGTGACATCAGTGTTGGGAAGGCGGCGGAAGTGACGCAGCCGAGGGCACCGCTAACTTCGGCGCTTCGGTCGCTACAGGGAGCGTCTGCTGTGCACAAGGCGACAGACAGCGTTGGTTTGGCCGGCGCTTCGCTCGTCGTCCCAGCTATCACAGTTTTCATACTCCGCGCCGGCGTGACCGGCATGCCTTGCACGACTTCCGGTTCGTTCGTAACAACGTCTACGTCATACGTAAACAGTACACTCGGTTGGGTATCGGTTTCGGTGTTGCGCTTTATTGCTTATTTAAAATTATTCTCCAATTTGCCGAGTGTGATGGTGTAATGTGGGCCCAGGATCCGAAATAATTCCACCGGCAGTCAGGTGATTCTGTACACACAACACAGACTTTAACACAACCGATAACTGACGATTTACACACAACACACTACAGCATTCCTTATGTACATTTTAAACGTCCTACGCGCCTCGGCACACAAACTGTCCTACTTGCCGTTATGCCTGTTGCCGCTGCGGCGAGGTCGGTCGTCACCGGGGTTCCTTGTGCAGTCAACAGTCACGCTGCCTTGACCGTGGCGAGGTGGTGGTGGTGGTGATGGTGGCACTGCAGGCCGGTAGATCACCAGGCCACTGCAGTGCAGGTTAACTGCCCGTCGCCAACATGAGCCGCGGCCACCTCGTCACACCACTCGGGCCCCAGGACCTCAGGCCAGGAACAGACTAGGCTGCCGGTCTCCGTGTCAGCACCGGGCACAGAGCGGGAAACAGGCTCACCAGGTCCACATGGCTGCCGGACGCCTGGTTGAGTGACGCAGCCCAAAGCAGGCAGCCAGGCTCACCAGGTCCGCAAGGCTGCCGGACGCCTCGTTAAGCGTTGTCGCGACCCGAACCGCCGACCAGCGGCTGCCGTTCCAACCGTGTCGCGCTCCAACTTTTCGAGCCGCACGCCCCGCTCGCGCTTCCTTTTCCTCGTCTTCTCTTCCAAGGCGTAACGCAGAGCAGAACTGTCGTTCCCTCTTCGCCCCGTCACGGGCAACACAATCCACATCAACACACCACCCCCACTTAAGATAGTTGCGAGCAACTATTCCACTCCACGTCAGGCGGTGAGTAGGCAAAAGTGCAGGCGCGTTTGTAAAGTGGGAACAAGTTCACACGAGTCCGAATTTTCGTGTTCCACACAACACGTAATGAAAAAAAGCACACATGATAAATACACAACTGGAGAAATATTCGAGCAATTCAATTGCGACTTAAGTAGCCTGCTCCTACATTGTCTGAGCTTTTTTCTTCTTACTAGTTGCGCGCGGGTGCTTGAAGTTCCTCAAGTGCTGGGCATTCCTATTGAAACATGCTTTTCCATATCGGCACACTTCCTCGTCATTCCAATCCAGCTTCCCGTTGTCTTCATTGTCGCTCTCGTCTTCCAAAGGCTTGGTACGCTTTGCTCGCGGAAGCGCCGGAGAGTCGTTTGCTCGTTGTTTGCCATGATGGCTACTGCTTGCGATGTTTCTGCCATCGGCGCGGTCTTTGGGTTCTTTCTCGTCTCTGGCCTCATCATCTCCTAAGGAACGTTCGTAGAATGTGACCTTGGGGCGATTAAACTGCTTCACATGCTTTGCGTTTCTTCTGAAACACTTCACTCCATACTTGCATTCCTGTCGCTTTTCTGGCTGCCACCTCTGTCCTCCTACCGTTGCTGAATTGTTTGTGGTCTTGCTGCATGTCGCCGTCGTCGTCACTCTCGTAGCACTGCATAGCAGCCGTTGTGTCGTTGTGCTGCGCGTCGGCGACTTGCTCTCGCCATCATCGTTCTTGTTCGCGAGGCCACCAGCACCCTTCTCCACGATGTCTTCTTTGGCCCCACGTTGCTTAGAGCACTTGCTAAAGTTGCTTGGAGAGCTTAGGTCTCTGTTCGCGTAACAGCTGAAACTATTGAAGACCTTTTTCCAGATGAGAGCGCATGGCTTGCGGCATTGGCTTTGGTTGACCAGTCCGGATATTCCCAGTCAGGATCTGGCTCGTGCGGCTCCCTGGCTCCTGGGATGTTGCCTAGCACGAAGTCGTATATTGGGTTGCACATGCATAGTGCAGTTACTTCTCCTATGAAGTACGGCGTATGAATCCAGATGCGCGCCTCGGCCAGTTTCTTGCAGCTGCCGTCCAACAGCACCATTTTCCTGGTGTTTCCAGTTAGACATCGCCTGGGAACCAAATCACACCGTACAATCGTGGTGTTGCTGCCCGTGTCTCTCAGGACGTGTGCTACCTGTCCCAGTACTCGTCCTTGGACAACTGGCATGCAGTCAACTGCTGACCTTGGCGGCTTCTTTTCCCTCCTGCGGCATTCAATTGCAGCGCAAGTCTTCCTCGTGGGCTCAGCGAGAGATCTGGAATCTCGCGTTCCCTCACTCTCTACTATGACGCAGGACACCTGTTGTACAGCCTGGTTCTTGCAATCAGACGTTCTGTGTCCAAGGCGCCCGCATGACTTGCATTTCTCGGAATTTGTGAATGTTTCTCGACACTCAGATGCCTTGTGCCCTTTGCGGTTGCAAATGAAGCAAATCGATTGATGCTTGTCCTGTGACACGGCACCGGGTTTATTCGCATCCTTTGCATCGTCTGCAACTCTACCAATGTTAGTAACGCCCTGGGCTTCGAGAAAGCGGTCGGTGCACTCTGAAAGGGATGCAAGGGTTTTGCATTCTCTCTCCTTCAGGAAGATGGCCAGCTTTGGATTACAGCAACATAAAAATTGCTCAGCTATGACATGATCACGAAGACCCTCAAATGTTTTCGGCACGTCAGCCATCTCAATCCAGTTGTAAAAGTAGCTTGCGATCCTTGCTGCTAGCTGTTTCCCTGTTTCACCATCTTCCGGCCGGGCTTTCCGAAATTTGTCTTTATATCCCTGTGCCGTGAATCTGAAGCGCTGAAGTAGAGCTTTTTTGACTTTGTCGTAGTCGAGTGCCTCCTCAGCAGTCATACGACCAATGACAATGAGTGCCTCGCCAGTTAAGCACATGCTTACGGCCATACCCCATTTATCTCTTGGCCAATCTTGCCCCATAGCCACGCGTTCAAACCTCTGCAAATACGCATGCAGGTCATCGCGACCCTCGTCAAATAGCGGTAGCAACTTCTGCGGATTCAGGCATGACGGGTTTGCCGACGGTGCGAGTGCTGTCGCCGCAGATGGCTCACTCTGCGCACCTTCCTGAAGCCTGAGCTTAAGTCGGAGGATTTGCAGCTGCCTCTCGTCCGCTAGCCGTTGCCTCTCGTCCGCTAACCGTTGCCTCTCTGCTGCTTCTTTGGCCTCTTCTCTCTCAGCTGCGCGCTCATCTCTCTGCCTAACTTGCTCTCGCTCAACCCATTCGCGAAGTTCCGCGCCAGACAAGCCTAACTGAGCTGCTACAGCCGCTAACTTATCGAGATCCATGTCTCTCTTCTTGTGCTGCGTGCACACACCTGACTGGCGATTGCCGCGTTCGAGATGTTACTGGCGGATCCTGGCAGGCTCGCCAAGTTTGTGATGGTGTAATGTGGGCCCAGGATCCGAAATAATTCCACCGGCAGTCAGGTGATTCTGTACACACAACACAGACTTTAACACAACCGATAACTGACGATTTACACACAACACAACACAGCATTCCTTATGTACATTTAAACGTCCTACGCGCCTCGGCACACAAACTGTCCTACTCGCCGTTATGCCTGTTGCCGCTGCGGCGAGGTCGGTCGTCACCGGTGTTCCTTGTGCAGTCAACAGTCACGCTGCCTTGACCGTGGCGAGGTGGTGGTGGTGGTGATGGTGGCACTGCAGGCCGGTAGATCACCAGGCCACTGCAGTGCAGGTTAACTGCCCGTCGCCAACATGAGCCGCGGCCACCTCGTCACACCACTCGGGCCCCAGGACCTTAGGCCAGGAAGAGACTAGGCTGCCGGTCTCCGTGTCAGCACCGGGCACAGAGCGGGAAACAGGCTCACCAGGTCCACATGGCTGCCGGACGCCTGGTTGAGTGACGCAGCCCGAAGCAGGCAGCCAGGCTCACCAGGTCCGCAAGGCTGCCGGACGCCTGGTTAAGCGATGTCGCGACCCGAACCGCCGACCAGCGGCTGCCGTTCCAACCGTGTCGCGCTCCAACTGCTCGAGCCGCACGCCCCGCTCGCGCTTCCTTTTCCTCGTCTTCTCTTCCAAGGCGTAACGCAGAGCAGAACTGTCGTTCCCTCTTCGCCCCGTCACGGGCCACACAATCCACATCATCACACCGAGTATTTCTGCTATCGGGCCCGTAACAGGAACGTCTCAGGAACATAAAAGCACCATTACATTGACATGGCCAAAAAATCGCCGGAGTTGGCCTTTAACAACCGCGCGCCAGGTAGGTGTACTCCTCTACCCCTTGAGAAAAACCGGTGGGTTCCCGGTGGGCACTGGGAATCGAACCCGGTACCTCCCGCATTGGAAGCAGACGCTCAACCATGTAGCCACCGCTGCGGTCATTCCACATCACTGTCACACAATTTAGTTGGCTATACTCATACAAGCATGTAAATAACGAATACCTCTACTGAATAATTGGAAATCACAGACCATTTTTTCGTGGTTTCTAGATTACTCTGCTGGAACAGGTGTGTGCTTTGGTCGACTTTCATTAAAGTAATGCTAAAATTCAACTATACTTTCTTTTTCAAGTCGCTGTGCACAACGGCAAGTATAATTGAACTCGCTTAAAATGAATACTTCACTAATTCCAACAGTAATCCTGCAAAAGTAGAGAATGGGTCAATTGTGTAACTTAAATTGTTCTGGAGTCGCTCGACGCTTCGCCGTGAGTCATTTGACCCCCGTGAGTGTTACCGGCAAGATTCGTCTGACTCCCTCACAAGTGGCAATGTTATCCTTCGGATAAGGGTCCTCCCACTCTTCCTATAGGGTCAGGGTACTCTCCTAGATCGCGCCGACTCTGACCCACCAAGAGAGTTACTGTGACTCTTTTTAGAGAGTCGTATACGTGGCAAGACAGAACTCTCCGAAAAGAGTCATCTATACTTTTTTTTTCGTCTTAGAGTGCATGACATGAATGCGAAATTCTCAAGAAACCATGGACTTACAAAAAAATGAAGGAAAGAGAAGCGGTGTACCAACGTATAGTGACATTGTAGCGGCGCTTCATATTGCGTCCAGCGAAGCTTCTCAAGGTTCGCTTAGTATAAAGGAAGCGAATCGACATAAATATTGCTGCGGACAGCCATCAAAAGACGATTATGCTGAAGACGACGACGCCGATTTGGAGGCTGCTGTGTGCCGTTGCCTTGCCCGAGTACTCTCCTTTAAATACACTTGTTTACAGCCTCCAGTCTTAGTCTCTTCACGTAACATTTTGGTGGACGTGCTGGGTACTCCCTTCTTCACGAAGCTTCGCAGTGTACGCCACCTTGAGCATTCCAACATGGCTCTGGAAAATGCGTCAACCACTCCGGCTCCAACACTTGCCGCCAACGCGACGTAGTACATCAACGTCACCGCTCCTCGCGACCCTGGTGTTTTCTCTCGCGCCAATGGGCAAGACGTGGACAAGTGGCTCAGCCTTTACGAACGCGTCAGCACAAGTAACCGGTGGGACCGTACTCTCATGCTTGCCAATGTGCTATTCTACCTCGACGGCACCCAGCGAGTGTGGTATGAAACGCATGATACTGAGCTGACAAGTTGCGATATGTTCAAAGGGAAGATACGAGAGTTGTTCGGCAGCCCTGGTGGTCACCAGCTCGCTGCAAAAAAGACGTTGTCGACCCGTGCGCAGACGTCAACAGAGCCGTACGTGATGTACATCCAAGACGTTTTGGCTCTCTGCCATGCGGTTGACTCGCGCATGACGCAACAGGACAAGGTTGCTCACATTCTCAAGGGTATCGCTGATGATGCGTTCAACCTGCTCGTCTTCAATAACGTATCCGCTGTTGATGAGGTCATAAAAGAATGCCGGCGCCTGGAACTCGCTAAAAGCAAGCACATTATTCTGCTGTTTGCTCGCCTGCCTAACACCGCGCCGACGCCGTCCTGTGCCGATGTTCCCCGTTCTACAAGCAACGATGTCAACGTTACCTGAATTGTGCGACGAGAAACTGAAGCCGCTTATCTGGCTACCTGTGAGCCCAGTACCTGCTCTCCCCCTGCAGTTCCAATTTTGATGATTCAGGCAGTTGTCCGTCAGGAGATTCCAGCATGGGAATGGCGCACTGCCGACCACAGGCCCATCTGTTTCATGTGCCACAGGAATGTACACATCTCTAGGCATTGTCGCAATCGCTTGAACTCTCCTGCACAGTACACGTACGCTGGCTACCACCACGCTAATGGCTCTTACCGTCCCTCTAAAGCACGTACGGATCACGCTGTCACTGAATCTATTGCTCCTAGCCGTCCGTACTCACGATCACCTTCATCCCTACGTCGGCACACCCACTCACCCCAGCCCCATCGTTCCCATTCGCCAAGCTTCAACGCACGCTCCCAACCGGACAACTGGATGGTGTAGCGCCCGCAAGCGCCGCTACATTGCTCCCTACGCTGCCAAATCCTCTGCTGACCCTTTCGACCAATATGAACCTCACTGAAGTACACATGGACGGTGTTCTTGTTCGTGCTCTAATAGACGCCGAATCCCATTTATCTGTGATCAGCGCTAATCTTCGGACTCGCCTGAAGAAAGTTCTAACACCAGCCGCGAAGCCAGTTGTCCGTGTCGCCGACGGAGGAACAGCTTGTGCAAATGGCATGTGTACAGCTCGAGTCGGCATCGCCGATCGCTCTACCATCGTTGTTTTCACCGTATTCGCCCACTGCCCCCACGACGTCATTTTAGGCTTAGACTTCCCTTCTGCTCATTCGGCCCTCATAGACTGCTCTACCAGTATTCTCCGCCTTGACCTTCCTTTTCCACCTCACCCTGTGCCGCCTCCCATTCGCCTAACCGCCGCAGACTTCGTTCGCTTACCACCCACAGCTCTGACCTACGTTGACTTAGTACCATCCTCACCAGTGCCGGACGGCGAGCACATTGCGACTCCTGTCAAGGATGTTCGTCTCTACCAAGGTATTACATTACCTCGTTCTATTTTATCTATTATATCTAATTGCGCATGTTTACCAGTGGTCAACTTTGGCTTGGTAACGCAAGCGCTGCCACGAGGGATATCCTTGGCCCATATCAGCGCCTTAACGATCCCTCGATAGCATCCGTTACGTTAGAGGATGGTACTACCGAGCACAGCGACCCGTCGCAGTCCGCCGCATCTGTTCTCGACGACCTGAAGAGAATGATTGCGCCAGACCTGCCGCCAAAGATTTCTGACGACCTCTACCGCGTTCTCTTTTTTGTACCGCAATACTCTTTATTTTCACGACCGTCCTTTAGCACAAACTACGACCGTGAAACATTGAATAAATACTGGCGTTGTTGCTCCTGTTCATAGACGTCCGTATCGATTGTCACGAGCTGAGCGTCAAGTGATTCAAGCAGAAGTCGAGAAGATGCTCACCAAGAACGTCATCGAACCATCTTTCAGCCCATGGGCGTCGCCCGTTGTCTTAGTGAAAAAGAATGACGGCTCGTGGCGATTCTGCGTGGACAATCGCCACCTTAACAAAGTAACAAAAAAGGACGTTTACCCCTTACCTCGCATTGACAACGCCCTTGACTGCCTGCATAGTGCTCGCTACTTTTAGTCTCTTGACCTACGCTCTGGCTATTGGCAGATCGCTGTGGACGATCTGGACCGCGAGAAAACCGCTTTTATCACACCTGATGGTCTTTAATCAATTCAAGGTGATACCATTCGGACTATGTAACGCACCGGCCACATTCGAACGCATGATACACTCTCTCGTTCAAATATTCAAGTGGTCCACATGTCTGTGCTACATGGACGACGTTATAGTGTTCTCCCCCACTTTCGTGAGTCATCTAGAACGCCTATCTGCAATCCTGCAAGTTTTTCGCCAAACCGTTTGCAACTTAACGCATCGAAGTGCCACTTTGGTCGTCGCCAGATTACAGTGCTTGACCACCTCGTTGATGCCAATGAAGTGCAGCCGGACCCACGCGAAATCCGCACTGTTACGAATTTCCCAATTCCTAAGTGTGCTAAAGATGTACGCAGCTTCATTGGTTTATGCTCGTACTTCCGCCGCTTTGTGAAAAATGTCGCGGACATAGCACGACCACTTACTGACCATTTGGAAAAAAGAAGTGCCATTTATATGGGGCGACGCCGAAACGTTCGCTCATTTGATCTGGCTGCTTACAACGGTGCCCGTTCGGGCCCACTTTGACCCTTCTGCGCCGACTGAAGTTCGCACCGACGCCAGTGGGCACGGCATAGGCGCAGTAGTAGCACAACGGCAGCACAGTACTGATCGCGTCATCGCCTATGCCAGCAGGCTCCTCACAACTTCAGAGCGCAACTACTCTATCACGGAGCGTGAGTGTATGGCCCTTGTTTGTGCGGCTCTGAAATTCCGCCCATATTTATACGGCCGATCATTTTCAGTCGTAACAGACCACCACGCGCTCTGCTGGTTGTCCTCACTGAAGGACCCTACCGGACGAATTGGTCGCTGGAAAGAATATTCTTATTCTGTCATCTATAAGTCCGGCCGCCTGCACATGGACGCCAACTGCTTGTCCCGTTAGCCGGTAGACGAGGCCGATGACACCGACCACGATGCACCCAATGGTATCTTTTTACTGTCTCCTTTCGAGAACATCGCCGACAAGCAGCAACGCTACCTTTCGCTGCGAGAACACATCCACCGTCTGCAGACATCGCCCAATGACGCGTCAGTGCGCCACTTTGTCCTCTAGGATGGTGTCTTATACCATCGTAACTTCCATCCAGACGGGCCGGAACTTCTTCTAGTCATAACGAGACAATTACGTCGAGCTGTCCTTTTTGAATTTCATGACGCTCCCACTGCAGGACACCTAGGCGTATCGCGCACGTACGACCGCATCCGCCGTCGCTTCTATTGGCCCGGTCTCCTCCGTTCAGTTCGACGCTTCGTTTCTGCCTGTGATTCCTGTCAACGTCGCAAAACACGCCAGATGTTCCCTGCTGGTCATCTCCAACCAATCGACGTTCCCGTAGAACCGTTCTTCCGTGTTGGACTTGATCTTCTCGGCCCCTTTCCTACGACGTCCACCAGGAACAAATGGGTAGCCGTGTCGACTGATTACGCCACCCGATATGCCATAACACGGGCTTTCCCCACCAGTTGCGCCACCGACGTCGCGGAGTTTCTCTTACATGGCACCATCTTGCTCCATGGTGCTCCACGACAGCTACTAACTGATTGTGGCCGTAACTTTCTCTCTAGAATTATCGCCGACATTCTGCCTTCCTCCGCGACTCAGCACAAACTGACCACCTCATACCATCCGCAAACGAACGGTCTCACGGAGTGGTTCAACAGAGCCCTCACGGATATGCTGTCGATGTACGTGTCCAATGACAACCATGACTGGGACATTGGTTTCCCTTACGTCACTTTCGCCTACAATTCTTCTCGACACGTCACTGCCGGATTTTCGCCGTTTTGTCTACTGTACGGTCGTGAACCCACCCTGCCACTTGATACTGTTCTTCCTTTGGCTGCCACCCCAACTACCGAGTACGCACGTGATGCAATAGCACTCGCCGATCATGCGCGCCAACATGCCCGTACTCGGCTGACTGCTTCGCAAGACACACACCGACATTTCTACGATGACCGCCCCCGCGACGCACAGCTCTCGCCTGGCGCGCTCGTGCTGCTCTGGGGCCGAATTCACAAAGCTTTCTCTTGCCTGCGCAATTTCTTAGTCAAGAATTCTCGTATCTCGTGGGAGTACGATAGCAATGCTACGAATTTAACTTACTCGCCACTTTTGAGGGCAAGGTGGCAGCGCGAAAGCCGATGAAACAACAAGGAAAGAAAGAAGTGCGCGCAGGTGATAGCAAGGCAGCACGCGAAACGTCTAGCATCCAGAGTATACGATGAAAGCGAATGTATTTTCGTTAAATCTCAGCTTCCAGTTCCGGGCGTCCGCTACAGCACTTACGCGTTGCCGCGTTGCAGCAGACGTCCTGGGGTCTTGCGCGAAACCAAGTGCTCGTGTTTTATCGATGACCATAGCTAAGAAAAATCTAGTTGTTCGATGGCGTTGATAATCCGTGCGCTATCTCGTCAAGTGCAGGCGAACAACTCTCCAGATGTAGCGCATCTATAAACCGCGCATAAAGTGAAATATTGAAGGTTTGAAGATGTGACCGAAACGTCTCCCACTGTTTACCACAACCAGTTTATTTATATTTTCATGAAGCTGCGCTGCCAATCAACTAATTAAGCATGTTCGAGCACGGTATGGTGGTTGCCATTATAGGGTGTTTTGTAGCTAGACGTAAACTGTTGCATTTCTTACATATATCTCAGTACAAGACATAGAAGCGGCTTCTGAGCCTACGGAGAACTGTACAGAAATATAAAGCAGCAGTAAGAAAGATATCATGAGCGTAATGCCGCAGGTTGAACTCACCGCAGCATTTTGACAGGGCCGGAATGCCAGAGCAATCGTATACGCTTAGATATGTAAACGCGTAAAACGAGGAAGATTCGTCGGGAGGTTTCTATGTGCTAATGCTTTTCAAAAACACGGCGCAGTCACTTCGTCCTTGCGGAGTTTGCGTGAGCAAACATAAAAGAAGCGGCGTTCAATTGTCTCGGCCTGAAGTGACATGATTACACGTGCGCCTCGATTCACAGGGCGCGCGTGCTGCGCGTTCGCACGATTAACAAAAAGAAAAAAATAAGAGATGGCGTTCACGTTACTTACTAACGTCTATGGGAGCGAAAGCCATACAAAAGCGAGCGAAAGTGTGATTGTTCTTATTTATGAGAATCGAAGCAAATTGAGTAGTGATTTGTTCAGTGAAGATCTATTTAAATGACGATAATCGAAACAAACTGAATATTCAATTAGTGAAAGTGGCAGTAGTGACAGTCAGTTAGCGATAGTGGATTAGTGATGTGGCACTCGATACAAAACGCACGGTAATATAGCCGCACTTGATGGCTTTAACGTTCGAGTCACCTTAGGCAAATGCATTAGGATCTCAAGCTTTTTTTTTTTTGGATCGACTTTCACCGGTCGTTTGGCATTAGGTGTCTTTTGAGGGAAACATAATATATATACAATGAAGTAAGTGTTACAGTGGCCCGCTCTCTTCTGAAACACTGCAGCGGTGGTCGAGTCGTGACAGCCAGGGGCGTACGCAGAATTTTTTTCGGGGGGGGGGGGGGGCACCTCCTTGATCTGTAGTGGGGACGAGCAGGCAGATGTGGTCGAGTGTCATTTTCTGCTCTGTATGCTATGGCAAAAAAAAATTTCGGGGGGGGGGGGGGGGGGGCACGGGCCCGGTGTGCCCTAACGTGGCTACGCCCCTGGTTACAGCGTCCGACGGCCACGCGGGAGGCGCTGGGTTCGATTCGCAGTGTCGCCAAGCACCCACGTATTTTTTTTTTCCTATGGAAAAACGGTTAGCGTGGCCCGAGGTTATGTGTTGTGGGCACTCTTTTCTTAAGAAGGTGACCTTTCCGCTCCCTTTTTTCACTCCCATTTACATCCACAAACGCTGCGCCGTGCTCCCTCACGGTTCATAGAAATAAGAGTGCTCTAACCACTACTATCGCAAGAGCGCCCAGACCCGAAACCCTGTTATCATACCTGGGCATTAATTTTCACGAGTCTGGCTATTCGAGCGCCGGTCAGACATCACGGTGTTTTCAAGAACATCAAGAGGCACGCGGCGGCCAAACTGCTTGCGGCCAAGATGACTGCCTTTGTGGGGACACGTTTCCGTGCTAATTTGGTGAGATTCATTACACGCAGCAGCGCACAACGACAGGGGCAGAGAGAAAAGACACAAACACAGTGATATGTTTGTGTCTTCCCTCTCGGTCTCTGTCGTGTTGCGCAGCTCCGTGTAATGCCTCTGTGAATGGTTATAAAGAACTAGCAGGCTATCGAGTTCTGTGGAGCGGGCAAAACAGTAGGCCTGGGAAAAGATTACGGCAAATTCATTTGCGCCATAAAGTACTGTTCTCTTGGTACACGAAAATTTTAAACCCGAGTTTATTCTTTATCAACAGCAGTTACAGTATAAATGACAGGTGGACAGACAAAAATCCGCGTATTCAGCTTGACTAGTTTTGTGCCCTTAATAGTAATTGGCAACACGGTGACCCGAAGGTCGCAGGATCGAATCCCGGCTGTGGCGGCTGCATTTTCGATGGAGGCGAAAATATTTGAAGCCCGTGTAATTAGATTTAGGTGCACGTTAAAGAGCCCTAGGTGGTCGAAATTTCCGGAGCCCTGCATAACGGTGTCTCTCATAATCATATCTTGATTTTGGGACGTGAAACCTCGGATATTATTATTAGTATGTCATCAAACCCTTTCCTTGAGACACATGTGGCACATGCCCGTTTATCACGGGCGGCGAGTACGGGTATGCGCCAGAGGTGACTAACAGTTTGTCTACTCAGAAGCGGCGAGAACAGACAATGACAATTTAAATGCGAGAGCGTTAAGAAAAACCGACATTGGCAGCGTTGACCCGACGAGAGGGAAGACTTAAAATAGGATCCCAGCAGAAATCCAGCCCAAGCATTCCGCGGGGCAATCAGGCACTCTACCACAGAGCCACGCCAGGTCTATGAAGTTGTTTGGAGAAACAGCCTACGCAGGCGTGATCTAGGTGCAATTTCGATTGTGGTTGCGGTGCTGGCTATCTAATTTTACAAGGAAGCAATAAACAGTACATATGTACTCCTACGATACAGGCCTCATATCAGATTAACATCTGTGGTTCCACTGTTGGGTCGGCTTTTATAGCAGTTAAATCAACATTACATTTGTATTACTGTGATTCAGGAAGCCATATTGAAGCATTCTACGACCTCGGAGGAATATATTAACGAATGTTACATATGATATTCACATCATTGCACCGTAAAACGCAATTAGTTTCGATGATACTGCGGTATGTACTCTAACGTGTGGGCTGGCGTTACGTTGCACCATACGTTAACCTTTAATCGTCAGTGTTGTCGACGTGCCTGGTAAGCCCCCGATGAGTACACAGCTACTACACTTACAAGAACGCGTCGATGGACCTCGTAACGTGTGGCTCAAAGCCATAAAATACAGCATAGAAGTACTCGCTGACTTCGCATGAAATCTATTTCCACAATGCGTGGGATCTGTCAAATTTTTTAGCTAACGTCTTATACAGCGCCTTGTATTTCGAACGTCTAGTCTTACTCCTGTAATGATGCCAGAGTTCTTTGCCAACATTTCTTCAGTGAGGAATCTTCCAACAGAGGCATGTTGTAAGAAAGTTCCTAAAAGCTCTATTTTGTGAGCAATACAATGCAGCAACAATGATTTTGCAAGCCTATTACGTTCCTTTTTTATTACCTATTCTTGGCTGGATGGCGCAAATAATATTTCGCAGTTTTGTTCTCTTATTAGCGTTTTCAACTCAATGGAGTCGATTTCCGCTAACTGTGGCCTGTGCCACCGAACGATTGTTTTGAAACGAAGCAGGCACACTCTAGGTGCTGAATGCATGCCTCATTTCCTGTTTACAATGCTGTGTTGACTGTCTCTCGGTGTAGCTTCTTTTACCTCATTCAGCTATATCATATTGGTATGTCATACTCATCAATGCGCCGATAACTGCAAATGCATGTAGAGACTATCGATCATCTCTTGTACCGCTGTCCCCCATTTCAACAACATCGCCGGACTCTCCAGTGTGCCTTCAGGAAACCCAGTTGATGGCGGGCCTTTTCCTGAAGGAAAGATCATGGGAGTCGAGCTTGATACCACGTCAGGCCAGAAAACAACACGAGCGCTCCTGCAGTATTTGAAGGCAACCTGACGGAGCCTAGTTCCTTTGTGGAATTGTTGGCTTCACCGACATTCACTTTTCGACAATTTCTGTTCATTTCATCCTGGTGTTTTTTTCAGTAGAGCCAATTGAGATGACGCTGACATATTGTAGAATGGCTGTGCCAGATATCATGTTTTGCCATATTGCATTGTTAGTTTTTTGACAACAATTTTGGTAGTGAAGAATTGTCAATAAAAAGTTGTGTTTTTGCTGGCTGGGTACTATATAGGCGCAGTTTAGCTACCGCGATATTTTTTTGTTCTTTTGAAGCTTCTGTATAACGTTATCTAGTCACATGCCATATAGAATTTTGTGGTTTGTACGTTTTAATGCTGTACAGGTATCGTCCTTGTTCCACATAATAAATTACGACATGACCACTTTTGTTTGCGAATCTATTGAGCTCTCACTCCGTAATAGTAATTACAGAGTAAGTAACTGTAACCACTATAACACAGAGGGCCTCATATAAACGTACACTAATTGCTTGCACAGAAAAAAAAAAACAGCAAGAAAAATATTGGTCCTGTATGACGTCTTCAAAACGTCTAGAAAACGTCTTTTAAAAGATAATGCAATGGGTTATTTTAGGTATCTAGCAATTTCTTTTATAGAATGGGATGTTTGGCGACGTTTTAAAAATGTTTCCTAGATGGTCGGATTCTTGCCGGACAGTAAGCGAGATATACGACGTTTTCTAGACCTTTATCTTCTATTGCGTGACGTCTTCTAGGCATTTTTATTGTCTCGGATAATCGTTTATAAAGCGGCAATTATCTCCTTTGTGCTACCTGGGCACTGGCGTAGCCAGTGGCACGACTGCGTAAAGGTTTGGGGGGGCTCAACCCCCGCCCCTCCCCAAAATTTTTCGATTCCACATGTGGATATATACACGCACACATACAAACTCATGCACGAGCATGCATAAAGTGTGGCTGAACACCCCCACCCCCGAAAAATGTTTCTGGTTACGATGCTGTCTCTCACGTCATATTTAGTGCGCCGTGTTGTTATGCTACGCATGTTTTTTTGACAAAAATGGCCCCGAAGGACCCCTGATGTTGCATTCAATTATCTGTTTACTTGCCACTTTTACCTTGCAAAGTCGGGGACCAATGGGAGGCTTTTGAGAGAAATTAACTGCGACATTGTTTGTAGGCGGCCGAGTTGGTACAGTCGCCCAATTATTTCAATAGCGTGCGCAGCGGCGACTTTTCTTTGTGCCAGCCCCTTACGATAGAACTAAGTTTAAAAAAATTGTTTTCTGGGCATGTGCTTTGTGGGCATGCACTTTCCCTCAACCTTTTTGGAGCTTAACTGAGCCATATCGCGAAGAGACACAGAAGAAATTGCTGCTCGCGCATGGTAGTTAAAGGTTTCGGTGAATGTACATAGTGAGCGCGAAAAAAGAGCACGCGCGACAAAGAAAAAGAAGCCGACATGCATAACGCGTACAAGTGAGAAGTACGTCATCGCCTTATTTTCATCTTTCCATACATTGCGGAGCTCGTCTGCTTTCGGACTCGACCAGCTGTGGTGAAACAATGCCGCCATTACTGGAATAATTATTTGAGGAGCTTGCTCCTCATGCTCAGGGTTGTCCATCACCGTAGCAGCCGGTGACCACAATCGCTACCATAACAAAGTGTCGCGTCTTTATCCTCTTCAGTCCGTGGGTACCCATACGGGTACATTTGAAGAACATGTACTTTTTTTTGTTAAAAAAATGCCCACTACATGTCGTCGCAGGCCCATGTACGCGCTCGCACTAAAAATAAGTATGGCGGCGTCACGCAAGGAAAGCGCGCGCAGGCGGTCAGGTGGTTTAAAATTTTTCTTATTTCACGAAATACTGCATAGAAGTTGTTAGGCAGTGTGTACGACCGATCACGATAGACTAGAGAAGGCGCATGGCAGGTTCGGGTTTGTTCCTTTGATTTGCCTCCGAGATAGCGCAACTTACAACTCTACCCAATTGGGTACTTCAGGTTGTTGCGTTAAAAATACATTCAATTTCGTTTTGTGTTGCAGGCAATTTTCCCAACGACTAGGACTCTTTCCGAGTGATGTTGACTTGCCTGATAAGGCAACTTCGTGGAACAGCAGCACAGCAGCAGGGATGATGATGATGATAATGATGATGGAGATAACGATACACCAGTAAGCTTCGAATTTCGTGGCTCGATTTGGAAAGCGGCAGAGTAGGCCCAATTTGTAAGTGGCAGAACACGTTCGGGTACGTGAATGTGAAAGGAGGAGAAAAAAAATAGATATATCGCAACCACGTTTCATAAAGCATACAACAACAATATAGGTGGTGTGGATCTTGTGGAATGGTACATGTCCTAATACAAGAATAATATCGATACAAAGACCTTTTTTTTGTTTTGTAAAGGTTTTGGGGCTGGTGAAGCTGTTATGAGCCACTTTTTTCCCCACTCGTCCTCCGCAAATCTGTATTGGTTTTGTGGAAATAGATACGTACAATGCAATACAATACAAAAAAGAGAGAAATAGAGATAATGATAAAGAGGCGATGAGGTCAACTAGAATTGTAGCATCCGGTTTGCTACCCTACACTAAGGGGAGGGGGAAAGGGAAAGAAAGATGAAAGGGAAATACACCTTCCTTTTTTTTTGCGCGCCTGCTCTTCTATCCACACAAAGAAGTGGGCTATCAGGGTATTTGCCCACTATCTGGACGAAGCGGCGAAAAAATTCAAGGACTGATTACAGGAATGACTGCATGCTCATGGATATTACAGCAAAATTCAACATTCTCTACCAATTCAAGTTTAAAAACATAGTTGCTGGAACACCAATTCGCACACACGTCAAGCAAATGCAAGAAGTTCAAAATGCAGCAAAGCTGGATGTTGAAACTGGCGAGTCTCTGGCAATCCCTAAACGTAGCAAGGTGATTTCAATACCACTAAATGAGGTCCTATTTGACATGCAGCGACATTTTCCAGAGCATGTGCCCCTAAAATTTCAGATAATATGGATAGCAGCGCAAGAACCCGCGTTAGCCGCATTAAATGTGAGCTGTGCCTTCTGAACAAAAATGGCTTTCTTGATTTTTACTCAGCTTAGGCCTGAAGTACCCAAATGGGTACATCCATTTTCTCCACAGAAATTGCAGTTATCGATTTTTTTTCTTCCGAGATGTGTTTCGTGACCCCAAAACGCTTGAAGTAAAGAGGAAAGAAGTGTTAATTTTAAGGGCTCATTTTTCTTTGTTATACACAATATTAATGAGCACTAACAGACTGGCATTATTGTCTGTTAGTGCTCATTAATAAAGTAAAGAGGTTTATATGAGTTCACCTTGTCTACTTTTTAGTCAGGTCTGAAGAGGTTAAATGACAGTAGAGAAATTATACGGAGCATTCACGGTTTACCCCATTATGTCTGAGCAAGCTCCTCTAACATTTTTCAATTGTCGGGGTTTAACCTCCCAAAACCATGACATGACTATGAGGGGCTCTGTAGCGGAGGGCTATGACGTCCCTCATAACAGTCCTCAATCATTTTCACCTCCATCGAAAATGCGGCCGCCGCGGCCGCGATTCCCTCCCGCGACCTTCGGGTCACCAGTCGAGCACCACAACCCCTCGATCACGGGGGCGAGTCACCCATTCCCTTCTTAATGGAGAACCGTGCGCACGCCTATATGAGAAAGATTACCACGTTCGGGAAGCGTGCCTCAATGTAGGCGTCGCTATGTGCATTGTGATGTCGCGCACAGGTCCGACTAAAGCTGCTCCGCTACAAGTAGTCCACGACCTTTGACCTGCGCCGTCACTTGTCCGCGATGGCTGCCACCACTTGTTCACTTCGCGCGACGATCTCTCGGGCATCACCGTGAACCACGGCAGCAGTGACCCGGGCTGCGGCGGCTCCTCACTCGGCGTCTCAGTGGCTCTGCATCAAGCTGCTCTCGAAGTGACTGAGCAGGGCACCGAGGCTGCAGCCAGCTCCGCTTTGGTCGTCACCGGCCGTGACCTGCGCGCCGTCAAGCTCACACCCGACCATCCGTTTATGCTTCTAGTGCGAACCCACAAGCCTGGCGCAGTCCTGCTTTTCGTGGGGAATGTGCGCCACGTGAAAGACGTTGACGCCTGACATGGAACAAAGTGTTCACGCTTAGCGAAAACACGCATTCTTCCTCGTCTTCGTTAGACTCTATGTGCCGTGAACACAAAAATTTATGCTTGGCTGTTGTGTAGTTCCCTCAGTTTATCAATATTGATGTCTAATCGCTTCCTTTATACTAAGAAAACTTTGAGAAGATTCGCTGGAGGCAATGGGAAGCGCCGCTACAATGTCTGTATACGTTTATACACTACTTCCCATTCCTTTCTTTTTATTCTTTTTCTGTAAGTCCATTCTTTCTTCAGAATTTCGCATCTACGTCATGACTATCTATTGCCTCAAGCGGAAGGTTTTCCATTGCGCAGATAACATAATTCGCGAAATGCGCAATTTTCAACACACATGACGTAAATGTTTCCCGTGACGCAGTGCTTTCCCGTCTATTATTATAAATGCGAAGCATTTCTTAACGAACCTTTGGTATTTTGACCGTTTTTATCTATCTATCTATCTATCTATCTATCTATCTATCTATCTATCTATCTATCTATCTATCTATCTATCTATCTATCTATCTAGCCGCTACGTCTGGGTGCTCTCGTGATCGCCTCCTTAACTTGGTGTGCGCCGAAATTGCCATGGGTGGGTAAGAGGGCGTAAGAATATGACTGTCGGGCCGTAACATAAATAACGTGAAAATCCTGTCTCATACGTCGTCCAACCCTTTCCTCCAGACACGTGTAGCAGATACCCGTGTACCACGGACATTCGCAACGGGTGTTTGACACTTTATATTTACCCAGGAACGGCGAGAACAAACATTCGTAATCTCAATTCGAGAGCGTTAATAAAAAGCGACACCCTCAGCGTTGACCTGAGGAAAGAAAGAATAAAAATTTATATCCCAGCAGGAATCGAACTCAAGCGTTGTGCGTGGTAGTCAGGTATTCTACCACAGAGCCACGCCAGGTCTAGAAACTGCTTCGTAAGAAGATCCTATGCATGCGTAATGTCGGTGCAATGTCAATTGTGGTTGTAATCCTGGCTTTCTTATTTTACAATAAAGCAATAAACACTACATAAGTATTCCTATGACACATACCTCTTGTCGGGTTGACATCAATGGTGGTTGCAGTGTCGACTCCGTTTTCATAGCACTCCAATCAACATTAGATTAGTATTCTTATACTTCAGCAAGCTATATTCAAGCGTTGTTCAACCCCGGAGGAGTGTACGCTAACGAAACCTACGTATGATGTTCACATCATCGCACCGTCGCATACACTTGGTTTCGATAACACAGACGTGTGTGCTCTAACATGAGTGCTGATACTACGTCAGCCCATAAGTTACCATTTAAAAGACAGTATAGTCGGCGTGCCTGCCAAGCCCAAGATGCGCACACAACTCCTCCGTCCACAAAAGCACGTCGATCGATGTAGTAGCGCTTGGCTCAAGGCAAAAAAATGCAGCATACAACATGGCTGCCCGCTTCCCATGAACCGGTTTCCACAAGGTGTTTGATCTGACGAATTTTTACGTTATTGGCAAGTAAACTAGTGGTACGTTTAATATACTAACAAACGCGCAGTTCTAAACACCGGACGTCAAAACTCACTTCGCCTCGCGACGATGCCTGAGGAGGCGGCAGCGCAAACGCGTCCTCTTCGACGAAAAGCCGCTGCCGCGTGTCCAGCGATTCAGCCGCTGTATGACATTGTTTTTACTGCTGAGACAGCGTTTGCGTGGCTCACGCAAAGAGCCGGGTGACCGACGTGTCCTTAATGAAATGAAGCTGATGCATATTTCAATGCATGTATTAAGAAGAATGTACAAAATTTGCCTTTCTCGCAGTACAATCAACGTTGTAATCTAGATGTCATTCGTAAATTCAACGGAAGGAAAAACGATCTAAATCTGGTTCAGTAACGGTGGTCGTTGTATTTTATACGTATTGACTGTGTTCTCCTACCAGTATGATACAAATTCACTAGTGAATTCATTATGTATAAAATAGCGTCTGGCCACCTGTAGTATAAATGCTGATTTGATGGCCAGAAAGGACCTGGCGAAACGAAAGCGCCACTTGACCTTGCGAATCATCATTTAGTCTAACCGCCCTATCATACCTACATCAGTAACGATTTATTATTCACATTCACCAAAAAAAAGGTGTGATATTGATAACATTTTTTTTCAATAACACTCGGTGATTGCACATCTTTAAATTAAATAGCATAATTTAACTCTTTCCGGCACGGTGGTCACCCCCGGTAACCACCTTTTCTTCATTTTTTTTTCTCTTGAAGCACACGAGCCCCTCGCGTCAGATTTTATACGGCACGTTTCTAAAGCTTTCAACATAGTGACAGAGATGATGCCACTTTGTTCGCACTTCAATGTTACGGGTTACGTCTGTTTTCAACCGGCTGCCGACGTCTTCAAGGCGCGCTACACGATGAACCCGAGATATTTTTACACAAATGGTAGTATGTCCTATTCTTAATAAGTTGATAGCTTAGGACAACACGTTGTATAAGTAGCTAATGCCAAGAAATCCAGAACTGAAGAGCTGCACTCACTAAGCACAGAGCACCGTGTCGCTGAAATTGGTGATCACCTAGAGTGACTACCGTGAATGAAGGGTCTTGGAATTCGGATAATATATTATTGTTTTATGGATGCTTGGAGGAGAAATCTTGCGAAATTATTTTATGAGCCTTCAAGATTCAAATGGATGTGTGGTATATACAATATCCACGTGCTCCTGCAGGGAAAAAAGCACTGTTTTCCAGCCTTCCACCGAAACTGACTGGTAGACCCCTACTGCATGGTGGTCACCTGAGGTGACCACCTCATATCTTTTGAACTAAAGCTGCCAATTATTTTTAGCTTGTTAGAAAATCATTTTCTCTAAAAGAACTCACCGTTTTTTGCATGAAACTCTCTTTCCTGTCAAGAATGCAGTTCTGTGCATGAAAGAGTTCTTGAGGATTTGAACCAGCCAGTCTTTGATTAGTCGCTGCTTGGATTATAATACGCTTCATATCATTTATTTACGTCAAGTATCATCCTTTTGTTATCTTACGTAGTGTTTAGTATTGTTTTCATTTACTTCTTTGCTACCACACTTTATAGACTACCAGTAAGGCCAATTCCCTCGATGGTATGGCTACAATAACAACGAGATCATAACGACTGGGCTTTATTAAAAAGAACCATATCCTATTAAAACCAGGCGGGCACTTGCAGCTCAAGAGCATAACAGGCACCAAACATCGTTGGTAGTGAAATAGATCAAGTGGCTAGCGCCATTGCGATAGGAAGCTTACTTTCTATTGGTGAGGTATTGTGCTGATCTAATTGTCTTCTTGCGTGCTGATGTGACTGGCTTCGATAATTTCGCGCTCATATTGACCTTCGCTCTACTAAACTTTTTAACAGTAAAAAAACTGGGATGCAGCCACATTCCCGACAATGTCCAGGCAAATTTTCTCCACAGGAGTCTTCAAATAATAGTGGTGCTCATACTCCGGCTTATTTGCTCGATTTGTACTTTTTCACATGTCAGTGGAATTGCCGAAATCACACGTGTCGAACATGTATAACGCCTATGAAGAATGCAAAAATTGATCGTCATCAAGTACAAACATGTTTTGCGTTGAGCCTTCACAACCATGTTCAGGTGCGAAGCGATGGGTATAAGCTCGCAGAGATCAATTCGCAGTGAAGTTTTTGTGAATGTTCGCCTGGAGGTAATGGGCAGTCTTTTTGTTTTCTTCTACGTTATTTAAGCATCAGCACGAAAACAATACCAGCGAAGACCTCATTAAAAATATCTTTTGTTTCTGAATACCCCGCGAATAGTTAAGTAGTTATTCGGACGTTAAAAGGTCAAGGTGAAAGAAGTACCACACGAAAAAAAGGTCAGAAGGAGGGGTATGAATTAAAACTCGTGTACGCGGGCTTCGATTTATTTACATTTAATTTCAGTTCAGAGAGATTTCTTGTGACGATACAAGAAGAGAATATTGAATATTGAATACCATACTACTCGTGTGGTTAGAAGACAACGCACAGAGACGGAATGAAGGTCCCGTGGAACAATAGGATGTATAGTTGATTCATCGCCGCAATAACCACCGTGAAGGGTTTTGCCCATAATGACGCTGTGGATGCACTACCTTTATTTCTCCGTTTTGTTGCGCGTGTTTCTTTAGGACAGTGAGCTAACGATATCCTCCAAATCAAAGTAACCAGCGGCACTGTTGGAAGCAACACGAAAGCCAAGAGTGGACACTTCAACGGAGAGTGCAGCCATGAACGAGACGTTCACTGGAGTCCTGCGGGCCTGCTTAACGCCGGTAAGTGCATGTACTTCACGTAGCAATACGTAAACGAAGGGAGCAGGATATAATGTGCTGAAACAAGATGTACTGAAATATCGAACGCAAATTTAACGTTAGAAGCCCGCTTATTTCTACTGGCTGTTCCTACTTGCACATAAAAATAGGACAATAGAGGAGAGGACACAGCCGCAGTGCTGTGGTTGCGCTGTGGTTCTGTCCACAAAAACTATTACAAATGAACAAAAAAAAGGAGACAGGCGGCCAATATTTACTGTTGCAGCTTCGCGGTCCTTTTAGTACTAGATATATAGCTTGAGGTCTTTAAAAACTGTATCACACGCTGCCATTTCAATTTGTAACGTATGAGGATGTATCTGCCTTACCTTTGCACATTACCTGGCTTAAAAGGTGAGGCAGAGCATTACGCAAGATAACTAGGAGCAGGGGCGTAGGTTTCCCATGGTACCGGTATAGGAGGGGGGAGGCAGTAATTGAGGGTGGTACTCACTATGAATCCTTCATTGTTGTGATTTAAATTTGTAAGTTTAAATTGTGGTACGCAGTTTTCATCCAGCAGTGTATTTATTGAATGCCTATCAGAAAACACTGCCGGTAATTGGGCTCGTAAGATACGTGGTGGGGAGTTGTTGACAGCAACACTGCGCCCCCTAGCCCCTGCGCTCGCCTCATAACCGCAACTGCATCATAACGAGTATAATCGCTTCAACTCAGATGGAGCCGTTCATCGCATACAAACGCGACCCTGATGGAACAGTTGTCGCCGCCGGGCTGGGCGGATATGTCTACAACTTGCTTGTAAACTCCCTAAATGTCAAGTAAGTCTCGCATGCGTCTATACCTTTGGTTCGCGAAGAAATGCTTCACATTCAGAAAAAAAAATTATAGCATTCAATAAAATATATCGCGTGATCCTTGCCTTAGGCACGTCGTCTTGATCCCGAGGGACTATGTCTATGCGGGCACATTCCCCAACGGAAGCTGGGCAGGCTGTCTTGGAATGATAAGCCGCAACGTAAGTTTCGTCTGGGTGCGAATGCGATCCAGTTCCTGACGAGCATGAGTCGACTTTATGCCCGCGCTATTTGACAACAGTATGCCCGAGGCGTTACTGATGGCGTACTACAGTAGCACTTTGTTCATACGTTTACGCAACGAAAAAACGTGGGAAAAAGAAACTTACGGGAAAATGTAGAATACAAAATCACTAAAACACTGCACAGGAGGCCGACCTGGCGCTTGGGCCCATCCTGCCTACCATCAGACGCTTCATGGTCGCTCAGCCGTTGCCTCAGTACTACTTCATTCATCTGACTACGTGCGCTGGAACAAGACGACTCTTCAAGACCGATGTGTTCGGCTACGTCACTGCTTTGGACAAACAGGCACGTGTATTCCTCGATCTCGTTTTACACTCTTTGTGCCGATAACCAGAATCTCTTTGCTCCGCTAGTTCGAAGAGCTCGAAGGGCTCGTGACGGAATTTTTCTGTGCGTGACATGTGCTTGTGGGTTATTCAATTAAACATCGAGCTTTAACGTTTCATTGTTAAACGAATTCCGTGGAATAAACAGAGGCGAATGGTTTTTCATGTTACCGGTGAGTGGTCGAGGCCTGTAGGCTTGCCTGTAATAAAGAGATCAGTTATGTGCATGAATAACCGCCAATTAGGAGACAAGTTGAATGGCTTTGAACTGATTCAATTCCGCCGACTAGCGTGTATTGTCAGTATCCCATACATTTGGTGCATACTCAAGCTTATCTAATAGTTGTTTTGAACAGACGCAAATTTAAGTCTTGTGGCGCCCGTGGGACCCGGCTCCATCTTTCATTACTTGTGCTCAGGACACAACAACCTTCACAACAAGCGTCGATTACTTTTTTTACTTCTTTTTTTTTGTGCATCATGCAGCGTTATTCACTTTAGTTCCGTAATGAGATTTTCAAAGTATTTTAATTGATGTTCGTATCTTTCTCGGGTAGTATTCTTAATTTCCATCTACTTGTATACTTATGTGCATGTTGGTATTTAACATTACTCTGGAAATTTTCTACATCGATGCACGCCTTTGTTTCCAGATTTTCCTAGTACGTATATTGTACTCGCACCCTCTTAACGCCCACTGGATGAGCAATTAGTGCATTGTAATCAATAGAACAATTCCTTGTTCAAGCATAAAGAGGAACACTCGGGTCATTCTCGGGCGTCTGTTTGTGAACGAAAACAGGTCTGGGCGGCCCTCCTCCTAAGCATGCTGTTCCTTGCCATCTTGATGTTGGTCCCTTCGGCAGGGGGCAAAAGTCGCATGACCATGTTCGCTGACTATCTCATGGACTTGATCGGAAACATGTTCTTTGAAGGTAAGCCACATGCACTACCGTAGAAAGCCGAGCACAGTTCATGTGATGCCAGCAGAATCGCAAGCTTCAGTGCTTTAAGTTTGAAAGAATTCACAGAGTCCCTTATCGATACGCCTAAAAGGACTCGAAGGCCAAAGCGAACAAGTGTGCCATGGTCGTCGGCAGAATTTTGTCTTAGGGGAGGGGGTCCAAACAAGTTTGGCATCACGGCCGAGAAAGGGGCGAGGGGGAAGAGCGCTGGTGTGGCTTAAGTGGGGGTAGGGAGGGCCATGTGCCCCTTGTGCACCCCCCTACCGACGCCCATACAGTGTAGCTATTTTGCATGCACTTCATACCGCGCAAACACCGCTTTTTAAGACTTCTTTAGTCACGTGAACACCGCAAGGATGAAGTGAACGCGCAGCTCGCGCGCCTCGAGCCACGATCGAGCGGAACACCGCTTTTTTTAATCACGCGAATGGCGCAAAGACGAAGTGAACGAGCAGCTCGCTGGGTCACGTGATATATTTTGCTGCATTTGGCTCACGCCGCTTACGCAGGCATTTCGTTAAGGTAACGTTCGCATGAGACAGAAAGAGTTTCCCCTGAAAGGGGCCCTGCGTCGGTGGCTGAAAAGCTGTTGAAAACAATTAACGGAAAAAAGAATGGTAAAAGTGAGGGATCCGCTACCGAAAAAGCAAGACCAATAGTTCTGCCATACATACACACAGTCTCACACAAGCTAAAAAAGATTGCAAATGCACAGAATGTCGAACTGGTTTTCTCGGCTCCGGAAAAACTAATAGGAATGTGTCGAAGGGTTAATGGCTGCAAGGGAAGAAGCCAGAGTAACAATTGCGGTATAAACCACGTTAGAAAGTTTGTGGAATGCAATAAGGAAGTAGTTTACAACATTCCTTTGACATGCGGTAGGAGATACGTCGGACAGACGGAAAGGTGTTTAAATACAAGATTAAGAGAACATCGAAATAACTGTCAACTAATCACGCATCCGGGAAATCTAGCAACACATGTTTCGCAGTGTAAATGTGAGCCGCTTTTCGAGAAAACCACAATCTTGTCGCAGGTACACGATAAAATGGAACGAGTTATAACCGAATCTTACATGATGACACAGGCACATGCCGACGAATGTATCAGCGCACCATCCATTAATCTTTCTTCAAAAGAAATCCACTTCATAGGAACAAACTAACTCATATGTCATGCGCATGCCCATTTGAATATTTTATCTTGCTTCGGGTTTTTGTGATGCTTTCACTTGGGTATATATGTGAGGAAAATGCCTTGAAATAAAACAGTTGTTAGTCTGCGCTCTGTGTTTGTGTGTGTACTCAGTCCGTCCTCGTACGATAAAAAAGCGCGAATTGCCAAGATCTTCCTGAAACGCCATGCACACTTCGCTTCGTGTGAGGCGGATACGGCGTGCAAAAGACGTCTTTCCCCGCAGCCACACCAGAGCCCCCGGAAGATTCGTACCGGCGCTGGCTTACCTCATTCTGGTGGATCGTGGTCATGGTGGTCATGACGGGCTTCACGGGTATCATGAAAGCAAGCATGATGGTCAAGGACCAGACGGGCCGCATAAACGGCATCGCGGACGTCATCGAGCGTCCAGAGATCAAGCCCTACCTCATCGATGGAAGTACTTATCATCGGCTCTTCAGTGTAAGCCGGCGCGAGTGCACTGAATATTGAAGTGAAACATTGAATCAGTTTAAACGGATTTCTCTTTGACAGCTTTATTGTCGTTAATCGTGTTGCCGTCGATTCAATATTCCTCTTAATATAATAATAATAATCAAACGTTTATTTAATGTGCCCAGGAACAACCGTAAGGTCTTTGTACTGGCGCACGAAGAAAACAAACCAAACAAAAAAAAACACAAAGGAAACATTCATAATAAAATATCAGGGATAAAAAACGTCACAAAATTGCACATATACAACTATGCGCAGGCAGAAAAAAAATATCAACAGTGTACAAGGCTATGTAAGTACAGTGCAAAGCTCGCAGCAGAACAACGACTGGGAGCTGTGAAAAACATCGAGTTCCAAAAAGTAAGCATTGTAAAGACGTTGTATCCTGCCAATGGTCGAATGTTCACAGAAGCAGGCGGTTACATGAAAAGGTCTATTCTCTCTGGTCAGCTTACGTGGAATTCGGAAATTAAGACAGTTGAGCAGTACAGGGCAGGATATGATACCATGCACAAGCTTGTAAAGAAATAACAGATCAGCGCGATTTCGTCGGCAGCAAAGTGATGGCAATGATAATAATCCAGCAGCGTTAGAACGAGATCCAGAGTCATTTCTAGCGAAACGATGGTTGTAAATGCTTAGGAATTTTTTCTGGACTCGCTCAATGGCGTTGCTGCTGGAATTAGGAATGCCATTCCAGATCACAGATGCATACTCTAGTTGAGGAAGACATAGCGCGGTGTACAATTTTCGGAAGGGCACAGGAGAACGGAATTCTCTAGACATTCTGCAAACACAGCCTAGGGTGCGAATACCCCGCAAAGCAGCACGCTTAACGTGAGCAGAAAAGTGTAAGGTGCTATCAAAAAGAACACCTAGATCATTGATCTCACATACCTTACACAACGACACAGAATTGACAGAATATAAAAATGGCACACTAGATGTTTTTCGAGTGAAACTCATTACCTTGGTTTTTGAAATATTTAGGGAGAGGTTATTGCTCCTGCACCATTCAGAAAAAGAACATAAATCAGATTGCAGCAAGCGACAATCGATAACTGAATGATTTTCCTTAAATATCTTTATGTCATCGGCATACAAAAGGGAAGAAGAATTCCGAATGAGAGAAGAAACATCATTAACATAAATTAAAAAGAGGAGTGGGCCCAGTACCGACCCTTGAGGAACCCCACTAGTAGCTTTATACAGAGAGGACGTTTGGCCATTAACGGCCACGTAACATAATCTATCCAGAAGATAGCTATGGAGGAGATCCACAATTGAAGAATCAACATCAAAGTGTGCAAGTTTATCCACAAGCAGCGAATGGCTGACAACATCAAAAGCTTTGCTAAGGTCACAGTAAATAGCGTCAACCTGTCCTCTCTGCGAAATAGGCGTGGAGACTTGCATCATGAAACTGGCAAGATTAGTGACAGTTGAGCGGCCAGCGAGAAACCCATGCTGATTCACAATCAATGAATTTTTTACATCAAAAGACAATATTTTGTAAAGAGCAAGCTCAAAGATTTTGGATGCGGCACAAAGAATAAGAATAATAATAATAATAATAATAATAATAATAATAATAATAATAATAATAATAATAATAATAATAATAATAATAATAATAATAATAATAATAATAATAATAATAATTATAATAACAATATTATTATTATTATTATTATTATTATTATTATTATTATTATTATTATTATTATTATTATTAGAAGGTCGCGATTCTGCGCCGGGACCTCAGCAAATAAAAGTCGTCGTGACATAATGAATTCCGAAGGGTCTTTTTTTTTAATTTGGCCACATTCCTAATAAAGTTTCCCGAAAGTTAGGATGTAATTTCTCTGGCTCCCTTAGCACACAATATAATAAGGAGTTTTTTTTTTTTTGTTCTATAAGAGCCAAATGCAGAAACCGAAACTGGGCTAAATTTCACGGGAGCGTAAGGCGCGTCTCATTATCCTGAACTTCTACAACAGTTGGAATCAAAATAAGGCAATTTTTGAGGGAATCTTGAACTCAATAAGGCAGTTTCTAATGCAAAATGAGCCAATTAATGCATCTGTTTGAATCAAACTGAGCCACATTCATTAAACCAGCCCTACGTCAACAATCGTGACCAAAACGGCCGACATGATCTCATCCAATCTGTTTCATTTGTGCCCTAGTTACTTTGGTATCGTGCTTATGTTCAACAATTAGTTTTTCAAGGGCGAGTTGGCACTTACTGAACGACATGATATTGTAGGGTAAAACTCAAATATCAAGAGTAAGGGGCCGACTTTCCTATTTCTTTTTGCCTCTTAGTGTTTCTTTTGGAGTTTAGCGCTACAGTATCATGCTGTTCTTTCTCTCCAAGACGGTATATTTGAAATAAAGACATATGAAATGAAGATATTGGGCACCGATCTATTCCTTGAAGGAGAAGAAGTGATCAGAAACAGCACGGAATGAAACGAGCTCAGAAGAATAGGTGGAGCGCTTTTCAAGGCCTTCAATAGATGCATCTTTGGGCCACAGAGACAGGAATGTTTGCTTAGCCGTATGCGAATTCCTTACGGGCACAAGAAAAATTCCTTGTTAATTATTTCCAATCAAAATTTGGCACATCGGACCTTCTCTCACTACTTCATCGTTTTCTATATGATTGGACTATTCCTATTTTTATTTGTACATATTCTAATAATTCTTCAGTTTTTCTATATACCCTAGACGGCCGATTAGTTCCATTTCTTTCGTCTAAATTCTGAATTCCCCCCCCCCCCTTATATTAACTGCCGGTTTCATGGTGAACCCCCCCTTGGTGGGTAAGCGCCAAGAATTAAGGGTCAGGCAAGTAAGCAAGATGCCGAGAACAAGAAAACGCTGCCGACAGTCGAGGATGGTGCGCCTTTTGTCAGGAAGGACCACTCACTCTTGAAATCTAGTCATCGCCATTAAGCATATGCGACGAAGGACGCCACCGATGGAAGCACAAGGATGATGTTATTTTATCGCAAAATATTGCTACACCGTACATTCGAATCGTCTTAGACTTCCTTGACGAACTAATTCAAGCCCAAATGAAATTTTCCAATCTATAAGAGCAATACGCAAATTTTACTCCTGAATGCCAACAGTAGTGGGTATATAGGTTTTAGCCGCAAGATAGATTTAAGGTGATTTAGGGGGCAGGAACGTACTGGCAAAAAATTGTTGGAGCAGGCCCAACCATATTGTCAGTATAAAAAATGCCTTTTTCTCAGATTCAGTTAAAGTGCACTTGGCTCTTTTTGAAAAGAAAAACGCCACAGTTCGGTTTTGCAGATAAGTATTACGTAGACCCTATAGCATACACCGTCAAATCTGTGACGTCACAGCGAGCTGGTGCGGGAACTTCAAGCTTACGTCACTACCTGTATTTTCTTTTGGAGCATTTACCCGCTTACCATGTGTCTTCTAGCCTCAAGAACGGTGCTTTTGATAATGTGAAAGGGCACTTCACTGACTTTTTGGGCGTGAATCACCTTATGCGCTCGGGCTATCGGCGTCTCCTGCCATCGTAGCTCGTCACGATGTCTCCTGTCACGGTAAAGCATGTGGCACGGTAAAGCATGTGACAAATGAGACGGCGCGATCGCTCAGAAAGGAGGGGGAGGAGGAATAACTTTTATTCAGAAAGAAAAAAATAATTTCAGGCAGTTATGGTCGGGCCGTCAGTTGAGGGCTCCGCTGGCACGAGCGGCTCGCTGGGCCTGGTCAAGCAAAGTTATTTGGCTCTGCTTTTCTTCGTCCGCAAGCCATGCCTCTCACTGCCTGTGAAACATGTGCGATTGCTTGTGTGGCTGTCAACGTGTGTGGGCCTCTCGGTGCACTCTCATGTATGTGGTTGAGTGTTGGTGTGTCTGGACACCACGGACAGGTTTCTCTTAATCTTGTGGGATATATTTTACTTAGGCGGTACAAATTCGGAAGGCAATTGGTTTGTATGCGTCTCCAATCCCTGCTTTGTTGGCTATTCAAGTCTTTATGTAAAGCTCGCGAGAACGCGCGCTCACCCGCGAGAGACAGAACCACGTGCGCTTGCTCACGCAGGGTTGGAGGGAAATGAGAGGGCGGATGCCGCGGCTCGTGCATTAACTTTCCGAGCACAGGCTCTGGCCCCCTCAGCAGATTTACGAACCCCCGCGCCTTCTGACACCTACAACCCCACAATCGCAAAAGACCTGCTTGCCCATCAGCGTTTTACCCGACAAGTATACGCCCCTCCCGACAAACGCCTAACAGGAGAGGAGGCAATAAATTGGAGAAAAATTCAAACTGGGGTTTATCCCCACTTAAAGAGATTACACGCCATGTTCCCTACGTGCTATCGAAGTTCCTGCCCCTGGTGCGGAGGAAGCCCTACACTCTACCACATTACCTGGGGCTGCTCTAAACACCCCCCACACCTGACACACACAGGCACGATACCAACGCACACGTTGGAGCAGTGGGAGGCGCGACTGTCCAGCTCAGACCTGGCCGATCAGCAAGCGCTGATCGACCAGGTTGAACGGGCGGCCAAGGCCAGTGGGGCCCTCGACTAGGGTTCCCCCCAAAAGAATTTTTTTATTGTGGCAAATAAGACGGCGTGATGGCTCAGGAAAAGCTCTGTTTCTGTGATGAGCGCTGGACGCTGCCTGCGGCGGTGTCTGCGGCATTGAGACGACGCTGTCCTATTATTGCTATTGACGTGTTCCTATGGGAAACAGCGGTGCTTCGCGCCTCCTCTGGTTTCGCGTTAGTTAAGCTCCTTTTTTCGCCTCCTTACTCATTTAATGCATTTTGGCGGTTGCAGACTTCAACTCGGCCTGACCACCAACGCCTATGGAGCCAGGTGCAGCGCTATAGGTCCATAACGTCCGCCACCGAGATCCTGACCAAACGAACTTTCGATCAGGTTCTGGACGAGAAAGCCATTTTTTTCTGCGACGACATGATGCTCTTCTGGAACTTGCCGCGACTCTACCCGAACGGTGTCGACGGAGAGTTCTACTTGGGCACTGACTTCTTCCTCAACAACGAGTTCACGATGTTCGTCCGGCGCGAGCTTGACAAAGGCTTAATCAAGAGGATGCACCTGAGGTTGGTAAGCGTACACAGCTGCAGTCCGCCCAGTGACCTTTCGAAGCAGACTTTGTCGCGTAAATTAGAGGATCCAGGTTACTGCGTTGAAATATTTAGCCAGCTTTGAACAAAATTAAACGCCATTTCTTCTATGCGCATTTATCGTTGTAAGGAAGATCGCCATTGGCATAAAAAAAAGAATAAATGTCATGCCTGCGCAGAACAAGGAGGACATTCAGCGTAAGCCGGAAGAGCGTTGTTCATATGACCAGTTGCAAGTACAGCTGGGAGGTACCCACAACGCCATAAATCATAGCGAAGTACCCTCTACACGTCTGTAAGGCAACACACGCACCTACGCAGCTGCATACTTCGTTCATGCTCTGGCTGCATATTACGATGCCGACGACGACAAACGTCGCCGCTTTGCGCCCCGGCTGTTTTCCGTTGTTCAAAAGGCCCGCGGGAGGTCCTAGAGGGGATCTACGTGGCTTCGGCAGGATTGGGTACGTTGAGCACGCGTACGGTACCTAGGACCGTAGCACGCGGGAGTAACGTCCCTCTATCTTAAATATAGGGACCTTAGGCGGGAGATGTCACGCGCGCCCTCTCTTGACAGGGATCAGCATACGGCTCATACCTTTAAAGTTGCGTGCTGTACTCCCAACCGCTCGGTTGCAGTTGAAGCGATAGACAGAACGAAGGTCGCTTCGCTCGCTGTAGCAGCCGCGTTTCCTTATGCCAGCATTTTGTTGAGAGATCAGATGCTAAAAGAATAAGCTGCTAGCCTACTCAGTATAACATTCCACTTCGTTGCTAGCGCAATCACTGATTTGCCCTTGCGGCGAAGCTATGATTTTTTTTTTTTGCGTTCACTGATTTCTCGACGGACGTGCAGGCTCCGTTGGCTGTGGGAAGCCAGCTTGCCGCAGGAGTGGAAACGCCGTGCCATGGAGGCGGCGCTGCGTCACACATTGGATGCGCAAACGACCGTCGTGGCTACCATGACGCTCACCGACGTGGGAGCCATCTTCTACCTGATGCTCTTCGGACAGGCGTTCGCCTGCATTGTCGGCCTGTTTGAAGTTTTAGTCGGCAGGCTGCTACCAGGTGCAACGCGCGCAGTAGCGCAGCGCCAATCTGCCAATCCTGCCGTTCATACAAGACGGCGCCTGTCGGCCGTGGAAGCTTCTACTCGGGTTGCTATTTCTATCACCGGACGTCCGATAAATTAGGGCCATCACGTTTCCCCACTTAGGCAACGCGAACCGCACTGCACTTCATTAGTAACAGACAGCTCACAACTAATTAGACGCTGGAAAAAAGTTCGACGTCATCACTTCAGCGTAACTTGCACATGCAGCGTATAAGGGAAACAACTTGGTCGCTTTTTTTAATAACTGGCACAAGCCACTTTGAAGAGATGTTTGAAGTGGACAATACTTTCGTTTAGCTGCCCTACTCCTATAAAAGAATATTTTAGGCTTACTGCTTCCTTTGTCGGTAAATACTTGGTGGATCAAGTTGTCTGCGGTGAACCTTATAGTTCAGATCAGCGAATGAGCTCTGGCGCTTGGAACGATTTTATGCAAATAGTCACAACTAGTACTTTGTCGGCCGTTTGGAAAATTCTCAAGTTGACCCATGCTTAAGAAACTAGCTAAACGAGTACACTGAACCATACTGTACCATCGGTGCCGTAAGTGGTAAAGAGAAGGTAGCATTAGATGCGTAAATTAGAGCTTCTAGAGATCAAATCAAGTTCTTTCTCTCCATTTTACGCCTTTTTTACGTATAATCTGGAAGCCTAATTCATGGGTTTCCTCATTTCTGAGAGACCTAATTTATGCTTTTTTTATGCGCACATTTCACGTGTTAACAGGCACGGCGAATACTACTATCGTACCCCTTGACTATTGCTATTAACATCGCCGATGAATTTCTAGTTGTTATCACGCAAACTATACAGAGAGAAGCAGAGGCTTAACTCTACCGACTTAATTTATTCATGCTTGTAACGCATTCGGAATGCATGAACTTATGTTACGTCGCCAAAAGTCTGCATCCGTTTGCTTTGGAAATGTACAAGATGAAGAAGACTTGAAGCCGATAAGCGCACGAAGAGAGGGACAATGAAGACGACACACAGACCGCTACTTCCAACTAATATTAATTGTGACAGAAACGCGCCATATATAGAGTTCCTTCACTCACCACGTCGTAACAGCGCATGCTTGATAAAAAGGCTATCGAATTTTTTTCTTCCATGCCTTTTTTTCGCTAGAACATAGGAGGCGCTGTTAACGAACGCACAGAAAGAGGTCAATGAAGCAAAAAAAAAGAAACACTTGAAACCATGCAAGAAAAATTTTCGACAGTCTATGAATGCGCTATCAAAGGCGAAATCGACAGGGTGAAAAAGGCGACGTGAAATGAACCCGGGTTATAACAAAACCTAGAGAGCACAAATGAATAGGAATGAAGAAACAAGGTGTGCGGCTAAACAACGTGGGTCGTCAAAAGACAGAAATGTATAAATAAGGCGGGCATTTAAAGGTAAAAACTTAGAAAATAAGACCAACAATAAAAGTAATTGGTTTTGCAAACACGCAAGGTCTTTCTTTGAAAGCGACACCGAGGGCATGTACATTGTGTCAGCGTGCAAATAAAGAGCACGCATAATGGAAACCATGCGATTAGTCGACGCGTAGGAAGTACACAAGTATTCGTTCGTCTCGTGCAATTCAAAGGGCGACTTTATTCTCAAATTCGCCACACTTTGTTTCTTCCGTTTGTAAAAACATAGGTCGTTAAAGGGGCGCCTGTGTAATTTACCAAATGCACGAAGTTTGTTTTCACAGTGCCCGGCGCTTTGAGCGAGTTTTTCTAGCCAGGGTCGCCCTTGATCTGAAGTGGGAGCCGGACAGACAAGTGTGGTCGAATGTCATTGTGTGCTCTGTATACCATGGCCCCTGGCCACACCACTGTTCGTTGCCTACTACTGGCATCGAGGGCTACCAGAGGAGAGACCGGCGCTACTGTCGCTATGACGTGTTAAAGGACATCACGTTTGGTTCAGCTTGGTTTGCTTTATTCAAGGCAAATTTATTACAAAATTGCTTTGGGGGACACGGCTAAAGGCTGAGTGATTGCCTGATTTGATCGTGCCACCGTGGCAGCAAAGCGGAAACACACCAGAAAACACAGCAGCACATGTGATTCATCACGGATTCCCTGATCGAGCAGAACGACGAGTTGAGATCATACAAATATAAACAGAGATCTCATTAGCCTGGTAGCGATACAACAGATGCGGGCTTTTAATTAAATTATTAAACAAACCTTGACTAGCGCATACTCATGCTCTGCAGGACAAATTAGATCGTAGACTATAACCTTAGATTACATTATAGACGTGAATCGCCTTTGCCGCCAAAAGCCACGCCAACGCTGGCTCGCTGCATCTCATCACCAAGGTTGAAGTTCTGGTTTGTGCTTCACTGTGATTTCTTCCTCAGTGCCTCAGTGCCGAACGTATTCGACATAGCCTGGTGTGAGTTGTCATGCATACCTCAAAAGGAAGAAGCAGCGAGATGCATGGTTGATGAAGCTGAGAATGGGGAAGCAACCCACCATTCATTATCGCGTGTGTAGCAAGCGCTTTCGCGAAGATTCTGTGTACGGTGTTGGATGCGAAATGTTCGGTGAGTAGGACGTGGCACTTTGTGGGAATGTACACATAGAAATTTACGACGTTTATTCACACCAGGCTGGAAGGCTTATTCCAGCTGTCTGCAGTGCAAGGGCGGCGAGAGTGCCCAGGCAGTACACAACGTCGGGCCGATATTGCGCTCCAAAAAAATTCAGTATTTGGGGAGTATTTCTGCCACACAACAATAATAGTCATCTGGCTTGCTCACATTTCCTTCCTTGAAAGCCTGGCTCTCGTCACTTTCCTATAAGAATGCTATGCCACGCTAATAACGTGCGCGCCGTTCGTGACCGGGAAATGACGGGACCACGGTGATAACGCGAGGAAAGTACGCGAGGTGGATGACGATTACTGTTGTGTGACAGAAATACTCAAATACTCGATTTTTTCTTAGAGTGTGGTTTTACGGCTGCTATGCAAGGCCCGATCTCGGCCTAATGTTGCCGGCAGTGAGCCATTATTGGCTGAGCCATTGAGTTTGGCCGGCAATACTAGGCTGGCTTTGCCGCTCTTCATCCGATATTAGGTTTTCACCTGCAATATTGGGCCTGGTTTGCCACCGTCACGCCGATATGGGCTGAGCCAATGGCTTTCATCGGCAAGTATTCGGCCGGTTCTACCGTTCTTCAGCCTATGTCGGCTGAGCCGTTGGCTTTCACCGGCTAATATAGGGCCATTTTTGCCTTATTCAGCCGACGTTGGCTTAGCCGTTGGCTTTCACCGGCTAATATTGGTCCCATCTTGCCGCCCTTCAGACTCTACATCACGAAGTAATTTTCGTCGATAGACGTACGGACCGGTTACAGGCAAATTTATGTTGATGAGAGAGGCCGACAAAAGACTACTGTTATAAAACCAGATCGCCTATTCGAGTTCGAGTTCTCCCTTCAGTCTTTGCTCGGCACCTGCGACTTTCCAACGCGGTATGAATAGAGTAGCAGCCGGCTTGAATTGGCAGCCTTTTCTCATGTCCTTGAACGACGTCGTTGTGTATGCCTCAAAACCAACAAAAACTTCTGGAGCATGAAGCTGTACTTCAAGTAATCAAGCCCTCCTGACTCTCCATGATGCCAGAGCTGTGCCGCTTCACGTACGAGGAGCTCTTTTATTTGAACACGTCATTAGAACGCCTGCAGTTTGCCCAGACAGGCGGAAAACTGCTGTCGTCGCTGCCTTCCCGCCACCCATCAACAAGAAGGCCGAACGCCGATTTCTCGGCGCTTGCGCGTATGACGCGCTTGGTGAAGGAATTTTCATGCATCGTCGAGCCACTAACGCACATTATGAAGGCCAACGTGGAATTCAAATGCGAAATGGTGCAAGTATAAGCGTTTCATCAACTGGAACGACGCTTACAGAAGCCTCCCATGCCCTCACATTTGAACGAATACGTGGATGCGGAAATTCACACCGAAGCAAGCAGCGGATGGTAATGTCCAATTCTTGAAGTCTCAGACTGAACCGTACGTGATGACCTGATGGATCTTTGAAGTCATCTAGCCAACAAAAGGTGTGATGGTTTCTGGAAATTTTAGTAGGGCCTGCCCTAGATGTAGGGGCGAAACTTTGATGTAGCCCAGATGATGACAAGAGAATCGTTTTCTGTTGTGGAGTAGTTGGCTTCCGCCTTGGATAGCGACCGGCTAGCATAAAAGATAACCCTTCCCAGTCCGTCAGATCTTCGCAGCTAGCGTCGGTGATCAAGCAGCGAGCACTCCTTTCGCAAACACCGCAGCCGTCGCCATGGCAACAACCAACAGAAAAGCGCCTTTCAATGGTGTCGCGCGCTCCACTAATAGGAGCGGCGCGTATATTGCAAGGTTCGTGGGAACGCCCTCCGATTTTCTTTGTCGCGCTTTTTCTATGCGGTGATCGTAAGGGAGAAGGGCGGTACCAGTACGGCGGAATATCGAGCCTTCAGACAACGTTAAGATGGCGGCTCTCGATGACAGGAAAGACGAGTTAAGACGACATGAATTGCGGTGTTTTAGCACGATTTTCGGCTTCTGTTTTGCCGACATCACAAACAAAATCATTTTTCTGGTACCTAGAGTGTGTTTTAAGCGTAATTGTTTGGATACTGCGTAAATAAGAGACCACAGATGCCACAAAGAGTGTTGTCCAAAAAATAATTTTTGGGGGATTTTCCCGATTTGATCCCCGCGTCCCCCCAAGTGCATTCTGACTTTTGCCTGCAGATATAGCGCTGTGTACATTGGGATGGGTAACACAACGTCACGTACATCCTCATAAAGCTTTTTCTTTTTAACAGAAACATGTAGTCGGTAGAAAAGCGGACGCTCAAAAAATGCACACTTGCCACAACGTCCTTCATGTAGCCTTGTACTGCACCTGTCATCACTTGAGTGCTGACAACAAACTCGGGCAACAGTCTACCAAGTTTTATATGCCACAATGTTGACAGGAAGGCGCGGCTTGCCTCCCGAAAAAACAAGAACCTATTTACCAAATGTTTGATGAACAGATGTGCCAGACCAAGGCCTCCCCTCTTCACCTGTCTAAACAAATTCGTACTACTGCACCTTTCTCAGGTGGACACCCACACAAATGTCGCAAACACTCTATGCAATTTCTGCACATTGACCCTTAAACAGTACATCACCTGCATCACGCACCATAGCTTAGACACAAAAAACCACTTGCATACGGCAGCCCTAGCCAACATGGACAGATAAACTGCCCTGAACCTATTCGCTTTGTCGCTTATTTCTTTTGTTTGCTGCTTCCACTAGTCATCAGTACTTTTGTATAACTCCAGCGGAACTCCAACATACTGTCACGTGGTCGTGACGTCGATGAAGACAGCAGGCGGCGTGTTCAGGATGGAACTGTTTATTTGGCCGAACTTGTGGCCGGGAAAAGATAAGTCAAACTACAGCAATATACGCTGTACACTGATAGCTGCGAACAGGGCGTCGGCCGTCGATAAACTGCTCATGGCTGGGATACGCCGTCTTTCATACATAATGCAACGAACTTTCCAGTCTTATCACTGGTTGTCGCGCAAGCACTGGAATTATCTAGACTGTTCGCGTCCCGCGCGCAATCTTAACATAACGATCTACTACAATCGCGAAGCTTCTCGAACACTGCGCCGCGGTCAGCTTCGAGCGTTGATAACCCTCCTTGCTGGTCAAAGTCGAATACATCAAAATAAAAGTAGAAGCGGGCGTGTCATTGCCCCCCTCTGAAAAAGCATTGTCCCGATGCTTGCAACAGAACATGGAAGGGGAAAAAAACAAGGGCATACACAAATAAATTACAATAACAAAGGAAAAAGTAGAGTCCCCAGGTTCGCTAACGCGCAAAAAACGGCTTAAGGCGCACGACATGGACGACTTCAGGTCGTGCGCGGCGTCGCTGGGAGTTCGTAATGCCATCTGAGACGACCTCGTAGTGAAGAGCGCCGAGACGTCGAAGCACCTTGTATGGCCCGAATTATAGCCGAAGAAGTTTTTCACTGAGCCCACGTCGACGTATCGGCGTCCAGACCCACACGCGGTCACTGGGTTGATACTCCATGCGGCGTCATCGAAGATTATAGTGACGGCTGTCGGCCCTCTGCTGGTTCTTGATGTGCAGGCGTGCGAGCTGTCGAGCTTCTTCGGCGCGTTGCAAATAGGCGGCAACGTCGAGATCGCCTTCGTCGGTGGCGGTTGTTGGCATTGCGTCGAGCGTCGTTGCCGGGCTCCTTCCGTAGACCAGCTTGTACGGCGTCATTTGCGTCGTTTCTTGCATGGTCGTGCTGTATGCGAAGGTCACATACGGAAGGATGGCATCCCACGTCTTGTGTTCGACGTCGACATACGCGGCCAGCATGCCGGCGATGGTCTTGTTTAGCCGCTCGCTGAGGCCATTCGTCTGTGGGTAGTACGCTGTGGTCCGGCGGTGGCTTGTTTGGCTGTATCTATGTATTGCCTGAGAGGTCACCAGTAAACGCCGTACCTATGTCGGTGATGAGAACCTCTGGGGCACCATGACGCAGGACGATGTTCTTAACGAAGAACTTCGATACCTTGGCGGCACTGCCTCTGGGTAGGGCCCTTGTCTCGGCGTAGCAGGTGAGGTAGTCGGTAGCTACGACGATCGATTTGTTTCCGGTATTGGACGTCGGGAACGGGCCCAGTAAGTCCATCCCTTTTTGCTGGAACGGTCGTCGAGGTGACTCGATAGGCTGCAGATGTCCGGATGGCCTAGTCGGCGGTGTCTTGCGTCGCTGATAGTCCCGGCAGGTCTTGACGTAGCGAGTTACGTCGGTGGCAAGGCGCGGCCAGTAGTACTTTTCCTGTATTCTTGCGAGCGTGCGAGAAACACCCAGGTGTCCAGACGTCGGGTCGTCGTGCAGAGCCTGGAGGACCTCTGGTCGCAATGTCGGGGGCACTACGAGAAGGGAATCGGCTCGAAGCGGCGAGAAGTTGTTCTTAAGGAGAACACCGTTGCGCAAGAAAAACGACGTCAGTCCTCGCGTGAATACCTTCGGAAAAGCGGTTTGAAGGCCACGCGCCATGCCAAAACCCCAGGCACTTTCCCCAGTTTATGTGGCTTCCTGCAATTTCAGAGAAACATTTAGAAACTCCTAATGATTTTTCAATGCCTTCACAAGAAGTACTATTTAACGCAACATCGTCAGCATACGTAAGTAGCTTGACCTGTGAGGATTGTAATCAAAACCGACTGGCTGGTGCTTGAAACGTATGTGCAAAAAGACCTCATACAGGCGTCATGTCGGGCAAGGAATCGCGGTAACGTATGTAATATAGCGTGACAGAAGGGTAAAATAACCAGTCATCCCACATGTAATGGTAATTGCGCTACGAGTGTGTGGATTAAAGCTTCCTATTCACTGCAAAGTGCTCAGCCATAAATCTTCATCGTCATCAGTCACATGCAGCATCAACAAAGTGTGAGTAATGCCTTACAGATGTGTAGCGGGTACCTCGCTTATCCGCAGAAAGAAGAATAATGGCAGCAATACTTCCTTGCAGACTAGTTGGTTCATATTTGTAAACTCGACTTGCTGCGCAACCAGCAGGAAAGAGAGAGGGAGGCAGAAAAGAGAGACGAAACGTGCTATTTCCTGTTTACTGGAAATAGCACGTTTCCTCTCTCTTTTCTGTCTCTTTCCTCTTTCCTGCCTCTTCCTCTTTCTTCCTCTTCCCTCTTTCCTGTGTTTCCTGTCTCTTTCCTCTTTCCTGTCCCTCTCCTTCTTTGCTGCTTGTTGCGCAGCAAGTCGAGTTTAAGAATAATGGCGTAGTGAGTGGTGTCCTACTCCACAAGAATTATGATTAAATGCTTAGTGGATACGAAGCTGCGCTCAGAATTTGCATTAGGCAGTATCGTAATCGTCGTTTTTTTTTCTTTGAGTTAGAGCTTTTTTCAGCTTCGAGTTTTCGAAGTGAATCGTTAAACATTCGTGAAAAAGAGCGAACAAAAACTGGATTCATTCTGTTCTGGCCGTTTAACCTTGTATGTTGAGGTCAAGGAATCTGACTTGCACATCTCTGAAACTACTTTTGAAAGCACTTTTTTCGTTAACAATTTGAAATGCTGCCACAAATAAATGAACCAGCTTACATGCATTCATTCGGAGCTGCCTCGATGAGGGCCCTTGAGAAGAGTCATGAGCTAGGCGCGGCAGGCGTAGCCCGTGTTTACAAGATTCCTAGTGATGACACCCGTCTCGTACATCACTCGGGCACGGCTGCTGTCGAAAATTGTGCTGTCATGGGCAGACTCTCGGCAGCTGGTCACCACATCGTACAACTGGTCACAGGTCACAGCTGGTCACAGGTCTGGCCCTGTGATCCCTGCCGAACAGAATGTTTTAGAAATAAACGCGGCATCGAAGGTTTTAATGCAAATAGAAAACAATTGGTGTACTGACGAAGATTTTATGGTGGCATCATGCACTTTCTTAACCTTCTGGTTACTAACATCAATTTAGTCAGAACTATCTCCATAGTTATAGTCACTGTAAGTGTATGAAATACAAGAATACACTTGCCCAAACACATCAAGATAGTGAATATGAAAGAGGGCGCTCCAGAGCACCAGTCCTTGGAATTGCGTATATAGCTTAGTGTGAGGGAGATACAATGTAATCAGTGCTATACGATCATGCCTCGTAGGAATTTCGCGACAGTCCTGGTACAAGTCCGTGAGCTGACAATGCGCTAACCGCAGTAGTTTCATTTTGATGTGGATGTGATACGTTGGTGCAGATTAACGTAACTCACAGAGCACCATCGGTGCTTGGACATCTGTCATAGCAGTGTGAAGGCACATCGTAAAATGACGTTGGTGTACTTGGGGACTTCCGTTTATCACATTCCCAGAGTCAACCTCCCGGCGTCATTGGCTAATGCGTCTGAATGCATTTCGGTATGCAACCGCGGCTCAAATATTTGAAGTTGGTACTCACCAGTACATTTCTTGAAAAGTATCGTTTCCGGTTGTGGTAGAATTCCGCGCTGTCACCGCCAGGGCTCTTGATAGGCAGACGCATGCAGTCTATGCATCCGCTGACGCCTGGAAGTTTACCAATCGTAAAGAATTCCTCCATCGCGCCACTCATTGGCAAAGTTTCAGGAACTTTCGCCAGCACTGAAAACAATGTGTGATAAAGCCAGATATCCGCTGGACTACTCATCACACCGTCAGTGGCGAGACGTTGACAAGGTCGCCGCTCACAAGTTGAAACCCGCCTGCTTCATAAAAGCGCATAATGCGATGATCAGCTGCATGGGAGGCGGCACAGGTAACTCACAACAGTCAGCGTTTTCCTTCAGAGGCAACAGAGCGAGCAGCTTCTCCACGGCACTTTTTGTGAAGCAGAAGCGAGCCTGGAGTTCGCGCTCGCCGTTGGTCTCCATCGGTTTCAGTCGATCCTTGAGGATTCGCCGCGACGGCGAGGCATATGTGTAGCCCATGGTGTTCAGTATTTCTGAAGTGCGGTCCACATAATCAACAAATTGCCCAAAGCCTTTGTCACCGCCATTTTGTTTATCTACAAGTAAGTCTTATGGTAGGTCGTAAGCTACCTTAAAAGAACCTTAATTATGACAGCGATAAGAGCCAGGAAAGTTCCGCCATAAGTTAAAGGTTCGTTCACAAAACACATTGAGGGTGGACTTATGGTTAAGGGTGACTTAATTCACAATTATAAGTTAGTGTATCGTGGCTAACAGCCTGAGTAACACGGAGGAAAACGACAAGTGAGCATGGCACAGTGCTGACTCTCAACTGAATTTGTATTGAATAAGATGATAACGTATAAAAAACATGAACAGACCACCTCGTGACCAACCCCCCCCCCCACCCCCCTCTTGGCCATTCGTAGGCAATTGACTCAAGCAAACTCTGTGGACCTAAGCATTCTCAAGCAGACGTATAGAATGCAAAAATAGAACGCAACCAAAAAACCAAGCAGAGGGTAACATCTCATTCTGATCCATTATCTAACATGGAAACTTCTTTATCCAATAAGACAATGAATCGCTGGCTGACACATTGAGAGTCTTTCTTATTTGGAAAGAAATGCCTCCATGATCATCGTTGATAGTTTTTCGAGGTATCTAAAGAGCACGTCTCCTTAATCAAAAAGTTGGTGGCACTCAAAAATTGCAACAGTGAATAGACAAATGCGAATGCGCAAAGCCTTTCAATGAACTGTGGTGTTCCGTCAACCTAACATTCAAAGAATGCCCGGTCTGACCTATGTACTTACGACCGCATGAAAATGGAATTGAATATATCACTTTCTAAATGCAAGGAGTAAACTTCAGGGCATGTTTCATGCTGCATTGCTGATCGATTCCACTGTCATTTCTGTCTATGCGTCTATGTATTGCCTGGCAAATTCACTAATGTTTTTGAGCAACATCTCTCTACGTTTCGTTGACCATAAAATTAAAGTAGCCTGGGTTACTTAGCTTCACACATTTCACACTATGTAGATGACTATTTGGTTTGCGCCAGCAGGCATAACTTCCAGACATATTTCGTCAACGTTGTGAAGATGTTTAAGGAGCAGGGACAAGGTATAAGGTTTACTTTTGAAAATCCAGAGAAAGTAGAGCTAGTTTGTAGACTTTAGGCTATCCTGCAAGATAGTTTGTAGACTTTCGGCTGTCCTTCAAAGCAGGCCATGATTTTCTATCCTATCAACCGAGGTCAAAGTAGTTCGCGTTAAACCGCGACACTGGTGGAGGTGCTACCGCAACCCTGCCTCCTGCTCCACACTGCCACTGGGAACCGTTCACCCAGGCTGGACGTATTGTCACCTATTGCTACTCCCGTGCATCGCTTCAGTTGGCTCTGTTTTAACTTCGGATGTGCAGGCTATATTTTCCGCCATTGCTGGAATCACAGTGATTCGTTTCGCCCTCTCCGGTCTGGCCATGGTTTGACGGTCGACGCGCCAACGACGAATACATACCACGCCGCGACGACGCTTCTTTTGAAAGGCCTCATGTATTTCGTTCTCATTTTGACGACTGCCGTCGATCACGCTCTCTCTCCCCGCGCGTTCGCTTTCTTTGCACCGACGTATCTCCCGGGACCGTTTTTTACCTATTTATTTCAGACAAAAAGAAAATATCTTCGATACAAGAGCAGAAGGCAGATGCACTGTGCCTGACGACGGGACCCTAGCACCCGAATGCACTCTCAGAGCATAGACGACAGAAATAACATTGTAAATTGTTAATAATATATATACAAGCAATGTCATACATGGCGAAAAAATGCATACTTTTGCAATAATAAATAAAAGTCACGAAACAAAAAATAACGAAACCTAAGGAACATACGACAACTGCATACACAACTTGTTAATCTTGAGGACAGGAGGCAAGTTCTGGCATTTTGTTTTTGAAAGAGTACAAGGACAGTTATTTCTGTATAATTTCTAGGGCCTGTGTATGTCTGTTGAGAAGATATGGAATTAAGTATGTTAGCATTTGGGTGGAAGGAGGTCACTCAGGCGAGGAAACTGAGAGCGGGGACCTCCGGCGGTAAGGTTGCAGGCCATCAATACGACACTAAAAAGCCCTCCCCCGTCATAGTCTTCCACATGTCCTACACACGCGTCAATATTCAGCGGCTGGCGGATGTATGCGGAAGGGAAGGTGAAGCTTTAGTACTAGGATTTAGTGTAACACAATGTAGACTGATGGTATTGAATGTTCCCGATGATCAGGCGGTGTCCATACAGGCCAATAAATACCGAGGGCAAGCGAATTAAAGTGCCTCGGAGTATGGGTAAATGAGGGAGATACGTACATACGGGTCCTCTGTTAAAGGGAACACTCGCGTTTCGGATATGTCCCGATTTTGCTCGCCTACAAAAGCATAATGGCTTAGATTTGCATAACATTGCTGGTGGTTGACAGTTCCGAACCGCTGTGATGGACTAGTAATGTGAACGAACAATCTTTTCGCATCGATTAGCCGTTAGGGGGCCAACAAAATGAAAGTTGCTCATTTGAGTGTTCCCTTTAACTGTGGACCGTACTGTACATGCAGGTATCGGAAAAAGCCTAGGCAGCAAAACGAAAAAGGAATGCTACAGTAATGAAGCACAGAGCGTTATGTGGATGCAATAGGTACGAGGTGCTTCGAGGTCTGTGTAAAGGTGTAATGGATTAGGGGCTTACATTTGGGAACTCCGTGGTGTGCATGAGGTCAGAGGTGTAACCAGGAACGGATGTGAATCAAAGGACTGTGGCACGCCTCGCGTTGGGCGCTCACGGAAAGACGAGAAATAAGGCTGTAAAGGGCGATATTGGATAAGAAAGTTTTCAGGCGAGGAAAGCTCAGAGCAATATGAGGTTCGTAGAGAGGCAAAGGAATATGAAAGAGAGTAGATAGGCAGAGAAGGTGTTCCATTACTTGTATAGGGACAGCGTTGACACACAGTATAGAAAAAGCAGTAAGAGGCTCACTAGTACATATACGGCTGGTAGTAAAAGTCCAAGAGCCAGCACGTTCTAACTGCCTTGCACCACGAGGCCCCGACGTTTGTCCTCTTATTCTGCGGCCAGCCACCCGCCACTGTCTTGGCGCTCCTTGTGCTCCCTACCCCCCCCCCCCCCACCCTAGCAATTTTTGCGGTTTCAATTATATATACCGAAAATGTGTATAAGGCAAACAGACACACTGTAAAATGGGCGGTAGCTCATATGTCCATGGGGCAGTCCGAGTCGTCAGGATGAAAGGCGTATGGCATCCGACAGTTATGGCGGGCGGCACTGAGAACCCCACAGCGGTTAGGGACTACGATGACTGCGCGTCGCTAGCGACACCGTGCGTAACGTAAAGGTGCGTAGACGGTGCTGGTGGTGTGGAGGGTGCGAACGCCGTGGTCGACACAACGCCGACCATCGCGCGTTGCGGCGGCTGGGATACCGAGCCCCGCCACCTTGGTCTAGTGGTTATGGCGCTCGACTGCTGACCCGAAGGTCACGGGATTAAATCCCGGCCGCGGCGGCTTCATTTTCGATAGAGGCGAAAATGCTTGAGGCCCGTGTACTTCGATTTAGGTGCACTGTAAAGAACCGCAGGTGGTCGAAATTTTCGGAGGCCTCCATTACGGCGTCTCCCATAAACATATGGTCGTTTTGGGACGTTAAACCCCAGATATTATTACTATTATTATTATCTGCAATGCCGACAGCAGTGCGTCTGGGGAGAGGGGGAGTGGAGAGGGTTTGCGCATGCACAGGAAGGGTGGTCACGCCGCACACCAACATCACCACCGGATTGAACTCCGCTATTCGCCTCGTGCGCCACCGATGGCGGCGCTGCGAACGGCGCTCCGGTGACGAAAAAGCGGGGATTCGGCTTTTGTCGTCTGCTAGGCTCTGGCTAGAACAGCAGCATTTTCGCCATAGTTCGCTAGCGTCACGCTGCGTTCCTCGACTACTGGCTGCATTTTCTTATGATAGTTTTTTACATGGCTGCTAGCATTACAGGAGGTTAAAAAACGTTAACATTTAACGTATCTTCTATATACCCACAGGCATCGCAGTTAGAATCATTCCCCCCGAGTTCATAGCATCAATCCTGCATAACGTTGAGATAGCTTACGTGAAAGCGCTAACGTCCCGTCAAGCGAATTAAAGAGAGTCCACGCTGCTTTGGAAGCGAAGCGTGATCAACAAAAGTTAGCGCTGTGTCAACAGACTTTAGTTGAACGAAAATGCACACATCACTCCCAATTGTAGTCATGTGCACCTGTGTACACAAAACGTTTGCCGACAAAATAAGATTGATAAGTTCATCGACCAGCGGCCTATTGCGGACAACTAGTGTAGATTGGGCGAGTTTGATGTACATTAAAACCCGTTATACGTACCATCAGCTCCGAATGAAACGCCAGCAGCGGTGCGCGTGGTACAGTTCGCACCGTTATGATTAGAGATACGCTCATGCGGTTTGCCGCTCGTGAGCCACATACATACTTTCGATCACGCAGTGCTGTCTAGTCGGGTGTGCGGGGCTGCCAGTGGTGATGACACTACGGCGCGCTATACAGTTCCTAATGCTTGGGAAACGCGCTCCCCTGTTCGTGTTTCATTTGACACCGATAGTACAGCTTGGTAATTAGTAGGAAAAATCGGCGAATGTGTCCAAGAAGAGGCAAAAGAGAGCTCTTTGCCACCATTCTTTCGGCCCCTTTGGCTGGTTATTACTATTCTTTACCTCGCTGTAACAAGTAGGAATATTTTAAGGTAAACGCCTTAGATTCCTCATCAAACACGAAAATGGACCGTCGGCGTCCCGCTTCGGCAGCGTCAACACGAGTGATAAAAAATTCATCGCACGATGACGGCAGCTTATCACATCGTCATGACATCACAGACCGCCAAAATTTGCGATGCCATAACATCATGTCACATGAAAACGTCATCACATGACATCATCGCAAACCAGGTGATGTGTAGGAAGATTGCAATGCCTCCACTTCTCTAGGCAGTGCTAAACCCCGTTACGTCCAGAAAGCATTCGGAAGGGGGCGGGGAAGGAATAGTACATCGAATGAAGAAAAAGAAGAAGACGGCTTTCGCCTTCGAGTCATCTTAGGCAAATGCGTAATGGGCCGTGTGAGTCTTTTTAGTACAGTGATCGCACGACGCCCTATCAGGAGTGGACCGTTGAGAGTGATTTACGCTATTTTATTGCAAAGACATCTTCTTACGACTTTTCGATGCGAAAGCTTTGTATTTATCTACGTTAGTATGGTTGCACTAATTCTTTGCAGCATACTTTCAGACGACTATGAACAAGGCAATAAACGTCGAAATATGTTGCAAAAAAAAAGAAACTCTGCACAACCTGCCAATATTTCATATCAACGTCGTCATTTCCTTTTGACTTGTGCTCTCAACCTTTTTATTTTCTGTTTAAATTTCAAGTACTTACGACGTGGTTACACAGCAGCAGCTGAAAACTTGGATTTAATCAAAGGTTGTTGCCTTTAACGACCATTTAATTTTATTTTAACGACATCACACGCCGTTTATCATGAGCTTAAAACTCCGAACAAAGGAACTGGACCGAAGGAGCAGGCTTGGCAACCGAACACGCGCAACACGCGGCATACATATATTGCGCTTTAACGCAGACACGGAAGCCGAAGCCAGAACGCTGCAGTCAGCGATTGAAAACGGCCTGGAAAGTCATTTTGAGTACGCCACACCCATAGAACAGTCTCGAAAATAAATGGTCGCCATACATGCAGATGTACACATTGATGGCTGCATGGTATAGCATCCGCTTCGAGTGCGGTAAGTGCCGGGTTCGATTCCGAGTGCCGACAAGAAACACACCGGTTTTTCCTAAAAGGGTAGAGGAATACACTGATCTGGCCGAACTTGTTGGGCTACCAAAGTTGAGGATGGCAGTGACTTAGGTGGACCGACGAAATTAACCATTTCGCAGGAATAAAACAGAATCAGTTCGCGCAACCGAGGATAAATTGGAGAGACCTCGTCCTGCAGTGAACATAAAGAAATGCTGAGAATCACAAGGTGAGTTTCAGTTTTGAACTAGGCTCTTTATGTATACTGCAGGAGCTATTGTTGCCTGTTGGTTTAACTACTGAACCTGAATGTTTCTTCAGGTTCAGCTAGGGTCCTACGCGACTGTGACAGACATAACAGTGCGAGCGAAAAAGTAACGCATGTGTCTCATGCGGCGAGTTCAGGAAAGCGCGTTTCATACTGTGTAACATTTTTTCGCCACTACCGTTTAAGTGCATCTGCCTCGTGCTGCAACAGGTGCTCATGGCGCTGCTCAAGCTTACCCAGCTGAGGATCATCCAAACTTATAATGGAAAATTGAGCGAGTTGGTATTTATTCATACTTAGGGCTGTGCAGCGCTCACAAAAAGGGACAAGGGAGAGAAGAAGTACACAGGACATATGCTGGAATACTGAAGCCAGAAAACATCGTGTTCGTGAACCCCATGACGAAACACTCAAGCCTGAAAACATTGTGTTCGTGAACCCCGTGACGCAAACCTTCAGCGTCAAAGAAATTGACTTAGGTTCCGCCCCTTTCTGTCAGGGAACCAAGCTTATAGCGAGGCAGACCAGTGCCCTAGCACTTAGCTGCAGACCATGCCTCCTTTAAGGTTTGTAGAACGCGTGTGCTGACCAAGCCACGCTTTGCAACAATATACGTTCCAGGTGCGATGCGAAAATTCGTAATATTATGGCAACGCTGCCAGCCTAAAGTCAAGCCTGTGAAGCAAGTAGTGGTCTGGATAGGTCTGACGAAACTTCTTTACAGCGTAAGCTGGGACTAGCTCACAGGAACAGCCGATTTTGGTGCCATTCTCGTCCGTCGCCGCCGTCGGTGTATGTCACAGCTATCCACCTTGTGCGCTTGTATGGTGGTGCCTCCGCCCGGCTTAACATGTGACGAGCGAAAAGTAGCGGTGGATACATCGCGCTGCCTCCGATGGTACCGAAGATGAGATGACTAGACTTACGCTAATATATATAAATAGTGGGATACAACTGACTAAATGTGAGCTCCACCCACAGCTCTCACGGCCCCAGCCAGAGAACGTTTGCACAGATGCCCTATTCAGTCGTATTTACTCATTTCCGTGACGTCCAGCCCCAGTCGCGATTTCATCTAGGTGGTCTTCCCACAGGACACATGTTCGTGCTGTTTTCCTCTGGAAACTGGACCTTTCAGCTCAACTACAGCAAATATTTCGACATTACTGCTCCGCCAAACGTTAGATTATAAGTAGGGACGACGAAATTTTACTTCTTCACCTCCGAGAGTGGGGTGATGACGACATCATTAAGAACACAACAGCAACCGAAATGGTCCTGGGGCGATCACCTGACCACATTCAGCGACATCACGCAACATTACACACTAAACAGACGCAAATACCCACCACCACATGAGAAATTAAACAAAATACAGGCCGTAACATGGAGGTTACTGCAAACAGGCACTTACCCCAGCCCGGCGATTCAACGCCTCTGTTATCCGAGCATACACCCGACGGACGCGTGTAAAACGTGCCACGAAAGATGCACACTGCGGCACATGCTTTGGGAATGTGCCCGGACAGTTAATGTCGATGCCACCGCTCACTTCGCGACGCATTATCAGGCAGGGACGAACTCTGAGAGCAATCGTTCATGCTACCACCACGCGAGGGCAGGCGCCGGCCGTCGCCGCAGCTGTGGTCACTGCTGCGGATCGGCTGCGTCGGCGTCGCTGCCGCTGGGAGGCGGCACACACCAGCGACAAGCTGACCGACCAATTTTGGGCCGTGCGGCAAGTCGAAGATGCTGCCCGAGTCCAAGGACTTCGAGCAGTCACCTGATGCCATCATCATCGACGGAGGGTGTGACGGGACAGGGGTCAATTCCCTCTTCCCTCCGACTCGTCCGAAGGAAACTGCCGGTCTTTTAATAAAGTTTATTCATTCATTCATTAATATGCCTAGTTTCGTTTTACTTTACAAGTGAAAAAGCACTCCTAGTGAGAATGGGAACCACCTAGCACGGCTTTCTTTCGCAGATGTACGGGCACGTGTGCGGCAATTTATCGGGCGAAGGTTGTCTTCTTATGTTTTAACGGACTATAGGTGCGTAAATTGATCCGTTACTATGGTCGGTTACAGCCTAAGAATAAATACAAGCTCCATCCACAGCTCTCACCGTCCCACCCGGAAAAAGTTCGATCAGGTGCCCTCTCCAGTTGCATTTGCTCATATCCCTGACGTTAACACCGTCCGCGCATTTAACCTACATAATTTCCCCACAAGAACACATGTTGGTGTCGGTGGTTTTTGGCTGAAACCGCTAGCTTACAGCAGAATTTCTACAAATATTGCGGAAATGCTCAGCCAACGGTAATATTTGAAATCGGGATGTCGAAATTTTCATTTTTAGTATCTGTAGTATATTATATTAGCAGCGAAAAGGTGTTTACGGTTAGAACTGAAACCACCAAGCACCGTGCCACACTTCTGGGAGAGGAACTTAAATTTATTTTAGGTTGCAACCGACTATAGACGGGTAAATTGAACGCTACCGGAGTCGGCGGCAGCGCTCACATGTCAGTGTGGTGCCTCGTCTGTGCTGCTATAGCAGTTTAAATCAGACCCCTCCGCCAGTTAACCCACTGAATCGTCAATGCAAAGTGCCTTCTTTAAGTATGACGCCGAGGTGTCTATATTTCTTAAACATGTGCATATTGAATCGTACTCGCAGGCAGTCTGCTGAAACAGTTTCTGACGTGCACATATGAGGCGCTACTGCAGCTTCAGCTGTGACTTTGCTGCGTGTTCCGCGCAGACCGGGCTGTTGTCCTCGGAACGTACTATTTTTTATTCAGGCGATTACTAATGCACCAACACGAGTGATGCAAAAATTCATCATCACGTGATGACGGCACCGTGTTACGTCACCATGACGTCACCGATCTCCAAAATTCTTGGCGTCCTCATGACGTCACATAATTCGACATTACATGATGACGTCATCATATGATATAATAGTTTGGTCAAACGTGGAGCGATTACGGAGGCAGCACAAAACAAGGTGAGGCGCAGAAGCTTGCAATGTCTCCAATCTTTGAGGCAGTGAAAAACGCGTTACGTGCAGAAAACACTCACATTGGGGCGTGGCCGGCCCACTACATTGACTGAGAAGAAAAAAAAGATGAGGTACAGACAGTTTGCAGGGCGTCCGATTCTGAAGGCAGTGCCAAACCACGTTAGGTGCAGAAGCCTTTCGAAGGGGCCTTGGGAGGATCAATACAGCAGAAAAAAGGATGACCTTCGCCGTCGAGTCGTCGGAGGCGATTTCACAAGGAGCCTTATGAGTTTCTTTTTTTCACCTACCCGTTTGAAGACACTGGTGCCCAAATGCCATGTTTTGTGTGTACGTCCAGTATTGCTAATTTAACAAAAAGAAAACATTAGGCTTTTAATTGTTTTACACTCAGGAAAGAATAGATATACCTGATGCACTTTAGCCAGGTCTTCTCACGTAATAACCAACTCAGTGCATAGTTGTGTCTCCTTATGCATGTGTATGTCACGCCTGTTCAGCCAAAACTGTAGCAATTCAGGCAGTGCACAACACCGCAGAGATCATCGTCGCGTAACTTCGTGGCAGAGCGGATCTTGCAGGACTGGCTTCTGACCTCAGCCCATCGAGGTCATCCTCTCGTGAAGTACCTGCAAAAACGCGAGTGAAGCAGACGACAGCGCTGCTTCCTTCTACAAGAAGACGATAAAGAAAGCTGATCTGAAGCTCGCGCAGCGAATGCGAGAAAGGAAAGGCTCGCGCAGACGATCAGTGGTTGGAACGCTGGCAAGACGAGGCGGGAGCACCTACTGCGGACCCGCAATTACACGCGAGGTTCTGAAGGCCGTGCTTCCGTTTTCGAGTCGTTGAAGTCCTCGCGCCATGGCGTGACCGGGCACTAGTTCCGGGAGAGCCCTGCTGCCGGCCATCGTCGAGACAGCGAGCGTGCTCGAGGCCGAGGAGCCGCAGGCTACCACAACGAGCTACGGCCACCTGCTACTTGCGGCTTCGCCTGAGCCTGCTGCTTCCTTCTGCGCCGGGACGCTGGCCGCCACGCACAAGCGACGGCTACACCACAACCACGCAACGAGCCCCACTTCACAAGGCACAGGACGTCTTCAGAGGTCATTGTGAGGCTTCATATTGTTTTGTTTGTTTTGAACCGCGTGCACGGGCCCGTGTTGTTTGTGTCTCACGGGCCCATGTTTTTGCCGCTCAATATAACGGTCTTTTGTGTCAGAGACTGTCTCCTCCATCTTCCTCGCGTCACACGCCTTCCTTCGTGCCGAACCTAACTACCATATATCTGGCGTCCACGAGACAGAACTAATCTTATACCACTAAGAGCATCACATTGCATATGTGTGTGTGACTGTTGATGATCGAGGCAGTTAAGCTGACGGCAATTGGAAAACAACTGAGTTTGAGTGGCGCAGCACTAAACGACTGGTGAGACCAAGAACGCGCACGCGAAAGAGAGGTACCCGACGCTCGTCTGGCTGAACGAAATGTAGCGAAAGAAGCCGAGGCAGATGCAATCACTAGATTAAAGCCAGAGAAGGAAGTCCTCGAATTGAATTTAAGGTTGCGTGAGTTAGATGCGACAGTAGGTAACACGGCTACTGGGCAACTTAACGAGGGTGTGCCCGTAAGCCCCACGCAAAGCTACCGAAGTCCGCATAAGCTCATCCCAGCAGTGAACGATGGATGCGATGAGCTGGACGCATATACACAGCGGCTTGAGCGCGTCGCTACTAGTCAAGACTGGCCACAAGACAAATGGGCCCTGTCGTCAAGTCTTTGCTTGACCGGAGAGGCCTGAAGTATTGTAGATATGATGGCCCCTGAGCAGGCGATGGACTATGTAACTTGAAGAAGACCCTACTACGACGTTTTAGATTCACAGAGGAAGGGTGCCGTACTACTTTTTCATCAGTGAAACCCGATAACTCAGAAATTGGCACGCAGATTGCCGAAAGTCTATTGGGTTATTTCGACCATTGGCAACAAATGGCCAAGACGGACCGGACCTACGATGCTCTGCGAGACAAGGTTGTCTCGGAACAGTTTCTTATGCAATGCAATGAGAAATTGGCTTCCACAAAGAAAGGAATTGTCAAGACTTGACAAACTAGCAGAAGCCACAGACCATTAGTTTGAGGCGCAAGGGGTAGTTAACAATGGTAAAGGAAAAGATGACAACCCTAAGAAGCCTCCAGCTCAAACTGGAATGTCTGAGCGGCACGATGAAAAGGAAAGACCACGTTGCATTCTTTGTGGTAAACGCAGTCACAGCGCTGCTGATTGCTGGACTAACACAAAGGGTTCATGCACAAAGCCACCTTTCTGTGGAAAGTGTCACTGCACTGGGTGCCAGACAGATGACTGCCCCAAACAGGCCAGTGCTATCGGGCAGGGTCTCGTGCTCGTTACAGCATGTAGGTCTGCCGCAAGCCGTTAAATCAGGATCACGAGCTTTTCGCGGCGTTTCCGGAAGTTTGGTACGCAGGAGAGCGCAAACGCCCAGACTAACCGAAAAATCTATGCCTACAGCCGGGGGTATGCTTGAAGGTCATCCTGCTACGGTACCGCGAGATACGGTCTGCGATTCCATTATTGTGAAGGGGTCCCTCGTATCAGACAGCAAACTGACAGGAAACACAATATCGGTCTGTCTTCTGGACAGAACATTGCTCAAGCCACCTGAGACAGATGCGGAGATCATTTCGCCATTTTTCACAGGCAAGACTCGAGCTATCTGCATGGACAATCCCTTCTAAGATGTTGTCCTAGGACATGTGCAAGGCGTTCGTGATGTCTCCAATCCTGACAATGATTGGAAGAGACATCTTTGTGCCTTACATGAGTCATCCAACGCGGAACATTACAGACGTTCACCAATGAACCTTTTCCGCAGAAACCTCAACATCAGCTGCCTGTGGATCAGTTGCCAATACAAAAGTTGCAGCAGTAAACCAACAGGCAACACGAGAGCCGAATTTGCTACCGGTACCAGTCAGAAACCACTTGGATATTAGCCCCCAAGACCTCAAGGTCAGGCAAAAAGATGACAGCAGCCTGCGGAAATCCTTTGAAGCTGTTAACAAAGAAGTGAAGACCAGGTTCGCTGACATACTGTTCTTTATGAAGAAGGGCATTCTTTACCGCAAGTTCACTCTTCAGTTCAAGAGACAGGTGGAGCAGCTTGTGGTACCAAGGAGCCTCCGACATTCTGTGATAGAAACGGCTCACGAAGGGATCCTTTCGGCCCATCAAGGAATGAAACTAACCAGAGACCGCGTGCTAGAAGAATTCTACTGGCCGGGTGCCCAGTCGGACATTAAACGATTTGTTAAATGGTGCCACACGTGTCAGAGAGCGGTTCCCATTGTGAGTTGTTCGAATACCACTGGAATATACTCCATTTAAGAGAGTCGCCAACGATAATCTGGGACCATTATCTCGGATGTCACAGAAACCAAACGAGCAATCATTTGTTCCGTTCCAACAAACGGAATCAACTGGCTATGTGAACACATCGGATTCTCTCACTCCTGACCGACGCCTGCAAGTCAAATGTCATCGAGAAGCCATCAATGAACCAAAAGAGTCCGCCTACCACAGGTAGAAACATGCGACTGTATACGGGCCACGCGACTTCTACAGTCGAAAAAAGAAACGTGATCACTTCGAAGACTGACGAAATAGGCTTCCTAGGCTGTGTATATAATAGATCCTGAAAATGTAGGCGTAGGCTATAAGAGCTGGTTGCCGTACCCATGAGAAATGTGTATACGAAGACGTAGCGTGTGGGAACCAGAGCGCAAAAACAAAGAGTTAAGTTCTTTTTCGCTCTTCGATACTGTGCTGAAGGACACTAAGCAGACATCATGACACTCTTCTACTGTTCTACATGTTTTCTATTTCATCGTCCTGTGTACGCTTGCTTGTGTTTTTAAATATGCCGAGTGTTAGGTGATCGGAACTGATATAGGTGTTTTCCTCTGTGCCGAGTGTGCGGTGCTCGGAACTGCTATAATATGCTACGGTGTTTTAGTTGAGGTCTCTACCAGCGAACCAACGTGTTCCCGGTGTCCTCAAGTCCGTTAAACGAAACAACATTCTTAAGGGGGGGGGGTGGTATGAAGAAGTACCTCTGCAAAAACGCGAGTGAAGCAGACGACAGCGCTGCTTCCTTCTAGAAGAAGACGATAAAGAAAGCAGATTCGGAGCTCGCGCAACGTATGCTAAAATGGAAGGGCTCGCGCAGACGATCGGTGGCTGGAACGCCTGCAAGACGAGGCGAGAGTGCCTACTGCGGACCCGCAACCACGCGCGAGGATCTGAAGGCCGGACTCGCGTTTACGAGCCGTTGAAGTCCTCGGACCATGTCGTGACCGGGCACTAGTTCCGGGAGAGCCCTGCTGCCGGCCATCGTCATAACAGCGAGCGTGCTCGAGGCCGCGGAGCCGCAGGCTACCCCAGCGAGCTGTGGCCGCCTGCTACTTGCGGCTTCGCCTGAGCCTGCAGCTTCCTTCTGCGCCGGGACGTTGGCCGCCGCACACAAGCGGCGGCTACACCACGACGACGCAACGAGCGTCACTTCACAACGCACTGGACGCCTTCAGAGACCATTGTGAGACCGCATATGGCTTTATTTGTTTGGAACCGCGTGCAGGGGCCCGTGTCGTTGTACTTGTCCTATGTGTTTGTCGCTCAATATAATGGTCTTTTGTGTCACGGATTGTCTCCTCCATCTTCCTCGCGTAACATGCCTTCCGACATACGAACCTAACGACCACACCTCTCTGACTTCCCTTCACTAAAGCTGAGAGTGCAGCAAGCCGATTATTGCTGCCGTTTGCAGCTCTAAGTGCATTTAAAGAGAGCTCCACCTCTGGAGGGAACGAACATTGATGCGCTATTCAAGTCCGTGTTGACGATGGAGGAAAGAGATCCGCCATACATGCCCAAGGAAAGTAAACTTTCCTGTTCATATTTCCAATTACAACCCTATGGGGAGTGTAATTGTAGGATATAGCACTCCAAGTGGTCAGATGTCGGATCAGGTTGATCTGTGTTGGCACGTAATGTACGTTGGTCTTCCCTACCGTCATAACCTACTCACCTCGCTATTTCATGAAACAATCCGTAAACAGCGGGTGTGTGCTCTAGCCGGTGTTTTGACAAGAGCACTTGTCTTCTTCAAGACTGGAACTGTTTACGGATTTTTTCATCGCAAGCCTCCATCTACCATTTCCTGCCGTTCTTTTTTGGATCTCGTTATATAATGCAGGACAAACTCAGTCTTCTTTAAATTCAAGTCAACGGCCTCCAACACCAACACAAGGCGTACTTGCCTGTAGTTGCATTTCAGTTCCAACCAGCTGACTTCCCCAAAACCTTCCGTTGTGTCGACCCTTTCGTGTCGTGCAAGAGCCATCTGCTCATTAGAAGTGAAATAGAAAGAACTCTAGCTGTCCGGCTAAGGACAAATGCATACATAAAGATGTTCATCTCCCATGTGTATTGTACTAGAAGTGCCACTCTTCCAGCTTTCGCTGTGACTGTTCTGCGCTTTCCGCGCAGGCCTGGCGTTTTTTTCTTGTGGCGCTGTTGCTCTTGGAATGTATAGGCGCGCGCGAGTTGGCGGCACACTTTCACTTACCGGGCAGCTTCGGACACAGGTGGTCATTCGAAAGCATCAGGACGGTATGGAAGGAGACTGTCGATGGTGGGAGAAGGTTCATGTCCATACAGGAGGAAGAAATGTGAGAATCCCGTGAAGCCTGTGTCGTGTTGTGTGCGAACGTAAAGAATGAAAAAACGCGGTCCCAGTTTTCACGATCACATGTCACTTACAGCGGGAGCACATCACCCATGGTGTGGTAAAATCATTTTGTGTGCTCGTTAATTTGTGAGTGGTACAGCGCATTCGGAAAGCAGAGCTTCGACAACCTATGAGAGGAAGGCTCGACCTCTGTCACTGAGGAGTTCTCGAGGTGCACCATGTCGAAGGATGAAGCGGCGTAGGACAAAAGAAATTACGTCCCGCGCTGTGGCACTTGGTAGAGGAGTAGTTTCGGCGTAGCGTGTCAGATTGTCTACAGCGGCTATGATCCACCAATTGCCGTCCAGTATCATTGGAAGTGGGCGGTAGAGGTCAATGTCGACGCAATCGAAGGGTTCGGCAGGGCACAGAAGCGGTCGGAAGGCTCCAGTCTCGCGTAAAAGCGGTGCCTTGGGACGCTGACAGTCAGTGCAGCACTGAACAAATTTTCGGACCAAAATGAGGATTACGCGCAAGTAGTAGCGATGGTGAATACGTTCTAGTGTTTTAAAATTTCTGCCAAATTCACATTGCGGATCGTCCAGGAAGGAGGGACATATGTGTGATCAAAATCCGTAGGGAAGGACCAAGAGTCATCCGCGGCCTGCGAGAGCATAGTTTCTTCGGTATAGCAGCCGATCACGAATGGCAAGATCAGCAGCTCGGCGTCAGAGAGATCGGAATGTAGGAATGATCGATTATCCTGAAAGATAGTCGAAAAGAGAAGCAATCAAAGTGTCACGGCATTGCGCAGTAGGAATGGAGTCAACGTCGAGAGACGAGACTGAGTTTGTGCAATTCGTTCAGCTGGCCGAGTCTGCAGATAGAGGTGAACGGGACAGGGCGCACGCGCCAAGTGCTTGCGTCCGCAGTGGTAGAGGGCGCGAATATCATACTCCTGGATTGGGAGTGCCCAGCGCGCTAGTTGGCCAGAAGGATTTTCAACGTGACGAGCCAACAAAGCGCATGGTGATCCGCTACCACGTACGGGCGACCGTACAAATAAAGGTGGAACACGCTAAGCGCCCCTGCTAGAGCTAAGCGTTCCTTTTCATTGATGCTGAAATTGGCATCTGCTTTTGTGTGCGTGCGACTCGCATAGGCGACGAAGTATTCAGAGTAGCCGGGCTTATGTTGGGCGAGGACAGCGCCAAGGCCGACCCCGCTAACGCCTCTACGCACTTAATTAGTAGCTGTTGTGTCGAAATTGCGAAGAATAGGAGGATAGGTGAGAACGCGAAGGAGCGCAGCAAACGCGACGTCGCGGTCAGGGGACCAGGAGGAAAGGTCTGTTTCACCACGTAGTAGCTGGGTCACTTGCGTCGTGGTCGACGCGAAACATCGAACGCAACACTGGAAGTAGGAGCGTAGTCCAACAGAACTTCGAAGTTCTTTGATGGTATCAGGCTTCGGAAACTCGGCGACTGCACGAAGTATCGCGGGTTCAGGTAACACACCGCGCTTGGACACTATGTGGCCTAATATTGTCAGCTCGCGCACAGCGAAGCTGCACTTTTGGAGGTTTACTTGCATTTGAGGTTCAATTGCGTTGGTTTAACACATCAAAACATGTCTGAGCCAATGTACGTGCGTAGGAAAATCAGGAGAGAAAGGCACAATATCGTCGAGGTACCATAAACACGCACACCACTTGAGGCGACGCGCTGTTTTGTGGGAGTCGTTCAAACGGGCCAGGTGCGTTCCAAAGCCCAAAAGGCATCACGTTCAATTCATACAGCCCGTCAGGCGCCAATAAGTTCAGTTTTCTGAAGATCAGCTTCAGCTATCGGGACCAGCCAGTAGCCAGAACATAAGTCTAAGGACGAGAAAAATTCTGCTCCTTGAAGGCTGTCAAGGGCGTCGTCGATGCACAGCAAGGGGTACACGTCTCTGCAGGTCACCTTATTTGTTCGACGGTAGTCGACGCAAAAGCGAATAGACCCGTCCTTCCTGCGAACTAGAACGACGGATTCCCAAGGACTACGAGATGTTTGAATAACGCCATTGCGTAGCACATTTTCGACCTTCTCGTTGATGACACGGCGTTCTGCAGCAGAAAAGCGTTACGGTCTGTGACTCAAATATACTGGCGGACTTCCGACGTGTGACCCAGCTTCGGCTGATATACATTGAAGGAATCAGCGGTGTTGCATATGTCGAAGAAACCCGGCGGATTCTTCAGCAGTGAGGTTATCGGCGATGGAATTCGGAAATATGTCACTCTACGAGTCTTCCAGCTTTCAAAGGGCACGAAGTTCGTTCCAGTCAGTATGACACGATTAGTGTGGCAGGGCAAAAAAACGAAAGTCCAGGTGTTCCACGCGGCGAAGACATTCGCCGGCCAGAAACTTCCCCGTTCTAAAAGGAGATCGTAGAAAAAAATTCAGCCTTGTGGGAAACGGTTTCATGCGAAGCAATCAGCCAGCATTTCCATGCTGCATTTTTTAAGCTTTAAGTCGAGCGTTACGAGGTGGATCGACGTGTCTTTGTAAATGGAGGAGTTGTGTGCACATCATGGGCTTACCAGGCACGCCAACTACATGACGTTTGAATAAAAACTTAAGGTCTGACGTAGTGTGACCACTCACGTTATAGTCCTTAGTCCTTTTGGGGATGAACTGCAAGGGGATAAACAGTTAGTCTTTGAAGGATTAACTGCAAAGGACTAACGGTTGCTCCTGTAAGGAGTAACAGTTGATTTTCGGAAATGGTCCCTGAAGGAGCAAATGTTACTCCTGTAAGGACTAACAGTTGGTTTTTGGAAATGGTCCCTGAAGGAGCAAATGTTACTCCTTTAAGGAGTAACATTTCTGAGGTGGATCCTCAGAAATGATCCTTGGGAGAGCAAATCGCGCTTCGCAATTGCAACAATGGTGGCGAAGTTCCTGCGCTCTTAGGAATGGACATTTCACGGAAACATGCCACTTAAATAGTGCTTTAGAAGTGGTACCCAACTTACATGTATTAACTGCTCTTAATGCATTCAGTGAGCGCTTGCAAGCAATAATGCTGATCATTCGAATTTACTTTGCCGAACTTGAGAGAAATTGTGTATACCGGCTTCAAGACTTGCCCTAGCGAGAATACTTAGTTGCGTGCCCTGATCTTTCAATCCTTTAAAACACTTCGAATCCTATGAACAAGGTAAAAGCTTGGCGAGAAGTGGCAAACCACGACACGGGAACACAAGTCAGATGAATGACACCAAACACACACACACGCACAGTGATTCAGGTTACCAACGGTTTTGATTTCTTGATTGTGTAAGTTGCAGATAACCTACGGTGTTCTATAAAGTATTCAAGGAAGAAAGAGAAACACGATTCTATTAACATCAATCTTTATTTTTACGAAAACGCCAAAAAAGAACGAATGCCATCATTTAGTTGGTGTAGGGCCTGTTCCCGAATTACTAGGGCGAGTCCTACCTGGAAGGAATACAAAAAAGAAAATTTTGTTACACAATAAAGTAGCTAGAAGAGAACGACTTAATCACGTAAGCCCCAATAATTGCGCAGTCGCATGTTCAAAAACATGCGACGCACAATGCTTTTTTAGTCTTCATATTATATATAATACAAGGTACCAATGCAATGAAAATAATAAACTTACCTTCAAAATTAGCAGAGGGATGTTGTTTGCAGAGCAAGTAAATCCAGAAATTGTTGATCACACCTCGATGTGACGGCGTCCATCTCTGAAGCTTTGCAGAAAGGAAGCTGCGATGGAGTCTTGCATGTAGGCTGAGGTGTCCATTTTTCCGCAGGAAAGTTACGATGCTGGGTCCAATAAACAGCCGGTACACAGAAACAAACGCGCATGCGCGTCCACAATTGCAGCACATGCAGCGAGGTATGTTCTTCACAGCTGCGTTCATAGCCTGCGTAAATAGCGGCACTCGCTGACCCCAAAACAAGAGCAAGATAGATCACAAGGGACGAACACGACCCGCACTCGACACTCCGGCGAGCGATACTGAAGTAGAAAGAGTGCGGCGCGGAAGGATACCCAACATAAGCGCTGAAACGTCCGTCAGGTTTACACGATCGTCACCGCCAGTGAATATTGGGAAGCTTATTGGTGAACTAAGTTTCAAGTCCTCATAATTTATGACACAATATTAACACACTACAAATTAAATTAATCTTTTCTCGCGTTATTTTCTTGATCGCAGCAGTAAGCGGGCCGACGCGCCGATGCCTTCTTGTCATCTGTGCAGTGGACATTTGGAACATGCGTTCGCCGAATTCCTTACCCCTCAGGTCGTCGCCGCCTGTAACCCGCACTGCGACAGAGTAGAAAGGAGGGCTTCGGAACAATAGGGCGCACCTGGCGGAGAGCTAAGCTCATGACCTTTGAATAAGGCATTCGTGGGTCTACGATCACTGCTTCGCGTTCGTTCGATGCTGAGCCTTGCTGCAAACAAAGGCCACAGAAAAAACGTCTTCCCTTCAACCTCTACCCGCGGGAGTAAATGCAACCGTTCGTCCCCCCATTAGTCTTTTCCGAGGTATGTCTAGTCCTCCGAATTTGCACACGACACGCACTTCGCGACAGTTGGTCCTCTCGCGGACTAACGACACGATTTGAGGACTAAAGCTGACTTTACTCCCCCTTCAGCCGGTTTTTTTCTTAGAGTGTACCTCGCTTCTCCGCAGAATGAAGAATAATGGCGTAATGGGTGCTTACCAATTTAACAAAAATAACGATTTATAACGTAATGGGTGCCTTGCTTGTGTAGTTGCATTATTAGCCCCAGTGAGTTTACAACCGGCTCTAAAATGCCGCGCTTCCGGCTTTCGCTGTGACATGAGCTGCGGTTTCCGCGCAGGCCAGCGTTTTTTCTTGCTAAACACCCCTAACACAGGCAACGGGAAACGAGCCAGCCCACCCCACGGGTGTCCATCCCATGTGTCCCCATAATTAACGAACTTTTTTCATGGACTCTCCCTATGAACAAACCGGCGTCAACGTCGGCACAGAATTATGTTGGCGGCTATAATAAAAAAAAAAACTTTGAACTTTCCTAATCAAATAGATGGCCACTTTTTAGATTTCGTAAGTGTCCTTAGACTACCAGAAGTTTCATTGAGGAACTCCTTATGTGGACATCACGAAGGAGAGATAGAGAGAAATGTTTTAATGAAGAGCTGGAGATGTTTGCCTGGCTATTCGCCTGGCATGCTACTCTAGGTGCTGGGTGATCATTATGATATATACACTGATACCCCCACCACACACATGCATAGACTACACTGGTTACAAAGTTTTGGTCAGGCTTGTGGCCCGCAAGAATGTCAGCAGTGCGTAACGCACAGGTGCTGCTCTGCCATGGGCCCAGATTGTGCACGAAGAAAGATAGGCACTAAACCACGGGCATTGCGAAGAGAACGAAAAAACACAAACGTTGCATTTGTGTGGCCTCGCTCTCTCCCACATTTTTCGCGTTTTCACGGCCGCCCTCTTTTGTGATGAATATTTAAAGGCACACTAAAGGCAAATAGCAATTTATGTCAGAGTGAAAGCTCAATGTATGACAACGTCTAAAACAGCAATAATATCAACAGCAGTGCCCTACTTAGCGAGAAATTAAGCTAAACGTATCACACGAAGAGCGCCACGAGCGGGACATTTTGGAAATGATCCCGATGACGTGAAAGAGTCCGCCTAAGTTAATCACTCGTAGTCAAACTAGCTGCAATAAAAAAGAACCTTCCGTGAATCAAGAGACGTAATTAAATGATGCTTGTTCGTTTCTGTTGGATTGATGGAAAAAAAGAACCTCTTTGGCGTTACCATGGGGAACGGTGCGCGTGGTTCAAAGGTTCCGTTTTCACCAACTTCGTTTCGCCCGGCACCCTGCTTCGCTCACGCGGTCGCGTCTCAGTGGTAGTTTCGGCATCGCGTACTGCCGCGTGTGTTTTGCGCGCTCGTGAAAGTCACTCTGACAAAAAGTTCGACAAAATGCCGCATGCATGTGATGTTGCCGGATGCCCGAATGGTGCACGCCGCCGGTGCACGCCGCCCAGCAGTAAAGGCGGGCAACGTTGGGCATGGCAACAGTGACGTGAGGAAGACCGCTTTCAGGCGGGTGGCTTAAAGTGCGCTAACTCGCTGCGGACCAGAAAAAACGTGATTCGATTTTAAAATAAGGACTTCCTTGGCACAAAAGTAGCACTACGAGGCTCCTGGACTGCTATTTCAACAATCAAAGTCGGCCTAATATTTGCCTGTAGTGTCCCTTTAACAAGTAGTTTAACCTTTCTTTGTTCCTTATGTTGATCAGCCATAATCGTTACACCAGGGTACTAAACAATAGCTTGCTTCGATTGGCACTGAAATAATAACTTCGAAGAACTATAGCTCATTAAACAACACGGCCGTTCCGTTACAGCTAATCAAACAATACAACCGTTGCATTACATCTAAACAATTACACAAATTCAGTATTTGAGTTCTAAAACCTACTAGGATAACACCTGTTCGAACTTGCTGAACGTATGCAAGTAAGCGCTTGCTAATATAATTATCAGCAACCTGCGAATGCAAACCTGTGTAAAACATTTGCCGCCGCCGTTTACTCGCCACTGCCAGGTAGTTTCTCTTAGTCTGTGATTTGACAATAAAAATACTGCGATTGCAAGGCTGCTAATTAAGTGGACACTTTTGCGAACAGAAATTGGCTACTGGCTGCCCGCTTAAGTCAACTTGTTGAGCCTCAGAACGTTTCTTAGTAGTGTACATGTGCACCTATATTGATGCCAGACGTGAAAAGGCCAAACCGGAGTTACTAAAAAAAAAAAAGGGACATGTCATCAAGCTTCATACAAAGGATTTGTACGATGTTGCAGGTGTGTGGGAGCACGACGCGTCTATACATTTCCTTCAAGGCAACCGTTCTTGCGTGTTACGTGTACGGACTGTTCCAACCCTGAACTTCGAACCTACTTATGACTTCTATTTCTGCGTTCTTACCGTGACGTTCGTCGTAAAGATACTACGTCCAAGGCGATACTACCAGAGTGCCCGTACATGTTGGAGCCCTGCCACCCTGCCGACGAGCCGTCAAGGCAAACACTGCTCTAAAGTAAATGATCCTTAGCATACATTGAGCGCATGCCTCATCCGTGGCGTGGCGGCATCGGGTTTATCTCCACTCACATCAACAAAGTGATAGCAGTAAAGTCTTTCTTCTTGGACCTCATTTCTACCAAGTGGATCTATATTACTCCAGATTGCAGCATCTGGGGAGACCGACTTGTCACACGACGCCTTTTATTGGGTCTCTGGCGCAAGGCACATTGCAAGGGTTTATCAGCAATGACCTCACCACTTTGCCGAATAAAATGCGCCTACCGCTGTCTGCGGCACTGCATAAAAGCCACCAAATTTTCTCACGGGATACGCGTCGCAGGAACGTCTCTATGAAGTAAGTATAGATGTTCTTACTTATAACTGTGCTGAAACAATACATACAGTGCAGATGCTTTTTTTGTGTGCACGTAAGTGCGTTCCTAGCTGCCCTTGAAGCCATGCGCGATAAAGTGTATGCGTGGTGATCTGCCCAAGACAAGTACTTTGAGTTCGAGCGGACACAGAAATCCCAACACTATCAGAAAATTTGCAGGCACAGAGTACGAACGCGCAGTTTTTTTATAGTGAAGACACGGCCGTTCACTTATTGACACTGTAGCATAAATGAATGCCTCGTGCTCAAGCATAAATGATTTGAATATCTGATCCCAATAACCAGACTTGACGGATAAACGTAAAAAAATGCTATTTTAGTATATTTCTCCGTCCCGGTCAAGTATGCCTGCCGGTACGGATGTCATGGGTCTGAAACGAGATGATAAGTTGGACAAGTTCGTTTAGCACGCTGTTTCAATGAAATGTGAAGTAGCTCTCGTCCTGGAACCTAATCAGTGGTCGCCTGCGCTTAGCCCACAGTTGTCTTATTATGGCATACCTGTTTCACATAGAGCTAGATATATATAACTTTAATCAGTGTCCGTCCTTGTGAACATGTTCGCCTCTTGTTTCTTCTTGCTCGCCGTACAAATTTTGCCCACTGACGATTTACCTCTTCCCACATCGCGTAAAAAGTTCCTCTGAATGCTTTGCCTATATATATATACCGGGTGTCCCAGCTATCTTTAGCCAAGGGTTAAAAAATACAATATTAGAGGCAGGCGAGTAAAATCAGTTGCAAATTGCTGAGAGCCACCTTGCGCGCTACAGACAATTTTTTGTTTTGTAATTAACTAATTTGTTAATTAGGACGATTTAACTAATTTGCTAAATATTGACTTTAGGCAAGAAATCCTGCTTGCAAAGTTCGAGAGCGTCCTCAAAAACCCCAACTGCATTATTTGCGATAAAGAAACTCTCACGTATACCATTTTTCCAAGCTGCAAAGGAAGCCCGCGAAATACAAAAAGAACCACGTGACTAGCGCGCTCGCGCGCCGCGAGAATGCTGCCCTCAGCCGAGGTTTGAGCGAACCAAATCACCTGCGGCCGAGACTCGCCGGCTCCGTTGCAGCGGTAGGCCTATAAGTGGGCGGTGGTTTCTTGGCCCGTTGCCAGCCAGCTGCGCGCGTGACAGTGCAAGTTGTAGCGAGCGCGGGCCGAAACCACCTTTAACTTATCGGCCTACCGCTGCAACGGAGACGCCGAGTCGCGGCCGCAGCTGATTTCGTTCGCTCAAACCACGGCTGAGGGCAGCATCCTCGCGGCGCGCGAGCGCGCTAGTCACGTGGTTCTTTTTGTATTTCGCGGGCTTTCTTTGCAGCTTGGAAAAAATGGTATACGTGAGACTTTCTTTATCGCAAGTAATGCAGTTGGGGTTTTCGAGGACGCTCTCGAACTTTGCAAGCAGGATTTCTTGCCTAAAGTCAATATTTAGCAAATGAGTTAAATCGTCCTAATTAACAAATTAGTTAATTACAAAACAAAAAATTGTCTGTAGCGCGCAAGGTGGCTCTCAGCAATTGGCAACTGATTTTACTCGCCTGCCTCTAATATTGTATTTTTTAACCCTTGGCTAAAGATAGCTGGGACAGCCGGTATATATATATAAGCCTTAAATACGGAAGTGTAACTTCGGTTGCCGCAAGGTTATAAGTATAAAAGTATATGCGCCTTCATAAAAACAACTGTTTATTTTGTCTACGTCTCGACGGGAGCCCCGTCTTCTTCAAGACATAACAATATTTACAGCGTGTGTGTGTCCTCTTATAGCATGTTCAGAGTGGAGGGGAAAGGACAGAAAGGAAGGAAAATAGGAACGTAACAAGTAACGGAGAAAAAGGGGGGGGGACCATGACAACAACAACAACAGTAACAGCAATACAAAGAAATCAAAAAATAAAAGTCAGGAAGGTCAGAAAGAAGGGTTTTGCTTGACGCGGACATTGTGTTCGTTTAGGTAGCGACAACAATAGAGCCTCTGCGCACCCACCTTCCCCCAAAGAGCAATGTAGTGACCCCGCACATCTAGTATGGCCCCTTCCGGTGTGGGGCCACGGGTGGCGTTTTTGACGTCCTTCTTCGTCGTTTACCGCGTTAAAGTAATTGGTGGGGTGGAGAGTGAGGGCTTTCAGCGTATACTTTTCCGTGTCGGCCTGGGTGTAAGACCCGAAGTGGCCGGTAGTGTTGCCGCGTCGTCAATATTTATTAAGCGCATAGGCTCTTTTTGGAAGAGGAAAAGGTGTAGAAAAAGGTAAGGGTTGTAAAGGAAAAAGACGGACTAAAAGCTTGTTCGTGTAATGACAGTTTAAGTGCAGTGCTGTACGATGTACACTACACTGTACGACGTCCGGGACCACTTATCTGTGCATGCCGGCTGTGATTGAAGTGGCAGATGAATCCTGGTTAATGAGATGCATAAGCTCAAGGCTGCACCGAGGAGCGCTATCATTCAAACATTATGCTCGCACTGGGCGGCAAGGGGCCGGGAACTGATTAGAGAATGGCGGTTGCGCTTTTTAATGATCGTAATGCGGAGAGGGTTCCCGGGTGTTCATTTATTCCACCTTTTATCGTGTCGAATTTGTATATAAAGTATGATTCACGTTGCTCCCTTTCTCTGGTTGTTCGAAAATTTTTTTCCAAGAGTGTAACCTTGATACCCTCGAAACAGTGATCTTTCAATGCGACATGTTTAGAAAGTGGAAGGCCAGGCAGGGAACCTACATGTGACCGATGGTTGTTGAACCTAATTCTAAAAGGCGTGTCTGTCTGGCCTACGTATTGCATGTTACATACCCCACATTCCAAAAGGTATATGTCGTTGTTTGAGTCGCAGTCGAGTGCACCACTTATTTTGTGCTTAAAATTTGAGTGTGTGCCTTCCGCCACGGTTGTTGTCTGCATGTGTTTGCATACTTTGCATCTTCCTTTTCCGCAAGGGCGATACAGAAAACCTACGGACAGGCAACGGTACCTACACTTCAAAAGCTGCCACCCGCGCCACTGCAAGACCAGTATTCCCTATTCCCAAGCACACAGATTCAAAAGGATCTGCTCTCGCTCTGAGGATTTCCAAAACAACACCGCACGTATGCGCGAGGTACTCCTCCATGAAGAATACCCACCAGCTATCATTGATGACGCGATCAAAAAAGCGGCAAATCTGGACCGCCAGACTTTACTACACCAACAAAAGGATACCGATCAGCAGCGCAAGAAAAATCTTGTATTAACTTCCACAAACAACCCACCCAACATTAATAAGATCTTAAGAAAAACACTTTAACATATTGGAACAGAGCAAGCGACTATCCAAAATTTTCACTTCCCCTCCGGGTGTGGTATACAGGTGGCCAAGAAGTATCAGGGATCATTTAATAAATTCAAAGATAGGTACAAAGCCCCAAATCGGGTGTCGCCCATGCGGAAAAGGAAGATGCAAAGTATGCAAACACATGCAGACAACAACCGTGGCGGAAAGCACACACTCAAATTTTAAGCACAAAATAAGTGGTGCACTCGACTGCGACTCATGCAACGTCATATACCTTTTGGAATGTGGAGTATGTAACATGCAATACGTAGGCCAGACAGATACGCCTTTTAGAATTAGGTTCAACAACGATCGGTCACATGTACGTTCCCTACCTGGCCTTCCACTTTCTAAACATGTCGCATTGAAACATCACAGTTTCGAGGGTATCAGGTTTACACTCTTGGAAAACAATTTTCGAACAAGCAGAATCATACTTTATATACCAATTCAACACGATAAAAAGTGGAATAAATGAACACCCGGGAACCCTCTCCGCATTACGATCATTAAAAAGCGCAAACGCCATTCTCTAATCAGACCCCGGCCCCTTGCCGCCCAGTGCGAGCATATGCGTCTCACTAACCAGGATTCATCTGCCACTTCAATCACAGCCGGCATGCATAGATAAGTGGTCCCGGACGTCGTACAGTGTAGTGTACATCGTACAGCACTGCACTTAAACTGTCATTACACGACCAAGCTTTTAGTCCGTCTTTTTCCTTTACAACCCTTATCTTTTTCTACATCTTTTCCTCTTCTAAAAAGAGCCGATGCGCTTAATAAATATTGACGACGCGGCAACACTACCGGCCACTTCGGGTCTTACACCCAGGCCGACAAGGAAAAGCATACGCTGAAAGCCCTCACTCTCCACCCCACCAATTACTTTAACGCGGTAAACCACGAAGAAGGACGTCAAAAACGCCACCCGTGGCTCTACACCGGAAGGGGCCATACTAGATGCGCGGGGTCATTACATTGCTCTTTGGGGGAAGGTGGGTGCGCAGAGGCTCTATTGTTGTCGCTACCTAAACGAACACAATGTCCGCGTCAAGCAAAACCCTTCTTACTGACCTTCCTGACTTTTCTTTTTTATTTTTTTGTATTGCTGTTATTGTTGTTGTTGTCGTGGTTCCCCCCCCCCCTTTTTCTCGGTTACTTGTTACGTTCCTATTTTCCTTCCTTTCTGTCCTTTCCCCTCCACTCTCAACATGCTATAAGAGGACACACACACGCTGTAAATATTGTTATGTCTTGAAGAAGACGGGGCTCCCGTCGAAACGTAGACAAAATAAACAGTTGTTTTTAAAGGCGCATATACTTATATATATATATATATATAATATGTGTGTGTGTGTGTGTGGGTGTGTGTGTGTATGTGTATGTGTGTGTGTGTGTGCGTGTGCGTGTGTGCGTGCGTGTGTGTGTGTGTGTGTGTGTGTGTGTGTGTGTGTGTGTGTGTGTGTGTGTGTGTGTGTGTGTGTGTGTGTGTGTGTGTGTGTGTGTGTGTGTGTGTGTGTGTGTGTGTGTGTGTGTGTGTGTGTGTGTGTGTGTGTGTGTGTAAATTAACTTGAACCCCTCAATTTCTTCTGAAGTGCATGCAGGGATGTGGCTACACACCACTGTCACTATTGCTAAATGCCCGGTGGAGTTCCAAACGGCACCGCGCCTACAATCCAGTTTTTATTTTACTACATGGTTCTTTTAACATAATCAGTGATCTAGAAAAAGTTGCTGAAGAATTAAGCGTCCGCGTCAGGTTTAGTTATTTAAGCCATTGAAATTTTTAACAGGGCCTGCGTTTATGACTACTTATTGTTTAAAAAAGAACCTTCATGCCGTAAGACTTATGCATGACTGTATTTTTCAACGAATCATAGCGATCGCCTCGGTGATTGTCCATGGCGTTTATTATCTTAAGCTCTGAGCAAATGTGTCCAGAGGCACAACCCCGCAACACTTCCTTCCCTGAGAATTGCTCGCCATTAGCCTGTAGCGTTCACTGTGGTGCCCGTAGTAGCGCGTCGGCGGCAGATGTTAACATATCCATCTTGGTCTGCACACTGGCGTTTCAACTGAACTCGAGCTACTGTATCTGGCTATCGATTAAGAACCCCGGCTACGATGTAGTGCCAACAGTTTGTTTATTGCGCTTATTTACTCTATACGAAGGATCGAAAGAATCAGCTATAGTCACATGGAATCAATGAAGGCTTTATCGTAGAACCGCGATCCAGTTTTATTCGGGCGGTCCCAATGAACCTATACGCAAGATATTCAGTATAGCATAATAAATTCATCCAAGCCGGCGGCATTGCAGTCTACGAAGTAAATATAGTATGAATATTCTAACTAGTTAAAATTAACCGCTGCTTAACATATTTGTCGTCTACATTTCAAATTGTAGCGTACACTGTATGAACTGTGAGTCATCATGCGGCCGTAATTAATGAGGATTAACAGAATTCATACATACATACATACATACATACATACATACATACATACATACATACATACACGCATACATACATACATACATGCATACATACATACATACATACATACATACATACATACATACATACATACATACATACATACATACATACATACATACATACATGCACACACACACACACACACACACACACACACACACCTTATTTCCGAATATTAGTGCTATACAAATTACACGCTAGTCAAAACACATTGGTCTTGAAAGGCTGCGCGTGGCACATAGCACGAAACCAGGAATAATTTCTCCTAGATAACCACGCACTCATAACAAAAATCAACACCGATAACAATACAAAGCATGGCATTTATAAAAGCACTATAGGCAATCAAACCACATATATCGTACTGGTTTCAGAAGGTGAAACTTCCATTTAGAGGAATAGATTGAAGGAGGTGACAATGAACACATTATGAACATAGTTGGACGCATGCGTTTTTCATATTGCGTAAACCAAGATACTTTGTATTACGTTGCTTCGATCGGAGGCAGCGGGCAGAAACGTGCAGTACTTTCTAGGGAACTGTCCAAAAACGGCGTAAATCTGCAGGTTTGCTAAGGAGAAATTGAATATCCGGAAGCAAGAACAACTTGAAAAAACTCACACCATTTCCCGCTAAAGGGAACCATGAGGCGATGCGAAGCAGCGTTTCGGCATGTCGAGCCCGAGTTTCAGAGGGGGGAGGGGAGAGTGGAGAGTGAAAGTCAGGAGGGGAGGGGGGATGGGGAGTGCAGAGGGAATGTGGAGAAGGGTTGGGGAAAGGGGGAGTGGATAGGGAAAGTGGAGATGAATGGTGGAGGGGGAGAGGAGAGGGGAAATGGGGAGAGGAGGTGTGGGGGAGGCATTGCGCATGCGCAGTAAGTGTGGTCACGCCGCACGCCACCACCACCGCATTGAACTCCGCCATAAGATGCCTCACATCTAAAATTACAATGCTACTTAGTGTACACAATAGTTTTCAGTTGAAATCGCAACATGTAGTTCAGTCTTCTTTAAGCAATCTGAGCAGAGAAACAAGGTTATATCATTATAGCCAAATTTACACCAGACGATCTACTGTTTGTATTCGAAAAATAAAGGCAAATAAAACCAAATAATTTACAATAAACAAGATATAGTAAGTTTTTTTTTAGAAACATGATTCAAATGATAGTTTTAACACAAGTGACTGAAAATATAGGTGAAATATTAGGCAGGTTTTCGATGTAGCCCAATAACATGGCCTGCATTAACACTAGGGAACTTATGTGGCATAGTGGCGGAATATTGATTTCGCCTTCGACATAACAAACAAATCAAACCAGGTACGTTTTCTTTTTGCTGCTAAACAGCATGTTGACACAGCGCGGTGCCGTGCTCTCGTCGGTTGCCTTGGTGGCCCTGTCCCTGGTGTCGATGTCCAGCGCACTGGCGATCCTTGCATGCCCGCCTGTGGATGACTGGAACGCCAACGCCACTCTGATTGCCAACCCGCTCAACTGTTCTACATTCTTCATGTGCCAACAGGTACAATATTAGTCTTGGAGAAAACAATAATGCAAGCACTCGTGTGCTTTACGTTTATTGAATTGAACTGAACTGAACTTTATTCCGCAACAAGAACACGTTACGAGCAGGGCAGGTAAAAGCTGTGAGAACAGCTTGAGTAGCTCTGACGCCCTAGTACACAGGGTAGCACAGACGACATGCGGCTAACTACAACCCAATTAAATAAAAGTATGTTTCACAATGTGCTTTAAAAAACAAAAACAAAATAAATTATTACAATGCAGGCATAAAAAAAGGTAGTCGCCACATCACATTATACAAGCACTAATCGCAGTTGTTTTGGTGATATCCTGGATATGTCAATGTTATGTTCATTAATTGTGTATGTCTTGCGTTCATTAAGAAATGTAGGGAATTGAAACTTTAACATTTCATTTCCGTAATTTGTTCTACATTTCGATATGTACCACACTTCAGGTTGACGTACATTATAAGTAAGAAAATTTTTGTCTAAGCTTGCTATTCTTGCAATTGTATCATTATTTTTCAATAATCCTAACTTATAGAGACGACTTAGTTTGTAATCATGTATTCATGAAACCTGAATGATGCCATATTTTTAAAATAATTCTGCTGTGTGGGAGCGATATGGTACTTTACAGGCTAGACGCAAAGCTTTCTTTTGCAAGACGGTAAGTTTGCTTATGTTTACAGTTGTCGTTGTGGACCATACAAGAAAGACGTAATTCAATAAAGAAGAAAATAACGAGTTATATATGAGCATGTTGACAGAAATCGGAAAGTAGTAGCAATGGCGGCGCATAACGCTGATTATCCGAGATAGTTTAGTAATAATATGGTTCACATGATCATCCCATGTCATGTTTTGTGAAAAATACACGCCTAATGATTTAAAACTTTTGACAACTTCAATTTGTGAGTTATTAACGAAATGATCGGAAACCGAACTTGTGCGTGGCGGGGGTGAAACAAAACAGGTTTTGTTTTTTATGTTTAGTTTTAGGAAGTTTACATGGGCCCATGGATTAATTTTAGACAGTGCGTTATTCGCTCGACTACCTACATCGCTGCTACATTTGCTTGAAAAAAACAAACTCGTATCACCAGCGTATATAATGTAATGGGCTAATTCATCAATACGGACTATCTCATTAACATAAAGTTGGATGCTTCCTTGCGGGACGCCTGTTTTTATGGATTTTCTTGCGGAGTGTTTGCCTTCAATTACGACGAATTGAGTGCGGTGTTGCAAGTAAGACGCTATTAGTTTGTGCGCAACACCTCTGACACCATAATGGTTCAACTTTTGTAGGAGAATTTCATGAATAATGAGGTCGAAGGCCTTTGCGAAGTCCAGAAAAAGACCGAGTATCATATTTCTGGATTCAAAATTTTCTAGAATCTATTTCTTTTGTGCCAGTAGCGCGAGCTCGGTAGATTTATTTTTTCGGAAGCCATACTGTGCTGAACTGATCAAGCTGAACTTGTCAGAAAAGAAGTCAGGCGTTTCAAAATTATTTTCTCCAAACCCTTCGAGAACACAGGTAGAATCGATATATAGGACGGTAGTTGGACATGTCATTTCTGGAACCCTTTTTATAGATAACTGTCACCTTTGCTATCTGCATGTGTCGCGGGAAATGTCCTGTGGACAGACATATGTTAAAAATGTAGGTAAGGCAGGGTGCTAGTATATCACTAACATATTTAACAGGTTTCATTTGAATATTGCCTGCGTCAGCGGCTTTGCTATTACTGAGTGTCAAAAATGTTGCTACTAACTCACTCTCTTCTGGGAATTGTAAAACGCAAAGCAGGCCACTGATAAAGGTAACAGTAAAGTGACGTTTCGGGAACCGTACGGATGCCTTGCTCGTAATAGAATGCCCGCTAAGCGAAAAGCTCTTAAGTAGCTTGTCAGTGCACTTGTCCGAGGTGCTCGTGAAAAGATTAGGTAAGCAATTTTTTTGTGAACAGAACAGCGGTAAGTCAAACAGGAACACAAAAGTAGCGATTATACCATACATTCATCGCATACACAATCTTAAGAAAGCTGCTCAGAAAGCGGGTGTGGAGGTAGTATTTTCGCCTCCGCAAAAAGTATCTAGACTGTGCAGATTCACAGAGCCTTGTTCCAGTGCACCTCTCGTCTGCGAAGAAGCGAACGACAGAGTTAAATTCGTTCAGTTCCAGAAGGGTGTTGTGTACAACATTCCGCTTTCATGTGCAAAAATATATATAGGGCAAAGTAGGCGCTCCCTTAACGAGCGTCTAAGAGAACAGAGAAATAATGTCAAGAACGGAAACAACGGTGATCACGCAACTCACTGCCCAAGGTGTTTCTGCACTCTGGAATTTGAGCAGTGCACAGTCATATCCCGCCACCATTATCAATCGGCGAGGCTCGTGGTTGAAGCAAAATCTATTTTGGAACGCGCAGAATCGTGTGTCAGCCTAGCTTCACAGACATTATCTTGGAAAGAGATTGAATTTTTGAGTGCTCAGTCACGTGCAATGCGCAGGCCCTGTGCCAGGTCCCTCAGTGTATATAAGTGACGCTACTTTCTTTTTGTCCAATAAACAAGCTCCTTTTTTCTTCGTTTTGTGTTGATTTACAGACTCCGAGAAACCCCCATAAAGTGTGTACAGTGCTTTCTTGGGTACGCTGTGCCTTCCGTGAGCTTCAGTAAGTCGAATAATCTGACAAGAGTCTCACCGACGGATCCAGCATTATTCCATGGCACCTACAGCTAACGATCACTGACGCAGTCAGACAGCGTGAAGCAGGTTCCCGCTATTTCACATTACTTGAACCTCAAGAGCAGTCTGGCGAACGTATTTAGAGCGACGTTAAAAACTCCAACTCACGCGATTCAATGTGCAACTATAGTTCGTAAGTTACAGGGGAAGATTTATCAATTGTATTTAATGACGCGGTATCACTGGCACATCGTAATGAATTCCTATTTCTCCGCTTCACCCAGGGAATTCCTGTGCTTATGACGTGTCCGGGAACGCTGCACTTCAACGACGTCAACAAGACCTGCGATTATGCCTCCCGGGCCGGATGTGTGCCGCAGCTACCAACATTCCCTCCTGTCTCACAAGAGCCAACAGAAGCCGCCACTGGAAAGATTGTGGACAAGGTATTAGAGAAAGAAGTGGTCCGGCCAGTACATCATGACGAAGCCCCAGGGACCGTCAGTGAAGAGACGGCAACTGAAAACGAAGTACCTGCTGTCTCTGTTCATTCTGGGGACGACACACAAGCTCTGATCACGGACACTGTCATCGACGGTAGCGCGAGCACAACCGTGCAGCCAGTCCAAGACACCGTCACGGAGGTGGTCGAGCGCGATGTCTTGGGAAGCGCGGCTGATGACGTCAAAGTCAGCGATGACGTTCTATGAAACTATCGGAGGAAATCAACGATGTTGTTTACTGCTTGGTGGGGACGTGCATGGCACTCAAAAAAAGATGTTCGTTGGAACATTCGATTTTGCAGACTTATTCGATATATGCAATATGTGGTCAGAGCGCGGAATCATAATCGCTTGTCGGCAGTACTGTAAGAAAATAAAATTGTTTATTGGATATAGGATACATTCAATGTCTTTTCCTTGCCATAGAGTGGCCTGTTACGCGACTTTTTTTTCGCATGTTTAGAATGATACCATGCACAAGGTAAGTGCGCAGCCTCCATAAAACATCTAAATATTATAGAAGGTAAAGGCATCCTATTTAACCCTCTCAGACGCCACCTATGAAGAACTGTCTGTAAATGCTTCAAGTTGGTAGCGGTATTTCAAGGCATTCGATATTATATTGCGACACAAATATTGTGATAATACGTTCATTTATCTTTGTTATAGTAATCATTCCTAATTGCCTTGTAATTAAACTTATATTTATTCTGAAGCCATTTATGCTCTGTTTTTGCATAAATAGAATGAACTCTCAGGATAGACATATCGTCCGAGTTCCTTTTCGGTCAAGTCCATGTTGAACAAAAAAAATTATACTTGTGACGTGGGTCGCGGGAAGCGCCACGTCGAACGACTCGTCAAACATGGTAGTGCCTTCAGCAAAGTGACCATATGCAACAGTACACTGCAGAATGAAGTTAAAAGAAAAATTATTATGCAAGAGGTTCAATTTATTCAAAGCCCAATGGATCAAGCTCTTTCTAAGCCCCTGGTCGATAGAAATAGCAAAAATAACTGGTGTACACAATTGCATACAAAGCGTCTCAAAGGGTTAAAGTGCTGTTTTGGACCTTTATTTTATACGTAACACCACCGCTTCAGTGATCCCAGCCTTGAGAGATACCTGGCAGGTGTGCGCGGCATTCAAGCATATAACTACTTAATATGACCCTCAGCAGGTTCAGGTTTTGCAAATAAAAACGCGTGGAGCGTAGACCATTTGGTAGTAAACATGTCTTCAAAGTGTGAGGCGCATGGTTTACATTTAACAACGAAGACTTCATGGGCCTCCAGTCGAAGGAGCTATGCTTCGCGCAAGAGGGAGGGTTACGGCTACAAATGACCTGCACAGCACGTAATGACTGAAACACTACCGCTCGTTACCTCTGGCATCGATCAGCCATCTAGTGCGAAACGTGTGATCCTTCCACTGAAAAGAAGCCACGAACAAGCAAGGTTGACTGCCTAGGTCCACTGATTTTCAAGCCTTCAAGTATGACATAAAGAACAACATTATCATATGCTCTTTTTACATAAAGCAAGAGAGAGAAATGTGATCGCTTAAACATCATTTGATCTCAAATGTAAGTAACCTGATCAATAACGCTGCGGACTGAACGTCCGTCACATTGAAGTCCAGCCATGACGTCTGCGTAGATTTTGTAGTTTTCGAGGTGCCATTCATGTATAGCAGTGATTGTACGCTCCACCCCTTCCCCTATTCAATTTTCCAGGGCAATACCTCGTTTTGAAATAAATAGTCTTCAAGGAAGGCATGGTAGGCTTATGAAGCGGTACCAGGCGGCTGGTTATCCACTTCGGAACCACGTTACCGCTCTACCAAGGCTCGTTGTAGTTACTCGATCAGGAAGACCCCTTCGGGCTCGTTAACCGAAGTGGCATGGTACATAGCAGGATATGCCATCTAGAACAGGTGACATGGGCTCATTACATAGAGACAGTGTGACGTAAAACTCTTCAGTTTTGATTTGTACACCTGTGCATGAATTCCATGAGTCCAAAGTACAGCTCAAAGTAAGCAATATATGCAGTCTGACTAGCCCTCTATAATACTAAAGAAATCTTTCGCCACATCGGAGAGTCATGTTCATGCTCAATAAGTGCTAACGCCTTAGACGGATATCACCGGTCCCGGATAGAACGTAGCCCCGCCATGGTGGTCTAATGGTTATGGCGCTCAACTGCTGACCCGAAGGTCGCGGGATCGAATCCCGGCCGTGGCGGCTGCATTTTCGATGGAGGCGAAAATGTTTGAGGCCCGTGTATTTAGACTTAGGTGGACGTTAAAGAACCCCAGGTGGTCGAAACTTGCGAAGCCCTCCACTACGGCGTTACTGCTAATCATATCGTGGTCTTGGGACGTTAAACCCCAGATATTATTATTATATTACGGATAGAACGTAGTTCCCGCACTGTACTCCGCATTTGAGATAACGGTTTATGAGTATCTAGCAATGCACAAAACATCATTCATAGCTGTGCTCCTAGTTCACCTATACAGCGTAATATATTTTATGTGCATCGACCGGTCCCTATAGGTTCTGAATGCACCTAGTGCATCAGTGGATTTTTTTTTTTTTTTGCATGACAGGGGATCGCAAAAAGGCTCGAAATTCAACTCGATATCAGAGTACTCTGAGAGCACATGAGTGTGCGCATGGTCGTCTGTGCCATTTCTTTAACAGCTTCTTGAAGTCCACAAGAAGCATTTGTCATAACAATCCTCAAGCAGCATTCTAGACATTGTTGAATCCATTTTTCATAAGACGGTAAATATAAATGAGTTAGGCCTACCTTTGACCTTACGACAAGTGTCGAAGTAGTCGCTGTCATGCGTTAAAACGTCCAAAAACCGCTTAAAACCTATCACGAGGCGGCGCGTTAATTGATTTCATTTCATTTGCGTATTTACCACTCCAGAAAGCAGGGGACATAGGAAGAAAAAGCTCACGAGAGCTTGTCTAGGCTTCCCAGCCTGTTAGAGTTCAGCGCCGCGCAGTGGCAGTACACACATGATGTGCAAAAAAAGAAACAAAATTGAAAACGTTATTTATATGCGCATACTCTTCAACAGTTCAAACAAAATCAGTACTCACATTACATCATCAATGTCACTTCACGTTTCAAGTTACAGTTATGAGCCTCATGAGACGAACGCTTGAAGATCTTACCTACATCCATATCAACAACATTTCGTGGTAAAACAGTTCAAACAGAGCCAGAGGCGTAGCCAGAAATTTTTTTCGGGGGGGGGGGGGGTTCAACCATACTTTAGGCACGTTCGTGCGTGCATTTGTATGTGCGCGTGCCTATATACGCAAGCAAAACTGAAAAATTTCGGGGGGGGGGGTTTGAACCCCCCCAACCCCCCCCCCCTTGGCTACGCCCCTGAACAGAGCGTAAATTCCTAAGATTTGGGCACCGTAATTCGTGCGTTATCTTTTTATTCAGGAATTTGTCCACAAGCCGAATAGGATACACGGAAACGCATTCGGATAGTTCTGCTCTCAGGTGCGTATTTGGGCCGGTTGGTACATGTTCAACAATACGAGAAACAGCGCGAAACACAGGACAGTGAATGAGACGGACCAAGCGCTGTTTGTTAAGCGTTGATATATATTTTTTTTTGGAATAGCAGCAGTTTGAAACAGCTTTGTAGAAAAATTATATCTGCGTCCCAGCAGGGGCGTCTGCTTAAACAGGTGTTTGGTGAGTGGCGTCACCACGGACCCGAGCCTAAAGGGGGGCGGAGGGGGCTTCGGCCCTCTCCCATGCCTCACCGTGCATGGCTTTGCCGTGTCCGGGGAAAGGGAGAACCTGGGCGCTGACCGACGCCGGGTGATTGGACATTTTAGGCCCCTGGTCGAGGCAACACACCCTTTGGCCCTGGCTTCACGTAGACGGCACCCTTGGGCTGACCCACCCAGAAAAATTGGCTGGTTGCCTTTTCCTGTCAACCTCTCCGATGTTTTTCTGTCCTATTTCCTCTCATTACTGTCCTGTCTTCTTTTCTCTTCTGTTACATCATTTTCATAGGCCGCTTGGGTTAACCTTGTGTGGAGTAACCGACCTTGGTTATTACATATTTTGTTATAGGGGTTGTGTACAGCTGACGTTGTCAAGCCTGGTTCATGTACGAATTTTGTCGCGTCCCCTTGTTGCGCTCCATGGTGGGCGGTTGGCACAGCTGCCGAATCTTTTTTCACATTCATGGACTTAGCGTTTCCTAAGCTGCTAGATCGTTCTCTCTCAAAAATAGGGCGCACCGAGGAAACCGTGCAACTACTTGGCCAGCAGAGACAGAAGGAAACATCACACTCTTTCACGTTGTTCAAAGATCCAACTCCGAAAAGAATATGAGATCCATTTCACCATTCACAGTTACCAAAGTTCTTGCAGACGCACTAGGACCTAGCTACAAACTCACGAAACTGGCTAGCGGCGATCTCCTCCTGGAGGTTCGCGACAAGCTACAGCGTGCAAAAGTGACTAACCTGGTAGCATTCCGAAATGTTGAAGTTTCTCTGAGCCCACATCGGTCGATGAACTCAAGCAAAGTAGTTGTTTCTGGTGATGACCTTTTGAAACTGAGTGAGGAGGAGTTTTAGAGAGGTGGAAGGAACAGCAGGTAACCAACATGCAGGTAATTAAAACAAAACGTGACAATAACGACGTTCCCACAAACCATCTCGTCATCAACTTGTCTTTGAATTTGCTGTTGTAGACCCTTAAACTGGCTGCTACAAAATCGAAGTCAGACATTGTATCCCTAACCCGCGCCGATGTTAGAACTGTCAGAGATACGGTCATGGTTCACTGAGTTGCCGAGGCCGTCAAACGTGCGCAAAGTGCGGTGATCATGATCCCCCGTCAGACAAGTGCAGTAGCGGCTCACACCACTGAGCAAACTGCGACGGCCCAAACCCAGCATACTCTACATATTGTGCGACTTGGAAAAAAGAAAGAGAAATTGTTACTCTCAAAGTAAAGAAAAAGATTTCATTTCACGAAGCGCGAAGACGCATGTCATTTCCGCAGGGTATGCTGATGCCGCGCGTAAGGGGGCAACGCTGCAGCAGTTTCCGGCATCGGTACGGCCAACCAGGAAGGTGGGCACAGCTATGTCAGCCCCTTTAGTGGCAGCAGCAGCAGCTGCTTTGCCGTCCCCGAAAGAGAACCCATCACCCTCCGGGCGCATGAAGTACAAGGTCACGCCTTCTGAGGCGAAGCCAAAACACACAGTTCTCGCAAGAGCAGATGTCCAGCGCCACCGGTGAGGCGATGGACACAACCCCAAGCGTGACAGCGCAGCCATCACCTAAGGAGCAGCGAGAATCTCTCGCTGCTCCTTAGTACCAGAATTACAGGGACAGAGACGGCTCGGTAATCGAAACACATTTCGATACACACAGCATTAAGTTTTTTATCTAACAAACAAACAAATCAATATGGATACACATACACATATTATACAATGGGACGTTCGAGGTCTTTTCAGAAACCTTGATGATTTCCAAGAGTGCCTCCGCGAATACAACCCAAAGCTTTGTGTGCAAGAAACACACTCAAAACCAAACACACTAGCTTCCTTTCTCAGCACACAGTTTTTCGTAGACACCGCGATGATGCTTTCGCGTCGTCTGGTGGCGTCGCAATTATCCTTTATAAAATGTCCCCTGCGAGGCGCTACAACTCCAAATGGCCCTTGAAGTGGTTGCTGTTCGAACTGTGCTGTTAAACAGGTTTGTTACAGTATGCTCTCATTACATCCCTCCGAGTGACTCACTTCAAAGACAAGAATTTCATGCTCTGATAGAGGAGCTGCCGGAACCATATGTAGTACTTGGAGGCTTAAACGCCCATAGCACACCGTGGGACGACTCTAGTTGTGATGCGAGAGGGAGATTGATAGAAAGCTTCCTTTTTTCTTGTGAAACATGTATGGTAAATCGGAGAGAAGCTGCATTCTACAGTACTACACGCAACACTTACTCCATAAACTATCGATAAACTGAAGTAGTGTATCCCCTACACTGGCACCATTCTTGCAATGGAAAGTTCTTCAATGTCCCTACGGCAGTGACCACTTTCCTATACTTCTCAACACAAAAGAGCAGTGTGAATGCTTGCCACTAACTCCACGCTGGAAGGTGGACTTAGACAACTGGGAGATGTTCCGAGAACTTACGTACATGCCGCGGAAAGAAACACGTGCTTTAAGCATTGATGATGCTGTTGCTTTTCTAGCAGCAGTTATAATAAATACCACGTCTAAAGTAATCCCCAGAACATCTGGACGGATGGGCAAACGGAGGGTTCCGTGGTGAAATGACAATTGTAGAAAAGTTCGCAGGAAGGAACATAGGGCATAGGGCTGCTCCGCGAATTCGCAACTCTACAAAACCTAATAAATTTCAAACATGTAAAATCGCAGGGAAGAAGGACGCGTCGACAAGCCAGAAGAGCTCTGCTGCTAAGCAGTGAACAGCCCGCCAACGCACAGACGAGAAAGTTGACAAAAATACGTATCAGATATAAACTCTTACAGTGATGAAAGGGAAGTTTGGAATAGAGTTAATATAATAAAAGGGCAGTGTTCATCCTCACTACCTCTAGTGAACACTGAAGGAGAGAGCCTCGAGCACAACGCAGACTCTTTGAGGGCACATTTTGAGTACAACTCCGCTTCATTACACTACACAGACTCATTCCTACGATAAAGAACAAATACAGCAGTACCCTTTTGAAAGAAAGTGCAAACAAACTGAGGCCTACAACCGTTCATTTAATTTAGCAGGACTCCAGGCATCACTGAACAGCTGTAACAAATCTGCTCCTGGATCTCATCAGATCGTTTCTGAAATCATAAAACAGTTGCACGTCGAAACCAAGGAAACTCTCATGTCCCGTTTCAATGATATATGGACGACTGAGTGTATTCCGTCTGCTTTGAATGAGGCTGGCGCAATACCAATTTTCAAACAGGGAAAAGATTCATCGCTGCCGAGTTTCGAGAGAATGGTACACCGACGCCTGTTACATTTCTTGGAGAGTTACAAGCTGCTCGACCCACACCAGTGCGGTTTCGGGGAGGGCAGATCAACAACTGACCGTCTGCTTCGCATTGAGGTGGATACTAGTGACGCCCTCATATACAAACAATACTTCTCTTTTTGTGTTTTTGGACATTGAAAAAGCGTACGATACTACATGGCGCTTCAGAATTTTACGAGGCTATGGCTGTCCGCGGCAACATGTTGAACGTCATTGAAAGCCATTTGTGATCACACATTTTGGGTAAAGGTTGAAAACGCTTAGTCGAGGCGGTTTCTTTAAGATACCGGAGTGCCGCAAGGGGATGTGCTTAGTTGTACACTCTTTATTGTAAAGCTTACTGCGCTCCGCACGGTTCTTCCACGCCCAATGTCTTTCCACAAACAGGAGAAGTGTGACGCCAGTCCCCGGCATTTCGATCAAGGGCGATGTGCTTTATGTGAGCTACGAACATAAGATCCTTGGAGTAACCCTGGACTCTAGACTTACGTTCAACTCCCATCCTAAATATCTGAAAATGAAATGCTTGAAAACACTGAATCTGCTCAAACTTATATCGCGTACAGCATGTGGCAGCGAATGGAAGTGCTTCCTAAACTTATGTAAGAGTCTAGTTTGCTCACGACTTCACTATGGCCCCGTTGTATACCATTCTGCAACTCGAAGCGCCTCAAAAACTTTAGACCCAGTCCACTATTTCGGCCTACGTTTAGCTACTGGGGCTTTCAGAACAAGTCCGGTACAGAGCCTCTATGTTGAGTCGAATGAGTGGTCGCTTCACCTTCGACGTTCATACTTGAGTTTTAGATACTTTCTCAATGCACATGCGAATCTCCAACACCCCCTGTTCGACTATATAAATGATACCTCATGTGGCCGACTGTTCTATAACAGACCTTTTAATTAGCGAGCCGTTCTCACTTCGTGTGAGGAGACTTGAGGAAGAAGTGGGCGTTTCACTGCTTGAACACCAGTTCATGGCTGCGGCAATACCCCCGCCGCCATGGCTGGGGCAACTCATAGATTGACGCATATTTTGTGGAGGTCACTAAACACGCTCCTGAAGTCCACATACACATGCGCTTTATGGAGTTGCAGTCAAAGTATGCTGGCCCACAATTTTCACGTACTGGCGTCACTTAGGAAGCTGTAGGCCCGGATGTTCTTGAATCTAACGTCCTATATTCAGAAACCACAATATTTACTGCAGAGGCCTATGCAATTCTATCAGCTGTCCAACATACAAAAAAAACTTACCTAGATCTGTTATTTTCTCAGACTTTTTAAGCGTCATAAGGGCTATAAAGTCATTTATTGAGCGTATGAATCCTGTATTGAACGAGCTTTACTGTGTTTTATGTACAACGTTTATTTCAAACCAGTCTATCACCTCGTGCTGGGTGCCTGGGAACCGAGGCATTGAAGGGAGCATGTTTGCAGACGACATTGCAACAAAAAACGCAATGAAATCTTTCAGCTCCATGGTAGCAGTTTCTGCTTTCGACCTAGAGCCTTTCTTGCGCAACAAACTGAGACCATTGGCAGCGAATGTGGCACAATGAAATCACAGACTAGCTTCACCTCATTAAGCCCCGTATAGGAAGATGGGCACCACTAAAAAATGCAACATATTGACGTAATTTTCCGTCGACTTAGAATAGGACACACCTATAAAACAGACTCCAATCTCCTGACTGGTGATGATCCCCCCGTTTGCAGCAAATGTGGTGAACGACTGACTCTTCTGCGCATCTTCGTGGAGTGCCGTGAGGTAGAAGCCTATAGGAAAAAGCACTTTCCGCAGGCATATCAACGATGAATTCCTCTTCGGCAATATTCCTAGGAGAAGATTCGCTTTTGAGCATGAAATCAGTTGTTGCGTTTTTGAACAAATATTGCGTTTTTGGACGTCGGACGCCGTGCCGGGAGCCGCAGGTTGCCCACCCCTGGTTTAGGATATCCAAGATTTTCTCAAAGTCTACAACAACTAATATTTTGTGTTTTTCCTCAAACAGTTTAAAAATAAATTTTTTGGGGGCGAGCAGTGCCGTTTCAGGGGACCGTTTTTTTCTGAAACCATGCTGGCATGCGTTACCAAATTATGTCGTTGAATAAAACGGCAAAGGCAAGCTAAAATAATTTTTTCTAAACCCTTCCAAAAAGCAGGAAGTACAGATACCAGTGTGTAAAGGGCATGGCTTTTCTTATGTCTCTTCTGAAAAATAGTAATGGCTTTAGCAACTTGAACTTCAACAGAAAATGTGGCTGTCGTGAGGCGCAGGTTAAGAAATTGAAGGAGACTTCGTAAATCGCAAAGTGTGTCCGGCGAAAGCCTGTGGCCAGTCGAGTCCGCCGACGGACGCCGCCGCCGCCGTGTTGCGCAACAAGTGCGCGACGTCCGTTGGAAGGAGCAACGCGCAACTGTTGCTATGCGCCGCTGTCCCATCACGTGATTGCTGAGAGAATGTGGGGGGAAGAGGCCACAGCTGACAACGTACCAGGGCACAGACGGACGGCGGCGGTCGGACGGACACCACGATTATGAGACATTAAAGGCTTTCGCCTTAAAATATGGGCCAGCAAAGGTGCAGTCACTTCAATAACACGTTTAACCGGCAGAATCTGTAAGTTCTCCGCATCGAAGCACATATTATTTTTTTGTCTACAAACCATTGTCAGGACTTCCAGGTTATCAACAGGCGAAAAAAACACTCTTATAGTTACTCGATGAAACGAATTGTAACGCGTCTAAATACCACCGGACGGGGAGCGAACAAGGAAAGAGTTCTTGAAGGAATCTGCCAGCGATATACCATACACTTCAGCCCCTTTGAAAGTCGTTTTATCAGGCGTTTCATTTGTACCTGCAGGATTGAAAAGAATAGATAACTGCCTCCAGAGAACATCACTGCGACCATTGCTGGGTTGGAAAATGTTTGCATAATATTGCATCTTAGCCGTTCGAATGTCCTTGTTTAGTATATTTGATGCGCTAATGGCGCACTAAATCGTTGAGTCTCTTGTTTTACCAAGGATTTTATATAGTTGGTTCTTAACGTTTGTGCGATAAAGTAAGGAAGGGCTAATCCAGAGCTTCCTAATATTCCTCCGTCATGACTTTTTCTCGGGAAGTGCGCCCAATATACCGTTTAAAATTACCCATAAATGATTCTTAACAAGTATCTGGTTCAGTTGCGGTGTATACATCTTCCCACAGCGCGTCTAATATCGCATCACGAAACGTTTCAAGATTATTATCAGTTAATGAGTGATAGTATCCATCATACCATAAAGGATGTTTAGTCATTCGTTTCAACGCGCATAAAAATATTATCATGTGGTCGCTCAAATCACTGCAATGAACACTCGACTTTGTGAGGGACAGCTCGACGTTTGTTATAAGTGAGTCGAGAAGGGTCGCAGACTGCTGCGTAATACGAGTCGGCATATAATTCACGTGTGAGGATCGATTGGAAGACACAGTGCTATCGAAGACAAATCGACGCGCACTGTCACCTAGAATATTATTTTTTGCATATCCGCCTCAGAATACGGTGTCTATTTTCACTGACGTACTGAATAAGACCGTCTAAGCATTTATTCAATTCCGATGCAGCACGATTCGGTGGGCGGTACAAAACGGAAAATACAGTGCGGTTTGCAAGCAGAGAGAGTATTTCACAACTATCTGACAAAGAAGAAAATGCCGGAACTATTTGACGTCCGTCGCGGTGGAGCAGTTGTTATGGCGCTCGGCTGCTGGTGTTGAATCTCCTCGATGCGAAAGTACTTTGTCTTTACTTTTCCAGACATATTCCCAGCCAACAAGTATTTTACGACAAATAGGAGCACCCACCGATAGAATGTGTAGTGTTCATTTACGAACACGGATTTCTATTGGCCTTCATACCAAGGGAGTGAGCAGTAAACCGCGCCTTCCTCGCTCTAGTCAGAAGAGCTTTACGTTTCGAACAGCGCGTAAAGCGCACAATAAGGTTCTTTGCCCTACTGTTCGATGTTTCAACCAAGTGGCAAACATCAATGTCCGAGTCGTCAATGATTTCACCCACTTTCAGAACAATACCTTTGATAGCTGTAGTTCAATTACAGACATTATTACCACCATCATTACAGGCATCAGATTTGAAAGTTAAATTGAAGCAGCTGCGGTATGCTGTGCCGCGCAGAACCGTAAGGCTCGATCTTGATGAGGAGATTCACTCGTAGCCGTATATTCTGACCAGATATCAAAATTGTTCTTGAGAGATGACACTGACTCGAAGTCATTTAACGTGAACAAGCTGGCAAAAATTGGTTATGATAAATCTTAGGCCTCGGCGTTCCTCTGAATGATCGATGCTTCTCAGGCCTTAGAGACAGTACAGAATCCTTGAGAATGTTTAGCATAAATGAAGTGCTGCGTATTCACCACACTGTGTTTGGGCCTAACTTTTTTCAGCTGTTGACTACTGATACCACAAGTGTGGTATAATAATAATTCAGGGTGATCCTTTTATAAATGACTTATTCTATTTGACTGTAGTTGTGTTACCAAGCGCCCGATTTCAATGCGGTTTGCTGCAAACATTCGCGAAAGATGAAAATTTATTTACCCATCGCATTTGTTTATGGGTAACGCGGCAAATGAAATAAGTTAGGAATAACAAAAAGTGGGAAAACAGCGAAATTTTGTACAAAGAAAGTTGGTTAGTCTAGAGCAGTGGTCGCACCGGCCAGCCGCGCCAGGTTCATAACGTTACATCCACGCGAAAACCGAGCACTCCATAGTCATGCGAGCGCGCCGCGCCGCACCGTCCTGGCGCGTGCGCGTGCGCGCACGCTCGGCGTTCCTCTTGCATGGAATTTCGCGAAATGTCACAGTTTTCGTTATTTCTTACTTATTCTTTTTTTTCAGCGTTGCGCATCAAAAAACAGGGCAGAGGCATTAAGGTGCGTTCACACTGAGTTTCCGCTGCGGCGAACACCCGGAATCCAATTCGGCGGCAACGAGATCCGCCGGAAAAGCCTATTCCACGCCGATCGCTACAAGACCGATTTTGGCCGCATTCCATCACCGCGAGCCAATAGAAGCGCAAGTTAAAACTAGCAGTTGTTCCATGTACGAACACAGCCGATGAGCGAACCTCCTTAGAAATGGGACGCAAACGACTACGCGCCAGATCTCGCTGCTGGCTTTCATGAAGGCGGTAGGGTGGGGAGTGGGCGGGGAGAGCGTCAGCTGCGATTGAGCGATTGAGTGCGGCTTGCAGAGGGGGGGAAATAGGCACGAGCGGTGATGCGGCGAGGAGCTTCGATGGCGGCGACGGAACGCCGCGCGCGCTCAGTTGTTTTTTGCGCCGGCGCCAGGTGGGGAGAGCGTCTGGTACTACCTTCGACAAAGCGCCCGTAGTGCGCTAGAATGATGGTTGTCATTTCACAATGCAGGATAAAGGTGGTGAAAGTCAAGACGACCATTATAACCAGTCATGCAGAGTTTCTTTTCAACTCGAATTTCTGGTGCGCTAGAACCAAACCGCTCAAGGCCTAAACATTTTCTCTTAAATCACCGGCCACTGCAACCCAAAGCGATGCTTAAGAGAAGGGAGCTTCAACGGCGACGGCGGGGTGCGGGTCTAAGGAGCTTCGCTCCTAAAAAATTCGAAAAACGGCGGCGCTTGTGTTATCGCTGTCGTCGAAGCCCGTAGCGACAGCGATGTCCTTCGTTATCATCCCTTTATTTTCGACAAGCGTCAAGTGAAGCCCTATTATTGTTGTCGCAATCGGCAATATATATCGGCTTCTTCCTAGCAACACATCACGTCGCAATGTCGAAGCAGGGGTTGCAATATATCAGCGTGACCAAGCTTTTCGCACATTTGGAAAGCAAGTCTAACCACCACTGCCTGCGTCGCTTTTCTCTAGGCGAATGCCTGTGTCCACTCATCATGCACCGCGAAAGACTAACTTGTCAGCAGGCTTAGTAGTACGACGACTGTGCTCCTGTTTATGTGATTAGCCATGACGACACGCGAACACAATGCACAACCCGAGGAGAGAGCCGCAGGTGCGTTCACGACATCTGGCGCCTGCTATACGCTTATCTCTTCACGAGGCAGGTGGCACTGTGTGGCGTTTCGGCGGCGTGGTTGGTAAGCAGTGGGAACGACGCGGGGTTTCGGCGACAGAAGAATTCCGCTCGCTGTGGACGGCGGATACCCAGTGTAAACGCAGCTTCAATTTCTAGGGGCGAAGCTCCTTATAGCGGCACCCGTTCGTCCCTCGTAGCGTAGTATGTAACCAGTCTTACGCTTTGACCTGCAAGGTGGTGCCGGTGGGAGATTTTTCCTGTGCGTTGTTGAACAATAAAAAATTCGCAGCGTTAGCTAAAAGCCGACTTCTTCTGTCTCTCATTCCCATTAGCATCCATTCTTTACCTCCAAGGTAGTGCCTGGTGAGATTTCTCCTGTGCGTGATTAAACAATAAACATTTTGTTGAAAACGCCGTTGATTGATGAAATAAACCAACAAATGACGCCAGATGTTTTGTAAAAGCAAAACGAAAGAACGCCAGATGTTTCTAAAGCAAAACGAAAAGACGCCAGCTGCTTAACGAAAGACGCCAGATGTTTTCTAAGCAATGGTTTTCTAAACAATGAAAATTCACAGCGTACATGTAAAATTAAAGTGCGCTGTAAGTCGTCATAACTCATCGAACCTTTAGTATAAACGCGCCCGATCTCACGTCGGTGATGATGTACTGGGCAGAATTCACGGAAGATTCACGGTTTACCGATGAACCTCCGCAGCTTCGCCCACTCATCATCATTCACTCCGTGGATATGCTGTGATTTTTTTTATCGTTCCTGATCTTTTACCCCAAACAGCGCTGAAATGGGATAATTTGTGGCAAACCAGCAGCCAAATGAAATCTCTCAGTTCTAAAAGGATCACACTGTACGTTAGCATTGGTGTTAGACTAGTGGACATCAAGTGGGAAAAACCTAATGCTCTATCAGGCTGCAGTGAGGCACTCAACTCTCATATTCACAAATATTTGGAATTTAGCTAACGACGTAGAACTTGCGAGTATCTTTATTTATTACATGGGAAGGTACAACATCTTTCTCACAGATAAAAGGTACAAATTGCGCAATGCTACGCGGTGTTTAAAGATACCGCACTTAGGAACAGCTTTCAACTAATTCCACGTGAAAAAACTATACTAACGTTTCGCTCCTTGGACGCGGGTGATGCGCAAGCTAATACGTGCTATATTCTTGTGCATTGCCCATGTAATATATTTTTATGCTAACCAGGCGGGCTTTGCAGTCCTCAATCTCTCGAGCGAGTACACAGAGCATGGTACCACATTTCCACGGGCACGTCCCCGAATGCAGCATCGGTCCCCGAATGCTGCATTGGGCGCTACTGCAAAAAGGCCCCATAATTGGCATAACCGGTATCTGCCAAATACAACTAATTATTTATTCAGTTTTCTTTTTCACGGAAATTATAGATTATATTATTATTTTTCCATGATAGTTTTAGATCGACCGCACTTTCCTTGTTACGAATTTTCTGTTACTATACATATTTCTCACTTTTACTAGTAACAGAGTAATACTACTTTACCTGAATAAGGGAGATTCGGCTACATGTTCCTTCGAATATACTGAATTCTCGTCATCGCCATTAGCAACCCCACTATACCCACTGCAATGCAAAGGCCTCTTTTATGTGTCGCCAATCCTCGCGGTCCTGTGCTCTCTCAGCCCACGCTCTCCCCGCAAACTTCTTCTCACCTATCCACCTAACGTTATGCCCCTCCCTCGCGCACTTCCCTTGTCTTGAAATCTAGAACGTTACCATGAATCACCAGCGGTTATCCTCCCCTCTCGCTACATGACCTCGCTATACTATTTTCTTCTTGAGTTCGTCTAAGATGTCTTTAACGCGCGTTTGTTCTCTGACCCACTCCGCTCTCTTCTTCTCCTTTAAGGTTGAACCTGGCATCTTTCTATCTATGGCTCGCTGCGTCATCCTCAATCTAAGGTGAACCCTCTTCGTGAGCCTTCAGGTTTCCGTCCCGAAGGTCAAGCACCGCTAAGATCCAACTGTTATATTTGTTTCTCATTAGGAATAGTGGTAAACTACCATTCATGATCTCGGAATGCCTAATAAATGCGCACTACCCCTAGTTACTTCAGTCTCGGACTCAGTGCGGGTGGCTTCTTCATTGTGAGCAAGGCACCCATTCTGGGCGCCGAAACGTCAATTGTGTTGTTTTATTTTAGTTGGTGAGTGTGCGTTTACTTCATCCATTATTTTTCCTCGCCAGACGAGTTTTCGTCAAACCCTTCACTTCATGGCTCGGATGTGTGGCCGCTACCTATCTTAAGTCGATGTATTCCTTTACCGCTTCCGGTGCTTCACTATCTACCGCAAAGCGTTGTTTCCTTCCGAAACTGTTATACACTACTTTAGTTTTCTGCATAATAATTTACAGACGTATCGCGCCCACGTACAGACGCCGCGCTGCAACTGTCGATAAACAGCCCCGCCGCCATCATCAGCGTCATTCACTCCACGCAGGCCTGCGCTAAGCTTCGAGGAAGGCTGATGGTTGGCGCCTCCCTGGCCACTGCTCCCTCAGCTAAAACCGTGGGGAAACCGGCCATATCTGTCGCCGCTGCCACTTCTGCGAGGTCAGACTCGGTGGCTTCACCGTTAACAGGCTACGGCGACAGCGAGGTGTGCGACTACGTGAAATGTCCAACTACCGAGCAGGAGCGCTTTGGACACTCCGACGACTTTCGCGTTCGGCATCGCCAGACCGTCACGTGTCACCGCAACGCCGTAGTACACCTGGCCTACCCAGGGTCGATCCGTGAGCTAGTATTCCAAAAACTAAAAGCAGCAACCGGTGGATGTGCATTTGATGTTCGTCGCAATATGAAAGGCCCTTCGCCGCTACCGACGCCGATAAGCAAGCGATCCCGGCATCGTTTCGCTGCGCCGTCATTCGGACAGACCCTTCAAAAGATTTCGCCGCAAGAAGCAGACTAATGCCATTTAATAGAGGCAGAACGGTCAGACGCAGCCGTGATCCGACATTGGCGGCCAAACGTTACGCAAGACGCTGAACCACCGACCTCTAGGTGCTTATCGATATACCCAGCGTCGTCGCTGTGGTCGACACCGGTGCCGACTAGTCCATCGTCAGAGGGCCATGCGCAATAAAACTAAGGTGAGAACGCTATCACTGGACAAACCGACAAGGCCGGATACGAGCCCATGTCACCGTGCTTCAAGATCAAATCACCATTCCGCATCACTCCAGCATCATAATTCCCGTCGGCACAAAAACATCTGAAGATATAGATGCCGCCCTGGGCAGTGATCAGCATTTGTTGCTATACTACGAACGTTGCGCCGCAAGAGGCATCGCTCGGTTGCATGAAGAAAAAGGACAAGAAGACATAGCACAGAAGGAGAGGCAGGAACGTTAACCAGCTTAGGAAAACCGCTTCGCTACCCTACGCATGGGAAGGCGGTGGGGAAGATTAAGAGATGGAGAGGAAAGAGAGAGAGAAATAGAATACATAACACAGCACACACAGTCAGTCGCAGTCCGTAACTCTTGCGTGATGCGCGAGTTACGGTCACAGCCGCTTGTCCAAGTCCGTTTCTCTTAAAAACCTCAAAAGTGCCTTCGCCGCCTTCAGCTGCGAGAGCGTCTGTCGACGACATACAAGAATAGTTTCAACAGACATTTTCCTATTGTTAAAGTGCGCTAGAACGGACGCCAGTGACTGTCTCTGAACATTATATACCGGACAGCCGCACAGGATGTGGTGCAGCGTCTCCTTGCAACGACAGGCATCGAAAAGAGCGTTGTCGACTATTCCAATGCGAAAGGAATAGGATATTGAAATTGTCACCCCTAGCCATAAGCGATAACTCAGCGTGGCCTCTCTTCGGCGGTGTCCAGTTGGCACACATAGATGCACCAAAGAAGATAGGTGGGGTTGACGATTGGTCCGGTTGCTTGGGCTTCTTGGTGGGCGGCATAGAGCGAGCATGATCTTCTGTGCAAGCCCTCGAAGACTGCTGGCAGCGTCACACCTTGACAGTGGTATGGTATCTTCCTGTGTGCTTTCAAGAGCTGCCCGAGCACGCATTATCGGCGTGTTCGTTCCCTATGACGCCGAAGTGACTTGGCAGCCACTGAAACGCCACGTGGTGCCCTTTCTCATGTGAAGTATGGAGAAGATATCAAATTTCGAAATACGAGCTGTTCGTATACGGCCCGCGACGCAGAGCAGATATCAAGGCTCGGCAAATATAGTTTGAAATTGTATAACGATACGACATACTCAGGCAAGGAGTATTTGAGATGCAGATACAAGATACTACAGCTTTGTTTGTATCCGATACGATACTTTCTGATAGTATTCCAAAATATTTCGATAGATCTCATTATGGAGCTGGAAACGCCGACGCTAGAAATACTTGCTTTAAAATTTTACTGCTACTAATTTTGTTTCTTTTCAACGAAATGGGTATTAGTACACCAGAAGTGTTCTTTTTTTCTTCTCAAAGCGTATTAGTTTCAGTGCAATATAATTTATTGGCGTCGCTTTAGCTCCTTAACGTGACTGGTCTTTCAACAGTTCGCTCGCAGTGGTTCTTGTTTGTCGCATTTGTAATTGATGGAAGTCGCTGCTCTGCTTCATATCAGCTCACGTGTTGTCATCTACTCATGAGAACTTCAATATGACGCCTCCTAACGACGGCACAGTAAGAATTTCAATAAGGCGCCTTATAACGATGGCGCAAATACCGGTGTACAGTTTCGCTTTTTCCGTAACTGTGCCCGTAGATCTATGAAAGGTGCGAACGCTTTGTTTCAGCGCGTGCTTCTGTCTCTGTAGTTTGGATATCCGTTTCATGCCTGTGACTCGAACCTCTCTGCGCTGAGAATCAACGTTAAAACAACCTAGCATCACTTAGCTAAAGCCTAGCAACGTCCTTGAGTCAACCTAGAAACAACCTGCATCATCTAGGTAAGGCCTAGAAACAACCTAAAAGCAACCAGATGAGTCTTCGGAATCGTCCAGTTTCGCTGTTTTAAGCCTGGCACGGCTTAGTGCAAGCTTCGCCTTTTTAAATGCGAAGCATTTCTTAGCGAACCTCGGGCACTTTGGGCGTTTCTATCTACGTATCTATCTATCTATCTATCTAGCCGCCTACGTCTGAGCGCTCTCATGGTCGTCTCCATAACCTCTAATGTACCAAAATTGGCAGAGCAGGGGATCAGTGTATGGTGAACACGATTCACTGGTCATGACATGAATAACGCAAAATACCTGTCGCGTACGTCATGAAACCCTTTCTCTCAATCACGTGTGGCACATACCCACATACCAGAGTTTATGTTATGCGGGTATGTGCCACAGGTGATACAAAGTCTCAACCAACACAGTGAACGCGAACACACACATTGACACGCAAGGAAAGTGATAATAATAATAATTGTAGGTGCTTTATTTTGACCATCTGGTATACTTTAACGTGCACCGAGATCGCACAGTACACGGGCATCTAGCATTTTGCATCCATCGAAATGGGACCGCCACGGCCGGGATCGAACCCGCGACCTTCGGGTCAGCAGCCGAGCACCGTAACCGCTACACCACCGTGGCGGTCACAAGGAAACTACCATGCACTCGTTCACGTGGTCCGCAACGTGGACCACGTCGATTACGCAAAAATCGGGGTCAATGCTTCCTACAATAAATCTGCCGAGAAAACCAGGCCGCTCATCATTATCGGTGAATTCAACATTGATTTATCAAGACCTAACAACGACTGGTCTTTATACTGCGTGAAAGATGACTTGAATGCGGACAGGACATCAAAGACCTCGCTGCCACGTGCAGGACAAGAGGCGTCATAGATCATTTCATCGTAAGAGGCATCCAGGGTTTCCAACAGCTGTGCTATATATGCCTCGCACCTCACTACACTTAGACCTCTCGTAGCCGCGATCACGAACGGATCCGATTAACAAGTCCGGCCGAGCTGCTGGTGCTCACTGATCACGGTGATGATGACCTTGTTCAAGAATTGTCAAGAACCCCTCCTACACATACGGGTTGGAGAAACGTGCGTGCGCCCCCGTCATAACAGATAGCATACAATTTTAACCCAACTGCAACTGTGACTGTAACGTACGTGCAGTGCGCTTGCGTGTGCCACTTGGCTGTGTGTATATCTAGGGGAACTTTTCTGAATAAAGCTTAACTGCGAGTAACGCTTGTCCTGTGCATTTCTGTTTCGTCTTTGTGCTGTTCGGATTCGCGCTATCCAGTATTGAAGAATATGAGCACTGCATATCAGCTTACCGCGTCTGGTGATGGTAACACCCATGTTGCTGTTGGCATCGCAACGCAACTGTAAACAACTGGTTACTAATGCATATGCGACTCATCAGCATGAGTGTGCGCTACCACTTAAACATTTCTCTAGCGTCATTCCTTAACGTTTGGCTCAATGTGAAAAATTACGCTGCAGTCACCATCCCGCGCGCGCATGCTTCGCATAACATCGACTCCCACGGTTCGTGGGATCTGCCGAATTTTTTTTTAGTTTCCCTTTTAAAGCCATACCTTAGGGTGCACTCTATTGCTATGACTATGGTGAAGTGAGGGAAGAAGAGGAGGCCGAAGGGGGCTGGCAAACGACAACGGCCATAATGGCTGTTGGACTATTTTCCATTGTAAATATCGCGTAAATATATTCGCAACGTTCCGGTGAACGTGCTGGGTGCGTCACAAGGCGGAACTCCGCAGCGGACGTGTCCTGGTCGGCCCCGCGATGTCTACAGAAGGAAACTCTGCTGCTTCTGCTTCGACCGCGACTCCGGGACAGCCGGTCGTATTGACTCAGCCGCGCGATCCTGGTAACTTCTGCGCCACAGACGTTTACGTGGCTGACCGGATCGCGAAATATCAGCGCTTTGCTGCGGCTTATCGTTGGGACCCAACAATGATGCTGACCATTGTTTCCTTCTATCTCTGTAGAGCAGCAGGGGCGTAGTTTAAGGCTCATGAAGCAGATATAAGGAGTTGGGATGCCTGTAAGCAGATGCTCCGTCACCTTTTTGGTAGACCAGTCGGGTGCCAGCGCGCCGCTTCTGAAGATCTCTCCTCTCGGGCTTAAACTTCGACGAAATGTTATGTGTCGTACATACTGGACGTTCTCGCCCTTTGCAATCGTGTCGATACCAACATGACCGAGGAAGACACGGCGGAGAGATGTGCTCAAAGGCAATGCTGATGATGCTTTCAAGCTACTGGTGTCTAAGGACTACTTAATCGTGGACGACATCATCAAAGAGTGCCGGCAATTTGAAGAACTGAAGAGTCGCCGCATCGCCCAACATTTCATGCTGCTTCTGAATACAGCCGCTACGTCATCCTGTGAGGACCTTCAGCCAACGTGCGGTCAACTTCCCACTTCCGAGAGCGTAGTCTGTATCGTGGGTTTCCGCCATCCTTTCTGACGCGGCCACCCGATGATCGTCGACCAACGATCTCGTTGATTCAGAAGGTTGTGAGGGAAGAGCTCGAAAATGTTGGACTGCAGCCCGTATGGTAGCTCACGCAAACTCGTGTAAGTGCCATGACGATGCCTTCGCGTGCACCGGAAGTGTTTCGTCGCTATCGCGACCCTGCCTAGTGGAGAACGCAAGACGACAAGCCGCTCTGCTTTCGCTGCCATGGTGTGGGACATATTGCTCGCTACTGCCGTTCACACACCTCCCCATATGGCTCGTTTGCTGGCTATCGACACGACGGCAGCCAGCCCATACAATTTGCCGCTCGTGACAGCGGACCATACAGTGAGGCTCCTGCAACATCAGTCCGACGCTCCAGTCGTTCGCGGTCCCCGCACGGTCATCGCTGCCGGTCACCTCATCATGGTCGCTATTCGTCGAGCCGACCTGTTGGACGCCCACACTCGGAAAACTGAGCAATGCAGCTGTCGGAGGTTACGTTGCATTTGATCCCCGACCTGAAAACCTGAAAACCCTCTGTTCACCCTAACTACGGACCAGAACCTGCTTGCTGTAAAAGTAGATGGCCTGCCTGTTACTGCCCTCATTGACACTGGGGTGCACATATTTCCATTATGAGCTCTGATCTCCGTGCACCGTTAAGTAAGGTCCTTACGCCGCCCGAGTCTCTATTTGTACGTGTCGCTAATGGAGGAACGCCGGCTGTGCCGGAAATGTGCACCGCACTAGGAAGGTCGCCGACCGACAAACTTCCGTTGTGATTCATGTTCTTGCTCATTGTATCTCATGACGTCATCCTCGGACTCGATTTCTTGCCGCACCACTCCGCTGTCATTGTTTGCTTTGCCGGCGTCGTACAACTTGACCTACCTGCGTCCGCCGACCTGTTGGAGACGGTTCACAACAAGCTTTCGCGTGCTGAATTTGTTCGTCTACAACCAGAAGCACTAACCTGTGTCGCCTTTGAACCGGGCCTTGGTGTACTGGATAGTGATTACGTCGTATCTCCCTCTCCCACTGTTTTAAGGGTGCACAACGTATGTTCTCCATACACCGTTATAGCTATTGTGGCGAACAAGACATGCCTTCCTCTTTTGAAATTCAGACTCAGCCCTCAAGTCCTACCACAAGGCATCGTTCTCCACTCTGTTGCCATCACAAGAGTGCCAAACCTCATCGGTGTGACCTGAACTACGCGCTGCCCTCTCTATCAACTCACATAGTGTCCACGCTGTCGCATCTTCAACACCGCAAAGCAATGTAACAAAGCTGATTGCCTCAGACCTGTCGCCCTCCCAAGTGAACGAACTCGGTGGTCTCCTTATGACCTATTTTGACATATTTGACTTTCACTGCAGGCCATTAGGTCAAACGTCGCAAGTCAAGCATCGCATCGATTCCGGGGACGCGGCTCCGATCCACAGGCGTCCTTACCGCGTGTCACCATCAGAGCGCCAAGTTATTTAACAGGAGGTCAACAAGATGCTCACAAAAGGCATTATTGAGCCTTCTTATATTCCGTGGGCTTCTCCTGTGGTCTTAGTTTTAAAACAAATTACACCATTTGCCGCTAAAGGGGACCATGAGGCGATGCGAAACCGGAGCACTTGCACGATCGCGTTCCGTTGGCGTTCGTTGGGCATGCTACCGACCTGGCGTCGTGGAACGCGAAGAAGAACGCTACGCGCGTTTTGTCTTCCCTCTTGCCTGGCCGTTAATTCTCACAGGGCGAGCGGGCAACGCTGTCGACAGGCGTGGGAGAGGGGGGCAGCGTAGGAGAGGAGAGAGAAGGGGAGGGGACGCGCATGCGCTCGAGCTCATCGCTGCGTTGCGCAGGAGAGAATTTCGGCATGTCTAGCCCGCGTTTCAGAGGAAGAGTGGAAAGGGGGAGGAGAGAGGGGTATGGGAGAGGGGGAGGGGAGAGGGAAAGTGGAGAGGGAAAGTGGAGATGGGAGGAGGAGAGGGGAAGGGGAGAGGAGGCGTGTGGAGAGGGTATGTGCATGCGCAGTATGGGTGGCCACGCCGCACACCACCACCACCACTGCTGGATTGAACTCCGTCATAAGATACTTCGCATCTAAAAGACAGAGAGAGAGAGAGAGAATTTTATTTGAAAGAAGAAAAGTCGGCCTGAGCTAAAAGAAAGACAATACCTGACGTTTCTTTGTGGACTATCGGCACTTGACCAGCATCACTAGAAAGGATGTATACCAGCAAAAACATAAATCCCTTAGCTCAATCCAATAGATGTATTTTATATATTCACTAATCATATCCTATTTTTGTCTGTATAACTTGATTTTGTAGTGCACCATGATGCCCTCTCCATCATATGCAACCATTCGCTTAACCCATGCCATGCCCTTTATATGTCGTCTACCCTCGGAGAAGCAATAGTGTTCTTGCCACTGTTTCAAGCTAGAACCTTCTTGAAGATTAAGCAGTCAATGAGTTATTTTCACGGGCTCTCCGCCATCCAGGCTGTATGCGATGCATTCAGCATCATAACAGTAGGGCGGCGCCGAGCTTCAAGATATTTACCGCTTTCACTTTCCGTTGTACAAGCTTTCTGTCTAATGGGTGACAAGACAGCGACACTTACCATTCGCAAGGCTTAGGTTACGTGCATCCAAGCGTAAATCGGCAGACTCACTTATCAGTCGACTCACTCAATCTCACTCAGCCTGAGATCGGGCCCTGAGTCTGGGTCTGAGTGAGTCCGTATAAGTAATATTTTGCTGAAGTTGAGTGCGAGTGAGTGCGGTTGAGAAAGATTTTACTGAGTCCGAGTCCGACTGAGCCCGGTTGATGAAACCTTTGTTGAGTATGAGTCCGAATGAGCCCCAAGCGGAAAACATGTGTGTCTTGAGACAATCCGGGTGAGCTCCAGTTTTTTTCTTCTTTTTTCACTGACCTATGCTTCCAAGGGATGCGGCCCAAAGACGACCCACGGATGCCGCACTCGGTCGGTCAGGGACACGATCTCCAAAACAAAATTCCCTTCTCCCGAAGAGCTGAGAGTAAGGTAACTAAGCACCAGTCGGCTTCGAAGCACCTTTGGCGCGCGTCACGTTTAAGCGCGCTGTAAACATAAAAAAGAATAAGTAGCGCATCGCAGTGTTTGTAGCTCTGTTGTATAACAGCACATTTCCAAACGTACCATCTCAAACTTTGTAGGCGGCACTGCGGACATCCGGCGAGCGCGTGTCAAAACGTGAAAAAAAAAACGCAAAGCAGCGTATACGGCCTTACCTGCCGCGTGGCCACCGCATCTTTCCGTTGCCTCAAGAAGTGGACCCCGGGCCGGCTCTAAGTACCGCGCTCTTACGGGCCGTGAGGCCCGCAAGCGCCGTAAGGCCCCTAACTTGGTGTTTCTCCGGTCCAAATTCTGCAGCGACGCGCCTTATTTTCAAAGTTTATCACGTGAGCTTTCCGGTCTGACGCAACCGAGATGGCGCATTTTCTGCGCACCCGGAGCGCTCACTTTCGTTATCGCCTGAATTAGGGACCGCCATTTTGATGATTAATACCACAAACTGCGCGTTTTTTTTTCAATGTTTTGAATTCGGTATGCCATGAATTGTGACATCGTACAACTTTTCAATATAAACGACTGCTCTCAAGCAAATAATAAAGTATTAATGAATGAGTTTTTCCTAATTGGCCATTTCGGCGTAACTTTAGGTGCCGCAAAGTTTTTCAGCCTCGGCGTAGAGTTCGTTCGCGAATACGGCAGAGGCCTGACAGTCATAGCATTTTTATAAAATATCTGCATGGTCTAAAAAAACGCCCTGTATGAAATGTTCTTACTGCACATATCACTACCGTTCAACTAGCTCATAAATTATCGTTACGCTGCGATTAACATATTAAAAATAGCACCACGTATTTTAATTGGATCAAATAGAGTGTCGCAGGAAAGAAGTACAGCAGGCTGAATAAAACTAACCGCGATGTATGGCGTGACAGCTTTGCCGGGATTAACTTGCTCAAGTGCAATTTCCGAAAAGTGAGGCATTGCTTCGTAATCGATAAAAACAACGCTCCCCGTGAAGTTTCACCGACCACTTGGTTGACTTTGCCGAAGCAGTCGATGTCCCAGATTGCTGTACTGCAACCAGCGAGCAAAGTAGCTGAGGCAAGCCGACCAAAAATAATGAGGTGTATATCTTTAATATTCATCCAGTCACGCTGACATTATCGCTTGTCGTATAACCTCAATATGGGAAATTCGCCCCTGACATAGCCTAATTCAGCTGTATTTTTTAAACTTATGTTTTGCGCTGAGCCTCAGTTTTCGCACTTTTGATCCTGCTCTCGAGGTGTCACCTTTCAGGGTCCTACACGTCGTCTGACGTGCTCTTTCGGTCCTCACCACATTCCGCGGTGAGAACCGCCTCCCCTCTTTATCAGCTATAGGCTGCTCGTTAGCAGCCGTAAAACAACAGAAGCCGGCCGAAATTGCTGCCTGTATCCCGAACCTCCGGAATTGAGCGTCGAGGGGGCAAGAACAGAGCCTCGGTCCTCCTTTATCTGCTGGATCCTCGTACAACGGCAACACCTTTATAGCTGCTCCCATCAGTGGCGGCAAATAAGAGCAGATCCTGCTTCGGGCAGAGAAGCATCGGCACGGGACTTGGTGTTTGACCGGGAAACATGTGAGTGCTGCGTATGACTTTTAAGCGCTCTGTCTGGACACATCACGTTTGCATAATGAACAGCGTAATGGCGAGGAACAATATATGGTGCTACCTTCTCCCTTGACCACCAATCTGTGCCAATTATGTGCATCGTAATGAAATAGCCTTTTCGCTTTAGTCAGCAAACGAAACGATGGGTGGTAACTTGTACTACCGTAAATCAACGTTTTTTGTGAATTTTAAGTCCCCGTTAATATATCGAGCTATATGGTTAAATAAACATTCGACCGTCGGCGGAGTAGAGGCTGCCGCACCGAAAGTGTACACCAGTATCAGCCATTCGCGCAGTTAATTGTAATGGAAGCGTTAATTAGACGCCGTACACTGCTGTAGCCGCGTCCTAACCTTCATTATCTTCTCTGGTTCATCGTGTGCCATTGTCGCTGTCATCATCAATACCCCAGTGTCCAGAGTATCTTTTTGTGACGCCTCCATTTTCTAATGCCGACAGTCACAATTGTGTGCTCGAAATAAGCCTATTTCAGCATTTCGCATATGTATAAAAAAAGGTGTCAGTCTACTCACAGGCATATTGCAGCTGCTGGAGCGTGTGGATTCGCCCCACATCTGAATTCGCATGCTGGTTCTTCTTATGCTGGTCTGAATAAAATACCTCCATTATAAGTTTAAATTTATAAAATAAATTCAAACAATCAGTTTACTACGTTATAACCGCTATATCCCACTTCTGCACAAGGTATTAAACTTATTACAGAGTGGCAAATAAAATTGGGATATAGCTTATTTTGCAAGGAATCATACAGCTACTTAGACCATAAACAAAACGATTTTATAGAGTAGCCATGAACTAGCCTTTCATTCAACCTAAAAATAAATTGTTCGACGGTGTGCATATTCCTACTTTATACTAGGCCGAACGTGAAAAAAAAAGGTTTAAAAAAGGTTAAAAAAGGCGTGAAAAAGAAGGTTTACTCAAATAGTCACTTCTTTTAATGTATCGTTATCATTATATTGTGTCTAACAAAGAAAAACGAGCCCTTAAAAGCCATCTTCTTTCCTACGTAAAGCGTTGACATTCAACGGAAGTTATAAATGTAAGTATGTAGCTACTGATGTAATAAAACTTCATGCGTTGAAATAATAAGGACCAGCAATTAGCACTATCATGGATAGCGAATACGCAAATACTTTATTGTTGATAGCGATCAAATGGCGGCACTACATGCGACTAACACCAAAGGGTACCTAGCCGGCAAGCCCGCAAGCTCTCATGTTAGTAATTGTAGTGGGTGTCGAGGTCTTACTTCCCAAAACCACGATATGAATATCAGGGACGCCGCAGTTGAGGGCTCCGTAAATTTCGACCACCTGGGCTTCTTTAACGTGCACCTAAATCAAGCACACGGTCCTCCAGCAATGTCGCCTTGATCGAATATGCGGCGTGGCCGGGATTCGATGCCGCTACCTTCGTATCGTATAGTCGAGTGCCATAACCACTAGACCACCATGGCGGGTGCTCTCATCGTAGAATAACGAATAATATACAGTAAACTATGGCTTACCTCCTTGAAACTAAAAGAAATTTTCTTACCAGCAGTGAAGCTATTACTGTGCACTAAGCAGCAACTAGGTGCAGGGCTAAGAAAACTGCCAGGGCAGAAACAGTTTGTACCGCAGTGAGTATGCATACCAAAGCCATGTACGAAGCGCATGTTTCTCCGTGGCTACCGAGTCCAAACCTGTGCTGTTGAGACGCGCAGAAGCTTAGAATTGACAAAGATACTAAAAGCAAGGATTCCGGTGACTCCACAGTTACCGTTCCGATCGCTGCATTAATGCGTGAAAAATAATTATGAATAAAATGTTGGGACACTAAAGCGTACGCACATGCGCCTTATTTATTTATTTATTTATTTATTTATTTATTTATTTATTTATTTCTTATGAACGGCCGCCGGACCTTGGCAAGGATGGAAACACTCAGCAGAGGCCACTGGCGAATGGCTAGAACAACTCAGATATAATAAAACAAATGCCATATAAAGTCAAGTACGGCAAACATTCTGAAGGACACGGCAAGGAAAGGCGTCCGCAAGGGGGCCTATCCCTGTACCACCCATACTGGCTACTATGATCGAGTACTGGCGGCTCTGGTGGCTTAGCAGTTCTTCTAGTAATGCCTGCTTCTTTCTAGAGAAAAGGAAAGTGGAATGTCAACTACGAAGGTCACGCACTATAACTTGCGGGGACGGTTCCCCTCCGCGCAGAATGCACAACTCGGTAGGAAAAAGCTCATCGCACGTGAGAGTGTGGTACTCTCGATTGGTTTCGGTGGTTGCCATGGTGGTGGAAGTAGGATAGCACTTAGCAGGACCGTAGCCAGAATTTTTTTTCAGGAGGGGAGGGAGAGGGGTTGACCTCCCATTGTATGTACGTGTGTGTGTGCTCGAATATATACGTTTGTAAGTTACATACAAAATGTAAAAATTTCGAGGGAGGCTAGAGCCGTCTAAACGCCTTCCTGGCTACGCCACTGTCATTTAGGTTGTTGTGTCCTAGCTTTCTGTAAGCATTTATATAGAATACTATAGTTTGTGTAGTTCAATATAAAGCAAGAAATAATTCCAATTACATTTATGGTAGAATCTAGCACTGGCTGGCTCATGCATTTGAAAGACCAATACGCTGTGTTGAAAAACGTCAGAGAGTCATCGGTTGACTTATGTTAATTTAGTTCGCTTGAAAATGTCGCGATCACTTTTCTACAAGTATTATTTGACAGCAAATATAAATAACGGCATTGTGTGTAAGTTCGGACACTGAGAGATCAGGTGTTCATATACGATTGAAATACTGTGCAGTAAGCCATCGTGTATCGCCTTATTGAACGGCTTACGCCGATTCACGTTAGCGTGACTTCAAGAGGCTAGGAAGCGCTTTCGAGCTAACGTAGTGAGTTTTCTTCTGCGCATATAATGCAGCATCGACGTCGATAGGAAAGTCATGCGGATTAACAGCGACATTCACGCTTTGTGAGCATGCGTAGTTGCACAATTGCTATCATGCTTTCCTATATCTCGTTTGCAGGATAAACAGCGTTTATACCGCCGTCCTGGTGGCGATAAGCGTCGCCTTCTGCCCAACGATAAACGGCCAGTATTTCCTCGGCTGTCCTCCTGTGGATGACGTCCACGACGAAGCCACAATACTGCCGAATCCTTTCAACTGCTCCACATTTTACATATGTGCGCAGGTAATAAGCCATACTCAAAACATCTCACCCACGTATTGAATAGTAGTAATGGTGGTGGTTTTACGTCCCAAAGTAACGGTATGGTTACGAGAGACGCCTTAGTGGAGGGCTCCAAAAATTTCGACAATCTGGGGTTCTTTAACGTGCACCTAAATCTAGGCACGCGAGCTTCTAGCATTTCGCCTTCATCGAAATGCGGTCGCCGCGGTAGGAATTTGATCTCGCGACATTCAGGTCAGTATTCAAGCACTATAACTACAAGACCACAGCGGCGGGTACACACTTAATTGCGGGTGGAGCATCTTTGCACAGAAAGGAAATATACGCAACGTGCAGCTTGTTATAAACAATAATAATAGAATAATATTTGGGGTTTTACGTACCAAAACCACGATATGATTCTGAGGGACACCGTAGCGAAGGGCTCCGGAAATTTTGACCATCTGGTAAACAACCATAAACAACCATAAACATCTGGTAAGCAACCATAAACAAAGTGAGGCAGCAAGAGATGTACATGCTCCATCACCACATAAGTAACGCCCAACCTTCTACACCGTGTGCATTGCGAGCTTGTTATATTGGAAACCGGAACGCCTGGTGGAAGCGCACATGCTGGGAACACCTGCACGTTCGCTACGCAAAAAAAACGCATCAAAGATTGTTTGGACCTGAGAGTGTCCTGCACAAATTAATATTACAAGTACTTCTTATTCATTCCGATCAACCGTACAATACCACTACTAGTCGATGATTACGCCGTCAAAAACAATGTAGCGTGTTATCTATGTTTGGGTCATCTTCAAAACCATGATAACAGTTCATGCAAACTGTTAATTTATTATAACTTCTTTTTCAATTTGTTTGTTCAATATATGTTGTATTAGTGTCTTACTGCGAAATACCACTGTTTGTCGCACCCATGGGGGAACATAGTACTAGTCAATCCTTCACAACACTTCTTAAATGCAGCAAAGTGGAGCTAGAAGCGAAGTGGAGCTACATCAGAATCCTCCAACACTGACGTCATACCATATTCCGTACCTTTTCTACTATAGTACTCTACGATAATATTAATATATTGTTAAAGCATCGCACGCCTGCCTTCACATCTGCTGTGTTCATCCTAACGAGGAAAGGTACGAAAAACCGGTAGCGTTTCCTTTGCAATGTTCGCGTTTGGAATGACTTCGTCAAAATGGAAAGTGCCCAAGGTAAACAATATGAACTGCTGCATTGCTGGGCTGTCCGAAAGACCTTCTGCGAACAGCCAGGCAGTCACTTGGTTGGAGCCTGTCCTTTTTGAACTCGTCTTTTGGCGCTCTTGTGACTAGTGCACGATGTCCTTGATTAGGCTGCCGTCGTAATATTATTGCTGGGGAAGTTTCGATACCTCATGTTGAATTGAACAGCAACAAACGGTACATGAATCTCCATGTACTTAGGAAAAGCTGTACGTTAGGAGCCATAGATGTCCATAATACACCTTTTTCGAGCAATCCCAGAACGCCCAGCTGCGGGTGCGCGGTGCACTGTGGGAAACGTTTGTATGCCGATCCAGCCGGCTGTTCGGTTGCCCGCTTCTTGTTGGCGCCGTGAGCAAGGAACGAAAAGAACACGTCGCTGATTCTTCAATATTCTCAAATCGCAAATACTATACAGATCTCAACGCATGCCTATGCGTGAAATGTGAAACGAATAACGCAGTCAGTGTATTACCGATGGAGCGATATTTAGCGCAAGGCAAGGCAAGGACGAGAGAGGAGGACACGACACGTGCGCTCACCGATGGGGTGTATTCGCAATGCCCATAGACTGTCGCGCCGCCAAACGGAATTCAGGAGCGTCCTCTCGAGGAGGGTTAGTAGACGATAAAATGGCAGCACTACGCAGTCTCTCCCTTGTTCGGCTGTGCTAACCTCAGTGTTAACGCATTGGCAAGGAAGGTACACTACGACTTTGCTCGTTCCCTGCATCAGAGAACAAACCGGGCCCTCCGTGACATGAGAAATCTGATTCGTTCTTGCGAGACGCGAAGTTTTCGTGAAAATACGTGGCAACTCGCGCTTTCAATGCTAGCCCACAGCGTACGCATACTATCAGCTTCGCGAGGCTTTCTGTAGCCACGTAGGTTAGTTAAATATTATCGTCTGACATATTCAGTTGAATCTCACCCTGTTCTACTTGCATATAGCATTGGTCAGTGTTTCTTGTAGAGCATGAATCCCATAACACTACGCGGGAAGTCGCGCGGGCTCGCGATGTGCTCTTGTAAAACTCAGCGATCTCAAGTTGTCGATACATTAAAATAGGGTCTCTATCCTTTGTCAGCAAAGCGCTGTTACTAATCGTGCGAGCGACGTTTCAATCATTCGAGGACGCGTCTGCTCCACGCCTTTCGTGGAGCGAACGCTTTCCACACCGTCCTTCGCCAGTGTGTTGGTGTTGGTTTCAGAGCCAGCGCTGCGCCGTTTGTTTTTGTACGTTTGTTGATAGGTGGCAGCACACTGCAAGCGATTTGCTCGTTGACCGATCCGAGAGCATAATCGCATAATGTTCTTCGCGCCCAGACGTCTCTCTAATTGTAAACGTGGTGATGGTGGTGACGCGGAGTGGTCGCAGTCGTTCGGCGGAGGAATTTCTTCGGATTGCTTTCAGCAGTGATGTTGAAAGAAACCATCTTGACGACGAGGATTTGTCACTTGAGATTGAAGACTGTGAAAGCACCGAGAGTGACAGGTGTGACAGCGACGATGAACGATCAGCTGAACTCACGAGGAGCGAGTTGCACTTCACGTCCCCTCGTGCGTTAATGTTCTTTCACGCTCGTAAGTCACTTTGATTGTATTTAACGTATAATATCCTTGAGTGAGATCAGAATAAAAGCATAGTTCCTCTTGTGCATTGCATGTATCACAATTATTGTGGATATTATGGAGCGCCGCATCGCCAACACGCTCGAGCTCGACCAGCGAAGCGAAATGGTTAGAGCGATGGAACGTGCAGTCACGGCCACAATCTACGCCTCTCGGCTGACTTCTTCGACGTTGCGAAAAGCATACGTGTGCATTCTTTTCGATATTCATGTTTGTATCGGGCTGATCGAATCTGCAACATGCGAGTGAAGTGAATTGCACACGGCTAGAGTCTCAACATGGCTGTGACACAAGCGCTACTGAATGGGATGTTAAATGCTCGTGTTCCGTTGAAGACGTAATACCGCGTTCCCGACTGCGCAAGTAATGACGACGTGCGGTTCCGTGCTGCAGCGATGACGCTACTCGCTGGCGGCCTACTACTGCGGCAAATCCGTCACGCAGGCTCGGTACGTACTACCTCGGTGTGCCGTTCAGCTCATACGTCAATTTTAGTTCATGCAGTTTTATGTAGCACGCACAGGATATCGCAAAGCATCGTTATGCACGGTAACGGAGCTGAAATATAACCTTTCACACCGCAGCAAATAATTAGGTGGGGGGTACTTTGCACTTTCCATGGTTTGGGAAAGTATTTTAGTCTCATATCCAATTCAGCACGGCTCATATGACTTCATCCGGTGAAAGTAGCACGGGCCGTACGTCCACACGTCCTATCTGTTCCTATGCTAACAAACGGGTTGACCCTCCTCCTGGCGCCATCTTGAAAAGCACCGCGCGCCACCTATAGTCCGTGGGCATTGCGAATATCGGACGTAGCAGGTAAGGTGCATGAGCGTTATCGCGTGCCGTTACTGTCAAAACGTACTATCGTGAGCAATGTGAGCTGTGACCCCGAATTACTTGCAATGTGCTGATATGAAAGCGACGTGTTGAGTTGCCAGTGATACCTTTCCGTTTGAGCACTCAGTGCCATGAACATTTCTGCGATTCCCACCATGTTTAGCCACTATGACTTTGAAAAGTTAATCTCAGTGCTTCATCTTGTGATGACGATTGTACGTATGTACAGCGTGGTCACCTGTGAGTCAATGCTCCAAAACCTCCGCAGCCGTTTGTAAAATGCAACACCTGCAGTTAGTATCAACGAATGGTGATAGAAGCTTATCTTTTATTATCTATGGTGCGAGCAACGCGCACTCACCACACGTATCAACGTATTCGGTTTTGCTAAATGCCGACTATACTCTCTCGCATAATGATTCAATCTTGGGACCTCACCTTGTGCTCGTCGACAGTGTCGGTGGACGTTGATTCCAAATGGATCCGCGAGTTACATCGACCGCTCCTGGACTTCATCTAGGAAACAGAGCTTTATCATTTAATTTATTTATGTCATAGGGCACACTGGCACCAAAAAATAAAGGAAAACAATCATGCTTCGGTACCGCTTAGCTGGTTCAACACTGGCACATGGAAGCGTTAGACAGATCAAAGTCGTTGAGAAGCCGTACCCGCTAAACATAGGAAATGTTCACGATTGAATTGCGCGGTTATATGTGGCACCTCGTCAAGATCACTTGATTTGAGAAGTGCTGGCATAGCTACGCGGAAAGCTAGAGCGCAAGGCCCACGCGCTGGCCTCCAGCGTTTACTGCGGCGTACACACCTTGACCAGGAACACTAGCGCGTCCTTTAGGGGCGCTGATGTGCTCGGGAAAGACCTATTCATGCGGAGTACCACAGTCCGGCACTCGTCATAATCATATTTTAATTTTCACATTAAGCCACGGTAGCCAAATTTCCTAATATTGTTACCTGACCATTTCATAATTCGCAAGTGCGCTTCCCAGCGCTGCACACTCGCCCAACTAATGGCGGCACATGTTTTGTTTTAAGGGGAGAGTAGGTCGTAGCTGCACGCTCTGGGGCTTGTCTATTACGCGTGTTCATATCAAGAGAGCTGAGTCTGCTACTACGCTTGAACACGCTGTTTGCAGAAGTGACTATCCACCATTATTTGGGTGAACGGCATCGCAGGAAAGCTCGCTTCGCAATTATGAAAAAAGGTCTGTTGACATCGCCACCGGAGCGATCGCACGTGAACTTATTGTCATAAGTTTTCCGAAGACTGATTGCCTCTCCTGCTCTCAAGTAACGAAATTAAACTAGTCAAGACAGCTCCTTGCCACGGCTGCACCTACCTAGCACATTCAATAATGGGTATTAAGCTAAATCTTTATACAGGAAACATGAAACAATCTAAAATTTAATCTTTCATAGATAACCCAATCCGGCGAGCAAGGCATTTGACTATATTGAGACATCGGAAATGTTTTTAACTTTTTTCTTTATGGCGTCAAAATAAGTCACCCATCGACACAAGACCGTAATTATCTTTTCTTTTTCTTACAGGGCACGCCTCTGCTATTCGTTTGCCCAGGACATTTACAATTTAACTATGAACTTCAAGTGTGCGATTATCCGGAACGAGCCAATTGTTTCGAACTCCAACAGTACCCTCAACCAGTGACAACTTATGCCCCCTTCGCTGAGACTCAAGCTGGGCATGTGCATGCGGATAACAATCCAGAACCAGTGGACAAAGCTGCGCATCAGCCTACACAAGGGCGAGGTGAGCTTACTCCAGAACCCCATACAGAACAACCCCAGGAGACAGCGCCGCTTCAATCGCATTCTAATGATGCGTCATCTGAGTGGCCGAATACGCCAGTGCAAACGAGTTCCTATGATGAAGCTGTCGAGGAAATGACGGAGCCTACTGAGCCTATTGGTACACCGGAACCAAAACCGTTGCAAGAACAAAGTCAATCAGAACGTCGGGAAGAAGCTAATGAAGAGCCTGATGAAAGCGGAATTGCCTTAGTACCTTTGGCTGAGGCACATACAACCTCTGTACTCCAGCCGCAGCCGACAGAAAATCCAACCGAACAGGAACCACAAGAAAAGATAGTGGCATCTGCGCCTACGGATGACCTAAATCCAGTTACAGTGTCCGCACCTGAGTCACAGCCACAACCGTCACGACAGAAGACCGAACCTAAGCAGAAGTCAGAAGCAAATGAAGATGCTACTCAACTTCACCATGAACTCGAGCCCACTAGTGAAGCAAGTACAATCGTAAGGGATTCAGAGCCACAATTAGAAGAAAGGCCAGCTGAGACGGAACAGGATGCACAGATGGCTGTCGAGCAGGCGGAGCCTGCAGACGAGCAAGAACGCCCGCTCTCTCAAACATCACCTGTTCAGGCCCTTCAAACAGAGGCACTGCCCACAGAGAAACAAATAGCAGAGGAAACAACACTGTCATCAGCTGACTTTCAACCCCAGTCAACTGACGCTCCACAGGAAGTACCAGAGCCTACAGATAAGCCAGAACAACGTCAGCCACAGCCTTCAGATGAACAATCTGAAGCCGTCGATGACACGACAGAGGCAGCATCGCAGCAAACTGTGCGGCATGCACAGGAGTCATCTGGACCGGAAACAGAGCCTACTGCAGTAGCACCAAAGTTTGAGTTGGAGGCCACGGAAGAGCCAGCCGGGTTCTTCAGTGAGCCTTCCGAGATTCTTGAGGAGCAACAATCCTCACGTGACGTAACAAAATTGGATAACGTCGCTGAAGATGGATCTACGATAGAAGCAAACGCGTCAGAAAAGCCACTAGAAGGTCCGTATGAATTTACAGAAAAGTCACATGAGCTAGACCACACGCAACAAGAAGCGGAACTTGAGTCTCAGTCAAACCTGGCTGCACTTGAATCAGAACCAGACGTCACAGGGCAGCCAACAACGCCGGCGCCGGAGCAAAGCGAAACCCAAGCACAGCTTGAGCCCACACAACAACCTGAATTAGGCCTGGATGAAGCCTCGCCTAAACATACTGACGTTGGTGGCAACCTTGATGAATCTGCCACTGAGCTCGACCAGTCTGAACAGCAGGCAACAACGAAATCAGCCGAGGCCCATACACAGATTGGAGAAGTAGTTGACGAGACACAATCACCACCTGAGACAGAACCGCATAAATCAGAATCAACTGAAAGCTCCGCTGAGCAGTTGGCATTAGACAGTGATGATTCATCAGAAGCCGGATCACAACCTCAAGCAAACGTCAACGATACGCCTGAGACAATCGGTGAGCCCAGGTCAGCCCAAGCAGAAACCTCGAGGGACACGCAGCCTCTATCACCTGCCTCAAACGAAGCGGCCGATAGTGAAACCACTGAACAAGTCGCAGCTGGGTCTGCATTGACAGAATCTGTGCCATTTGAAGACAAAGTATACACCACCAGTATAAATCCTGTACCTGAATCTAATCAGCACAATGATTCAAGTGCCATCGGACCGAATTCTCTTGATCACAATAGAGCTTTACCGCCAAGCGATGGAGTGGCTTCAGAATCTGAGACTGCCTCACTTGATTTGGCTCCAACAGAGGCAGCGCAACGTGTTCCAGATGCTGCCGAGCCGACGCTTGATAGCTCCGCCGGTTCCGTAATGGATGACAGCGAGTCAAACACGGGAAACCTTCAAAGGGAGACGACAAACTCTCCAGGGCTCGATAGCGTCGACGCAGCGTACGAAGAAAAAATACGAAGCGATGCTGTAGAGATTGACTACTACAGTTGAACGCTAAGAGAGAGCACTGCGTATTTAAAGTAAGACAGCTGAAAAGACCCGTTTCATGCGTCTCCTACCTTTTTCACTTCGGTCTTATTTATTTAAGAAAGAAAAGTATTAACCAGGAAAAAACTGCACTTCGAGTTGCTTTAGTAGTAGCATGTGCGCGAGTTGGTTGGAGGTGACGGGGGCGGGACGTGCAATACCTGGGAAAATCTTGACCGTCTGGGTTGCGTAACGATCATCAAGTTCAAGGGCACGGACACTTACACGGCCGTTTCAATCAGTTTTAGACAGACGGCACATTGCGTTGAAACTCACATCAGCCTTCTTTTTTTGTTCATTCAGTGGCAGCATTATCGATGGTATGCCATGCTACCTAATTAATAACACATTTTGTTAGTGTAAACGTCTACACCCGTCCTGCTAATATATTTCCTCGACCTATCTTCTCTGTATGCAAGTAACATCAATTGGTACAGATGCAGGACAAAATTAAGTATTATGTGCCGTTAAGTCATTCACGCGACGCCGTTTTCTTGGTAATGTCGTGAAATGACGTGGTTTGCTGAATGAACGAAAGAAGAGAACTTTTAGGGCTCGTTTCTTTGTTGATACAACCTTAATGAAACGTTAAGATTATTTTCTGAAGCAACTCGACATCTGTGATGGTCATCGTTTACACTGCACTAAGCGGGCAAAAGAGTAAAAGCTGAGTGAATAAAAAGAAGAGAAATGAAGCGTACTGTTTCCCTTTTTAACACGAAAGTGTTTTATGCCGAGGTCCACCAAGACTTCAGTGACGTATTTCCGTCACGGAAATGACGTCGAAAAAATATACGCAATAAGATAGCAAAGAAAAAAAGGTACCGTTAACGGGCGTCGATCCCACGACCGCTCTGTCCACATCAACAAATGCCGGGCACGCTGTCCACTGCGCCACAGTCACAGACTCTACTGGCTTTACAAGCGCGCCTTTTATATCTACCACTCTCCCAATCGGCGGGGTCGTGTTGCCCTCTGGGAGCGGTAAGGTAAAGTAATTCGTCATTACTGTGGCCTCCGCGACCAGCACCTGCAACGCGTTACACGTTCGTCCCATTCGGCTCGTTTTCAATGGAAGTTCAATTTTCTCAATGCCTTAACACACCGCGAGGTGGCGACCTTTGTCCAAGCGTCGTAAAAGCGTCGGCCTCGCTCATAGGTAACCCAAGCTCAAGTTTGCGGCGCGACGACGGTGCCGCGCCAGCCGCGCTGCGGCCCTGTCGGGAAGCTCTGAACCTTATGCGCGGCCGACTCAGCTCCTTTCACGGTAGCGGTAGCGCACGTGCGCACGCGTTCTTCTGTCGGTGCGGGTAACTGGGGGGCCGTCAGCTGGGTACGTTGAACCGAGAGGCTTGCTGTGCGAAGCTGCGCATTTCCGCGATGGCAGAAGCGACCCGCGGAAGCGCAAGCGTGGTCCGAAGTATTGCGCTTTAGTGGCCAGCCACAACAGTGCAGACAACACCAACGCATTCGATTCACGTGTTCAACTGTATCGATTCCCGGGCGTGTCGCACGAGAAATAAAGGCGGCAAGCGTGGATAGCTGACAGCGCTGTCTCGCCTTCTATTTTGGCTGTCTGAGTTAATCGCTTTCGTTCGTTCCGACTACCTGAATCGGTAAGCAACACAGCGCATGCACGCAGCGACTACAGTAATGATTACTCGCTGTCTTCTCGCATTATTAAAGTCCAGTTACGGTTGTAGGTGAAGCAACTTTGTGTTTTGATTCCCCGTGTTCGTGAGACCTACCCGTCGTTGTTGAACGTTCACATTCGCGTTATACCGTTAGCGTTGCGCGGTTGGTTGAATTCAACTGAACTCCGCACATTGTCAGAAGTTCGGCGCCTGCATTTCACGCGTCGGGAAGGCTGCTTTATCATGCCGGAACGGACGTCTGTGCATTTTCAGCAAGCTTTGACATCGTTCTGCAGGTTTGCTTTGTTTTTGTCACTTTATTAGGGTGATATATATTTAAGCCGCTAAATATAACTGGCACTTAATACATGCTTTGCAAGTGCAACCTTGAAGTAACCACCTTCTGACTTTGTGCGATTTTCTAGCCGCGTTCACGCAGCAGGATTTATACGCCTGTCAAGTCGATACCATAAAAAGCAAGCATGACGCGAGAGCCGAAAAAAACGAGGCGAGCAGTTCATCTTGCTTCACAGTGGTTAAAGCTCAGCTAGCTGCCTCGCGTCTTAATCGGCGGGTGATTCTCCAGCGTCACGGAGGACTTGACTCTAACCTTCTCAGGAAGCAGTGCCATGGCCTTATAATCTTTTTTCGCACGCCGCAAACGTTTGTTCACGAAAGTACACGGCTCCTACTGTAAGCATGCTATATCAAAACAACAATCATATGATTCGTAGTCCACGCCGCAGAACATCGATAGCGTGTACGGCTTCATTTCGGAGTGCATGTGGACCATTATTCATTTTTAACATGACAGAATGAGACTTGCCTCGAGGTATACGTCCTACATTGTGTGATGGCGACTTGGGAAATGCATTTCGCTTTGAGTCGGGCGTCGTTGCCGTCGATCGTCTGCTCTTCACCGTTAACGTGATTGACGAGCCTTTCTCATTTTATCACGTTCGCGTTTCGGAAGTGCCAGTCAAGTTTGAAAATCCTTTTGAAGCCGCACTGCAAGCGGTACATTGTGAGGCGCCGCAAGTGCACCGCGAGAGTTCTGCACGTGCACAGAAGCGAGCGGCAACGCGGTGGTGAGAAGGGAAAACGCGCGCTGCTTACACCCCAGTTTCTCTTTTTCTGCCAGAGATGGCGCTACCTGTCAAGAGCAGCAGCGCCGCTAAGCGTTGCTTGGGAAGCCTATTGGCCGCGAGATCGAGCGGAGTCGCCGCCTGGCGGCTTCTGGCTGAACCGCGCCTAGTGTGGATTGCTCCATGCGTCGTCTGCTAGCCACGTTCTGTTTGCATGTGCGCGTACGTCCTGAAAAGGCAGGTCCTCAAAAGGCGGTTTGTTCCGTTGCGTTAGTGCAACTTTGACCGCTCGTACGTATGCCTAACACGACGTAAATAAGAATTTGGTTTTGATCGGCTGTATGTGTACTGTAATAAGATCAGTGAGTGCACTTATCGAGAGTGCTGTGTACGGTCCTCGTACGCTCCGTTCACGAGAGTTATATCAGTGTAGGTGCCGCTCTGTGGTTCAAGCGCATTGCAAAGTGCACTTCGCATTGTCCTAAAGATGAGAAGTATTAAATCTCACGTGAATACAGTGAAACCTCGGTGATCCGATCACAGCTCATACGAATTTCGGGGTGATACGAATCTTTCGTTGGTCCCGGCCGAGGCCCATTAGCTGCAATGTAATGGAATACGGTTGTAGCGAACGATTTTCACCCAGCGACGTTTGAATCGAACGTACGCTACCACCCTGGTACGAAGAGGTGCTGTCCGCGCTGTCGCGGAAAACACGCCAAGCACGTGCGCGCGGGAACGCAAGCGTGGGCACGCGCGCTGCACCGCCAAATCTTCAGAACCACGGTGTAAGAAAAAACACTTTTCTTACGGTCAGAAAAACCTTCAGAGACGCGTCACGGCCTGCGAGATTGTGTGCGCGAATCTTTGAGGCTCTTATGTGCCTCCGTGTGCCTTCGTGTTTAGATCACAGAGGACATTAGCGCCATGCTTTTTTTTTCTAACGCGTCGACGCGGGCTGCTGTCGTTGTACTGTGTTTACACGTGCCTGGATCGTGCATCAAATATCCTATCAAAGGTGGACGAGGACCGAAAGAAGGCGAGGACGGTCTTGGCGAAGGAGTCAGGCCTCACTGCGTGAACATGCGCGACCGTTGAGGTAGCACGTTTGCGGGCATGGCCGTAAATCTCCCACAAAACATCTTCAACACCTCCGCAATAACAAAATCATAACACAGGACCGTGGTTTTGTAATTTTGTGGCCTTGATCAATCGCGTCAAAGCGCTTCTTTTGTTACTTTCGCTGCAGTACTCCAGTGTCATGGAAAAAAGCATACTAAAATTTGGAAGGGGCTACTGCTGTCGCGGGTGACAACGCACCTGGTTCATCAATTAAATACGCGCGTACGGGCCGTTCTCTGGGACATTCTCTGGGAATGTGCGGTTATAGGCGAAAAAAATGCAGTCTCCCCAGATGAAGCTGCAGCGCGGTGGATGGCCGCGCTGCGCAGCTCGAACCTGCAGGTTCAATTGTGGGCCATCCAGCAAGCCCGTGAGGCGGCGAGGAGACAGGGCCTCTGGTCCTCCTCGGGGGCGGCCTAGGCCCAGGCCACGAATTTGCCGGAGTTCTTAATAAAGTTGGTACCACCACGGGCCGCATATTTACGAGTGCTGGTGTGATGCCGACATTTAAAAACTTGACTGACAATCATTCAGGCTTCTTCCTGACGTTGCTGCGGCCCTAAAGAACAATAAATGGAAATGTACGCCAGCTTTCTTTTCTCGCATGCTAATTTTCGATGCTTTCTGGTGATACGAATTTCGGATGATGCGAATATTTTTGGTGGTCCCGTGAGATTGTATCACCGAGGTTTCACTGTATAGCCTTTTAGTGGCTCGGTGAAGAAAAAAAATCACAGCATATCCACGGAGTGAATGATGATGAGTGGGCGAAGCTGCGGAGGTTCATCGGGAAACCGTGAATCTTCCGTGAATTCTGCCCAGTACATCATCACCGACGTGAGATAGGGCGCGTTTATACTAAAGGTTCGATGAGAGTTATGACGACTTGCAGCTCACTTTAATTTTACATGTACGCTGTGAATTTTCATTGTTTATAAAACCATTGCTTTAGAAAACAGCTGGCGCCTTTCGTTAAGCAGCTGGCGTCTTTTCGTTTTGCTTTAGAAACATCTGGCGTCTTTTCGTTTTGCTTTTAGAAAACATCTGGCGTCTTTCGTTGGTTTATTTCATCAATCAACGGCGTTTTGAACAAAATTTTTATTGTTTAATCACGCACAGGATAAATCTCACCAGGCACTACCTTGGAGGTGAACAATGGCTGCTAATGGGAATGAGAGACAGAAGAAGTCGGCTTTTAGACACTTCTACTTCTACTAACGTTTCCTACTGGAACATGCCAATGGATGCTAATGGGGAATGAGAGACAGAAGAATTCGGCTTTTAGTTAACGCGCACGCTGCGAACTTTTTATTGTTCAACAACGCACAGGAGAAATCTCCCACCGGCACCACCTTGGAGGTCAAGATCTGGTACTGGCGTTACGGCTGGTTACGCACTACGAGGGACGAACGGGGGCCGCTTTAAGGAGCTTCGCCCCTAAAAAAGGCCCTCATGCACTTGCGCGTTGTGGTTAGGTGTATACCTTCGGGACTGTCATTTACAGGTTACGCGACGGGTTTTAGTTGTGTACGGTCCTATTCCAACTACAGAGAAATATTTCTCTCAAGTCACGTCTGACACTTCGGTACTTAGCTTGTCCCATAAAAAGAGCAGAAAATGAATAGACACAGAAATCGCAAAACTGAGTTGCCTTGCGCAATTTTCACTTGTGGCGAAATTTATACAAAAACAACCGTGTTCTTAGTTTAAGGTACGCGTTAAAGAGCCCTGATGGTCAAAATTAATCCAACCAGCGTACTTTGCACTTATGTCGTAGTAATTTATCCGCGAAGCCACATGTTTTGTTCTTTACATTATCTTGAGCGTTTGTGTTGCGTTGTTATGGACTGACGGAAGGCAGCGGACATTATCCGCATGTAAAAACGTACTTCGGTCCCGTGAAATAGCCAGGCCTTTTTTCCTTACTGTCGTGCAAGTAATCAATCGACGAAAGTTCCGCCCGTGCTGTACAGTTACCTTTGTGTACTGTTACTGGAATAAGAACAAGCGTCTTCGTAGCGCTAAAGCGCTGTCAGCCACGGAGCTTTCCTCAGTAAATCTATGAACTGCCCTACATTAAATGAAGAACTCAATATGAATATTTGAGCACGCAGTGCATAATGTGCTATTGAACTCATCGTGCAACAATACGGGCTTTCTTTTTGTTTTACATGAAGTAAATGCTTAATTCAGTCGCGCTCCAGCAGTGCGTAGTAGGTGGAACACAAGCTAAACATGCAAAAATAAAACAACAAGAGAATGTCATTCATTGCGAAAAGGCCGACTGTTGCCCATGGCGAGCAACCCGTTCGTTGGCAGAGTGCGCTTCTCTCACAAGTAATAGTAATGTTCGGCGCGCTTCGTGCATTAATTCATGAATGAAGAGCACTCATATTACCAGGAAGCTGCAGTCAACGCATTTTGTTTGCCGGGAGTCGAGTCAAATCGCTCACAACAAAGCGCTGTTGTGTGCCTTTGTATACGCGCCGACAACCGCCTATCCACACTAGCGCGGCGACGGTGCTGCCACCTGTAGCCCGATCTCGCGGCGAGTAGCAACATGCTAATACAAACCAAAAATAGCTCTGCGACGAACGCCTGCCTCACCTGGCTGTAACACCGCGTTCCACGCTCACACGCTCGCCCCGAGAAAAATCGCGGCCGGGCTACCGGAGCGGCACGACGCGCTTTGCGTTTTCCTCTAGTCCGGCCTTGGTGTTCAATCACAATTTAACATGAAGCGGGATGGCGACCATATTCGGCGTCCAATATGCGACGCTCTTCTGGCTATCACACCTCGTTCTCTGATTACGTTTTCACCGTTAACTAATACAGCCACCACTAGGGTTTGTTTAATTATTTAACATGGACGTTAGTCGTCGGGATGGAGATGTACCACCAATCATCAAAGTGGGTGCATACACGTTAAACGGTGCCATTAGCTGCCAGACATCAATATGCATTGTGCAAACTTTTAAAGACGATAGTCTTTCTTGGGGAACTTAACGCCGAAATTTTGGTCTGCCTGTCTGTCGTTCTGTTTCTCGGCACGTCACTCGATTCAGCCACCCGGCCAAAGTTGAACCACTTGCTCAAGGGCCAGCCATCTTGAACGGCTGGCTAGGTTCATACTTGTGTACATTGTTGATAAAAAAGCAGACGTTACGCATATCTGAGGCGCAACATCATTAGGTAAGTATTAGGTGGTGTGTTCCTTTTTTCGAAAATACATAGATACGTAATTCTAGAGACCCTAGTTTCTTAAGCTGCGCTGAAAATGCGACTGCGCTGAAACTTGCCTTCCTCCGTGCCATCTGCACGAGCTCATTGTTGTGTTTCGGTTCTGTATTGCACTGTACGAATGCCATGGGGCGCCACTCTGGCATTCCTGTTTTACACAGGCAACGTGTAAATAAAAGAGTGTGTGGAGAGTACTCGTTGAGTGCGGACATTCCTTCTGCTTCGGCGCTTCGCGACAAACCGCGTGTTCGGGCTGGCTGGCGTGCCCGCCGGTCGCGTTGGTCACCGCCGATCTTCGCCTCCTGCTGCGCCGGGACTACCAGCCCGCAACACAGCACTCATGTTTCCCGACGTATTGCCAGATGGCGTCCATATCTCACGCAGCACTCCTATCGTCTTTAGACGACATTTGCAGCGAAGCACGCAGATATGCGGCCAATTTTTTTTTACAAAAATATACAGTAAACATTCAGTTACTTCTGTAAGGGTACGCTTTACTTTCGTGTTATTCCGATTCCTATGACGGAGGAATCAACCATGTTTTTTTTTCGCTTCAGCTGCAGTACTCGCTGTCACATCCAAATTCGCACTACTCATTGCGATTGCACTATCGACCACTGATATTTACCCAACACGAAATGGCGGTAAGTATGCTTTGTTTTTTATTTCATGAAAACATTATTGTATTAAACGTTACATAACTTATGACTAGGCCTCTAGCAGCATGTTTCGTCCGCACACGCACAGAGGAAACTTACGAATACAAACATAACTTTCATAATGCGACATACTCTTTCATGAACGTCTTACACTTGATTTGTATTAAGCAGTAAGTTTCACCTGGTATCGCTATTTTACACAGTAATCAAACGAATCATAAACTGCGGGTGGTTCTTAGTACCGCCCCAAGTAAGTCAGCGAGAGAAGACCAAGTAGAGTTGTGTCAGGTATGTCGCAGCCATGTTATCCAAGAACAAGGAATTAGAAACGTAAACGCAACTGTGCTATAGCGACGCCACAGCATCGCTATACCATTTTATTTATTTGGCCAAATAAGTTTAGCCACAGCCCTTGCGTGCCTGGCAATCAAGCTAGCTAGATGCGGAGACAAACATGCGTGGGAGCTCCATGGCGTCTATTTTACTGGTACCGCAATTGTCCTCATCTGCTTTGGCACTGCCCGCAGTGTAGGCGAATTGACTAAGGTGGCTCTATGGGCACACTGCGGTTCTAACTCTCCGTTGACGGGAATGCCTCTAGCGGCGGCACGCGCGTCCTTGGGGTGATAGAAGCTTTAGAACTCTTCGGCAGGTGACAGCATTCGTGCCAGCTCCTCCGTCTTCTTCCGCAGTTTTCCGAAGCGTTTCTTTTTTGGCGATTGTTCCATGGCTCAGCGTCGCTACAACAAGGTTTCTTGCGCTGTGGGCTGCCACAATACCTACAGCGATTCACCTGGAACAAAGTTTTACCGCTTCCCGAAGGCTCACTGGGAGAAGGAGAGACACCAGCGTTGGATACGACTTGTTCGCCGTGACAAGTAAGACTTCTATGTCATTTCATTTGGTGCATGGTGTTACGTTTGTTCCATGGGAGAGGCGCCCATGGAATGAAACATTGTTTCAGACCTGCCTTAATTGTGATACACCCATTAATCATGGTTTCCAAATGGCGATGTACTTTGTTCCCGCTCAACTGGTATGGCAAAAACATTGTTTATACCTAGTTCTTATTGCATGCGCAGCGCTGACGGAACATACTGGGAGCCCACAGAAAATAGCAAAATTTGCAGTAGGGATTTCGTGGGAAATGCTAAGGCCAGTGAAGAGGAGCACCCAGCCTGCCTACCAACGATTTTTCCATCCCCTTACAAGAACGCTGGAACAGCTCTCTCAGGTGAGCGTTACGAAAGGTTCGGTAAAATTTACGCGCGTTTTGCATGTTGTTTAGGCTTGACAGCGACGAGTATTCCATTCGTTCTAGACGTACTCGATTCACAGTTTATATCTTGAGGGCTGGCGTACCTTCTTAGCGCTTGTCATGCTCGTATGTTATTTTGCTTAGCATTACATAACAAAATCTTCATGGTAAAATTAGTTTTCTATATCTCTGCAGGTACACGGCCACTGGCGCAGCGTGCTTCCACTAGCCGGCTATGCCTGCTCTGCAGTCGCAGGTGGCGTCAATGATGCATCTGTTTCGAAAGCACTTCAAAACAATAAAACAGAATGAAATAAAACGAGTCTATTGAATAAAAATGCCTATTTACTATCAACTTCATGGTCTGCGACAGAGCGTTGATGCGCGTTTGGGACTCACACTTACCGGTCACCATGCTTCCGTCCGCAGAGACATGTTCGTTAAAATTATGTACATGACCTGCGTCGTACAGAAATTTGTCTTTAACAATGATTACTTCCCTGAAAATTTACCCAAACCTTCGACGGTGTGAAAACCAGCCAGCAGTTGCAGAGGAACGCATGCAGGCGACACCGTGCTTGCGCAAGCAGCCGCGCGTGTGGTCTGGGAGGGAGCGATATCACCCCAGGGACGCAGAAACGGCCGCGTTGGCGCTGAACGCCGCCGCGCTGGTGGAGCCGCCTATGCAAGCGCAGTGTAACCATAGGACGTGTAGTACCAAGACAGTTCATAGACAAGAGACTGGTCAGACAGGCGCACTGTACCACATACTTGAGAAAGGACGCATACAACGGCTTCCATCGTGTTATAGCGATGTTATATAATGATTAAAACGCTGGCCAGCGTCTGCTAGTGCTCGGCACTTCGTGACGTCACTGCTGCTGGGGTATATAAAGCTCGAACGGATTGACGTGGCAATAAACGCTCTGGTGTTCTGGACCTGTGCTCTGCGGCCAAGTTACTACATTGGCGACGGGATGGGATGCGTTTGCTCGGGCCTGCCGAACATCGACTAGCCGCCGGGAGCCGGCACCTATGGGAGGCGTTCCTGCAACGTGAAAGCTTTTGGAGACCATGTCTGGACATTGCACCGGCCGTCTACACAACGCAGCAGGCGTCTGCAGGTGACGCGTAAAACGTTTTTCGCAGTGGCAAGTGGTGTGGGCCTGACAATGCAGCAACGGACGCTGAAACGTCGACAAGGCTACAATGCGATAAGTGCTTTTTCACTCTGTTTTAGCTACAGCCATGTCGAGGTTGGGCAAGATAGAGGAGTTTGACGCCAAGGTTCAGACGTTTGATTCGTACTTAGAGCGTTTCGAGCTATTTGTCAGTGCGAATGACATAGCTTAAGAGAAGAAACTCAGTATTTTTGAGAGTGATCGGGGCGGAGGCGTATGAAGTTCTGAAGAATTTGGTTGTACCATTAACTCCTGGGGAGAAGACTTTTGATGAAGTCAAGGTTCTATTGAAAAACTATTACAGCCCCCCGATATCATTATAGCTGAGAGGTGCAGGTTTAACCGCAGGGTTCAGCTTGAGCACGAACGTGTAGAAGAATTTATCATTGAGATAAAGCATTCGGCTCGAAAATGTGATTTCGGGTCCTTTCTAAAAGACGCTATGCGTGACAGGCTTGTGGCAGGAATCCGCAGCGAAGACATTCAAAGGGCTCTATTCACAGAAGAAAACCTGAGCTTTGAAGGTACTTGCAAAATAGCTCTAGCGCGAGAGCTAGCAGCCAAGCAAACATCAATACTGCAAGCAGGAGGCACAAACTCGGCTGTAAATGCCCTCAAATCCGAAGTGAATCCGGCTACACAAAAGAAAAGATCAATGCAGCAGAAGAGGAACAAAAAGACCAAGTGTCGTTGTTGTGGTAAGGCGCATGACTTCGACAACTGCTGGTAAAAGAACTATAAATGCAACCGGTGCTTTCAAGTAGGTCATCTGCAGAAAATGTGCCCAAGAAAGGTTATACACAAAAGAATGCATATCGTGTCGGAATCATCCAGTGAAGATGAGCGCACAATGTACGCGTGCCACGATTCATCTGGCAAGAAAAAGGGCTACATAGTTGCCACGACCATAGAAGGAAAGAGCGTTCCTATGCAAGTCGACACTGGTGCCGCGGTGTCTGTGTACCCTAAGGAGGTGTATCGGTCGACTTTTCCGCATGTTAAATGTGAACCTACCGTGGTTGTGCTGAAAATCTATACTGGTGAAAAGATTAATGTTCTGGGGGAGTGTCATGTGAAGGTGTAGTATGATGACCAGCAAGCTGTTTTACCGGCTGTTATTGTGCTTGAAGCTGAGCGAAAGTTACCAGCTCTTCTAGGCAGGACATGGATTGCCATGTCCTGGCAGGACATGAAATTTCAGCTTGATTGGCAGTCGCTGTTCTCCGTAAGTATCGATGATTGAGTTGCTTCGCTACGAGAGAAGTTCGCGGGGGTGTTCTCACCAACATTAGGCGCTATCAAAAACTATGAAGCGCAGATTGTCCTAAAACGAGGAGCTTCGCCTGTGTTTTGTAGAGCCAGGCCTGTGCCTTTTGCGCTGCGTGAATCAGTTGGAAAGCAGCTGGATGAACTGGAGAAAGACGGCGTGATTACACGAGTGAGTCACAGTGACTGGGCTACTCCTTTGGTGGTAGTTCCAAAGAAAGAAGGTGATAAGCTACGGCTTTGTGGTGACTTTAAAGTTGCTGTTAACGCTCTTCTTAACATGGACCATTATCCATTGCCGCAACCTGAGGAGTTGTTCACGTCAGTTTGTGATGCAAAGTTATTTTGCGTGCTTGACTTGTTGTCAGCTTACCAACAAGTCGTGTTAAGCGCGGAGTCAAGGCGAATCCTCACTGTTAACACTCACAAGGGGCTTTATTAATTTAGTCGGCTTCCGTATGGTATTGCCAGTGCTCCAGCGCTGTTTAAGGCACTCATGGATAAGATGCCTATGGGAATAACAAACGTGGGCTGCTACATCGACGATGTTATCATTTCAGGCAAAGACGTGAATGAGTGCTATAAAATGTTAGTGATAGTCTTGAAACGCCTGAGCGAGCACAATATTGCTCTCAAGACGGAGAAATGCAAATTCTTTCAAAGCTCAGTGTGCTATCTGGGCCACAAGCTCAGCTCAGAAGGCATTTATTCTACTGAAGGGAAGGTTAAGGCCATAAAAGATGCTCCCCCACCAAAAAACGTGACAGAACTCAAAGCATATTTAGGCTTGCTGAATTTTTATGGGAAGTTTATGAAAAACTTAGCAATGGTGGCAGAACCGTTTCACAAGTTCCTAAGAAAAGAGCAAAAGTGTATCTGGTCTAAAGAGTGTGGTGACGCTTTGAAGTCACTAAACAATTGCTTATCAATAGTCGAGCGCTTACATACTTTGACGTTCGAAAACTACTGGCGCTACAGTGTGATGCTTCCGCGTACGGTGTTGGAGCTGTTATTTTTCATGTAATGCCAGAAGGGCAAGAACGGCCAATTGCTTTTGCCTCACGAACTTTGACACCAGCGGAGCGAAATTTTGCTCAATGTGAAAGAAAAGCGCTCGCGCTGATTTTTGGGCTTAAGAAATTTCACAAGTTTCTTTTTGGTCACCAGTTTTGTACTCTACACCGACCATCAGCCACTTCTTGGTACTCTTAGCCAAGACAAACCGACCCCCTCCCTAGCAGCGGCTAGACTACAAAGGTGGTCGTTAATACTGGCAGCTCATCAGTACACCTTAAAGTATCGAATGGGCAACGAAACCAAAGTGGCTGATGCGCTGTCAAGACTACCTTTGAGCTGCGACTCAAAAGGAGATGAAGCCGAGTGTTTATCTGTTTTTAGTGTACGCCACTTACGGCGCAGGATGTGGCTAGAGCGCTGCCAGAGATGCTATCCGCTATGCGCTGCGCCTCTAGGGGCGCCACTGAAAGCCGTGTAGCGGCGGCCGTTGTAACCGCTGGTGGGTCGCGTAGCAGACGCTTCATTTGCGCGCGTGCGGTTTGCCGCTTGTGCGCTCCCAGATAATTACTTTTGTCGGCGATAGTGTGCGCAAAGGAGCCGCACTTTATAATAGTGGACACGTGTTCGATGTGAAAGCTGTGTGGGACGACAATGTACGTCACAATACGCGCCTAGTGTTTGCCACAGACAAGCGTCAACAAGCTTCCCTACGAAGTGGAGCTCATCGTAAGTACACCGCCTTCGTTATAACGTCGCAATCAATAATTCCTGCATGAGTTGACGCTTGAACCAACGTTTTTTCTCGACACAGTAGCTTCGTTTACGTGCCATGTGTTGGTATAGTAGATTTTGCGGGAGTGCTGTCGTACCAGCGTATAGATTTCACAGGTGCGACCGTATTACATATGGCGTTTTGAGCTCTCCATTGAGCAGGACTGTGTGACCTGGGGGTCACGAGTAATCGTACCGGAGCAGTTGAGAATGTCGGTACTAGCCTTATTGCATGCGGATCATCCTGGCACCAGCAGAATCAAAATGCTGGCACGCAGTTTCGTCTGGTGGCCGGGACTAGACAAATGTATTGAAGAGTATGTCCGACAGTGCAGGGTGTGCCAGCCTGCACGCACAGCGGTTGAATTGGCTCTCCTACAGCCCTGGCCATATCCTGCAGTGTTGGCGAAGGCTTCATGTAGGCTTTGCATCAAAAGGCCAACACAACTTTCTGGTTTTGGTCGATGCTTATTCAAAGTGGATTGAAGTTTAGGTGATGTCTTCAATGACTGTGTCGCAAACAATACGCAGGCTGCGCAATGTTTTTAAATGCGAATGCATTTCTTAGTCGGGCTATGTCAGGCGTCCGGCGTTGTCCGCGCGCCTCTCCGCTCTCATTCCCCCTCCCATATCAACACCTGCGGGCGCGCGCGCTTATCTTCGCCCCTAGCAACCGGAGCAGGTGGTGCGGGCGGAGTAGCGGAGAGTGAGTGGAGAGGAGGAGCGCGCTCTGGCGTGTGAGGGCGCTCGCATCGCGGGAGCTCGGCGGAGCTCCCGCGTGTGTGGGGAGAATGTAGGAGAGGGTAGGTGCAGTGCTTCGCCGCTCCTTCTCTCGCCGTTCGCCATCTCTCCTCCCTGCGCCACCGCCTGAATGCAGCGCATTTGAAACGCGTTTGTGCTGCCTTGGCACAGCCTGAAAACAGCGCATTCTAAACGCGTTTGTGCTGCATTCAAGGCGGTGACAACATCCCTGAGGCGATTACGAACGCACGTAGAAAGCGTTCGTTGAAAGAGGCGCCCAAAAGGGAGACGCTTGAGCGCGTCAATGTGTCCAGCTTTACGCCATTAAAATTACTACGCCGTGTACTCTCGGCGCAAGAAATGCATTCGCATTTCCTCACGATTCCCTTCGAGGAGGTGGGGGCATTTTTTTCGGCGTACGGCTTCCCGGAAGAAATTGTTAGTGATAATGGGCCACAGTTTACTTCACAAGAATTTGCCGACTTTATGGCAAAGAATAATATAAAACACACAAAGACACCGCCCTATCACGCAAGTTCTAATGGGGCTGCCGAACGCCTAGTACAGCTACTATACAAGTGTTACTGAAACAGGTGCTCGCTCAATCTGAAACCAGACAAAAAGAATCGCTGCAGGAGGGAATAGATAGTTTCCTTATGTCCTACCGCAATACACCGCATACGCTTATAGGTAAGACACCAGCCGCGCTCTTCCTGAAGCGACAGCCTAGAGTGAAATTAAGCTTCCTGAAACCGGACTTTGTGAGTGATATGGTGAGCAAACAAGTCCGCGTTAAAGTAAGATCTGACGCCAAGAGAGGCGGTGAACGTGTTTGTAGTGCGGGAGAGAGTGTGAGTGAAGTGTGTGCGCGGCGAGGTTTCTTCCTGGCAAGAAGGCATAGTGATGCAAGTGATTAGCCCCGTGACCTACCTTGTGCGTGTGGCGGAACAAGTGCGATTGGTTCACGTTGGCCATTTGCGCCTACCATTCGCTGGCCCGGAAGCAGGTATGCGTGTGCCTACTCCTGCTGCTGATCCACCGCCAATTTACCCTTTGATTGAGACACCATATATGCCTACAACACCGCCACCGCAAGATATGGCGACAAAACCTTTTGTTGAGCCACAGACGCCTCCACCTGTTGGCTCACCACCATCACCACCTTCGAGCCCCGCTGCAACAACTTCGAGGGTTCCCAGCCCGACTCTGCAGCCCCTTTTGCCACACCACTCGCCACCAAGTGGTCCTCATCTGGATACCACTGCTGCAGATTCCTCTACCGTGTCTTTGAGGCGAAGTGCTCGGGAGCGTCATCAGCCGAACTGGTTTAAGCGTTCTGACTATAAGTGATGTGTGTCTTCTTATTTCTTTTGGATTAAGTGGGCAGGATTGTTATAGCGTAGCAGAATGATTCAAACGCTGGCCAGCGTCTGCTAGTGCTCGGCACTTCGTGACGTCACTGCTGCTGGGGCATATAAAGCTCGAACGGATTGACGCGGCAATGAACGCTCTGGTGTTCTGGACCTGTGTGCTGTGTCCAAGTTAATACACATGGTAAATGAATTGCGCTTTTTACTTGTTGTGCTCAGAACTCTCAGTTACCCCATTTTCTTTTACTGTGTATTTACTACAGAACACATTCGCAAAGAGCGCAGCTTCTGAATGCGTTTAGAGGGCTACAAACAGCTGATTTGAGTTGTGTGATATAGATGACGCTATGGGTATTGCGTTAAACACAAGACACGAAACTCCCAAATTTTCGATCCAGCCCACCTCAAAAATCTCCAGTACACCATGTCAAGAATGCTACACAGTAATAATCTGGTTATTAATGCCAATACCATTGCTTAAAGAGCAAACATTTTACTCAGCTGGTAGGAAAACGTTTCGCTACTTACGATTGAATGCACTTGCTTGATTTCGCCGCTTTGATTCTACGCTGCCACCACATTAGGTGTACAACGTTCGCAAGTGATCTCATGATCCACTCCATTTTATTCAACGCCGTTTGACGGCGCTGCCTTCCGCGTGTCTTGTGCACAAATACCTGTAGCTAAAACGTTTGACACAAAATAGGTGAAAAAATCGAGCAGACGGCAACCAAAACAGGGCAATCGAAAGTGCAAATAAACAACGTGATGTCCCAAAAAAGAAAGCGAAGCAGGGACGGCAAGTTGATTCAGCGGATAAAAGCCAAAAAGACCATCGACATTCAGAAAGGTGTCGAAAAGGAAATAGGAAGAGTAAAACTGTATGATAACGCAAGGGGCGGTGCTTTGGTGCATGAAGCCGGAGCAGGCTACCTGAGGACAAAAATATACCGTACAAAATATTTACGAGAACTAAGCGGCCCACTATGCACCGATCGCCAGAGAGAAGACGACGAAGGGCGTAGTTTTGCGCGCGTCCTTTAAATGCCGGCACTCATTAAAGGCCCCTTTTCCCTTCAGCTGTTGTTCATTACCTTATAAGCATATTTTACTGGTGGAGGCGAGGTGTACGTGATACCACCGCTGGAGACGCAGCATGCACCCGACTAGACTACACTGAGTAAACCGAGAGTAATTACCCCTGTGCAAGAACACGCCGGTCTTGTGTCCAAGGGCTCAACAGAGCGCCGTCTGTTACCCTATACTACGACCATGAACCTTAACCAACAGTCTTTTGCTGCAGCTGTCGCACCAGCGCAGTTCATCTTCAACCAACCACAGATCAATTGCTTTCCACGGAGATCCTACTGAAGACGCAGAAGATTGGTGGACCATTACGAACAGTCGCCGAATGCAACGGATGGAGCAAGGAGTGCAAGTTGCGCCTTGCGTGCTCTCCACTCCAAGACTCAGCGAGGACGTGGCTTCATAATCATGAAACGACATTATTTTCGTTCGACGCATTTCTTCTGCAGCTCATCGCCGTATTTTGCAGCGCAGACATAAAGGAGTGAGGAGCTGGCAATATAGACAAGCTTTCAAGGCCAACGAGAGCATCACCACGTACACTGAAGACATGGTTCAGGTCTTGAGACATGCGGGTGCTTCGATGGCCGAATACAAGAAGGCTCAATATTTAAAGCGAGGTTTCAAGCAAGACTCTTTTGCTGGTTTCATTAGAAATCCACCTGCAACACTTTCCTACTTCCTTTCTGAACCCGCAGCATTAAAAAGGGCCCTTCGACAGCGTGTCAGGCAGTAATGGAACTTTAGCAAAAGGTAATGGAACTTCATCATGGCTTTGAGAAATCACCCCAATGGCGTGCGCGAATCGATCAGGACCGTGGAAACAGAAGAGTTCTATTAAATGCAAGCACCAGACGCGCAGACAACTCGAATTCCTGTGGCGGAGAAGGTGCGCGGCGAGATCTGACTAGCCGTTGAAGCTCCTTAACGCGACAAGGCACTACAACAGTGGGAGCCAGCCCGAGCGAGTTATGCTGAAGCCGCACGACGACCGTCACGGTACGGCGCCTTAAACGTCGCGCGTCTCACAAAAAAAAAGAAAACAGTAACATTATTCAGTCGCTGCAGTGCGTCGTTCACCGAGCAGTCGGGGCCCAGAAAAAGCGGCGTCTGGCGGGCTCCAGATCTCTGGCCCCTCTGCTTACATTTAGGAGAAGCTGACCCCACCTACATGATATGTCCCTATTGGCTCGTGGGCCTCCGTGGGTCCGCTCCCAGTGCACCGCGTCCTCGACCTGATGAGCGACCAATGGAGATAGAGAAACCAGTCGTGACAACTCACTCGCGCAGCGAATGCACGAGCCCTGCTCAATATCGATATACGAGTGCCTTGTTTCTTAGAGACGCTCTGAGGCATCGTTCGCCCAGCCTAATATAATGTAAAATGAGTGACATAAAGTGACATAAAGAGACGACGACAAAGCTAGGTCCTATGGTCCATAATGTATTCGTTGAATAATAATAATATCTGGGGTTTAACGTCCCAAAACTACGATATGATTATGAAAGACGGCCTAGTGGAGGGCTCCGGAAATTTCGACCACCTGGGGTTCTTTAACGTGCACCTAAAGCTATGTACACGGGCCTCAAACATTTTCGCCTCCATCAAAAATGCAGCCGCCGCGGCCGGGATTCGATCCCGCGACCTTTGGGTCAGCAGTCGAGCGCCATAACCACTAGACCACTGTGGCGGGGCAATGACTGCGTTGAAGTCGCCGACTAGTATAAAGGGCTTGTGCTTGTAGGTGTTTTATATTGTTCTGTGACAATTATGATTGATGCTCGTCTATCGTAAACCTTTTTTTATTCACAGGCACACATAAATGTTTCGACTATTGCAACGGTTTTCTATATACCGTGACAGCGGCAGTGAGAGTCGACGACAAAGCTAGGTCCTAAGGTGCATAATGTGTGCATTGAACTCGCCGATTAGTATAAAGGGTTTCTGCTTCCAGGAGTTTTATATTGTTTCGTAACTATTATAATTGCCATTAGTCTGTTGGTAAACCTGATGTTTCGATTTTACACGGTGCTGTGTAAGCACAGACACGGATGCCAAACGGATGGACGGAAAAGCCTCGGCTAAGGTGCTTCGCCCCTGAAAAACCTATACAGTCGTCGTTTAGTGCGAGGAGTCTCGTTAACACATACAATGTTACGTGAAAGAAGCGTAAGCTCACACCATGGCGCCACACCATTTAAACAACACGAGTGGGTGGTTTAAAGGCCCACTCATTACAAAGCACTCAGGTACACTCTAAGCACGGTAACGTTTACTAAAGGTGCACATTTTCACAAATTTGTGTACTTATAAAACAGAAGTTGTCTAGTAACCTTTAGTACCCGTTCACAGTATCGAGCATTCTCACGTAAAAATAGAGGTTACGTTGTACAGTACACGGCATACTGTTTACACAAAACGGCTTGCAGGAGATTTTATACGGCCACATCACGTAAAAATAGAGGTTACGTTGTACAGTACACGGTATACTGTTTACACAAAACGGCTTGCAGGAGATTTTATACGGCCACATCACGTAAAAATAGAGGTTACGTTGTACAGTACACGGTATAGTGTTTACACAAAACGGCTTGCAGGAGATTTTATACGGCCACCGCTCTGCGCCTCTTCTTTCCTTCGCTCTTCTTTCTTCGACGCATTCCAGGAGGTTACGCTCATCACATGGATCAGCCAGCTGTGCCACAGCAACGGAAGCACAGCCTTCCACTCTTTCGCACTTCGTGCTGCGCATGCCTCGTGTTTTTTCCGCGCTTCCTTGTGCGGTTTTAATACACCGTCCATATACGTACGCTAAGAAATGCGAACCTTTGCGGAAGGTGTCACATGGAAGGTGCTTCTCGGAACACACGCGATGGCGCATTGTAATAAATCAAGTGCATGACTGCTTATAGAACGTGACAATTGCGGTGACCGAGGCCAAACGCGTCGCCTTCGCTCATTAGAAGAGGCAGCTAACAAAACATTCGCATATTCGAGGCGACTTGGAGTTAGCATGCACTACGGCAATGATGAACCGCGATTATTATTAAAATGTGGTCGACCCGTCAATATCAGTGAAGACCAGAGATTTTATAAAAGTATCATGGTATACGTGTCAGGTCATCCTCTCTTGGTCCAACTTCTATGCAGTTTAAGCATAGGCTGTTGTGATTATAACACTTCAATTATTTTTCTGCTGCTCGTGCACTTTCATTGACTGTGTGATTCGTGCTTATCAAACTGTGTCTTATCCGATAATAAATACCAGCCGTCTATTTGTTATAGGGCTATTTGCCATTTTGTTCACCTTCAAATATTGGATCAGCATTGGAAACGTGGATACTGACAAAATGGGAAGCTGACAAAGCAGGGAAGCTGCTGAAGGCGGTAAAGAAGTGCGCGGAGAATTAACACTGCTCCTCACGGCGTAGAGTATATTCAAAATTGATATATAGACCACTCGCCATACGCCACGTTAAGTCAGTTTTACGTACTTCTCGCAAAACCCAAAGAAATGTCTGAAATCATCGCGTAATAAGTAGCTGGCTGGTACGTTTGTGCATATTATATACGAATGCTGAATGATATTATGAGAAAAACACGCAGTAAATGCAAATGTATGCATACGCAAAACATACAATAATACCAAGAGCGCATAACAAGAGCCGGAACGCGGTTTTCTCGAGAGATGCAAATTGTAATGCTTAAGCATCTACGTAATTGGATCAAGAGAGGATACTTGTCTGATACACATGACACAACTCATGATTAAGAATATCTGTCAATCACCTGCTCTTCTTAATTATCGTTTTAGTGGCAGACCGCATTTGAACGACGCGATGCCTGTGGGCGAAGGTGTGACGTTATGATGCATGCAAGCTCTAAGCCAACTCCAAAGGAAATTGTTTTGTGTTTTTTCTTGCGATTAGGGAAGCGTACATCTCTTGCCACGGACACCGCAACTGTCGTGATCTATGCAGACATGTACCAGAATTATTCCAAAGCTCCAGCGTGTGTATTCAGGACAGGGCAGGCCATATGACACCGCCGTGAAAGTTCTCATTACTCTGTGTACATATTTGTACGCTGCATAATAAAGCCGCAGAAAGAAGTACAAAAGGTTAGGCGTGCACAGAAAGAAGCCCTAAAGGAAAAGCCACGCTTCTCTTGCTAGACGACACTTGGCTGGGCCGATCATCATGCGTGTAGTGAGTGGTCCGAAATGTGTCGCAGAAAGAAGAACGAAAGAAAAAAGAGGCGCATACCCTTTGTTAGGCGACATCTGGGTGGGTGGGCCACGGGTAGAGCTGTTATACTGAGTGGAGCCCCCTGCAAATAATACGTGATCAGCGTCGTGCTTCTCCTTAAGTACACTAGTGTGTGCGGCATACCATAAATGCCGGTACGGCAGGACAGCTGAAACCCAGAGGGCAGCCAAAAAGAGGGTGATTGTCAGTCCTTTACTTTTGTTGCTCGGGTTGTGCGTGCTCACAAGAAATTTTCTGAAGAAAAAAAAAACATGCACCATTCGAAAAGAATTCATATTTCATTGCTTTATGCCTCCAAAGCAGAATACATCAAGTTTATTGATTTATAGCTTCAGGGACTTGTCTAGCTGATAGAAGACCGCAGGTATTCAAAGCGTTTCTTCGTGTTTTCGCCTGCGGTTGGTACAAATTGACAGGAGCAGGTGGTCAGGATCTGCAGGCAAACCCTCTCTTGCTGCACGCACCATCATGTTTCATCAGTCAATATGTCAGTTGCTGATACCGCAATCTCCTCGCTGGACAGTCGATCCTAAAAGGAGAGGACCGTTATTTTGCACTATTCCAACGGTTACTGCCACTTTGCACACAACTGCCGATAGCACGTAATGTAAGACACATACTCCACCCCCCCCCCACCCCCCCAAAAAAAAGGGTGTTACTTGACCAATACATAAGCGTTCCTCAAGTCTAATATCCTGTGCAATACGTTTATCGGAAAACAAAAATCTTATTTGAAAACGCACGTTAATCCCAAATGCAATTTACTTCTGTTTAGTACCAGAGTCAGCAATACAATAATGTAAGTAACAGTTTAGTAGCAGAAACACGACAGCAGGTGATTAGAAACAGAAACATTGCAATTTACATTTTTCAGTGACCATACTTGGCATTTCACGTGGAGCTTGAATATGCTCGTACCTAATTGTTTTCCTCAAGAGGCATATTCCACTTGACAGTTCATAACCTCGGCTGCACCGAACGTAAGGCATATCGGCGTCTGGATGTTTCCAAGCTGCCTGATAGGAGATCATCCCAGCATGCCTTGGGCGGGATGTATGCTGTAAACATTTCCAACGCAACACATTTAATATGGCGGGAAAAAAATCATTTGTGTTGTCTACGTACCTTTAAACATTCCGGCTTTGACAGTTAAATCACATGTATACTCATTCATTTTTTCTAACCACAATGACACGTTTCTTGCACCCTAGAACAGAACGAGAACACAAAAAAAGTTATCTCAGTGCCAGAGAACAAATTTTTATCGCCAAGGAACTAAGGACATCAAAAGACATACCAACCACACTGACCATGTCCCGCTTTGAACTCCTACGTCGCACGATTGCTGGCATTCGTGCTATCTGAAAAATCGTTAAGCCACAGCGTATCGCTTATCGCGTAACATATTCTCAGCTGCCCCGTTTTGATAGCGAAGCAGTTAGACGTATTCGAGCGACGCAGAGCAAATACTGCCGGCAACAATGCGTAAAAGCATGACAATTTATTTTTCTGACTCGACCCAACTCTTACAGCAGCGTATGAGCATGAATTATCTGAATTTTGAATGCCATACATTGTGATCTGTATGAGTGCAATTATGGAATGAAGATGACTTCAGCATATATTTGTTATAAGGTTTCAAGTTAGGTCAAGACGCGGAAGTTTGAAGTCTGACGGAAGCCCGTCTGGTTGGGTTGATACGTGGTGACGTTGAAAACCCGAGGCACTGAGCCGACTAAAGCAAAAAGCAAAAAGCACACACACACATACACACACACGCGTGCACACACACACACACACACACACACACGCGCGCACACACATACACACACGCACGCGCGCGCACGAGCACACACGCGAGCGAACACACACGCGCGCGCACACACACGCACACACGCGCGAGCACACACGCGAGCACACACACACACGCGCGAGCACACACACACGCGAGTACACACGCACACGAGCACACACGCGCGCGCACACACACACACACACGCGCGCACACACACACACGCGCGCACGAGCACACACGCGAGCAAACGCACGCGCACGAGCACACACGCACGCGCCAGCGCAAACGCACACACGCGAGCACACACAAACACGCGCGCGCGCGAGCACACACACACACACGCGCGAGCACACACACACACGCGCAGGAGCACACACACACACACGTAAGCACTCACACACACGGAGTAGTCGGTATCAAGAGCGACTCGAGATAAAGACGTCGTGACAGTCATTTTTCTCTAGCGCGAGCACGTGCCTTCCCCCAGTCGATTGCGCGTCCCCTGAAACGTGCTCAGCCAAAGCACTGGATTTAGCAATTTATTTTTTCACGTCATAAACGTCCTTTTGTGCGTGTGTGTATTAAATGTTTACTTCGGTCGGCTCAGTGCCTCGGGTTTGCTACATTCAGCTACACACGGAAGGATGCTGCGATTTCCTTTAAGACACTTAAAACTACACTTAAAACGCACTCATAACGCCATTTCATTGTCTTTCGTGTACTTAAGGCTTTATTCATTTCGGTAGCGCAAAACAATTTATAAAGACAAGAGAGGACACATAGACAGGACGGGCGCTAGAGATCAACTGACTTTACTGCAAGGAAACACACAAAAACCCGTTGCACAGGCGCGACGCGCTACATCACTCTACGAGGGTTTTTTTTTTTTTTTAATGTGTCTAATTTTCTTTGCGCCACCGAAATGAACACCAGTGATCACAACCAACTAGCCCGCATTACCGCCTTAAACTCTCACTCGTCCACCTAAAACTACCGCAGCCGAGTTTGAAGCATGGCGAAAGGTTGCGTATACACGCCACGAAATATCATGTACCGGTGACAAGGACATGACAAACAGCCCAGACTGCCATTGACAGGAGCGAGTTACTGCGCACGCAGAGCTCGTCTGGGCAAAGCTGATCTGGGGCACTTTATGCCGCCTACAGTACACACACCGTGATTGCAGCCTTCATCGAGCGTGTTGAAGCGTTGGTTGAAGGTACCAAGACGGCGACAGCAAGAAGGGTTAAACTTCTGTCCATCTCTTCTCACATAAACGTGTATGATAACGAATGATCTTAGTCGGATGTTTGATAATATACGCCCAAACACTCATCTTGTAATGTCAAACGCAGAGCAAATACTGCCAATAACAATGAATTACATAAAAGTATGACACGATTTATTTAAAACATAAAAGTATGACACGAACCATCTCGTACAGTAGCGTAAGCATGAGCATGAATTCAGGTAAACACGCGACATAAGTACATACACACAAGCAAATAACGTACTGAAGAGAGAATATTGCTTACCTGCAAATCACATTTACTACTGTCTTCGGGCAACGTAACAACGGATGCAACCCGCTCGACAATTGCCAGTCTCAAGCGAAGAATCAGCAATGCAGCTCGTCGCAACGGCCGCGCAGCCCACTGAGCGTGCCCGTTGCAATGCCTCGTGGCTGATTTGCGGCGGATCGCGCACGTTAATGACTGTCCTTGCGTGCTGTATCACTAGTTACACGCCACTCACGTACACAACACGATTAGACCACGCACGTCAACAAAGCGCGGAGTGTAAAACCTGGATAAATCGATGAAACAAAAGAGCAGCACTGCACAAACGCGAACTTCAACAACCGCACCGACCGCCTCGCATTCGAATGCTCTTCCCGGCATACACCTCAAGCTGTGCAAAGCCTAGGAGAGATGACGCCGTCCCTGGTTCGATAAAGTTGAAGCGGCGCCTCGAGGACGCCACATTTGTTACTCACCGCGAGCTCATACATCTCTCTACGCGGCCTTTCTACTGGAGCGGCCGTCCCACGCTGTTTTGTGAACTCAGCGGCATCTTTTTCTCCCGTGTTGGCGAATTGATTACGGTTAAACGTGTTTGGTGCTATGTTGTCCCGTGACGTTTGCTGCACTTTACGATCCGTTAATTAAAACGCGAAAAAAAAAAGAAAGAAACTAGACAACACGACAGCGAAATTCGAATAAATTGTATTGCGAGTCTCGGAAAAATATTTTTCTCGCGCCACGGGATGGTTCTTCGATCGCATCGTCAGTTTAATTTGGTCGGTTGTCGTGTGCTCGCAGTACTTTATCTTGTCGCCATATGCGAAGCTTCCCGGAGGCAAATTAATTACTTCTGCGGCTTAAAAGCAAAATAGATATAAGAGCTACTTAATAAGTTGTTTAGCACAAACATTTGACCAACATACGATAGTTTTCCGTTCTTGTGCTTCTGCCGATGTCTGCGCAGATTATGTCACTTCATAAATTACGGGTTTTGGAAGCGGGCTCACCTTATTGAACTCCAATTTTAGTTCATACCCCACCATCGCTTGCCTCAGTATGCCGCAATGTAAAATCGCTGCTTCTGTGATTTGCTTTTCTGCTGTCAAGACCTGTTCTGTGTGTACATCATCCGCTGTTCAATTGATAAAGCCAGCCTTGAACAAGACAGATCGCGATGTGACACATTGATCAATAAACTTCCACTCCATAGTGTAGGTCCCCTGACGGATGAGTCATTGCGCTTATATAAGTTACAATCTAAAGGTTACAATGCTCATCGCAGTGCTTTAGCTTTTAACTTGGCACGCTACTGTCGATGTAACCTTTATGAGAGAGGGAAATGAAAAAAACACAAAGATAAAATTGCTGTAACAGCCATGTAACTTATAAATTATAGGTTACATGTCTTTTTATGCTGTCCTAAACGTTACCGTGATTAGAGTGTATAATTGATCATCAGCGGCAGCAACAAGAAGGTGCGCATCTGCACTTATCGCCTTACCGACGCGTAGTGGGTACATAGCTCGTTCGCAGTATGATGAAATATGGCGTAGTGGCACTTCGCAACTCCACTGGAAACGGCGAATGTTACGCACACAGACGTCCCATTTATCGCGGCAAGCTTTAGGTGTCCACTGAGAAGCGAAGCCTGTCGGCTTTTTATTTATTTATTTTTATTTTTGCCACACGGGAACTTTGCAATTTTGCAACTTTGAACACCTTAAACTTGCAAGTTGATAGGGCTTTTGCAGTGTGGTGCGCTTATCGATGTCTTTCATTGTCGACCTTGTTCACGTCTACGTGTTCTGTCAACATAAGGCAAAGAAAGTCATCAACAAGTCTCCTCGTGCAATGACTCCTCATAAATTGACAAATTATTTTGGAGACTGCATTTTTCTTAGACTTTTGCTATTTGTCAGAATTGTTTGGACTGCCGTAAGGTGCCTGCCTGTGACACGATGCCTCAACACCGCGAAAACGCACGACATGAAGATGCCATATACGCACTAAACAGAGCATCACTATGTCGAAGAACACATAAATGTTTTTCCTACTTGCAGGACAGCGACTTCTTCCAAATGGTCTAGAGGAGGACGGCTCAACCATCATTTTGGCAGTCGCTTTATGCTCATACTGCTGGCAGAACAGGTTTATTTGTAAGTAAATCTGTTCGGCGATGCTGACGCGGCACTTCAGCCACAAGTGTCAAAAATGCATCAGGGGCAACGCAACAGCGAGACAAGTCCAATAATGAATATAGGAGACTTACGCGCAAAGCGCGCCAAGCGCGAACGCCTCGACAGCACGGCAGGTGGTGCAGCAATGCAGTTTTTCGTACTCTGCCACTCGCTGCAGATGCCCCAAACTTTTGCGGATGACAGTAGATTATTTACGTGACTGCGCTGTTGAAATCAAACCTCTGCCGACGGTTACCGCTCATAGAAAAGGGGAGGGCTGCCCTGCCCGTCTTCTGGTACGGAGAAGTTTGTACTTAAGGGGGGTATATCCCCCCAACCGGCATCGAGCAGTGGGGTGAGGGGGGAGGGGAAAGCTGCGCCTTTGATTCCCTTCCACAGAAATTAGACTTATGACTCCGCCAGTAATACGTGCCGATTTGCTGCCCGTGCTCTGATCTGATCCTACACACGTTCTGCACCGATCTTATTTGCATGTAAAGCAGCAATGGAAAAGAAAATCCGCCGTGCGATCCTCCAGCCGCTTCCTTCAGAAATAACAGTCGGGAGAAAATATTGTCATAATGCTTGCAGCACACTCAAAGCCCGGGCGATCCCGCGCGCAAGCGCACGTGCCTTTTTATGGCGCTCGTAAAGGAGGAATGTAGAGCTGTAAGGTCAGTCTTGAGTGTGCAGCGTTCCACTAGTACACTGGACCTTCAGCACTGATGGAAGCCACTATACACACTTTATGAACAAAAACATCGAATCCAAATATACCGTGAAATAATTCATATGACTAACACTAGTTCTCAGGTTTAAAAACATATACTGGACAAGGGTGTCAATGCGGGCTAGTTGATATTTCATTGCAGGTTTTTGGGTGTAGCGCCTCTTTCCTGCCATCTTCTTTGTTACCAATTCGTACGCGGCGCTACACCCAAAAGCCTTCAATTAAAAAACACACCCGTCGCGATGGTATGGTGGTTACGATGCTCAACTGCTCAGCCCGAAGGTCGCGGGATGGAATGCCGGCCGCGGCGGCCGCATAATAGTAGAGGCAAACACTAGCGGTCGGTGTGCTTAGATTTAGGTGCATATTAAAAAAAACCACAGGTGGTCGAAATTTCAGGAGCCTTCCAATACGGAGTCTCTTAAAACTCATATCGCGGTTTTGACACGTGAAAAGCCACCAATTATGATAGTTAAATATATGTTGAGACAAGCGAGAATATTGCTGTTAAAAGTCAACAATCGTTTTGCGCAATAGTTGCTTCTTCTCTATCTCCTACTTCCATTGATTGAAATGAAGCTGAGTGAACTTCTAAAGTTGGATATTTTTGTATTGCTTACGCTGGCAGATTGCCAATTTCAAAAGAGGAGCCGAGGAAAGAAAAACAATCAGTCACGAAACGTGCACTAAATCTTCGGCGAGTGAGAGAGGGCACACAATTGCAGTGTTTCGCATTTACTCGATGATATTTCAAGTATCTTGGTGTGTGCTTGTTTTTTTCTCCGTGGGCTATGTGCACTTCCTCAAGGTGAGGAAGTGCACGGTTCGGACGAAAGATGACTGCTGAGTCGAGAACAGATGACTACTATATACGGGCTCGAAATGGTGACCCCTTTTTTTATGAGTGATGAGCATTTTGACAGCCTTTCGGAAGAAGCGCTACCTTCCTGAGCTGTCATGAAGGGAAGGAACGTGCTCAGTGTAGGGCAGTCGTAAAATGTGATAAGACCTCTATGCCACATGCAGTGCAACTATATCGTTCTTCATCCATCTAGGGCAAACGGCCTGCACGGACAGAAAAAGAAAAAGTTTATCTCGAGGACTCGTGGTATGTCAAATATTGGTCCCGCTGTGTCGTTTCGCCCTCAAGACACGTGTAGGCTCGAATTACTCTGCGATAACATGATGTCGCGACTACGGGCACTGTAATGCAATGTCAGCCTCAGCCCTGTCGAGAGTTGGGCGAGCTTGCGACTAATCGCCATAACATGTGTGTGCAGCAGCGCGCGGAACGCGACAAAGCACCGAAAAATATTCAGGCTCCCTTGCCATATTGGCAACATGTTTCCAATCGATTCCCCTTGGAGCGCGAGGCGGCCAGTGCTCGCATTCGGGCTTGTAGTACGGCCCCCGCCTCCGTAGGGCAAGCGGGCACGCAAGAGTCTCCGTCCCTATCCCCTCCCCTGTTTTGCCGGATCGAACCAATAAAGTTGTTCTCTCTCTCTCTCCAATCGAAGCTTCGCGTGAGCGTGCCTCACGTACCACATTTATTTATTTATTTATTTATTTATTTATTTATTTCGTATTGCGCAATGTTTTCTCCTCGCTGTTTCCTTTCTCTATGCCGGGAATTGGACATTCATCCACGTGCTTAGCAGCGCAACACTTCAGTTGCTGCAGGCAACAACGACAGTCATGCGTTCATATCCAGGCAACAATTAAATGTGGCATCGTGAAATGAGAACGCACCTGGGCTCGCATTGCCATGCCAGAAACGGCTTCTCGCCGCCATGCCTCCGCTAGAGTGAGCATCAGTTATTGTAAAACGGCGCGTACAAATACGCATGTCACCAGCCCATCTTCGAGGGCCGCATTGCTGGTCGCTCGCCGGCACCGGGTGCGTCATTTTATTCTTAATAAAATTCTTCAAAAAAATAAGCCAACTTGTTTGTCTCTCCACCGCGAAAGAGCCAATCTTGTGTGAACTCGAAGACGGGCCTGACAACGAAGTTTTGCGTCTAACTGTCGATGATATTAGAGGGGCCCTACAAGACACCACCTTCGGAAAGGCGTACGGAGAAGGCGGCTTTACTTACGACTTGATCAAGATGCAGGGCATTTTATATCAAAGAAACTCCGACGCTCCCCACAAGATGTCTGAAAACATCTATTGTGCCGCTGAGTTGGAAAAGGGTCAATAAATGTTAGTAACAAAACAACACGCAAAAAGCTCGAAGAATCATGTACCTATAAGTTTCCTTTCTATTTTCAGCAAAATATTCGCGAAGCTTTTTGCGGCGTGTGTACAAAAACCCCTAGCGCAGGCCTGGACCGCAGATATTGAACAAACTCCACTGCTCACCACTGGTCCTCTAAATATGAGAAAGGGAACACACGGGCGGCCAATGTAAGTTAAGATCGTTCACGAAACGCCAAGCGCATGCGGCAAGCCAGACAACACGACGCTTGACGCGCAAAAAGGCGCATGCTGCTCTGACAGAAAAATTTGAAACAGCATACGCTCAAATCGAAAGGGACTTTCTGGACAGACATTTCACATTTAGTTGCAGGTTGTGGGATCGGCTAAGGTCCGAAATTCTGTTTCACCTCTACGTAGCGTGCATGGAGTGGTCGTGCGCTACGCCGCTTCGCTGCTAAAGGGACCCTGCAACGGTTTTTTGAAGTTTTGTCAGCGTTTAGGCAGGGGCATCCCCAAATCATTCGCACCAGAAATTAAGCGACGCACTGTCTACCAAGGCCGCTACGGAATTTATATCTATACCCTCCTCCTCACCACTGCCATGCACCCTCAACTCACAGACACCCTGACATCGCCGGCGACCGCAGCGCTCTCATGAGCGCACTCGACGGTTTGAGCTTCGCCCAGTCATGGCCTCAGATAGTGTGCGCCGACGGGTTGCGCGCAATCTCGGAGGCCCAACAAAGATGAAGCTCGCGGAGTGGTTGATATCTGCTCCGACAGGTGCCGCCACACCAACAGCAGATCTTATTTTATTCTCCTGTACGGCGACAATCTGCAAAAGCATGCGAACAAACAAAAAAATCACAGCATGTCCACGGGGTGAATGATGATGAGTGGGGCGAAGCTACGGAGGGAATCATCTGTAAACCGTGAGACTCTTCCGTGAAATGCGCCCAGTACATAATATAAAGAGTGTGAAACATCGTGTATATATTAAACATCAAACTTTTATTGTACTGTTGGTTTACGTGGTCCCTTCATTATCACTTGTGATCGGTGAAATGCAAGGAAGAAGTCCGCTCCCGAGCGAAAGAGCGCCAAGAGCGACCGCATTCCCCGCTCGCCCTGTGCGTATTAAAGGCAAGGCTAGAGGGAAGACAGGACGCGCGTTCCACGACGCGAGGTCGGTAGCATAGTGAGAAAATGTTTATTTTCTGAGAAATCCACACCAACAGTGTTACAGAAAGGCACTGAAACCTACAATGCTCATTTCGACATACAGCACTAACACCTGAACACCTTCACACAGGACAGTTTTCTTTACTGTCTAAACATCACAACCAACGATATTGAGGCATACTGTAGCCGTGACAGAAAGTATTGTCCACAAACCTCACACGTGGCCATGGCACGGCCAGAAATTATGTACATTTCAAAGCACTTCTTGGTCGGGGAAAACCACCGAGAGCCTCACTTAACCGTTTACTACGCTCAAGAACGGGCAGGACCAGTGCCGCAGGAACTCGACTTCGCCATGTATTGACAGTTGGGCCTCCGGAAAGCTTAATATTGTCCTCCTAAACTGAGCTAACAACGGCCACTGTAGCCACAAACGTCTCCGACGGACGCATGCCCTGCAGCGATTGCGCCAGAGCACATATTCGCCCGCGGCTATAGCTAACCTGCCGAGGGCCCCTCGGGGGCACCGGTCTCTCGTGTAGTAGTTCGCTACACGCAAACTGGGCATACTTCTATGAAGCAGTCGCCAGAAGGTCCTTGCGACCACACAGGTCGAGACGGCGTGTGCCGCTGTTTCGGTACTGCCGCAGTTGGGGCACCTCGCATACTGCACTATCGATCCAGGCGATCCAGGGTCGGCAAGATACGCCAGGCCCTCTGCCACTGTAGGTCGGCAGCCTCTTTGGGTAATCTACCTGACGTCAGTTCCAGCCAGGGGAACGTTGGTGGCGGGCTATTTAGTGTCGTTCTGGCTGACACCAGTTGTTCGCACAGCCTTGCTGGCGGAACTTCCCGTGGATTTAGGTCGGGGTCCAAAGCCGTGAGTTCCCGTGAAAGCGCAACTAGCGCTCGGTAGTAAGCGGGGGTGATCACCGCACTCGGGTATAGGTTTCCTAATGCCCTGGGGACGAGTGTTCTGCGCAGCGGGCCTAGAAAAAACATGGCCAGTGGCCTTGCGGGTGCCCCTACATCATCCAATATTCCTAGCCAGGGCCGTAGCCAGAAATTTTTTTCGGGGGGGGTTCAACCATACTTTATGTATGTTCGTGCGTGCGTTTGTATGTGCGCGTGTATATATACGCAAGCAAAACTGAAAAATTTCGGGGGGGGGGGGGGTTTGAACCCCCCAACCCCCCCCCCTGGCTACGTCCCTGTTCCTAGCACTGTCCTAAGTGCGAGCAGCTGCGCCATCGTCCCTATACACGGGAGACCGTAGCCGCCGAGGCACCGCGGTAGGCGTAGCGCGTCTCTCTGGAGGCGCTCCGTGCTTCCGTCCCAAAAAAAGGAGAACACGGCTCGGTGAAGAACCTGCAACACTGGTGGCGGAGGCAACGTTACACGTGCAACATAGAAGACGCGTGCCAAAAAGATACACTTAATGAGGTATGCCTTTTCAGCAAACGAGAAGTTACACCTCATTGCCTTTTGTGTGGAATCCACTGCTTCCTGTACCAAATCGTCCCAGACATCTGATGCGACTCCTTTTTTCTCGAACGTGACCCCAAGAATCTTTATCTTTTTTTCTATCCTTAGATTACAAGGTAGGTTCGTCTGGTGCAGGTCGCCCAGCGCCAAGGCACTGCTTTTACTGATGTTTAGTTTCGCTCCCGAGAGCCTACCGTAATCTTCAAAGCGCCTCAGAGCCTGAAACAAACTATCTAGGTCTCTAACAAAAACCGTTACATCATCCGCATACGCAGATACTGTCACCGTCTCTGTTCCCGGAAGGGGGAGTCCGCGTATTTTTGCGTCCGCCGATATCGAGCGTATGAAGGGGTCGATGCATAGGACAAACAGCATGGGGCTCAAGGCGCACCCCTGTCGAACGCCTCTGGTTAGCCGTATCTTCCCCTTTGCCACCCCATTTATCACCAGGGCGCTCGTCATATTACCGTATATGATCCGGAACAGATCGATTACTTTTGGCTGGAATCCGTATACTCCTAATATGGCAAAGAGGTATTCGTGCCGAACTCGGTCGAATGCATGTTCCTGATCGAGGGATACACAAAGGCCCGGTGTCCTTGTGTGGTCTATGTAGGCGAGAAGGTCACGAGTGAGCGTCAGGGCGTTAAAGATGTTTCTACCGACGACCGAGCCCGCTTGTTGGGTGCATATCACATCTGGCCACCAGTGTTTGAGTTGGCTCACCAGGACCGCCGCAAATATCTTATAGTCGGCATTTAGTACGGTTATCGGTCGCCATGACCCGGGTAGTCGGTGATCTTTACCTTCTTTAGGTATTAAAATTAGTTTCCCTTCTTTTAACGACTCCGGCACCCTCTCATTGCATAGGATTTCATTTATCATTCCTACAAGGCCTTTACCGATTTCCGGTCAGAATTCCTTATAAAACTCCGTAGGCAGGCCATCCGGGCCCGCGGTTGAACCCACCTTCATCGACCGTAATACCGAAAATACTTCGGCCGCGGAGACCGTTTTCAAGAGGCTCTCGCTCGCTGCAGCCGGCAATTTTGACACTGTCGCGCACAGTCCTTCAAGCTCATTATTGAGCGCTTCCGAATCTGCGGCCATATCTCCTTCGGTGAACAGGTCTGCGAAGTATTCAGAGAAGCGCCTGTCTATATCGGAGACACATTCAGACACAGACCCGTCCGGCATGCTAACTGACATTACATAACTGCTCGGGCCGTCTGGCGAGCGCCGCGATCGCAAAAATCGGGTGAGCTCCGGAGCGTCTCGGAAGATGGTGTCCTGTGCGTATAGGTTCGCCTTTTGGGTCGTCTTCAGGAAGAGCCTATCGTACCTCGCTCTCAATAGTTCCAAATACTCTCTTGTAGTTGGGGTCAGCGGGGCTCCGGCGTTAACTATCCTGATCCTTCTCAGGGTTTCATTCAGATCACGCGCGAGCCTCATTTTCGCATTCCTGCCACTCTCCTTCGCCCAGTGCTGCCACTGCGACTTGAGGGCGTCCCACTCCAGGGAAGGGTTTCTCGCGTTTGTCAGCGTTCTGTTGATCCCCGCGCGTAGGATATCTTTCGCTTCGTCGTCTGCAAGCACCGCGAGGTCAAACTTCCAGAAACGTTTCCCTTCTAGGCGACGATCTGGCAAAGCCATAGATAGGATTACGGGATAATGGTCGGATATGCGACCCGATTCTGGCGGAAACGAGCCTACCGCCACGTCAGCTACGACGGGAATTAGGCCCTCACTCACGTAGAACCTGTCCAATCTGGTTTCGGAGGTTCCTCTTTTCCACGTCGGAACAAATGTTCCGCCTTTCTCAAGGACCCACGCGTCGTGAAGGCCAAAGTCCCGGGCTAAGGTGGCGAGTTCTCGTGCATTGCTTGTGTTCCTACCCTGGCCTGGGCCACGGACGTCTCGCATGCTATCTAAGACACAATTAAAATCCCCGCACAAAACTGTGGCACAATCATCTAAGAGATAGGGTGTGAGGGATCGGAAAAACGCATTTGTATATCTTGTCCTTGTTGGCGCATACACACAAACGAAGCGCATGCGCAGGCTTCCTACTGCGCATTTCAAAACCAACACGCGCCCCTCACTATCAACCGTATTGAAGACAGACGAAAAGGGGGCGGTGTTCGTTATCACAACGCCGACCCCGCAGCTGCGTGTGGAAGCGAGGGAAAAGAAACATGGAAGATTAAACCGCCTCTGAAAGGCGGCTACATCCGACGGCGACACAAAATTCACTTCTTGTAGAAATAAAATATCGATGAACTGTTCTCTAGCGTAATGTATAACTTCCGTCTGCTTATCTGGTTTGCAAAATCCTTGTACATTTAAAGTTAGAACGTTAACCATGGCTCTAGAGAAGGTCAAGCGGAAAAAGAACCAAACCAATACCTTCCCGTCGGCGAACGACGGGCCAAACAACGTCCGTTACAGGTCTTGGGTCTCGGGCCCGGGGAGGTCCTCGGGACGCGACGTTTCCGTCGCCGGCAGCTTGCGGGGGTTTCCGGGCTCGTCGGCACTTGACGACGACGAGTAGTGTGGCCGTTTCAGGTCCGGTTTGTCGACGTGCATGTTATCTCCTTGTCCGAGGACGTCGGTTAACTGGTACAACGGGTTTCGAAGGCTGGGGTCTCGGCTTTGTTTAACCGCCTGAGATATAGGGCTCAGCGGCTGCTGGTATTGTGGTGTGCTTGCCGGTTCGGTAGTGGTCCGCCTAATAGGGGAATCCACCACGTGCGTGCGGTGTCCTCGCCCGGCGGCCACCTGGCTACCGGTGTGCTTCACGGACGGGGCCTTGCTCGGCGCGGACTCGGCACCTGAAGGGGAAGGTGACTGCGACGCTTTCGCGCTGTGGCATGTTGACGTTCCCGAGCTCTCCGATTCCGTTGATGCCGCTTGACTCAGTCCGGACAGCGACTCCGCATCCGTAGAAGCTGCCGTGCCTCGTTCCGCTGGTAGACTTGAGGACGCGTCGTCGGCCCACGTGCTCCAGTCCTTGACGCGTGCTTCTTCAGGAGAGCTGTCCGTCTCTCTGCCTTGTGCCTCGTGTGCTTCGTTTGGCGCCGCCATGTCTTGACCACGCGTTTCATCTTCCGTAGCAACTGTCCTCCCACGTGCCTCTGGTCTCTCCCCCACAGCCGCGGCGTACGACCTTGGCTGTAAGCAGTCTGCCGTAGCGTGATCCCCGGCGCAGCGGCGGCACGGGGCGGAGCAACCGGTCGTGTCGTGGCCAAACGCTTCACACCTCGCACATCGCGGCGTGTGGCAGTCCTTTCCAACGTGGCCCTCTTGGGCGCATCGGGAGCAAACTTTTGTCACGCCCCTATAGTCACACATAACTCTATGTCCTTGTACAGACATAAAGTTGGGTACGGGTTTTGACATTTCCAGTCGCACGACCCGTAGACTGTTGCCCACATGTTGGCGTCCTTTAAAAGTTTGCTCGTAGATCTCCAGGACTTTACCATACTGCGCGAACGCCGCGGCCAGGGAGGCGTCGCCGACGAAGAGGGGACACCGAAAGACCGTGACGGTGACAACTTGAGGGCCGATCTGGGCTACTGGTACTGCAGCACCGTTGAGCACGAAGCTCCCACGTGCCGAAAGCTTCCCTGCCGCCGCAGCCGTGGCTACGGCGATACAAAACTTAGTTCCACCTTGGTGCTGTAAAGACTTGAGTCCTCTTGGTCCGGTTATTTCCTCAATCGCGTCGATGATGTCATCGGCGGATGAGTCGGTGGGCGTGTTAAAACTAAAGCAATGCGCTTTAGGGGGTGGGGCTCGGAATGCCATCATCGCGCTGCAGGCGACCGGCTAGGCCGATCGCGGGCACCGGGAGACGGCACGACCTAGAACTGCTGCTAGTAACCTTCTGCCACTCGCTTTGATGAGCCAACGGAACGCGATCGTGCAAGTGCTCCGGCTTCGCATCGCCTCATGGTTCCATTTAGCGTCCCAAAACCAAATATATTGCTCAAGGTGTGCCTTGCGTTTATCGTAGAAATAATTTCTTTATCATGTACATTAAGACGAAAAGTTGAAAGCTCACTAGAGTGTATCGCCCGCAAAGTATGTCTTTTAGTGTGATTTAACTCTCGTACGGCAGGGTCCTCGCGCCGTTGCCGGTCCACCTCGCCCGTTGACGATCGGGTGAGGTGGTTACATACAACTACTACTACTACACTTTAAGAAAAACATCTGGCGTTCTTTCGTTCTGCTTTTACAAAACATCTGGCGTCTTTCGTTGGTTTATTTCATCAATGAACGGCGTTTTGAACAAAATTTTTATTGTTTAATCACGCACAGGAGAAATCTCACCAGGCACTACCTTGGAGGTAAACAATGGCTGCTAATGGGAATGAGAGACAGAAGAAGTCGGCTTTTAGCTAACACTTACACTTCTACTTCTACTAACGTTTCCTACTGGAACATGCCAATGGCTGCTAATGGGGAATGAGAGACAGAAGAATTCGGCTTTTAGTTAACGCGCACGCTGCGAATTTTTTATTGTTCAACAACGCACAGGAGAAATCTCCCACCGGCACCACCTTGGAGGTCAAAGCGTAAGACTTGTTACGGACTACTACGATGACGACGACTACGAGGGACGAACGGGTGCCGCCTTAAGGAGCTTCGCCCCTAAAAAAATCGCAGCATTTCCACGGAGTGAATGATGATGAGTGGGCGAAGCTGCGGAGGTTCATCGGTAAACCGTGAATCTTCCGTGAATTCTGCCCAGTACATCATCACCGGCGTGAGATAGGGCGCGTTTATACTAAAGGTTCGATGAGTTATGACGACTTGCAGCTCACTTTAATTTACATGTACGCTGTGAATTTTCATTGTTTAGAAAACCATTGCTTTAGAAAACATCTGGCGTCTTTCGTTAAGCAGCTGGCGTCTTTTTCTCTTGCTTTAGAAACATCTGGCGTTCTTCCGTTTTGCTTTTACAAAACATCTGGCGTCTTTCGTTGGTTTATTTCATCAATCAACAGCGTTTTGAACAAAATTGTTATTGATGAATCACGCACAGGAGAAATCTCACCAGGCACTACCTTGGAGGTAAAGAATGGCTGCTAATGGGAATGAGAGACAGAAGAAGTCGGCTTTTAGCTACCGCTGCGAATTTTTTATTGTTCAACAACGCACAGGAAAAATCTCCCACCGGCACCACCTTGGAGGTCAAAGCGTAAGACTGGTTACGGACTACGACTACGACTACGACTACGAGGGACGAACGGGTGCCGCCTTAAGGAGCTTCGCCCCTAAAATAATTCGAGAACGATCACCGATAAGCGTAAACTCGGGCAATGTGGTTGTGTCTTCAGGGGCGAAGTTACAGCCACAAAAACGTGGATCGGGGCGTTGAACGGATAGCGAGAGCGCGACGCTCATTGCAGCGACAAGCTGAAGGGATTCCGCTCGCCAGATGCCTCACGAACATTGCACGATGTCGCAGCTTTACAAGTAACCAATTGCTAGAAATTGCTAGATATGTGGTACACAACACGGCTAGATAAATTCATTGTGTCCAAGAAAAGAAACCTCGAGATAAACACTGTCGCTCAGCTCACGTCAACACGGAGTACGTTGTAACACCGGCAGACGACGCTCGCTGCCCACAGGAGGTTCAGTGACGTGTACTGGACATATCCAACCAGATCAGCCGCCCGCGTGACGTCGCGCTTCCAATACGACGCGCACTGGAAGTGGGCGGTTTGAAACGCGTTTGGCTGAGCCGCTGTAATCGGTGGCGATTCGCAGCTTCCAAGCCTTGTAATAAATTACACAGTTTACGCACAAAGCTTAAATCGGTCTGTAAATGATCCTTAGGACTTGCTCTACCGGCTAAACGTGTTCGTACAAAATCGTCAAAACCGTTTCGGGGTCCCTTTATTCCACCTTCACAGTCGAGTGACTCCTCAATTTTTTCGAATAGGCTTAAAATCTTGACTTTATTCAACGCAGGTCATGGTGGCTTGAGCAGAGGGTAGACGATGGAGGATCACCACTATGCGATCACTCAGGTAACTGTCAATTCTGCTGGAGTACTAAAAACCGCTTGATACGATTTTTGTAGACTACTAAAAAACATTTGTCTCAGTAGAGACATCAGCGGTACTGAGAGCATCGCGTCGTCGAACTGTATTCGAAACAAGTGTCATACGTTAGCGAATATCTATAAATATTCCGCAGCAACGGTGCTTCTGAACAAAAAAAAAGCAGTAGGATGGAGTTAGAAATATGATCAATCAATCAATCGATCAATCAATCAATCAAAATACTTTAATGCTCACATGGAGATGACACATCAGTTATGTTGTAAAGGCAGGGCGCCGTAACTCGCGTAGGAGTTGTGAAGGGGCCCTTATGTCATATTCTGTTATACATACGCAGAGCGCGTGAGAAAGTGCATGACGCTATGAATATGGGACATTTTCATCAGAGAAGGAACGAGAGTATAAAGACGTAGGTTAGTTTTATATCAAGTAATGACTGTGGTTATGTTAGGTCTGTGGGTAGTTTGCTAGTTTGGTCGGGCAAAGAGATATGATTGTCTTAGTATTGTTCACTTCATGCTTAGGAGTATTAGAGGACAAGTTTGGAAATAAACAGGACAAAATATTGAGAGAGAATGGCTTGGCAAACAACGGATTGCAGCGAACACTGTGGACCTCATCGGCTTCGGCGACAGCTGCAAGTTGAGGAGGAGGAGGAGGAGGAAGGAAAGACAGGACGGTCAACCAGACGCGCGTCCGATTTGCGACCCTACGCTGGGGCAATGGGAATAAGGGAGGGAAAGATATAGAAGATACAATGAAGGGAGCGTACAAAAAATAAAGCAAGCAATACACGTGATCCTAAATAACTCAGCTGCGTTTCATAGGATCTCAGGATCTCTCAGGATCTCAGGCATATACGTTCCACTGTAGACAGTCGTGTCAGGGTGCCTACTGAAGGCTTGTAAGCACTGGACAAAGAACATCCGATACCTGTTGTACGGACTGAGCGTAGGGAGATTTCAGCTTACCGACAAACACGCGAAGTGTGTCCAAGAGTGACTGAAGCGCTACGATGGTTGGTTTGCCCTCTTCAGGGAACTGGTCAGTCAGAGATTCAGTGCGCGCTGTTGCCGATGTGCACTGTGAATCTGCATGTCGCTGCGACTTCGGCAACGTAGACCAAGGTGCATCAATTGTGTCCATGCATTCCTTGTTGTTCTGGTTTGCACCGGCCGTCGCCGATCCGCAAAACATTAATAACGGCTTAGGCAATTAGTTTCTTACAAAAGAGCTAAATTGAATATGCTGGCAACAATGACAGTGCTAAATAGCAAGGCGAAACAACGAACAGTTCAAAATTAGTAACCAGCCTTTAGAATCTGTGCAGGATAGCTAGGTCAATTACTATAAGGAACGCAAGTTTTCGGAGGAACGCATACGACGGACAATGACAAATCTTGACAGGAAATTTACCGCTATCCCTGAAGTGAAAATGCAAAATAATTGCCTATTGCCAGCACTAATATTTGGGGCTGAATGTTGAAGGATAACAAAGAAGCACTAGATTAAGTTTTGGACTACGCAATGTGTGATGGGATGGAAAATGATGGGCAGAGTATTCAGACACAGGAAGACAGCCGCGTCAATCAGAGAACACAAAGGGTCACGGGAGTTGAAAATCAGGTGCCACAGCGGCGGTGCAGATGTTGCAGTACACGGCTACTGACAAGAAAGACGTGGGTTCGATTCAGGTCGCGGCCGCCACATTTTCCACGGATGTCAAATTCTAGAGGCCCGTGTACTCTGCGATGACGGTGCGCCTTGGAAAACTCCAGATGCTCGAAATTAATCCGGAGCGCTCCACTACGGCGTGCCTCAATGATTATATCGTGGTTTTGGCGTGCAAAGCCAAAGCAAGTATTAATTAGAACTTGCAAAAAGACGAACTGATGGACCTGCCCATGTCACGCAATGCATGAGACACACTCCCAATGCTTAGTAAAGAAACCTAATGGTTAGAGATCAGGAACGCAGCCGAGGATGACATAGGATTAGGTGGGATGATAAAATTAAGAAGTCACAGGCATATAAAGTGGAAGCAGCTCGCGTAGAGTAAGGCAAATTAGAGATCGTTGTGAGACCTTAACGTACATATGAGCGCCTGTCCTGTGTGCCTCCTGTTTATGTCCCCGTTTCTTACCGCTCGTTTGTTTCGCCTCATACATATAATAGGCTGATCATGAGTGACAGTTAATAAACAGCAGCATATTTTTCGCAAAAGAGATGTGCAGATAAACATCTGGCTGTTAAAAAAGAGATAAAACTATGCCAAAGTACGAATAAAAGGAAGTATTCCAAAATGTAATAATTCTTTGCACAAAAGCGGAGACTGTGGAAGCGAATTCTTCTTGATGTTATTCAACGAGTGGTTAAGAACGCCTATTTCTGTGGCTACAGGTTTTGTTATGTGGAGCTGCCTCTGCTCAGCAGATGTTTCCTTGAATTTTGACCCCTACTTGGCAAGCACTACTTGCTCCACTAAAATGGCAGCTTTCCAAGTACAACCTACCATTAACCCTCGCGCTATCTGTGCTTCTTCTTGTCTTCTGGGAATTGTTCACTGAGACCGACGGGTCATGTGCCGCTCAAGAAGCAACCTATAAAATCATTGCGTCACAATGAGTAAAGCGGTATACTAACAATGCGCAACGCCGGGTTTGTGCGGATACATACTTACGGTGATGCCTCTCCTAAGCGATGGATCCACATATTCACAAGTTTATTTGTTTATTTATTTATTTATTATTTATTATTATTTATTTATTTATTTATTTATTTACTTATTTATTTATTTATCTATTTTATTTATTTTTTTATTTTTTTATTTATTGTACCCTCAGGGCCCGATGCATTACAGAGGAGAGTGGGGATACATAAAGACTACAATAACAGCAATACATAAAGAAAACAAGTAAAAGTACAAAGTGGCTGGCGAAAACTCAGAAAAAGGTAAAAAAAAGGAAAAATAGCAGCGGGAATACACGCGAACATACAAGAGTAACAAGCATAAATATATTCATAAGATAGCAATTGTTTTACGATACATAATAATATCTGCTGTGTCAGCGATGACAAGGGGGAGGTCATTCCAACTGACACAGGTTCTGGGTACGAATGAGTCATGCAAATCATAATAGACAAAAAATGCAAGGACCCCTAATTTCTCCTGCTCTGTACCAGCGCAGTATAGCCCCTTCCCCTTCGGAAGGTCATAATCTAAAGGCTACATCTAAATGCTCTCGTCCAAAGTTATTGCAAAGACTTTAGCGTAATAAATTGAGACGTCCGCACGACGTCACAGCACGAGAATAGTAACATTATTGCGATGTCGTACAGTTTCGTAACACGAAGAGGGACGAATCCCTGTTAATTTTTAGCCGTGGTGGACCGGCTTCACAGTGTTGCGGTGCGCCACAGGTGCTAAACCAAGCATTCAGAACCGACCCCTTGCCGAATAGCTTTTCATGCCTAGCTTTTAGCATCTGCTAGCTTTTCTCTATGTTGAATGTGACCGAAATCAGCCTATCATTCAAATTGAATGATAACTTACATTCCGTAGAAATGTTGCTAAAAATGTCGACTGATCCGTCACCTACCTGCACAACTTGCATTCATCTGTATTTTGGCACGGTTATTTGTCTTTAGAAAAATTACCCCTCGTAAAAGCCAGCTTAAAATGCGCGTACTATTCAGTAACGCTTTCCAAACACTTTCGAAAAGTAATGTCCACTCTTTATCGCACGTTTCTTTTATTAATAGTTGTTGGTGCTTCAAGGCCCAAAACCACGATATGGTTATGAGGGACACCGTAGTGGCGGGCTCCAGAAATTTTGAGCATCTGGTATTCTTAACGTACACGTAAATCTAAGTACACGGGTCTCCAGTATTTCCACTCCATCGAATGCAGCCGCTGCGACCGGGATTCGAATCCGCGCCCTTTGGGTCAGCAGTCGAGCACGATAACCACTAAACCACGCGGCGGGTTACAGGGCTCTTTTATTGCATCACAAAATTCCTGTGCAGACATGCTACATAGAGCCTAATCATTTCCCACACAATAGCCCCAAGTATCTCTTCTAGTGCATGCTGTCGAACTATAGTTGCTTCGTGCTTAAGCCAAATTTGTATGATACCCAAGGCGAAAACAGAATTAGGACAGAACAGGGCGTCCCTGTTCTAAATTTTATTGGGTTTTTTCGCCTAAATTCTTCAAATAATCATTCTTGTTCAATAATATATAATAATAATAATAATAATAATAATAATAATAATAATCTCTGGGGTTTAACGTCCCAAACCACGATAGATTATGAGGGACGCCCTAGTGGAGGGCTCCGGAAAGTTTGACAACCTGGGTTTTCTTGTGCTCGTCCACAATGTTCCTTGAACATTTGATTTAACATGCATCTGGTTCTGTGTTACGTACTTTCTCGCTTGTGCAAAGCCATTGACATTGCATAAATATGGTTAACTAGCGGGTTCTGCGACATGCAACTGACTTTCCTTATTTATGACAACTGATTTTCTTTCTTGGTATTACGCTTACGTAGTATTGTGCTTGCGTAATTTTCGGAGGATATTTTTCTAAAAGCTTTCATCAAGTTCGACATAATAGCAATATTGCACAACTAATCTGTCTGAAGTTCAACCGCTTCGCTTTGAGCAGCCGTGGAACTTCTAGGCAATTGGCTGCGACTCAGAGATTCTCTCAGGGCCACTTTAATAGGTTTCCGCAAGACGTTGCTCAAGGAGCTACTTTTCCTATCCATAGTGGGGCACTAGTTATGTGCTTCTTCCTCATCTGTGGATTATCATCATCATCCGTTTGTCTCTCTGTCCTCATCGTCACCGTGTGTCATTGTCATCATCATCGGGTGTGTGCGCGCTCGGCCCATTCTCTTCCGAGGCCTTCAGTCGAATAAACGTCGCGTCAACCAGGACGTCATACGTGGTGGAGGTGGATTTTTGGTCCTTGGTCCTCTCCGTGCCCGCTCTACCTCCTGGAGCTTCGTTCAGGCCGCCGCTTGCCCCCACTGTCCGGCAGCATGTCGCAGAACGAGCCTGCCGGCGCTGATGCCGTCTCGCTCCGCCGCAAGCCTTGCCTCCTGTTATTATACAAGGCCACCACCGTGCCCCCCGCTCTGACGACCGCGTGAGTGCTGCTAATCGGTGGGACGAGGCCGCCAAACTGCGTTGTCTCCCTTTCTACCTAACCGGCGTCGCGAAGACTTGGTACTTCAACCACGTCGTTGACTTACCCGACTGGGCGACCTTCCAGCGGCAGCTCCGCCATGTTTTTGGCACATCGGCCGTTCGGTCCGCCGTCGCGAAGAGGACCCTCGATACTCGCCAACAACATCCCGGCGAGTCGTACACGTCGTACATAGAGGATGTTCTTGCGCTATGCCGGCGTGTCAATTCGTCCATGCCCGAATCGGACAAAGTACGCCACATTTTGAAGGGCATAGGGGCTGTTGCCTTTCACGCCTTCGCTGCACAGAACCCAACTACCATCGCTGACGTCGTCACGACTTGTCAGCGCCTCGATCCCCTGGACTCGGTTCGCCTGCAACCAGACATTGGTGAACACCACTCGACGTCTCATAAACATCTCCGTGACCTCATAAGGGACATAATACGGGAAGAACTATAGTCGATGGGCTTCTCGCCTCCGTCGCCGTGTTCTACACAGTCTTCTGGACCGGCCTTGCGCGACATCATCCGGAAGGAACTCACATCCATGACCTCCCCTGCGTACGTACAGCCACCTGCTCCTCGGCCCATACCAACCTACGCCCAAGTTGCCGCCGCGCCTCCGGCGACGTAAACACGACTTTGCCGCTACCACCATACGCTCGATCGCTGCCGTGCCCCCGGTCCACTTCCGTTCGGCGCTGCCTGACCCTTCACTTGCCCACCTAACCGCAATATCTCCAAGTGCTCCGAACGCCTTCTACTCACCACCGTGGCGCACGTCCCGCCCAGTATGCTACTACTGCGGGTATCGCGGCCACATCTCTCGGTTCGGCCGAAAGCGCCAGCAGGACGAGCGTCGAGGTTACGACATGCGTGAACGGGATTTTTTTAGGGGTATGCGAATATTCGAAAGTTTCGAATATTCGTCCAATATTACATTCGAAATATTCGTATTCGATTCGAAAATCGTGTATTCGACAAGTTTCGAATATTCGAAAATTCGAATATGCGATTTGATTATCATGCATAAAATAACTCGTCTTCCACATTTCTGCTGCGTTCGTATCGCTAAAAACTTTGCCGAGAGGAGCGATAAACATCGTAAGTACACGGAGGCACGATATCTGCCTGCGACGAGCGCCCCAATACGTATGATTTATTGCTGGTGCATCTCCGACGTGCAGCGCTGTTGTCGATCATGTAACCGTACATTTTCAATATATGCGGCCGTAACGTGCCGCACTACCACTCGTTCACTATGCGGGACCACTTCTGAAGAAAGACAGTGACCCACGTGACTGGTGGTGGACTGTAGGCACCTTCAGATACCCCAGTCTGGCAAAGCTCTGCCCATGTAACTCCCTATACCAGCCACTTCTGTTCCAAGCGAGCGTGCCTTTTCAGTGGGGGGGGGGGGGGTGTTGTCTCTTTTAGAAGGGAGCGCCTGCTGCCTGATCGTGTGGAGCAACTCATATTTCTTCATGATAACATGTTGTCATTACTTTCAATTGTGCCGTGACATTTGCTTGTGTTGTGATGTGCATTGTGCTAGCCTGGATATTGTGTTCTGGAGATAGCATTGCATGTTGTGTTGCCAATCAGGCTGTTAATTCTATTCTAAAAAGACAGGGCGTGCAAACACGGACACAAGAAAGAAGTCAGGACACCACAAACGCCGACTAACAACTGAAGAGACGCACAGCGGCTGAAAAGAAACGGCACGAAAACTTATCTGCGCATGCCCATGCAACAGGCGAACCTATCAATCCGGCACGCGTGGCGGTCTACGTGGAAGATAACTGTTAAGGCATTCGATTCATCTTTATACAAGTTAATCGACGGTTGGCTCACGCATGCACTGCCACTATTCTCGATATGCCAAGCTTCAATCATCAGGCGCGTTTCTTCATTTCTATGCAGGTACAATACTGCGCATTCCTCAAACTTTGGCGTGCACTTACAATCTCGACAATGTAAAGATAGATTAGAGGGTGAGCCTCCTGTTAGCGATCTTCTTCTTTCTTGTGTCCGTGTTTGCACGCCCTGTCTTTTTAGAATGAATACTTACCAACTAGCTCAGCTCTCTGTTATTCTAGGCTGTTAATGTTTTTTTCTTCAAATAGCTACATGTTAAATAAAATATCGTTACTGTGGAGGCCTTTTTCCATTGATATTCAATTCGATATTCGAAGGGGGTATTCGTATTCGGTTCGTATTCGAAACATTTGATATTCGCACACCCCTAAATTTTTTCAATGGGGCCTCTTAACCTGGTCAGCGTTACTCGTCGCCCCGCACCGGTTCCATCTCCGCCAGCGTCGAATCCACCACGGAACAGCCGATCCGCACGACGCCGCTCACCCTCGCCCTTTCGCCGCTCCTCTTCTCCAATTCGGCCTGCCTCATTTGCCGCCGATAATCAGTCGGAAAATAGATGATGCAGTTCCTGGGGTAAAAACTGCATTCCAAGTTAGAACTGATATTCCTCCATCAGGTCCGTGCAACTGGTCTTTGTCGTAGTGGAAGGAGTGCATGTCGATGCTTTGGTGGACACGGGTGCGACATTTTCTGTTATACGTGCTGATTTGTGTCAACGTTTGAACAAAGTGATGACGCCTTACGATGGGCCCACGTTAGTCGCTGCCCAGGGGAACATCATTCGCCCTTCCGCTTTTTGTACTGCTCGTGTTTTTATCGACGGTATCCGTCATTACATCCAGTTTGCTGTCCTGTCCTGTTGCTCTCACAAACTAATCTTAGGGTGGGATTTTCTCTCATCTGCTTCCGCGGCTATTTGTTGTGGCCAACGCGTCGTCCACCTCAGTAACACCGACTTCATGCTCGACGACGACACCAGAAGCCACTTCGTCTGATCGCTGCGGAAGACACCGAACTGCCGCCACTCCACGAACAAATTGTCACCGTTACGTCCAACGACATCGACCACGGCGACGTGTTGGTCTCCCTTCATCACTTCGCGCTCGTCAAGGCATACTTCTTCCGTCCGGTGTCATTCGTTTTCGCAATGGATCTGCTCTCATCACCGCCGTAAATTCAACACCGGAGAAGATTCTGTTGGCACAGAACACTACGGTGGCCCGTGTTGCCGACCACGAGCCTGTATTCGTCATCCCCCTGCAAGCCGTCTCATTCAAAGACCTTTCCATCGCGGAGCGTGCTTCTTCCTCCGCCTTTGCCGCAGCCATCAGCAACGACTTGACAGCTTCACAGACGCAGCAGCTGCTCGCATTGTTACAGAAACACGCAAATTCATTCGATGTTTACTCGTCTACGTTGGGCCGCACTACCACTACAGCGCATCGAATTCAGACAGACGGAACATCTATTGTACACCGCCGGCCCTACCGCGTGTCTCTTGCTGAGACAAAAATTATAGAAGAAAACGTTGCCGACATGCTCAAACGTGAGGGAATACGCCCCTCATGTAGCCCTTGGTCCTTCCTGTCGTTTTGGTCTGTAAAAGGGGTGGCTCTGTGCGCTTTTGCGTGGATTATCGGGCGCTCAATAAGATCACCCTCAAGGACGTGTACCCCATGGCAGGCATTGACGATGCCCTCGATTCCCTACAAGGCGCGGAATACTTTTCAAGCCTCGACTTGCGTTCAGGACACTGGCAAATTCCCATGCATGAAGGCGATAAAGAGAAAACGGCGTTTGCAACCCCCGACGGGATATACAAATTCAACGTGATGCCTTTCGGGCTGTGCAATGCGCCCACGACTTTTGAGCGCATGATTGACGACACCGTGTTGCGCGGCCTCAAATGGAAAACTTGCCTTTGCTACCTAGACGACATTGTTGTCTTTTCGTCAACGTTTCCTCAGCACCTGCAACGCTTAGATGAAATTTTGACGTGCCTTGCCGGCGCTGGTCTCCAACTCAACACTAAGAAATGCTATTTCGCCAGCAAATCTATCAAGGCCTTGGGACACGTCGTTAGCAAAGGTGAATTCGGCCAGACCCTGAGAAGATTGCGGCAGGCCTTCGCTTTCCGCGCCCGGAAAGACTGAAGGAGTTGCGGAGTTTCCTTGGCCTCGCCTCCTATTTTCGTCGGTTTATCCCAATAGCTTCCCCTCAATAGCTGCTCCACTACACCAGCTACTTGCTTCCGACGTCCCCTTTCGGTGGTCTGACGAATGCCAAACAGCTTTCGACCTGTTAAAGGACGCCCTCACGTCTGAACCAGTTCTCTGCCATCTTGACGAAGCGGCACCGACTATCCTTCATACAGACGCTAGCGGCCGTGGTATAGGTGCCGTTCTTCTGCAACGCGACACTTCTTCACAAGAGAGAGTGGTTGCATATGCCAGTCGCGTACTCAGCGCTGCCGAAAAGAACTACACGATAAATGAGCAGGAGTGCTTGGCTATGATCGGTGCAGAAGTTCCGTCCCTATCTCCACGGCCGTCACTTCACAATTGTTACGGACCACCGCGCCTTATGCTGGCTTTGCACTCTGAAGAACTTGTCCGGACACTTGAGTCGGTGGATTCTACGCCTGCAGGAGTATGACTTTGACATAATTTACAAGTCTGGAAGAAAACATCAAGACGACGCTCTTTCTCGCTGCCCGCTTCGTACTACCCCGATCAGCGTTGGCGAGACCTCGGCCGTCACTTCTACTGCAGTTCCTACGCTCGCCTCAATAGGCCATCTCTTCTCGGACGACGAGCCAACATTTCGCTCCCGCCAGCTGTCCGATCCATACTGCAGGCGTATTATGAACCACCTTTCGGGAGCCTCCCATCCACCTAACGCGCGATTTCGTCGTCAACTCGTGCAACTTAAGCTGGAAAATGGCGTTCTTTACCGCACATTTACCATCCTGACGGTCAACGCTGGGTTCCTGTGCTACCACGCGCTCTTCAACTTCATGTGCTTCAATCCTTCCACGATGATTTGACTGCTGGTGATCTTTCTTTTAAAAAAACTCTTGACCGCATTCGATGTCGTTTCTACTGGCCCGGCCTTTATACTGGCGTAGCGCGGTACGTCGGTTCCTGCTTCCCATGCCAGCGCCATAAACTCCCGACATCTGCACCTGCTCGACCTCTACAGCCAATTCCGTGCCCCACAATGCCATTCGAGGTTGTAGGTGTCGACCTTTACGGGCCTCTTCCCGTCACATCTACTGGCAAACGATGGATAGTGACCGCCGTGGACCACTTGACGCGCTACGCTGAGACAACCTCTGTGATTACTGGCTCAGCTGCGGAGGTTTCTGACTTTGTTCTTCACGGCATAATATTGCGTCATGGGGCTCCTCGTATACTGCTTAGCGACCGTGGAAGGGTGTTCCTGTCACAAATGTTAATAAAGTACTGCGCGCTTTCGGAACTACTCACAAGACAGCTTCAAGCTACCACCCTCAGACCAATGGTCTCACCGAGAGGTTTCATCGTACTCTTGCTGACATGATAGCAGTCTACGTTCAGCCAGACCACAAAAACTGGGATACCCTGCTACCATTCTTCACCTTCGCCTACAACACGGCCGTTCAGCGCACAACTGGCTACTCGCCGTTCTACCTCGTTTACGGACGTCCCCCTGCTACCTTTCTCGACGTTTCCCTCTTCAAGAGCCATGTTACTTCACCTCAGTCGCCCAGCGAAGACTACATTTCCCGAGTGGCCCAGTCCCGCCATCATGCTCGCCTCAACACAGACGCGAGACAACAAGAGCGGAAGATCATTTATGACGCATCCCATCACGCTGTTTCTTTTCGACCTGGTGACGAGGTGCTGCTTTTGACACCTATTCGCACACCTGGTCTCTGTGACAAGTTTCAACCACGCTTCATCGGGCCGTAGATAGTTCTGGAACAGACTTCGCCTTTTAATTATCGTGCGACACCAAGGGTCGGTTTCTTCGTATACCTCCCATAGGACGCGAAATTCAAACGCTCCGCCGACGCAAGCGCCGATAGCGCCGAGAGCGCTATTGAGTTACGCCCCTTGCAGAAGGCCGCCAAGCTCGAGGGGCGATGACGTAGCGATTACGCTGCTTACGTCGTCAGGGCAACAGTAACAACAGCCGCTCGCCTCCACCCCTCTTCCTCCCTCTCCGCACGCCGTTTTCTTTCTCTTTTTTTGTGCGCTTCGTTTTCCTCCTCTCCCATGCCGCGCACCGTTTTTTTTTGTACGCTTGCTTTTTCTCCTCTCCTATGCCCCGCGCCGGGATTTTTTTTTTTTTTGTTCGCGTGCGCTCGCGCGCGTGCTGTGCTTGGCCGCGCATTCGTGTTTGCCCGCAGCCAGCATTTGCTAGAGCATGAAGGATGAATACACCTACAACATTTCTGTTACCTCTTTTTATTGTTCTGTTTCCGAAACTCAAAATTTACATGTAATGGGGCGCGATACAAGTTCAGGAGAACAGAACGGAAGAATTCACAGTGTGTGCATGACTAAACACAAAAGTTCATTGTAAAATTTGGAAAAATAAAAAATCGAACATATTGAAAAGTGTAGGCCCTTTGACGTACACACATATAAGAAACACGATTTTCATTTGGTGCAACACCGAACAAAGTGCAGAGGAGCCTCTGATGAGAGGTAATCATGTAGTTTAAAGAAATGTCAGTGCATGACAAAAACATAACAAAGCGCAAACTATGTAAATATGAAATATTATTGCAATGATTTACTTATATTAACCGTTGAAATGATACGAAACACAAAACAACCAGTTACATATTTGCTCAGATTTTGCACAAATATACATGAAATGCTGGACACCTTCACCAGATAAACAAAATGAAAAAGATAAGATTTAGCACAGTAAGTAGTACATTGCGCTAAAAAGAGCAAGTCACATATGCTACTTGAACACTACTTGAGAGTTAGTTGGTGGCAACGGGATGCAGGTCATGATCAGTTTATGCAGCAGCACGACATTCGAAGAAAAGCGTATTACTCAAAGACCAGGTGAAATAAGCCTATACGCAGCTTTTCTTTCACCGCGAATACAATGCCTAGCTGAATATAACGCCCCTGAAGGGAGGACGTCATGTCGGGTACACTGAGCACTTCATTGTGATAAACACAAACAGAAAATTCTGCATATAGGACATGTCTCATGCCTACACATGAATCCTTAGAGCGGTTTTCCATCGGTAATAACAGAGACAATATAAACACGCAGAGCTTCTTCAGTCGTAAGTAGATAGCATATTCACGCACCGAGAAGAAGCACTGGGGGCAGGACAGAAAGCTGGTCCACTTGAGTTGCGGATCGAGACTTCGCAGAGAGCTGATTCTACAGCTGTTAACCCCTCCTTGGGCAAACGCATCTTTGCCTTCTCGAATACTCCGAAAACGTTTCCGTCCTGAAATAAAGCAATTGAAAACTATTCATTCCAACGATACAAATTACGCAGTCGCACGAGGCAAACGTAGTTTTGTCGTCTCGGCTCAGTGCAAGCTGCGATACATTAGGCAGTCTTAGAATAGCGTACGCTATGTTAGCGTTTGCGGCTCACTACGGGAGCCCGCAAGCGGTTAGCGTATGACGCATGCACAGTTGCGCGAAAAGCCAACGCAAAGCTTTTCGTACGCTATTCCAAAACTGCCTATTGAGTCTCAGAAACGCGTTTAAACGATGGCGAGTGATAAACAGGCAAAAAAAGCAAAACGCACTTCCATCACGCAGTTCTGCCATAGACGCAAAAGTTAAACTACGAGTCTCAAGTGCTTTAATTATATGCTTCTAGGAACAGCGATATTAACTGCAACATCGTGCTCTTCACGATTCAGCCACATGTAAAAAAACAATAACTGTGTTGTCCAACTGCAACT